>NC_136741.1:26288750-26926562 GCF_936440315.1 Barbus barbus | reverse complement strand
CTGATAATGTTGCAAATTTTGAATATACTGTATTACACTAAACACATTGTTTTCTGTTTGTGACAGTGCCTTTGCCCAGTACAACATGGATCAATTCACACCTGCTAAATTTGATGGAAGTGAAGATCAGGTGATTATAAAAATTACTTTTGAACTGAAAATTAATTTCTTAACATACATTCACATAGTCATATTGTGCATGATTTACCAGTGCACGTTATTCCAAAGAAACTGTAAACCCTCTTGTCAGAAACATGCTCTCCCTCTGAAATAATGTTAACCAGTTGCCAAATATACAACTACAACTTCTACAGTAGGAAAGAAGGGTCTATTTAAACTGAATTTTGTATTAAATTATACTTGAACTGCTTCCAAACTGCAGGTTTTGATCACAGAGCATGGAGACCTCGGCCGCGGACGGTTTTTTGACCCTCGTAAGAAACAGTCGTTCAAGTTTGACCACTTGAAGAAAGAGGCGACTGACCCACAGTCTCATGAGGGTGAGGCGGCCCTCAGGCCGTGGAGGGATGCTTGTGATGAAGCTCTGAGGGCGTATGTCAAAGATCATTACCCCACTGGAGTATGCACTGTGAGTTCACAAGATCTCATTTTCATTTATTAAAGGAACAGCTTATTTAAAGGGATCGTTCACCCAAAAATGAAAATTTGATGTTTATCTGCTTACCCCAAGGACATCCAAGATATAGGTGACTTTGTTTCTTCAGTAGAACACAAACAAAGATTTTTAAAGAAACCGTTGCAGTCTGTCAGTCATATAATGGCAGTCAATGGAACTCACGGCTTTCTCTCAAAGCTGTGAGTCCCATTGACTGCCATTATATGACTGACAGACTGCAACGGTTTGAGTTAAATATCCTCATTTGTGTTCTACTGAAGAAACAAAGTCACCTATATCTTGGATGCCCTTGGGGTAAGCAGATAAACATAACATTTTTATTTTTGGGTGAACGATCCCTTTAAATAAGCAAGTTCTTTTTTGCAACATTTGTGTTGACCGATATTCTTGTATTGTTTTTAGGTTTATGGGAAAACCATCGATGGACAGCAAACTATCATTGCTTGTATCGAGGGTCATCAGTTTCAGCCCAAAAATTTTTGGTAATTTCTTTATCCTTCTCCGTTTAATGGTATGACTTGAGCTTTAAATCATGTATTCAAGTAGTGGTGCTCATGCAGGTGACTCAGGTTTGAGTCTGACCTGCAACATCTACCAATATCATTCCTCAGCTCCTCAATGTCCTGTCTCTCATTTATCTTTCTGATTAAAAAGTAAAAAAAAAAAAATGTAATAATAATAATAATAGCAAGCACATACGCCTAAACTGCGTCCCAAATGATGCACTTAAACACTGTACGTATGCACTATGTACTCATCCATGTAGTGTATGAATTTTATAAGGTTATTTTGTCATTAATAATCAGAGTCTGATAGCCCCTCCTCCTTAGCAATGTAATTAAAGCTGCGATGGTTGAGTGCGTGAAGTGCTCAACATTCCACATTTAGTTTTTTTTTAGGTTATTTAAATGCATCATCCGGGTATTTAAAGTGTACCTTTTCATATTAGAATTTTCGGTGTGAATGCACTACTCGCACAATTTATTCTACAAAACGTTATGGAATAGTGCATAAGTATCCGATTTGGGATGCACCTGAAATAAAAAGTTTGGAAGTTTTCTTTCCCATTTTTTTCGTGTTTTTAATGACAGTTTGATCAAAAATCTCATGCTCAAATGCTTTTTTTAATAAACCAAGTATAAATTCTGCCCTATTTAAACAGGAATTGTTTCTCATGCAGACATTGGTTTAATATTTACATGGCTCCTCAGTGATAAAACTGATATGTTTAGATGATTTATTTTTAATGGAGGAGCAAGTTTTGTGATCCTACAGACCCGTTTCTCATATGTTCAGTCACAACACAGCAGTCACAATTTTATCATTTCAAATGGTGGATGGATATAATTTTTAAAATGTGGAAATTAGCAGAAATAAGTTAATGCAGCCTTTTATTTACATAAGGTAAAGTGAAAATGATTTTATAAAATTATATAAATGTATATAATACATATTTTAAAATTCTATTGTTTAGCAGTTGCCGCCGCCATAATGGCAAAATTTAAAATTTGAAAAATATGAAAATCTTTCTTTCCTAACAGCTGTTAATTTCTGAAGTGGAGTCATCTTGTCTTTTTTTTTTATTTCAGTTTTAGTTATTTTAGTACTTCAACTTAAAACAGATGAAAGAAGTGTAGCCTTGGCAACAGTCTGACATAAAATACATTACATTATATTCATACTTTATATATACATTGTTAACATTCATGTAACATTTCTTTTTATTGTTTTAGTTAAAGATAAAACCCTTGCAGTGACATATTATTGTATGATTTCCCAGGATTCATCTGTTGAAGTTGTTTGAGAGAAATCCTCTTGTACTAAACTGTGGAATTACAAAGAATTATGTGTTACTAGTCTTTTGATTAATACTCTTTAACATAACAACCATAATGGTTGTTCACTCTTTGCTTTGCTGTATGCCTGATGCAGTTTCCGGCTTTGTTCCAAGTATGATATATGATCTTTAGGTGTGGGGAATGAGCTCTGCCCCCACCCAGATCATGACCCTACTGTATCTAGAGACTATTATGTGTCTTTGAATGGAGAACAGGTGCACTAGACTGCAAAGGTCGCCTACTCGTAGTACTGACAATCTAGTTTGGCTCTTTCACACTTAAAGATAACACAACACACGACTTAATGGCACAAAAGAACATCATCTTTAAGCAATGTGCAAAAACACTGAGATGTCATGTTATATTCTTGATGTGGATTTCTAGGAACTAAACAGTGAATAGTTTTTGCATACTATAGTAATTATGACGGATTGCATGCAACATTGGCTTTTGTAGTACAATACAGCTACTAGAAATGCCATCAGTCTCGTTCTTCTTGTCCGTAAGACCAATTACCGATAAACTTCCTGTCTGCATATAGGAACGGCCGCTGCCGATCGGAATGGAAGTTCACCATTTCTCAGCCCACTACTCAGGTGGTGGGAGTGCTGAAGATCCAGGTTCATTACTATGAGGATGGCAACGTGCAGCTGGTCAGCCACAAGGATGTACAACAGTCTCTGATCATCTCTGTAAGTTATTTGAGCCTGAGCTGCTTGGGTTTTTGAGTGAGTATGCTTCCTGTTAATGAGTCAGTACAACACAAACAACCTGCCTGATAAAAGAACAGCCGACTGCCCTATGAATGACTTGTCTAATGACAGTGGGTGTGGTGCTGTTTTGATGGATGAAGCACATGATGTCTTTTTGGTACATCTGTTTTCTGGACTTTGAATTGTTGCTGCCTGGCATGGCAGAATGATATTTACTAGTTAAGTTTAGACTACTATTCAAAAGTTTGGTGTCAGTAATTAATTTTTTTAATAATGTTACATTTATTTTTAAAGAAATTAATACTTTTATTCAACAACAATGCGTTAAATTAGGGATGCACGATATTGGATTTTTGCCGATATGCCGATATTTTTCATCTAATTTTGGCCGATACCGATATATTTCCTTTTGTTTGGAAACAACACCTAGTCCAGGGATGGGCAACTGGTGGCCCGCGGGCTGTATACGGCCTGCAGTGTCTTTTAGTACGGCCCGCTGGGTCATATTAGACTCGTAAGATAAATTTGAAAACATTTGGAATAGTCACTTAAAGATTGCTTTCAGTTTATGATGTTAACACTATCTCCAGCCAGGAGAGGTCGCTAGTTTCCGGCCGCTCCCCGTATTAATTTCAGTGTAGTAGGACGTGCAATCTAATGTAAACATTCACTAACTTTAGCAAATAATAAATGAAAAACTGACCATGAAAGCAGTATTTTCCAGTCAAGATGGTAAACAGATTATCTTTTTACCAAGTTCAAGGGGATACCCATATGTTTGGAAATCTGTATTTTTATTTTTAAAAATCGCCATTGACCTCCACTGCTCACAAACAACGGGGACGCAACGGGAGTTGCACTTGTCTCAAATTTTAAAGGTAAATTGCATAGTCAACAAAACCTTTTTGCTAAATGCATGACAGAAATGTTTGGTCTGAACTATGTTCTTAGGGTTTCCGCGGGTCCTTAAAACGTATTCAGTTTAATTGTTTAAATTTAAGGCCATGAAACTCTTGGTACAAAAAGTCTTAATTATTAGCGGTCTTAAATTTGGGGACGGAAAGAGAAGAATTGCTATATAGATTAATATGATGATTAAACTTAATTAAAAAGGCTATGATTTCACTGAATAAACATGACCGCTGAACATATCAAAGTCAGGCGCTGCTGCTTTGTGTACTGCTGTTACAGGGGAAACCACTATATTTCTGCAGTTCCGAAAGTGAAACCTGCTGGCAGAGACGAATTTGAATTTTCAATAAGCCCACGTCTGCTATTTTTGCTACACATTTGTTTTGATGGATCGACAAGAAGCTAATGCATGATGAAAATCTAAACAATTAAGACACTAAGATATATTTGTTATATAATATAATAATTGATTGATAATAATTGTTTAAATTAATATAATAATTAATACTTTTGACTCATCCCTTTTCTTAAAAAATGTTTAAAGGCTGAAATGTGAAGTGCAGGTCTTAAAAAGGGCTTTAAATGTCTTAAAAAAAATTTTTAATAAGCCCTTTTTAACTGTCCTCTTGTTGTTTTGATAATGTTCTGTAGACAACTGATTAAAAAAACGACCTCTGTACGTTTGTTGCAAATTTACAGACAATGCAATTGAGATGTTTACATTGTTGTCAGTTGACAAATATTACTCCAACAAGCCAAAGTTTCCCTTCTGAAGTTTTATAGTTAATAAAATATTGAAAAACAAAAGACATTATACTTTAATTTCCTTCAATAAAAAGGAAATTGAGTTAGACGGTAAGCAGAAATTATAAGCAAAATATTTTTAAATTTGGTTAGTTTTTAACAAGAACTTATTTAATAGAATTAAATAAAAGATAATGAAGGTTTTTTGACAGTACATTGAAGCTTTGAAAATAACTCCACTATATCAATCGCTGCATTTTCCCCCCAGAAAGATGCAGTTAACCCTAACATATTTCTTTTAAGATTTAACATTTGTAGATGTTCTAAAACAAAAGAGTTGAGAGAATTCTGAAGATCTTTTAGAGCTCATGATTTGTTTAAAATATAAAACACAGTACATAAAACACTGCGCTTCTGCCGCTGCACGTGCTATTACGGTTTATACACCGAACGCGTCATTCTGTTTGTGCTTTTACAGATTAAGTGCAGCGATCTAAATCAGTGAATCTAATCGTCATTCAGACAAAACTTTACTTCAAGAACGAGCCACACTGCTGACGTGATCTAATCCCTAACACACCCTGAGCATATGTGAGTTAATGTATTCCTCTTATCGGCAAAGACATATTGGCATAATTTTTCATATCAGGCCGATGCCGATATTTACATTTAAAGCCATTATCGGCCGATTCCGATAATATCATGCATTCCTACATTAAATTGTTCAAAAGTAATAGTAATTAAATTTATAAGAGATCTACAAGGGATTTCTGTTACGTTTTTCAACATAATACTAAGCTAATACCAAGAAATGTTTCTTGAGCAGCATGATTTCTGAAGGATCATGTGACATTGAAGACTGGGGTAATCGTGAAAGTCGTGGCCTAATGGTTAGAGAGTCGGACTCGTAATCGAAAGGTTGCGGGTTCGAGTCCCCGGCCGGCAGGGATTGTAGGTGGGGGGAGTGAATGTCCAGCGCTCTCTCCACCCTCAATACCACGACTGAGGTGCCCTTGAGCACCGAACCCCCAACTGCTCCCCGGGCGCTGCAGCATGGCTGCCCACTGCTCCGGGTGTGTGTTCATGGTGTGTGTGTGTGTGTGTGTGTGTGCATGCATTTGTTCACTACTCACTGCTGTGTGTGTGCACTTGGATGGGTTAAACGCAGAGCACCAATTTCGAGTATGGGTCACCATACTTGACAATACGTCACGACTTTACTTTTTTACTTTAATGATGCTGAAAATTCAGCTTTGCATCACAGGAATAAATTACATTTTAAAATATATTCAAGCAGATATGTAAAATTGTAATAATATTTCATAATATTACTGATTTGACTGTATTTTTGACCAAATAAATGCAGGCTTGATGAGAAAGAGACTTCTTTCAAAAAAATCTTACCAAACACCAAACTTTTAAACAGTAGTTTATATTAATGCCATTTCGAATGGAGTTTCCTTAAGCCTTTAAGCGGTATTAATTAAAATAGTTTTTTTGTGAATATACAGTTTGGCTTGCCCAGAACTTACTCTTTATTTAGTCAGCCTGCTGACTCAAACTTTGACGACAAATCTCTTTTCCCAATATCCCAATGCTCCCTTATGACAGCATGAGAATGATAAATTAGAAAAAGCATCAGTTAAACAACTGATGTTCTTCCTTTTCCTTTTAATTATGTTGTACTAGCGCCATATGCTTCTTTGTTGAGAGAATAGAAATGTGAAATTGCCCTGCAAATCCATTTAATTCTGACCAAAATGAACAAACTAAACACTTAAAGAAACTAATACTTTCTGGAATTCTTTTGTAAGTAATTATCAGTGCACAAATTTGCCACTTTTGGTAATTTAGTGATTATTTTTGCTCTTCTTTTTCAACAGAATGAGGTACAGACTGCCAATGAGTTTGTCAAAATCATTGGAAGTGCTGAATATGAATATCAGGTTTGTTGATTTTGATTGGTTAGCCATTATTTCACAGTACTGCGATTGCATGTTAGTCTTGATGGAGGAAGAAATTAATTATTTTATAGCACCTGATCATATCTATGATGTGCAAAAAGTCATAGATTGAGATTTCCTGTCGCTTGCCTTCCAGACGGCCATCAGTGAGAACTACCAGACCATGTCTGACACCACCTTCAAGGCCTTACGCCGGCAGCTTCCTGTCACCCGTACCAAGATCGACTGGAACAAGATCCTCAGCTACAAGATCGGCAAAGAGATGCAAAACGCTTAGACACACGGCATGCCTCCGCTCCTGCTCACGTTACAAGCAAAGAGACAAGCTACGAGGGGCCCATATCTAAACCTGAACCTATACCTGAATCAAGGGCAGGGCCAAGGCAAGAAGGTCCTTCAAGAAGTGTGCTAAAAATGTTTGTCCTTTTTTTTTGTTTGTTTGTTTTCCAGAAGCCACGGTTTGACCTCAGCTGAAGAGACTGCCTCCTTTTCTGTATTGTAGGAGGGCTGCAAGCTTATTTTAATGGGTTTAGCAAAAGTTTTTGCTGTTGAACAAATACCTCCAACGACACCAGTGTACAGCGTCATAAATGGCCCCCCTAATATCACTTACGCCTCCCCTAGATCAGCGCTCCCAATGCTTGACACACTGAACTTTTTATTGCACTTAGCCCATATGATCAATTGAGTCAATTTTGTTTACTTTTTTTAGCAACTTGACAAAGTTTTACTTCATGTTGAGTCGTAAGATATCATTTATCAATACGTAGCCCATCAAAGCTCTCTGTCTGGTCATAAAGAATGTCGTGACACCAGTTTATGATCACTGTGTTGTTTTCCAAACTAACGATTGGTCTTTTTTTAAAGCATTGTTGTAAGGTGCCATCATTTGAATGTTCTGTCAATTGATCACAGAGAGGGTTGTGCCAAAGTGAGCATTGTATTTATACAGCAAGTCGTTTCAGGTTACTGTTCTTTGTGGAAATGGTCCCATTGTCGTACTCTGGTGTCTAAGAATGGTATATATACTGTATGCAGTTACACAAAATATTTGTTACCCCTCACTTCAGCCTCCTACCCTAGCTTTTATTGCTAACTATTTTTTACGAAATGTAAGAACAAATATGATCCCAGAGGAATAAATGATTTGCACCAAACTGACTTCATTACTATTATTTTTAATTTATTGGAACACCATTTAATGTCATAATATTAAAATGCCATTTTACTTAAAATGAGGGGTGTAAATTTGCTCTGATGTCAATTGCGTTGTGTTTCTTTTTTATCATTTAGTAATGCATTATGAATTCTAAAATTTGGCCCTGAATCAGTTTAGTTGTTTTGGTGCTCAGAATAATAATAATTTTAATTACGAAGCTGTGTTTTTATGTTGTTGTTTTTTTGTGTATTATTACTATATCAAATTATAATAAGTTCTGTAATTGTTGCATTAAAATTGTTAAATTGGTGCATTTCTACACCCCTGCTTAAATTGCTAGAATATTTGTTTGGTTCTTGCCATAAAAAGGATTTAAAATATATGCTATACCTATATTCATTAGCCACAGAAATTAACTTTAATTGTATTTTTTTTTTTTTTCAATTAAATTTTATTTGGCAAATGGTGGTATTTTTTCCCCCTCTGAATTGATTTTAAGTTTAAATATTTAAAAATATATATATTTTTCCCCTGTATTGTTTTTTTTTTTTCTATTTATTTTAATATTTATTTTTTTCTAAAATATCCATTAGGTAAACAATAGAAAATGTAAAAAATATGGGCATTGTTTTATTTTGTGTATAGTAAAATAGTAGTACGCTAGAACGATATGCTGATCAGCTAGTTTCACTTAAAAAAACGTAGTATACAGTATATACTGCAGTATGCTTTGAAGCCGTTGCGTATAAATGAACGGGAGCTGCGCCCCCTAATGGAGAGCGTCGGTACAGCACACTCCTCCACTGTCCCACAATTCTAATGTTTACGGCTAGTCGGTGAAAGATGGCGGACAGCAGTGGCAGTAATCCTCAATCACCCGGTTTCACGGAGAAATTAAAATCGTGGCTGTGCTGGTCGTGGACGTACATATGTGCGCTTTGGTTCGCCATGGTCTTAACGATGGTTTATGTGCTGAGGAGCCCACTGAAGCTGCAGGAGACCGTTAACGCAGGTGTGTGTTTGTAATCAGCTGTGTGGATGTTTACAGCGAAACACAGGATATCTTTCTGCTCATTGAAGGAAAAGTTCACACAAATACACTAATTCTCTCGTCTCTATGCAAACCCATGCGAGTTTAATTTTCTGTGGAATACGAAAGGAGAAATTTTCCAAGTCCATGCGATGTCAATGAATGGTGACTGAAGAGGTCAAGTGCCCAAAATGACTCTAAATTGCCTTTAATGATCATAACAGCACTCGAGTCGTGCAGTATATAGTCGTGCAGTTGTTTGAAGTCATACTATAGCACTGTGAGAGAAACAGACCTGCATTTAAACTCATTACTGAATCACTGAAAGTGATGTTTACTTCAGATAAAAGCAGCTGTCAAATGCAAGTCTATGTTTTGTACATTAATATAATTCTGAAATCAGTTCACTCTTATGTCTCATAATTGTCACATCTTGTTATGGTATTAATATCCACAAATGTTTTAACTTTTCCATACTGAAGTGTGCATGTGATGTGTGTGTACTAGCATTATTCAGAGGGATATACTAAGATAATGTGCTATGACACAGTAAACAAATACAAATATGTTTAGGTTTTATCATCATTACTTTTTATACTAAAGACGTTTTTCAAAGTTCTACATAAATTATTAAGTAGCCTATCTTTTATATGAATTAATATATATAAGCTACTTATTGTTTTTAAGATGATACTTATAGCAGAAGTTGACTACATGCAAATCTAGAAAATTGGTTGTTTTGTAAATGAATGAATGGAAAACAGCAGTTTGTCAAACAAAGCATCACTCCGATTACTCAAGTTTAAAATAAAACATATATCAAATGTAATGTTTTATAAGTGCAGTGTGCATGTGATGTTTGAGTAAAGCATTATTCAGCGGTTAATTTTAAAATAAATTTTAATATAAATTTAATCATTTTATAACCGTAATTTATGCAGGATATGAGTTTAATCTTTTTTTTTTGTACATTTGTTTAAAAGAGTTTACATACAATACATTTCTGGCCATTTTTTATGAGTTTTATGAGTTTAATTAATTATTATATGTTTAAAATCTACTAAATGCGCCCCCCCCCCCCCCCCTCTCTCGCTCTCTCTCTTTCTATATATATATATATATATATTGCTATTTTGCACTGCTTTAAGCTAGTGCTGTGAAACGATTAATCGTGATTAATCGCATCCAAAATAAAAGTTTTCATTTGCATAATATATGTGTGCGTACTGTGTATATTTATTATGTATATATAAATATACACACAAACAGTATATATTTTGAAAATACTTACATGTATATATTTATATTCATATAAGTTATGACCCATGTGACCCTGGACCACAAAACCAGTCATAAGGGTAAATTTTTCAAAATTGAGATTTATACATCATCTGGAAGCTGAATAAATCAGCTTTCCACTGATGTATGGTTTGTTAGGATCGGACAGGATTTGGCCGAGATACAACTATTTGAAAATCTGGAATCTGAGGGTGCAAAAAAATCTAAATACTGAGAAAATCGCCTTTAACCTGTTAACCTTCGCCCCCCCCCCCCCCCCCCCCCCATTTTGGGTCTCACAAGTGAAAATAACCTACCTAAATTAAAACGGTAACAGTTCCTGACAAAGTGTGCTGCACAAACAAATAAGGTATCTTTGGAAAGAAGACACTCTAGGCTTTACTATCCATCATCCAGAGTTGATAATGCTCAAAAAGATAAAAAGTTATAGACAATGACGTGCCTTGAAAAATATTTTTCCACACTGAATGTTTTTTTTATTTCATATGCAAATACATTAAATAAGTCCTGGAGCAATCCAGAAAAGTAATGGGTTGAAAGCTACGTGTCTCATGAGTTCATATTTCATATTTGAAGAAGATACCATGAAAAATGAGATTCCTGCAATATTTATAGTCCCCCCACCCCCCTGTTTGAGGAAAAATAACCACCAAATGTATTGCAGAATTATACAAACTATTTTAGTCATTATACATATTTATATATATACATATATATTATATACATATGCATAGTTTTTCAATTATAAAATAGACAGAATTGTAGACATCACATAAGTGATTTATTTGAGCACTAAAAAAATGTTGACCAAAAGTTGTCCAAATGAAGTTCTTAGCAATGCATATTGCCAATCAAAAATTAAGTTTTGATATATTTACAGTAGGAAATTGACAAAATAACTTCATGGAACATGATCTTTACTTAATACCCTAATGTTTTTTGGCATAAAAGAAAAATGGATAATTTTGACCCATGCAATGTATTTTTGGCTATTGCTACAAATATACCCCAGCGACTTAAGACTGGTTTTGTGGTCCAGGGTCACATATATAAATATATTTATTATATAAACAGTATATTTTACTGAAATATATAATTGCATGTGTGTGTTTTTATATATACATGATAAATATACACACTACACACACACATATTATGTAAATAAAAACTTTTATTTTGCATGCAATTAATCATTTGGCAGCACACCTTTTAAGCATTTTTCAAGACTTTTTCAATTTTTTCTTTATGAGTTTGTAAAAATGATCAGACTTTCTTTGTCTTACTATATTGTTATTCATCCACAGCATCTGTGTTTTTAAACACTCTCACGCCTAAATTCTACGTTGCGCTGACTGGAACCTCCTCGCTCATCTCGGGCCTTATATTGGTGAGTCTTTTTCTTGGCTTTGGTCAATTGGTTGTCAAATAACTTAACTTAAATACTTAATAAAATGAGTAATAACTATACTAAACTAACTCCAGTTTCAAAGCTGTGTAAAATCCCACTCTTTGTGTTTGTCTTCAGATATTTGAGTGGTGGTACTTCAGGAAGTACGGTACATCCTTCATAGAGCAGGTGTCTGTCAGTCACTTGCGCCCTCTGCTCGGAGGAGTGGAGAACAGCAGCTCTACGGGCCTCTTCTCCTCTGTAAACGGCGATACCGAGCCGAGAACCAACGTTGCAGGTTTTTGAACGTTACTACATGTTTCTCTTTCTAAATATTATAAAGTGAATGTAATATGCAGCTGTTATTTTCTTTTTCTTTCAGAATGTAAAGTGTGGAGGAACCCACTGAACCTATTCAGAGGTGCCGAGTACAGCAGGTATATTGTTGGACGTTTCTTTAAGGTTTAAGTTCATTCCAATAATATTTGGTTTTTAAAATATGACATAATTCCATTATTCAAAAAAATCATATTCATTCATGATCCTTTCATTCCAGGTACACTTGGGTGACGGGAAAAGAGCCCCTGACATACTACGACATGAATTTATCTGCACAAGATCATCAGACCTTCTTCTTGGGAGACACTCAGCAACTTAGACCAGAGGACTCTGGTTAGTCTCATGCTCTTCCACTTGAAAAAACGACCTAAATTTAATCAAAATTGATGTTTAATCATGATTGGTAACTCTCTTGTTTGTTCTGCAGTTATGCAGAAGGCCTGGAGGGAGAGGAACCCGCAGGCACGCATTCGAGCTGCTTACCAGGCAATTGAACTGAACCGCGAGTGAGTTTCCCACATCCTTGTGATTTTATTAAATTTACCATCATCAGACGTAGCGCATCCAGACAGATTTTACAGCTGAAAGGGTCCATTTAATAAACAGCCATTTTTAAAAATTATATAATAAATAAAAACAAAATGGATAGAATAGAAAAAGAATAGAGCAAGCTAGTGTTATTATTTTAAAGTTAAAAGTAATATTTAAAAACATAATAACGCATTTAAATGTAATCTTATTTTTCATAATGTGCATTATAAAGATGATGCCTAAAGTTGTAATATAAGCCATGTATCCTTATTTAAGTACTGTCTTTCTGTTTCAGCCAGATGCGAACATAGTTTTTCTAACTCTCTTTTTAATTTTTGATTCTATTTATATCTATTTTATCATATCGTATTGGATATTTAATTATGTATGCTCATTTTCTGTCACTTAAAGCTAATCTTATCACATAATAATCAAATAATCTTAAATATAATAATAATTTAATAGCACTATTAAATGTAATATTTTCAAAATGAATATATAATGATTTTTCACTGTGCATTATGCATTATATAGTTGATGCCTGTTTTTATTATTTAAATTATTTTTATTATTTTAATACATAACAGTATGTTATTGTATTATAAGCCATGTATTGTTATTCACCATAACATAGGAGTAAATTACTGGCTTTTCTGTGTCGGCCAGAATTTTATCATCAGTGCATCTCTAATGTTTGCATCAAATTGACTTTTACTGACTCTCAAGCATATGACTCATTCATTTGCAGATGTGCTGCAGCATATGTGCTCCTGGCCGAGGAGGAAGCCACAACCATCACAGAGGCTGAACGGCTTTTCAAACAAGCGCTTAAGAGTGGTATGAAACTTTCACACTGTCACACATATATAGCCAGCATACAGTAACTCACACTGTTGCTTATTCTTGTTGCTTTCACAGCCGGTAAAGATACCAATCTTGTGGTCTACATCAAGCGCAGACTGGCCATGTGTGCAAGAAAACTGGGTCGCATCAAAGAAGCTGTTAAGATGATGAGAGATGTGAGCGAAGCAATATACCACTTACGATGTTTAGGTGTTGTAGCTGTAAAAAGTGTGTTTTAGTGATTATCTTATGGGGCTTATGCCTTGCCACATAGACTTTTATAGAAATTATTTTACAATCTTTTTTTATTTTTGAGGATCTAAATGATTTTCTGTGGTTTTCCACAACATGATTGAACATTCTTGTAACTTTAGTGCAGATATAAAAAAATAATTCCGCCTTTCTCGATTCAGTTTTACAAAAAACTACAGTGGCCGAGAGAGCTCAGCGTGCTGCAACTTCAGAAAACACATGCAAATAGAAAAAGCACCTGCAAATCAAGAAAGAATTTGACAACAGGTGCTGCAAATTCTCACAACACAACCAAATAAAGAATTTTATTTGCAGCGCGTTACTTTGTTTGTGTTGTGAGCATTTGCAGCTTGTGTTGTCAAATTAACAAAGTTGTTTTCTTAATTTGCAGGGTTTTTTTCTATTTGCAGCGTGTTGAGCTCCCGTATAAAACTCTGGTCACATGACTCTAAAACATGTTGTCACTCCACATCTATAGAATATCCTCAGGGCAAGTTTACTTTTAACATTTACCTGAACGTACAGTACCTTAATATTTTCTTTATGATTCAAGATTCAAGATTTTTATTTGTCACATACACAATTATACAGAGTATAACCAGCAGTGAAATGTAGGTCAGGTCCGCTCTGAGGACAGTGCAATTATAAAGTATACAAATATTAAGAAAAAGAAAAGTAGAAAAAATAAAATAATTAAATAAAATAAAAGATATATAAATATAAATGTGCAGGTCAGTATGTTGTTGACTTAGTAATAAAGAGGAATGTGCAAAAAGTTGTACAGGGTATTTAAATAGCAGCAATATGAGGTAGAAAAAATTATGAATAGCTTATTGATATGGTGATATTTACATGGAGTCATGTGATGTTATGACACAGAGTTAGAGTTTAGGAGCCTGATGGCCTGGGGGAAGAAGCTCCTTCTAAGTCTCTCAGTCTTTGCCATCAGGCTACGGAAGCGCTTACCAGATGGAAGCAAAGTGAATAGACGGTTACCAGGGTGATTTGAGTCCTTGATGATTTTAACAGCTCTGCTTTTGCAGCGTTTGATGTCCTGCAGAGAGGGGAGAGCAGACCCTGAGATGCGCTCAGCTAAGCGCACAACTCTCTGTAGAGCTTTGGAGTCCTGATTGGAGCTGTTTCCATACCACACTGAGATGCACTGAGTCAATACACTTTCTATGGTCCCTGAATAGAAAGTTTTCAGGATTGCTGGTGAGACCCTGAATTTCCTCAGCTGTCGCAGATGGTACAGTCTTAGCCTGGCTTTCCTAACCTGTGTTTGGATGTGTGTAGTCCAAGTCAGGTTCTCGGGGATGTTTACACCGAGGTACTTGAAGTTACTCACCTTCTCCACAGGGGTCCCACTGATCATAAGAGGAGTGTAGGGCTGCTGCTGTCTCTTCCTAAAGTCCATGATCAGCTCTTTAGTTTTGCTCACATTCAGAGAGAGACAGTTGTCCTGGCACCATGATGTGAGTCTCTCTACCTCATCCAAGTATGCGGTCTCATCGTTGTTGGAGAATTTGACAATAGGTGTGGAGCTGTGAGAGGACACGCAGTCATGCGTGTAGAGAGAGTAGAGCAGGGGACTCAGGACACAGCCCTGTGGGGCTCCTACGCTCAGGGTGATGGAGTTTGAGGTGAACTGGCCAACTTTCACCACTTGAGGTCTGCCGGTGAGGAAGTCTTGAATCCAGTCACAGAGTGAGGAGTTTAGGCCGAGGTCTGTGAGTTTAGATGCCAGCTTGATGGGGACTATAGTGTTGAAAGCTGAGCTATAGTCAATGAATAGCAGCCTTACATAATTCCCATTGTTGCTGTCCAAGTGTGTTAGGGAAGAGTGGATAATCTGTACATTAAAATATTTTCTTAAAGTGATAGTGACGTGACGTGGCCAAGTATGGTAACCCATACTCAGAATTTGTGCTCTGCATTTATCCCATCCAAAGTGCACACACACAGCAGTGAAAAAACACACACACACCGTGAACACACACCCGGAGCAGTGGGCGGCCATGTTGCGCCGCCCGGAGATTAATGATTCTTCATGATTCTGTACATAAAAAAAATAATAATTGAAAGAGAATTTTTTAATTACAACAATAGATTTAAAAATGTAAAAATCTCTTATATAGCATTTTTTTATGCCTAAAATGTTAATGTTCTGTAATCACCAGAGAGTAATTTCTAGTATAATAATTGAACACAGTTTTTTATGAATGCATTGGACTCAGCCTTTACTTTTAAATGTAACATACTACTGGACACATTTTATTTTATTTTATTTTACATTTCATTATTTTACTTTATTTTAGTGGCATCTTGCACTTGAATTATGCTCTGTTGTGCAATATTGTCATTTTTTTGTTTCCTTGTACAGTTAATGAAAGAATTCCCCTTACTGGGAATGTTAAACATTCACGAGAACCTTTTAGAAGCATTATTAGAGCTGCAGGCCTACGCTGATGTACAAGCAGTCCTCGCAAAATATGACGGTAAGCTCATTCAGCTGTCATGTTACTGTACATTTCAGAGAGGACCAGAAAGAGATGCTAGTATCCTTTTTATGAACTATCTGATGTTTTCCCCCCTCAGATATCAGCTTGCCAAAATCAGCTACTATATGCTACACGTCTGCCTTACTGAAAGCCAGAGCAGTGTCAGATAAGTAAGTCTTCAGCATCCTGGAAAAAACTTTTTTTTTCTTTTTTTTTCAGTCATGTCTAATATTGAATAGCATATTACCATATCATAGCATTGGTGATGTTTATGGATGATAGTTTGCTGAATGAATCTGTATGTGTGTTGCATGGCAGGTTTTCACCTGAAGCAGCGTCTAGACGAGGTCTCAGCACAGCAGAGATGAACGCAGTAGAGGCCATACACAGAGCTGTGGAGTTCAACCCACACGTACCAAAGGTTCAACTGATTCGTTAAAAGAATCATTTGTACCAAAGGTTCAAATGATTCTTTTAAAGGGTCCAAAATTCTGCATCATATGGCGATTGTCACGTTTAGTTCCTGTTTGCCCTTATTTGGTTTTTCCTGTCCTAGTTTAGTTAATCATTGTTTATTCCATTCACCTGTTTTGTATTAATCCTCTTGTTTGCTCGTTTGTTCCTTTGTTTCCGTTCCCTTATAAGTCCTCAGTTCTCCCTTAGTCTTTGTCTCAGCTTGATGTTAATTAATGGAAAGTGTGTTTATGCAGATTAAAGTTTCTTTGTTTTGTTTACTCCTTCGTCGTGGCATTTATTCTAAAACCACAGTACCGTAACAGAAGCTGAGACCAAAACAGAAGACCGGACCATCACCGACAGACAAACAAATGAGGAGGCGTCTGATTTTGGTTCCCCGCAAGGGAGGTCCGGGGATATTCAGCCTGCTTCCTCCGCCTGCGGCGACGATGATAATTCCACCCGCGACGATGATAATTCCACCCGCGGCGGTAATTGTGCTGCCGCCGCCTACAGAGTATGGCAAGCCCGCTGGCAAAGAGTATGTCAGGCCCTCCGGCACTGGTTCCAGCGCTCCTGGATATGGCGCTACCGCTGGAGTTTGCTGCGTCCATTCTAACCCCAGAATCTCCCTCGTCTCCGCTGGTCCTGTCCAGCCCTCCTTCACCTCAGCTGGTCCCGTCCAGCCCTTCGTCTCCTGAGTTCCCCAAGTCGGCCAGGTCCACTCCTCGCAAGTGCCCTCCAGTGCCTGTTCCTCGCAAGTACCCTCCTGCGTCTCCGCTGGTCCCGTTCAGCTCCGCTTCTCCAGAGCGCCCTCAAGTGCCCGCTCCTCCAGAGTGCCCCACAGAGCCCGCTCCTCCTCAATGGCTCCCAGAGGGGAACTTCCCCAAGAAATTTTTTTTGGGGGGCCATATAGTCATGGCCTGTGTGGCCAGGCCAAGGGCCAAGGCCACGGAGCTCCCTGATCCGCCATGGGCTCCCGAGTCCCCGGATCTGCCATGGCCTCCCGAGTCTCCTGTTCCGTCCTGGAGGCTTCCCGTGTCTCCTCCCTGTCCTGGCCCTGCTCCGGCCTCCAGGGCGCCCGCCCCCCCCCTCCCCGATGTGTCTGTTACGGTGCGGGACGCACCTTCCGGGAGGGGGGCGATATCTGTCACGTGTTGGTTTCCGTTTAGTTTCTGTTTGCCCTTATTTAGTTTTTCCTGTCCTAGTTTAGTTAATCATCGTTTATTCCATTCACCTGTTTTGTATTAATCATCTTGTTTGCTCGTTTGTTCCTTTGTTTCCGTTCCTTTATATTTCATGCTAAGTATAGTTAAAATCTATTAACATATTTAATGACATATCGCTTGAAACTTACTGATATAAAAATTCTAATTCAGTGTTATTTGGAGTACTACTCATGCACAATGCATATTTCTTAATATTAAGCTTAAAATGTGTTAAAAAAATTTGAAGTTACTTGCCCACACATCAATTTTATCTCACTGTTATTCAAGAGTCCAGACTCATTGTCATGACCAGGAGGGGATGCTGTTGAAGCACTCTGCAGTCCTCTGCACTAAACAGAAACTTTTCTAATATTCACATCAGGAGTGCATCGTTGACAGTTTTACATTGAACATAATTGCAGGTGGGCTTGTTGACCCAAGACTGCCGCGCATAGATTTTCGTAAGCTGTGTTTAGGGTTTAAGTTGTATCACCTTTGATTTTCTTTTTGCTCTTTAAAGATGTTTAGACCCTCATCAACTATTTCTTTCTTTGTACCTGGTTCCAACTTGCAACTTTTCAAAACACTAGATCGGACTTCAAAGTGCTTAACCTCTTCACACCCAAACACACCGTCTCAGTTGAAGGGTATTTAGGCACATGCGTGCAGTATCAGACTACAAAGTCCACATGTTTGAGATGTGCAGCAAATATCAACACAGACACATACACCTGGTCTTTCATTTGCCAAATCTGCCCCTAGAGCAACAAGGACAATCCAGAATGAGTAAAGAGGGTGTTGAATGTCAGTAGTATTACTATTACATTTGTGTGATCACTTCAGACAGAGACTTAATGGTGTGTCCTAAGGTTATACCATCAGCTTTATAGATTGAGTATTAAAGATGTGGACTTTCTGAATTTGGGCAATGCAGTAATATTTCATGCTATCATTACAATAACTGTTTATTTAACTTTAAATTAAATTAAATTTAAATTTAACTGATCATTAACTGTTCCCATCTGGTGGAATGACCTGCCCAACTCAATCCGAGCAGCCGAATCCTTACCCATCTTCAAGAAACGGCTAAAAACTCATCTGTTCCATCTTTACTTGACCCTCTAACTCTAGCACTCTCTATTCTAATTTTATTTTATCCATGTCTTTTTATAAAAAAATAATAATAATAATTATCTGTACTGCTAACCAAGACTTGTAATAGCACTTGTACGTTGTTGCTCTTTTGTTGGTTTTGATTGCTTCTCTTGGCCTCATTTGTAAGTCGCTTTGGATAAAAGCGTCTGCTAAATGACTAAATAAAATAAATTACACAAGCAATAAGTAATTCATTTAAAATAAAATAAAATCATTTTTAGTATGTATAACAGTTTCATAAAAGCGAAAGACACTTCATTACTTGCTAAATATCATGGTCTCTCCTACTTATTGCTTATGTCGGTGGTTTTCAAACTTTTTGATAGGAATTTCCCCCAAATGTGATCCCACTGATAAAATAAATAATCAGCTGTAAACCAAACTTTACAAGTTTGATATTCTAAAAACATTACTAAAAATTACTAAAATATTATCTGGTAAATATATTTACTTTTAAATATATATATTAAGTATATATAAATATATATTAAGTTGACAACATACACAACATTCCAGTTTGGGGTTGATAGGATTTTCAAAAAGAAGATCTCTTGTGCTCACCATGGCTGCATCTGTTTGATCAATTTGTGCAGCTTAAAATATAAATATAATTATACTTATAAATATAATGCAGCTTAAATATATATATGTCACTTTTGATGAATTTAATGCATCCTTGCTGAATAAAATAAACAAAAATTTGCCCCAACTTTTGAACGGTAGTGTATCTTTTCTTCATCTGTACAGTGAGCAACAGTGGTAATATTAGTTTTATAGGAAAAAAATAATAAAGTACTATAATTTGTTAAATGCATTATATTATTGTTAAATATTGAATTAATCTCTTAAATGTTAACTTTGACATCCCAGAAATATGATAATGCATGATGTCATCTGTCAGTGTAAACCTGTACCTCACCTTTGCATCTCCAAGACCACCGTAGTGTGATGTCATCGTACAGGGTCTGCACGGTCAAGTGAAAAGAGATATGAGACAGACTGAGACATAGGCTTATGGGAGTTCAGCAGGGGCTTAGGAGGAACCTCCAGATAAAAGAGACCCATCACTGACACTTGATCCATCATTATAAGAGGTGACCGTGTTTGTATGCGGGCATGTTGTGTAAAACAGCTGCCTGTCGAATGCCAGCATGATCATAAAGCTAAATTACCCATGTCTGCGCGCATATGACATATCCAACATGGTGATTGTTACTGAAAGATATGTTTGGATATTTGTTCATAATTCAGAAGGTGCACTTGACACATTGTAGAGGGAATCAGTCGAACTGAGCTGTAATGTACCATAATCATAGCCAGGGGCATTTGAGTAGGTTATCCTCTGGATAATGCCATTTAATCCTGCTGTATTGCCCTCCACAACATTCACCCCGGGGCCCAGAGCAGGGGAGAATTGAAGTATACAGGCTCAGTATAAGTATAAAGCTTTCGTAATGTACACTTTAAGAAATGTTCGTAAAAAATATGGCCTAATATAGTGTTATTATGAAAAAAGTTTTCATATATATTTTTTCACAGGTGTTATACCAGTATTTTTTTTTTTTTTTTTTTTTTCTGTGTATTGCCTTTATTATGATAAAAAGCAGACGGGAAGCAAAGTGGAAGAAAGAAGGGGGGTGGGATCAGAAAGTCGGGATTCGAACTCGGGACACCTGTAACGGTGTTATATGTCTGCGCACTTGCCTACTGAGCTATCGGTGCTGACATTATACCAGTATTTTGAATTATGCATTGCATTTTGTAGTGATTTATGGTTTAATGTCTGGAAAATGTACTAGTAATTTTCTTTTCTTTTTTTTATTTATTTTTTTTATATATATATATATATATATACAGTGTATTGGTAAATATCTGGGTGACATTTCACCCGAATATTAAAGGTGAAAACAATACATTATATTTTGCATTAAGAAAATAAAGAATAATTTTGCATTTTTTAAATGACCATTAATATTTTTGTCATTGTAACATTATTTTCATGACACATAATTAATTGGCCATTGGCCATAATTGCCTGAATGCATTCTTTTTTTTTTTTTTTACGTTTGATAGTTTTTATGTATGTATGTATTTTTAAATACTTGACCACATTAATAATGCAATATTATACATAATATATTTATATAACGAAAATAATTGTTTCTATAATACCTTTTTGCGTCATGGCATTTTTATTTATTTTGTTTCCTTGAGTTAATGTAATTAAAATTGTTAATAATGCTAATAATGCTTCTTTTTGTGTCGTTGCAGTATTTATTAGAAATGAAGAGTCTGATTTTGCCGCCTGAGCATATTTTGAAGAGGGGAGACAGTGAGGCGGTGGCGTACGCTTTCTTTCACCTGCAGCACTGGAAACGGGCTGAGGGGGCGCTCAACCTGCTACACTGCACCTGGGAAGGCAGTATGTACAGTGCACATCTGTTCTTTTTTACATACTATCACATGCATGTATATTAAATGATGATTACCATACTCATTTACCATGAAAATTACAAGGTACTTCAGTAGTACTTTAAAAAAGCATGGCATGCTATTATCATCATGTAGTATCTGAAAACAACAAATGTACTCTGTTGTAAGCTGTTTACTGTAAAACAAAATGTAAATCATCTCACTTGATATCAGTTGACACCTTTTGACTCTTGTAGCTTTCCGGATTATTCCATACCCCCTGGAAAAGGGTCATCTCTTCTATCCTTACCCAGGATGCACAGAAACTGCAGACAGAGAGCTTTTGCCTTGTAAGTATACACTATATATTTGTATATATCCATTGTTATGTATAAATTGTTAATGTGCCGTCACATTAGAGTGATTTCAATAAAAATTGTGCATGCAAAAAAAGGCCATTGTCAATAGTGTAGAGATGAAGCACTGCTCACACAGACGTCACTTTCAAACAAAGCAGCTTTCTATTGATCAGTGTGGCAAATTCATAATCTGAACATGAGCGAAATCTGTTTGATGAACTATTTTGCATGTTATGCAAACTCCAGATTGTGTAGATTCTTAGGGGAATGACAGGATTTCGCCCTTTAAATTTCCCTGAGCAATGCTAAATGTGACTATTTGCATAAGCATAGTGTTAAAAGTCAAGTGGTTAAAAAATAACAGGAAAATAGGGTATTTTATTGACCTGTTTTTAAGATAAGTAAATCTGTCTGTCTTTATCTTTTTCTTTTTCTTCCAGCATTTCACGAGGTCTCAGTGTATCCGAAGAAGGAGCTTCCTTTCTTCATCCTCTTCACAGCAGGCCTGTGCTCCTTCTGTGCCATGTTGGCCATGCTCACACACCAGTTTCCAGAGCTCATGGGGGTCTTCGTCAAAGCTGTGAGTATATGCAAGCCTCACCAAACCCAAAAGTGTTTTGTTTTTTTCTCTTGTCCCTCTATGCCCTTATTTATGTATTTTTTGTTTAGAAGAGAAAGTACACAATCACTGAACTCCCAAGATAAACATTTCTTTGTGTTGCAACATAAGAATGAAGTCTGTCAATGGCTTTCTAGATGGTACAAACTGTGGCTCGTTATGAGACCATTATATTTATATACATATATATATATATATATATATATATATTCAGTAATCTCACTTTATTGGCAATAAATAGGTCCTTCAAGTGAAGTAACTGAACATAAAATATAGGAGCCTAATAAAAGTGCTAATTTTAGAAGAAAATTTCAGGCTTTTGCATTTCAAGTATAGTATATTTAGAGAGATAAATTTATATTATATCTTATAATTCTTAAAAATAAATAATTAATATATATATATGATTAATTTATTGATTATATGAATAATATAATATACATAAAAAAACATATCAGTATTATTAAAGTAGATTAATATATACATTAATAATATTGATATGGTTTTTTTACCGTGTTTTTGGCTTGTCCTGAATCAATACGGTACACCTATGTTTTTATATTGGGAATATTTCTGGTAGGAACCGCTGCGGGTTAGCCATAGACATAAGCAGAGAGAAGTAGCTTCGGCTACAGTGTTCTTCCACAAGACGCGTGCAGTTCTGTTTATTAACTGCTAGAGCGCCAAACTAATTTCAAATTTGTTTCTATGATTTTATATTTTGTAATTTGTATATAGATTTGGGGTGTGCGATTTGACATTATCGAGTATTTTGCAAAGACCATTCAAAACAGCCCTACAGAGTGCACTGTACATTACGTGAAGTCTAGATTAGTGCAAGTGCGCATTTAGAGTGTGTTCTTTCACTGCATGATTCAGTCTTTTAAAACATTTACAATGATCACAAAATTGAAGATATGGGGACAAAAAGTGTGTATTTCTATCATTTCATCAATATCAAACAAAGAGTGCCGTTTTTTCTCCAAAAATAACCATGGTTACAAATGTGATCTTGTTTATTTAACTGTTGTAAAAAAAATCCATAAGTTAATTAAGAGACTTGACACCATATTTCCTGTTTTTGGGCTATTTCGATGACAAAAATAATTCCAAACACAGCCACAGCGCTGTTTTGCGTCTCTGAACAACATGACGGTGTTTCGTCATGTTGTATATATATATATATATATTAATCATAAAATATATGAATTTTATGATTAATATATCTTAACATTATTTATGCTTTTGAAACTGCAGGTTAAATGCATTCATGTCCTGCATTAAACAGTGTTTAAATACATCTAAATGCCACTTCAGATGCAGTGTCTGTGTTTCCTCTGCACTGCGAAGATTAATTTTGTTGATACTGATTTAATTTGCTTGGTAAGTCGTGGCCTAATGGTTAGAGAGTCGGACTCGTAACCCAAAGGTTGCGAGTTCGAGTCTCGGGCCGGCAGGGATTGTAGGTGGGGGGAGTGAATGTCCAGCGCTCTCTCCACCCTCAATACCACGACTGAGGTGCCCTTGAGCAAGGCACCGAACCCCCAACTGCTCCCCGGGCGCTGCAGCATTGGCTGCCCACTGCTCCGGGTGTGTGTTCACGGTGTGTGTGTGTGTGTGTGTGCACTTTGGATGGGTTTTCTGAGTATGGGTCATCATACTTGGCCGTATGTCACTTCACTTTTTTTTTTTTTTTTTTTTTTTAACAGTCCAAATGTCTTATTATTCTAATTCACTGATTAATTGTAAGAATTTGACTCAAAAAATAATGAACACCTTTAGAAAAAATGGCTTTATAAAGGTAAAAATGGCCAAATAATTTAAAAATCAGTTTAAACTTGTTGGAAAAGATTAATTTCTATCAGTGTGAACTGACCACCAAACAGAATATGAAGAATATCAAAAACTTTAGGAGTCAGCTGTCCACGGCATTCCTTAAGGTACCAGCACAAAAACACACTCATACACTCGATATTGTCAATATCGCACACCCATAATATAGATTGACTTACAATACTTTGCACAGTAACTTATTTACAGTCCTTAGTCAATGAGGTAGGTAGCAGAATGGAGAAGAGAAATTAAAGCGCAGAAGTGAAGCCAAGCCAAGCAGGCCTTTGAACTGTTCGTACAACAACATTTAGCCTCTCCGAAGGCCAGGATGCCCATTTCGTGGCGGTGTGTTCTTCTCTTATCGTTGTTTACATTCATTTGGGTGAATTAATAGCGAGTGATTGATTTCAGAACAAGTTTGAGTTGTTGCACTAGACGCCACGGAAGGGCCTTGCCCCTGACTTGCATTCGAAGCCGCTCTTTTTCCATTATACTCCCTCGCTTGCCTGCGCACATACACACAAGCTTTGTTCCCTGTCCACTCCAAACATCTTGTTTTCCTTGGGGAACAATGCCCTAATTTGTAATTGCAATAAACTCCTGAATGTGAGGACATGCAGCCTCATTGGGCTTTATCTTTTTATCAACCTCGTATGTCATGTTACAACATGTATTTACGCTAGCACTATCTATTTCCTGGATCTGGTTTAAAATGGATGATACCTCTCCAGCCTCCTCTCTCCCCGTTTTCCTCCCTCTCCGACACGTGGCCCCGGACTTCCTTTCCCATATTCCGTCATAAACATCTGTTCATCCGCGAAACGTATCGCTTCATAAACACATTAGAGGCTTGTTTATGGTGGATTGAATCATGGGGGTTTCAGTGTTTTTCAAAGGGACGGTTTCACGCCAGTTTTATAGTCCTGAAGTTGGTTGCCATCCAGAGGCATTTTTTCTCCTCTTGTTTGTGTCTGTCAGGACCTCCATGTAATATCCTTGAGGGACAAACTCTATCACACTTATGTCTAGCACTTCAGGCACTTTAAAGGCATCTTTCTGACAGCTTGTGGCTCAGCCACACTGAGTAGTCTATGAATGAGGTAGACAAGACCAGAAAAAGCACTACTTTCATATTTTTTCTTCAGGTTGGACAAGCAATTCTCATAGATTTCCTCATGTCAACATAAGCTCACAGCAGCCATGGTCACACTTCAGTTTAGGGCTGAAATTCATTAATTTCACAAAACTGTTGTTTGGTAAAAAGGTGGTGTTTACTGTACTACAACACCAAACTACTGTACAGTCACTACCAGAGATTGGAATTGTTTTGTATGTTTTTCTTATAAATGAAAATGTCAGTTACTTTAGATTTCAATAAATGAGTTATCGGGGGCAAACTTGAAATAATTATATGAAATTGGAATATTTCTAAATAAATCCTAAACACACAGTTATAATTTTAAATGTATCATTGTAAATCCAAATATATGCTTAAATCTAATTAGTCTAAGTCTAATATACTTAAGTGAAATTTAGCTCAGGAGCATTCATATTGCTTGT
The DNA here is from genome assembly GCF_936440315.1 of Barbus barbus. Lineage (NCBI taxonomy): Eukaryota > Metazoa > Chordata > Actinopteri > Cypriniformes > Cyprinidae > Barbus > Barbus barbus. Next base: position 26,900,811 of record NC_136741.1, on the reverse strand, counting down.
AGATGTTACTACACTTCGACTAAAGTTAACCTGTGGCAAATTCAATTGAATGGGTATGATTTGGGAAGGCACACACGTCTTAATAAAAGGTCTAACAGCTGATAATGCATATCAGAGCAAAAACCAAGCCCTGAGGTCAAAAGAACGGCGTCAGAAACAGGTTTGCGTCAAGCCACACATCTAGGGAAGAGTTCAGAAAAACATTCTGCTTCATTGAAGGGTCACGGAAGCATGTAGGCTCTGTTACTCTTAATGAAAGAAGTTTGAAACAACCAGGACTCTTCCTAGAGCTGGCCTCCTGTCCAAACTGAGCAATTGATGGAGAAGGGCTTTGGTTTGTATGGTGACCAAGAACCTGATGGTCACTCTGGTTGAGCTCCATGATCATATGTGGAGATAGGAGAAATCTACCGAAGGACAAACATCACTGCAACACTCCACCGATCTGGGCTTTATGCCAATGTGGCAAGACTCAATCCTCTCTTCAGTGAAGACACGTGAAAACACACTTTTTGAAATTTGCAAAACAGTACCTAAAGGACCCTCAGAGCTCAGACTGTGAGAAACAATATTCTCTGGTCTGATGAACCTTAATTCTAAGCATCATGTTTGAAGGAAACCAGCTCTGCTCATCTCCTGCAGAGTACCATCCCAAAAGTAAAGTGTGCTGGTAGCAGCCTCATGCTGTGAGGCTGTTTTTCAGCGGCAGGGACTGAGGGACTCGTCAGAGTAGAAGAAAAGCTCAATTTACCAAAATATAGAGAGAGCCATAATGAAAACCTAGTCCAGAGCATTCAGAACCTCAGACAGGGCAGAAGGTTCTCCTTCCAACTGGACCATGAACCTAAACACAGCAAGAGTGGCTTATAGACAATTCTGTGAATGTCCTTCAGTGGCCCAGCCAGAGCCTGAGCTTGAACCAAATCATATATTTCTGGAGAAACATGAAAATGTGCATCTGCCCCCATCCAACCTGACAGAGGTGGAGAGGTGAAGAAGTGAGGAGAAGAATGCCAATGCTGATGAGCAAAGCTTGTCGCATCAAACAAAAAAGACTGTAAAGGTGCTTCAGCTAAATATTTAGTTAAGGGTATGAATACTTATGCAATGTACTTATTTATTTTATTTTTTTTATAAATGTACGAAGTTGTGACAATTCTGTTTTTGCGTTGTCAATATGGTGTATGGAGTGTAGATTGATGTGGGGAAAAAAAGTCATTTAAAGCAGTTTAACACAAGGCAGCAACATAACAAAATATAAAAAAAAAAATAAAGGGGTATGAATACTTTCGCAAGGCACTGTAAATGCAGTTATAGATCTGAAATATAGTTGTAAATCTGAAAATATGATTGTGAATCAATCTCTCTCTCTCTCTCTTTCTCTCTCTCTCTCTCTCTCTCTCTCTATATATATATATATATATATATATATTTTTTTTTTTTTTTCAGGATTTTACATTATATAATCATAATATAATTATATAACATATATAATATAATAATTATAACATTGTTTTCATTCTGAATAAATAATTGTAAAATGCTGAATATGTACATTTGAACTGCATACATATTTATAAATACTGAATGTAAATTTTACATTTCTTGTCATTTTAAACTAAAAAATTTGGTTAAGTTTGGCAAAGTACCCATTTACCCATTTAATGTAAAACTATCTTAAATATCTTGCATGAAATTTAAGATGTTTGTGATTATTAATTCAGATCTATCTGTCTGTTCTCTCTCTCTCTCCTCTCTCTGTCTCTCTGCAGTTCTTCAGCACCCTCTTTGCACCACTGGGCTTTTTTGCAGACAAGATGGAGAGTTTTATGCCCTCCTGCCTGTGGCATCAACTAGCAAACGTCTGACATACACACACAGCTCACACATACTTGAAAACACTACTGTACATGTAACATGTGTAAGGTGCCCGTTAGCCACCTGTACTGACAATAAAAATGTTATGGCTCTTTGACGCACTTTGCCGTCTCTTTTCCTGTAGTATTTAATGCCTTCTGACATGGTTGAGTAGCAGAAGTCAGCATGAACATGTTGACTAAATGCCTGTTTCTCAACCTCTGTGCCGTGACTACCTCTAATCCTGCTTAAATATGCCTGCTATGGCCGCAGGGCAGGTTGCCACAGTGATATAGCGCTGATGCAATCATTGACGAAAAAGACTGGCCTTGTGTACCCTGAAGATTCGGCAGTAAATCATGTGTCTGTTTTTAGAGGACCTCACTAAACAAAAGTTCAGATCCACAGTTGGTTGCACAGATGAAACTGTGTTCATACAATACTATTATAGTCTTTATCATCTTTCTTATAGAATGAAGGCTTGAAGACATTGTCATTTAGAATTTTACGTTAGAAAAGACTGTCATGCATTGCGGTTGTGGTCATGAATATCAATCTGTTTATGTATGATGGTAAGTCGTTCTAAAAATGGCACAGATTTGGATGATATTTCTTAAGGCCAGTTCACACTATATAACAATACATAACTATATACATAACTATATAACAATAAAGATAACGTTTTAAAAATCATTCTGATTACACAACAATATCGTCAGAATCACTTTTAGAAAGATTTTAATAATCCATCCTGCTTTAAAGAGCTCAAGTATTTAAAGCGGCAGACTGCAAACCTTCAGTACGCTTTTATAATAAACAGAACATTATTGTGCGTTAAAGTTGACGCTAATGTAGTAACAGTATCGTTATTGTTCTCTTTATAGTTATTCTTGGTTTTAATGGGTAGCCTAATGGTTCTGGATGAATTCATGTTGCACATAATTGTCAGGCTTGTCAGAATGTTTTCACCAAAATATTGAATGTTAAAAACATGGGCAGGACATTTTAATGACAATCACATTGGCGTTGTTAAAAAAAGACTTAAGTAACCAGAAGAATAACAAAGTGCAGTAAAACAGTTTGCACTACAACTAGTGTGTTCATAATACATTAAAATAATAAGACACAGCAATTTGCAATTTGCAATATCAAGCAGCAAAACCAACTGTTTTGTACTTCTAAAAATAGCAGGAAGCGGATGAAAATTTACAAATGGCCGCGACCGCACTTACGGGAAAAATAACTTTAATTCTGTTTTATTTATGTAGCATCTTTCTAACATGAAAAACTGCTTTAACGAGATAATCATAGTCATATTTTAATTTTACAATCTTTAATGCAGGAATCATGTTAAAATGTTTTCTTTCAGTTGTTGTATACTTAAAGGTATGTTTGCGTTAGGCGGCAAAGGTATGTTGCGCGTGGGAGGCATGTGATGCAGAAGGCAGGTCAGTACAAAACATTACAATACAACAAAAATACACTTATGTTTCATTTATACACGCAAGGTGTTGCCGTTTGTGTCATAATACACCTTTTTAACGCGATGGCGGACATGAGCATTTTCAACGCAAACGCTTTGGTTTCTGGTGTCTGCCGCTTCCAGTTATTTCAAGTTTATTCTGTCGTTTAAGCTGTAAATGATTATCCAGACCGCTCCTGACAGACAGTTATCATGTTATATTTGAACCGTCTTCACCATAGACATTGAAGGGCAAGAAGTTCCTCTGATGTGTGAGGATTATTTTAGTGTTTTGTTTTGTTTGTTTGTTTTTCTGTTATGTGCCATTATGAGTTTTGTAAGTATTTCCTGATTGATTTAACTTTTTTCTTCTGTATATATGACTACTGTAAATAGTAAACATCACTAAGTGGGTTTTACCAACCTGTAAACAAACACACTTCTCCTTTAGTTCCTGTCCTGCTGTGAGCGCTACCACTGCTGATGTGGGGATGGAGTCTTTAACTGGGTTTCATCATTTTCGTTATTAATATTTTCACAGTTTGGAGTGGAATACAAGCATAATCCTTTCTGCATATTGTACAGTAGGCCTATACACTAAATATGGCATATGCATATAAATATAATATATACTATTGTTAAAATTAGTATGAAGCAGTGCTAAACATTTGACCTCAGGTTTAATTAAGCAAATTATAATAAAAAACCTGTTATCACTGCTGTTCAAAAATTGGGGTTCTGTAAGATTTTTTAATGTTTTTGAAATAAGTCACTTATGTTCATCAAGGCAGGGTTCATTTGATTAAAAAGAAAAATTGAGTAAAACTGTAATATTGTGAAATATTATGATTTTTTTTTTAGCTAGTTTATATTTTAAAAACGAATATATTCCTGTGATGGCAAAGCTGAATTTTCTTTACTTACGTTCTCAATGTCATGTAATCCTTCAGAAATATTCTGCTGATGCAGATGATATAATGTGCTCAAGAAACATTTCTTATTGTTATCAATGTTGAAAACGGTTCTACTGCAAAATAACAAGAATAGAAACACATGTAGTTGTTTTTTAACATTAGCTTTATAGTGTGTTATTGCCTAAGATTGCTGCTGCTGAAGTTACACGGTGTTGCTCCAGTGTCTTTAAAGCACAGCTATTCCTCTCAACATATTTGGCATGGACATGGATGTTCACAGCTATATATGAGACGAATGCATAGTGTCTGATCATCAAAGGTCCCGCTACCACCTGCTTTCTTTGGCAGTCGTCCATGTAACGGTCAGACGGGGTCATGCAGGGTCTGTATGAAGCTCCATAAGGTACTGCATGTAGAGTAGAAAAGAGCCAAAAAGACTGGTGATGATTATCCAGTGTTTATAATGTTTATTCAGTGATATATTTACAAACACTGCTTAAAGAGGTTAATGTCCCAGAAAAACAACCAAGCGAATGCCTGTGAAGGATGAAGGCATGTTTCGATTGATATCATCACTGGCCTTGACGGAGCTAGTGGCCTACAGCTGGATGAAGTACATTTGGGGGTGTCTTAACTGGCACTCTCCAGGGTCTGGATTTGTTCAGGTTGGCAGTTTACTGCAGGCTTTAGCCTCCGAGTGTAACAAATGCTAGTGAGAGCCAAGCAAATAGTGTTTGCAGCAGATACTGTCGCATGAGATCCTATGAAGTCTTTGCTGTGTTAAATTAAATTACAGCATATCATGCGTCTCTTATACTGCTTACTAAAGGAGTGTTTACACAACACTGTTTTCAAGTAAAAATAAAAAACTTGTGTTTTAGCCATTCGTTTACATGACAACTGCATTTTGGAGGCCTGAAAGCGCAAACTTCTGAAAACTGGTTTGAAAGTGCAACTTTTTGAAAATGATACCATTAGCATCTGTCTAAACTACAAAAATGCAAATTTGAGAAAACATCATGCATGTGTGTATTATGTGTTCAGTTCAGACTATAGGTATGCGCAAGTACTTGAAGAATGCATATGTGCGCAGGCGCGTAGTGGTCCTGCCAATTTAAGAATTTGTAGTCGTTTTTGTGGGGATCATTTTGACAGTGTTGCCATTTGTATGTGAAAATTTTCAAAAACGCAAAGGAAAAACTTTTTCAACGGGACCTCACTAAACAAAAGTTCAGATCCACAGCATGAGGGTTAGTTGGTTGCACAGATGAAACTGTGTTCATACAATACTGTTATAGTCTTTATTATCTTTCTTATAGAATGAAGGCTTGAAGGCATTGTCATTTCAAATTTTACATTAGAAAAACGTTTTGGTTTCTGGTTTCTGCCGCTTCCAGTTATTTCAACTGTAATGTTTATTTTGTCGTCAAAGGGTAAAATCCTTAGGGTATCTGATTTTAACAGTACTTAAGTATTTTACTCGTACTAAATGTAGGCTCAATGATGCACTAGTCAACAAACACCTCAAAATTGCAATAAATCAAGGTCGACACAACAGCTTCTTAAACTCTGAAGTCTTGGTTAAGCTCAAGTACTTAAAGAAGTCATCGGATGCAAAATTCACTTTTATATGTTGTTTGAACTGAAATGTATTTTGGCAGTGTGTGTACACAACCACCCTGTTATTATAAAAATCCACCCAGTGTTTTTGTTGACTGACACTGACGTTTTAGCACAGACCTGCCCTAAATGAGCGGTCAACAGTCTGCCATTGTTTCAGCGCCGGAGGCTTTCTTTTGTTTTTGAAGTGAATGCACCCCCGATCTACCTAAATGCTTCTATGTTCACGTGAATCATTTGTGATCCAGCTTCACCTACAGAAGAAGTAAGTTTTTTTTAGTTTTTTTTATTTAATGAATCTTTTCAAATCGCCTTTCCTAATCATGTGCTACTTAGCAAGTTCCTAGTTAGCAAGTTTACAGTCTCAGAGAACAGCTCATCACCCCACAGAAGAGAGGGGCGGGGTGAACAGAGCTCATTAGCATTTAAATGCACATGCACTGAAACGGCTCGCTGTGAACAGAACTGTTTTTGACAAGGTAAAAAGGGTGTTGTTTTACACTACCATTGAGAAACTTTAACCAAAGTATGTTATAGACGTTTCATTAAGACCTTAAAGAATCATATCAACTTGTGTAAAATGGGCATCCGTTGACCCTTTTAAAAAGGGTGTAAGAAAATCAGTGTCCTTCAAAAAGCTCTCAGCCATGACCTCATCTCATATACTGTATGAAATACATGTGATTTAGCAACTACCTGCTAATGCACTCGCATTCACATAAAGTAGCCTTGTTGACAAGTTTAGGTGAGTAAAGGCAAAACACAAGCTGTAATACCTTCAATGCTCCATAGATGGCGATATCACTTCTTTTGTAGCAGAAATAGTTAGGCACCATGTAACATGTTACTCATCACAAGTGTATTGGAGTAAAGCGTACATATTTATTCAAAAATTAAGAGTAAAAGTTGCTAATATTTTTAATTCTCAGTAAAACAACAAAGTAGCCAAAAAGATACTTAAGCACAGTTGCATGGCAAATCCGAACTATTTTATGTTTTATCAAATTCATATGAATTTGTACGTTCTCAACATTGTTTTCACATGATCTGCTTAAGCCCCATTGACTGTTAGGTTTTGGAATGAGGTTAGTGTCCCATCTTTCTTTCTTTTTTTCTAAATATCGTACATTTTTGTACAATTCAAATTCGCTGAAGTGTAAAGTTATGTAGTTATGTTTTTTCAAATCTAGGGACTAGAATATTGTAGACACTATGGATGGGCCTGTCATCTAGGAACTGCATAGCAACACCCTGACAACCACCCACAACACCCTAGTATCTAGGTCTGGGTAGTTGCTAAATGTTGCTATTCTGGGGTGCATTTTCCAAAAGCATCGTTAGCTAACTATGGTCGTTAGTTCTATTGAACTCTATTGGTAGCGACGGAACTTGTGACTATAGTTCCTTTTGGGAAACGCACCACTGGCTTGTTGCTAGAGTACTGCTATTAGGAGTATTTGTAGTTGCTAAGGTGTATCTCATATCTCTTCACAGATCTCCATCTCAAAACGTCTTTAACAAAAATTGAGTGGTGTAACAAAAACAAACGTATTTTCAAGTGGTGTAGTAATAACCAGTACTTGGTTTTTATGAATTATGAGGATAAGAGACTAAAATAATATTTGCTTATGCAAAATCCAGTGAATGTCACATTTAGTATTGTTTGTCATGCAAAAATTGTAATTAAAATTGCTTAGAAAAGTAACAGCACACCTCGCTTGAACACAATCATGATATAAGACAATCATACGTTTTTGTTTTCATCCATCTGTCAATTTAGAGATTAGTCTTTCTGAATTTTCATGGAGTATTTTTTCAGATTCTGGAAAGAAACCATCCAAAACACACCTTTAAGTGTTTCTTTTATAGCACTTTATCTATTTGCATCTGAGTTGGGCGATATGACCAGAATCTTATATCGCAATATGAGTAATTTTATTTCACGGTAATGAAGGAAAAGCCATGCATTAAGAGCCTAAGAAAACTTTTGAACAGAATGAAGATGAGTACATTTTTCTTGTTTTGCCTAAATATCATATTTTTCCATTTAGTTCTGCCCTTCAGAAGCTACAGAAGGTACTTGCATATTTTCCAGAAGACAAATTAAGTCAAATTTACCTTGAGCTTCAAATTCAAAAAGTTTCACATCATCATTTTGTATGATCCCTCTTATTTTGGTAAAATAATTCACATTTTGCAGATTCTGAAAGGTGTATGTAAAGTTATGTCTTCAACTGTACATTGTATAAAGTAATCAAATGTATAACAATACTGTATTTTCTTGACTGTGTAAATTATATTTATATTATATATAAATTCTTCTTATTAAAGTTACAAAAGTGATTTAGCTGTCACTGCCCAGATCCAGTGCTGTTATACGTGTTTTCTTTCTCAGTTGTTTGGTTTCACTTAGAGCCTAAATTAATGAGGAAACTTGCAAAGATGGGCATTTTGATACATACTAGTGTGTAATTTTTAAGTGAATTTTCAACCTCAATATTAACATTTTAAAATCCAATTGTTAACGTTTTTTCATTTATCTATCTTTGAAATAGCTGGTTTGTTTTCAGCATAACAAGATCTGTATCTTGGACAATTGACTGAAAATGAATGCAGTTGTAAAGACCACACACATATTGGGCTCTGAGGACATGATCACGTGACTCGACGAATATACACAGTCTTCGCCAAAGAACAAAAGTTTTGAATGCTATTTTAGCTTTCAGCGCCTTGACTCTATCAATACGTCCTTGTACGGATTAGTGCGCTAATTAAACTGTTAGCCGATTCTGTTTAGGAACACACATAAATTTCAACACTAACCACATAGTGGTTACGCGCTGCCAAGGGGGTAGTTTTACAATGTTCAAAAGTAAACATACTCTGACATGTTTTCCACAAGTCTTTCTCAACGCAGAAGTTTTTCTGGCAAAGATGAGGTGTGAGGTGGAGCTGTTGAACAACGGAAAACATAATCAGACTAGCTGTGGGAAATATCTGACATTCCACAATTGGAAAAATGTATCTTTGGATGAGTGGCTGAAAATGAAGCAACAATAGAGAGCTATTGGCGCCCTTTGAGACTTCAATCTTGATATAAGAATTACAGAGGCGAAATCGAATCCAGTCAAACAGCTACAAGCAGCTCTGTCTTACAACGAGACACAAATTAGAATGGCTCGAGATCAGAATCGCTTGTGTGCAGGGGCTAAAATGAACACTCGTCGAGTGCCAAAAATGAGTAAACATTGGCGATTTAATAAATCGAAACAAGTTTTTTTTTTAGGAACTGCAAAATAATACATGGCTAAAATCAAATAGTGAGAATGATCATCTGAATTTTGATTATGGGTGATTTTCTTTTAATATATATATACTAATTTTTTATTATAGATATGGTTTGTATAGCAATGGCTTTCCTTTTGGGCCTCTTTCGTCAATTGCAATTTGTACAATGACAAAATTAACTTCCACAGTCTTTGCTTTTGATTAATGGTGCCACCATTTTGGACATGCATTACTGACCATCGTGACAACCCAAGCGCTTCGTTCACTCATCCATCTTAATAGCAAATTTAGAAACAACCATGTTGTCAAACCAAGGTGCTTCATTCAGTGCAGCAAAATGTATGGAGAAGAATGCCAGTCATGCTTAACCTGACTATTTTTGCTGCTCAATCTCAGTAAGCTGCTGTCTTATTTTAGCAATGATTTGACATTTAGTGTGGGTTTTACATGAGGACATATATATGAAGCAAGCCATAAAACATACAGAGAGGCCATTTAGCTTCAGAATTGTTGTTGTTTATTTTGAGTAGCTGTTAGGCTATTTCTTTGAATGCATCTTGAAGATACCTGGTTTATAGTTCCTACTAACTACCTCAACCCAAACGCAAAGCATTTCAAAGATTTGATGCAACAAGCATTGAAAACTGGTTAATTCAACAAGCTTGTAGCAAATTTATGCCTTTTTTATTCTCAGAAACTGCACAGAATCTATCAGATTTTAGTGTACAATTTTGTATGTTGTGTGTGAAATGGATTTAATTGTGTGCAAATAGTCTGTGGTCATGGTATCTGATGGTTTGGACTCTTTATTTCAATAAACATCACATTTCACTGAAAAATCCATCAGGGAAAATATTGAGATATTGATCGTAGACAGGTTTCCAAACCAAAATAAAGTGCTCATATTCAAAGGGATGTTTAAGTGCTTAGATATTAAAAATATAACATGAAAGATATATTTCTCTGATATACAATGACAATGGGATGTCACAAAAGGCACTTTCGCGCCGCATAGTTCTAGGAAGTTAGTTTTAGGAACTAGCCAGTATGGTGGTTCCTAGAGAACCAATTTCTCCCTCGGGCCGTTTTCCTGGTTGCATTCGCATTTATGCGATTAAAAGAGTCTGAAAATTTGATTAAATCTCCTATGACAACTTGCAGTGTTATCATTGAGGCTGTGGAAAGAACATAACGCTGCAGACAACAGGTAAATGCTGTTTTCCATGTTCTGTGGACTAAATATTGTTCAAGGCTTTTTAAAAATGTTTTGTATGCGTTTGGCCATCACTACGTCACTGGTAGTTCCTATAGAACAAATAGAGCTATTTAGTTTCCCCAAACAGAGTTCCGAAAGCGAAATACGTTCCTAGTTCCTGTGGTGTGAACACGCCAAAAACTGGGAACATCCGCCAATAGTTCTAGGAACTAAGAAAAGGTTCCTCCAGCGCGAAAGCGCCTAATAAATTGATCATTGATCAAATTCTTTTTCGTGCGTAAGTTGTGTATCAAAATTATGGTCCATGAAGTAAATAAAAGGAAGCACAGTTATCACTGTTGAACATTTTTACAGCACCCTTCAAAGTATTATTTTGGACCATGATGTGTAATTGTTTTTGGCGTGAAATGCGATTTGTTGCTATGTTCTTTGGGAATCTTGAACTGATGCTGTATATTGTTCTTTCCCTAAAACTCCATCAATGCATTTATCAAAGCTGTCCAAAAACATAATGTGATGTATATAGGCAAAGATATTATCAGTAAAAGGTGTTTACAGTCCTGATCACAGTTCATTCTATTAAACACCAGACAATGCCCATTGTATGATTTCCCATGACACCAACCGTCTACCAGTGCTCCAGACTGGCCTGTGATCTCTGCGCTTGCATCATTGAAGGCGGGTAAAGTTCAGGGTTCTGCAAGTGGAGATCAGAGCGTTATAGTCAGAAACTATACATTCCACAATGCGGTGGCCCAAACAAAAACCTGAGAACAGAAAAGCACCAGTAGCTGCTGATTGGTCATGGTCATGGCAGTCAGGTTAAATCGAGCCAGTCGGGTTTCTTGTGTGGTTTACAGGTGTGGACGTCCACAGTTTCCTCACAGTCCCTGCACTCCACAGCGCAGCACCATTTGAACTTGCACTCACATTTGCTCACACGATTTACACGCATAGTGTCGTACCCACGGCCGCAGCACATGACCTCGCAGCCGTCCATGGCTCTGGAAGACTTGTTACACACCCGTCCTGCTGTACCCAGAGAACCTGAAATATAGATGCAGAAATGGAATAAATCAGGGTCAATATTTTCCATTTAGTCAAATTTTTCCAATTGTGAGTCAATAGGCCATTCACTTATTCAGAAATTAAATTATTCTTTAGAAAAATATTACATGGTAACCATAGTTTTTCCATGGGGCAACTGGGTATTTTCAAGTTTGGGTCATATAGTTTTTCACCTCAAAACCCCAAAAATGTATTATAATAAAATAAAAAATAGAATTTTAATTTGCTTTAATCGACATAAAAATGAAAAAAGCTTATAAAATGAAGCATATTTTACTTACTATTGTAACAGTTTTTTTTCATGATGATTAAGCACATTTTTCTTGGGTAGTTGTCATAACTGTAATGTGTCTGAGTGCTTTATCTCTGATATTTAATTTTCTATTAGTCATTTCAATATTCTGGTGGTTCTCATTACTATAATAATTGTAATAATTTTAATTATTACTGTATTACAAAAAATATACTTAAAGGCAATTATTTTTGTCTAAATTGGCATCAATTAATGGTTTAGAATTTAAAGCATCTTTTTTTTGCCTTGCATTGCATTACACTGCGTTGTAGTAATAAATTATTTGAAATTTTTTTAATTGTCATGAAATACAACAATGCAAAATACAATTTCTTATTTCTGTCTTGAGACTTTGGGGTGAAATATGAAATATGGCAGAATTTTGTCCAATTACTTTTTGATATCCCAATCAGTTGGAAGCATGGTATAAAAACATTTAGCATGCTCTTTGTTACTTACCTGCCGATCGGTCCATCAGACAATAGTCTGGAGAGTTCTCAATGTATACAAGATCATTTTTGGTCATTCTCTTGTAATCTCGGTCAGCAACCCTGAAGCCTGAACCATCCTGGTTCATAGTGACCTCCACAGCAGTATTGTACTTCTTTCTCAAGTAGTCCCCCGTTCGCCGGAAATCAGACATAGACAGCCAGCATGTCCTGAGAGCACATGACCCACTGACTCCATGACACTTGCATTCAGTCTTCATAAAACGCTTTACTGCCTAAAGAAAACAGAACTCAACCCATGACCTATGAATCACTCAATGACCCAGATTAAAAGACAAGCTTGAGTTTTTATATGAGCTTTTCTAATGTTAGGACATGTTATATAAACCCCTTCGGGGTCATAACCTGCTTACCTGTTGTTGTTTTTTTGCAACAATAATCAATCAAATGTGATAATCTTGACCCCTTACCATTCTCCCACAGCGGTTGTTGTGCAGATTCATCAGTGCTCTGGCATCTTTGACCATCCTCTCTCTGGCGTCCACAAAAGCTTTGGCAAACTTGATACCGTAGTTGATGTTGTCGCTACAGCCACCCCAGTCAAAGTCGCCTTCTTCATCGCTCGCCCGGCCTCTCCTGTTGGTGTCGCAGCCACAGATCTTCAGCTCTCCTTGACTGCATGCTCTGGTGATGGCATAAACCACACCGGCAGAGGAGATCGTATAAACGAATGCTGCTTCACGGCTACCTGATGAAAGAAAAGTGAGAGATTTTTCAAAATAGCATGTAAAAAATGCAGTACAGTTCTACTGTAATCTTCAAAAAGAATATGTTAAGTGTATTATTTCTGGGTTACGCACAGCGTTTTATGTTGACTTTAGTGTCAGCCAACGAATGGCTTACTTACAGTTGTCAGAAAGTGTTTTAACTTTAAAAACATCTCTTTTTAGTAGTTTAATAGAGCCAAGCAAGTTGATGAGGCGTAAGGCTCTTACTATGGTGTTAAATCCACTGTGCTTTTGTTATATCAACTCTCTAACTTCATCCCGTGGCTGGCCTAAGTGCGGGAGGCCACCCTAGCGCTTTCAGACATTCAACTGATTCAGGCTGACACTCCCTCACCTTTAGTTTCTTTGGTCGATTGCACTCATAGCCTTGAAGTGTGCTTTTTTGCCAAAGTAGCGCAAAATGACCCCTATTTTGCTAATTTTCCTCCTCCAGCTCGCACACTGAGCCAGAACAGAGGGTGATATGTCAAAAAGAGCAGCATTGTCTGCCAGAGTCATCTGCACAAATATTTACATCTCCTATTACTGTTTATACATCAGCTTGTAGAGAACACCCTCTGACTAGCCACTTGTATTTGGAGAATATCCACTCTCTATCAGACTTGCGCCCATTCTTGGGAGGTGGAGATTTTAAAGGCCTTTTTCCCAACATCTATCCAACAGACATATTGATGGGATTGTTGTCTTGATTTCATGCTTTACACAGATTTTGATCTTGTAGCAAGTAAAGCTGTAATGTTGTACCATTAACTGTACAGTTATATGCCAACACCGCAAATATGCATGGGTGAAATGTTACCCCCCCCCCCCCCCCAAAAGGCTATTTTAGGACAAAACTCTTAGAAATTTCCATTATTCTCCATTGTAGTTCACTTTGGATTCCCATTTAAAAATTGCTTCAATACAATATTTTGATATTTAAATCAGTGCATAAACAACCAATATAACCAGTACTAGTGTAAAAATATTTTACAATTTAAATAATATATTTCATATAATTTTAGCATAATATTATATATGTATCCAAAATGTTTATATATATATATATATATATATATATATATATTTATATATATATATATATATATATATATATATATATATATATATATATACAGTGCCCTCCAAAAGTATTGGAACAGTAAGGCCAATTCCTTTATTTTTGCTGTAGACTGAAAACATTTGGGATTGACATCAAAAGATGAACATGAGATGAGAGATTAACATTTCAGCTTTTATTTACAGGTATTTTCATCTGGATCTGATACACAACTTAGAAGATAGCACCTTTTGTTTGAACCCACCGATTTTTCATGTTACCAAAAGTATTGGAACATGTGACTGACAGGTGTGTTTTGTTGCCCTGGTGTGTCCTATTAATTGATTATTCAAACAATCAATAGCACTGAATGTCTGCGCTCAGTTTCAGATCAGATCAGACTGCATTTATAGTTAGTTAGACGTGTAACCAACATGAAAACCAGAGAGGCGTCTATGGGTGAAAAACGAGCAATTGTGAATCTGAGAGAAGATGGAAAATCAATCAAACCATTGCACAAACACTGGCGATAGCAAGTACAACCATTTGGAATCTCCTGAGGAAGAGAGAAACCACTGGTGTACTAAGTAACACACCTCAAACGGGTAGATCAAGGAAAACATCTGCAGTTTATGACAGAAACATTGTGACAGCTGTAAAGAAAGACCCTAAAACAACTGTTAGTGACATCAGCAACAACCTCCAGAGGGCAGGAGTGAAGGTATCACAATCTACTGTTCGCAGAAGACTTCATGAACAAAAGTACAGAGGCTACACCAGAAGATGCAAACCACTCATTAGCAAGAAGAATAGGAGACGAGCCTCAAAACTTCTGGGACAAGGTTTTATGGACTGATTTTATGGACCAAAGTGATAGAAAGGCTAAAGTTTGGAGAAAGAAAGGATCTGCTCATGATCCCAAACATACAAGCTCATCTGAAACACAGAGTACACAGGTGTACATTATAGTACACATTACACAAGTAATGTAATGGCTTGGGCTTTCATCGCTTCTTCTGGGACAGGCTCATTAATCTTCATTAATGATGTAACACATGATGGCAGCAGCAAAATTAACTCAGAAGTCTACAGAAATATTTTGTCTGACAATTTACAGAAAGATGCAACCAAACTGATTGGGAGATCCTTCATCATGCAGCAAGAGAATGACCCAAAACATGGTGCCAAAACAACAAAGGAGTTCATCAGGGGCAAGAAGTGGAAGGTTTTAGACTGGCCAAGTCAATCTCCAAACTTAAACCCTGTAGAGTATGGATTGTACCTGCTGAAGAAGAGACTGAAGGGAGTAACTGAAAACTGAAAGAGGCTGCGGTGAAAGCCTGGAAAAGCATCACAAAAGAAGAATGCAAAAGTTTGGTGATGTCAATGGGTCACAGGCTTGATGCAGTTATTGAAAGCAAAGGATTTGCAACTAAATATTAAGTCTTTTTTACTTTAATCTATGTTAATTCTATCTGTTCCAATACTTTTGGTAACATGAAAAATGGGTGGGTTCAAACAAAAGGTGCAATCTTTTAAGTTGTGTATCAGATCCAGATGAAAATACCTGTAAATAAAAGCTGAAATGTTAATCTCTCATCTCATGTTCATCTTTTGATGTCAAACCCAAATGTTTTCAGTCTACAGCAAAAATAAAGGAATTGGCCTTACTGTTCCAATACTTTTGGAGGGCACTGTATATATATATTTATAATATATTATAATATATTGTAATATTACGTATAATTAGGTAATTAGGTGTTTTGCATAATTATAATTACATAGTTGTAATTACATAAATACATGATGGAAAAATGTGCTTAATTGAAAATTTAGTTACAATGCTGTCCTTAAATTGGCTTTTTCCTTGTGAAAATATTTTTTTCATGTCTGTCTTTTGATTTTAGGGTGTATCTGACATACTAGGTTTGGTAAGACTCGCATCTCAGCTTGATACTTTATGGAATATGATGCTTTTATACATGATACAAGGTTGCATGGTTTATGTACGTCATGTCTTATTACTGTATGACTTTGATCTCAGCCATTGTTGGGAATAAAGTGTAACACAAACACTGACTGCGCAACATGACGCGGCCGAACACAGTATGGTCTCGCTCCAGCGTGCTGCAGTTCCAGCGATGGTGTCGGAACTGGTGCTGGCATTCTCGGATCCACTCTTTGGCTCCTTCTCCGATGGATTGCATGAGATCTGGGTGTCTTTGGCAGAGCTGCCTCTGCTTGTTCACCAGCCCTGGAATGTTGTCACATATGACCCGTGCACCTAACGCACCAATGTACCTGTAGAGACAAACAGAGACACATTAGTTGACCTAGCATCTGCTAAATTAATAAATGTAATGTATAAATTACTATTGCAGTAGTTGCCAAATATAAACCAATTTAATTAATAATTATTGAATCAATCGCGCTGAACATGAGAAACCCACTTTATAGTTGGGTAAGATGTTTCCATAGTGACCACTAAACTGAATGATTGCCCGTTTTCCCAGCCAATTAATTTCCTATAGCTGTGCTAGTTTCATGTCTCAGTTTGTTTCTTCACACATAATAAACTAATTTCAACTTAAATCAATATTTCATGTCCGTTTATTTAAGATTTTTTGCAATAACGATACCCCTATCATACTTTACTGTGTCTGCAAAAACTTAGTTCACCCAAAAATGAAACTTCCAACCCAATCTCATGAGAAAACATACAAATTTTACAAGATGGCCATTTCATATGAATTTGTATGATGTGATTCATGCAGAAGTGTACAATTTCATTAAACTGTCAGTGGAGCAAAAACATGTGAACGAACAGTTTGTACAAATTTATGACACATAAAATAGTTGCGAATTTGCATGATATTGCTTTGGAAAATTCTGTCATCACAAACTCAGGCCATTCAAAACCTGTGTGACTTACCTTCTGTTGTAGAACAGAAAATAATAAATTTTGAAAAATTTATTTTTCAAAAGATATTTTGAAAAAGAATGTTTTTTTTCTCCATGCAGTGAAAGTCAATGGGGTCCAATGTTGTTTTTGTGTTCCAGAAATGAATAAAAAGTCAGACAGGCTTAGAACACAATGAAAGGGAGTAAATGATCACATAATTTTAATTTTGAGACAAACTATCCTATATAGATACACCCCAATTTGTCCCATATCCCATGGTTCTCTGTTGACAAATCTCTACAAGAGTGCAGCAACAATTGACAATCTTGTATTAATATTTGTCATTATGTTGCAGGTTTCCTGTTAAACAGCCTGACAAATACCTGGTGGACCCTGTCTGTTCAAGCGCACCACACAGACACCCTCGGCGAGGTTTACGCTGTGCTCACACTCCCTTGTCTGGGTTTGTGTGACAGCACTCCGTACAAACCTACTGAACAATTTCCACTCCTCTTATGGCTGTCTCTTTCGCTCTCTCTCTCTCACACACACACACACACACACACAGCCATACTAGTGCAAACATACAGCCCAGCGAAAGACTTATTCCTCTCGCTATAGCATCCATGGGAGGGCCTGCTGTTGCCGGCTTTGCACGGTTGCCCTGTTGATCCTTGACACACAGAAACACAATCTCGCTCTCCCTCTCTGTTCCAGAACACTTATCAGCTGTATGCGGCTGGGATTGGGAAAGGCCGCTGCACGTGAGCCAGAAAACCGCTAGCCGTGAATTGATTGCAACGATGACAACAATCCCCATAACTGTATAAATTACCGTAGGAACTGAGAGATATTTATCACCACTGGCTCACACGGTTTTGGGCACTCCGCCACGGCTGTCTTGCGGACTTCGACGCTGTCGAATCCCCGCTGCCTTATGGAGGGCAAAAGGGGCCATCCGTATAGTTATTTCAACATAGATGATACAAACGATAACCATTTTTTTCCCCATTCATGAAATACGGTATTATTGTCTATCGTGAGAGAAACCCAGCAATCATTTTAATTGAAAGTATCAAAAAATAGCATGGACTGAGATTGTTGTTTACTCAGCTGTGGGGCACTAGGCAGTGCGCTGACTATGTTGATATTGCTACCTTTGAGACGTGATGGGGAACTTATGAATGCTGCAATTAGAGATGTTTTTAAAGGCGAAGTCTGCCATTGTGTCATCGTGTCTGGTGTTATACAGTAAAGAAATGGAGATGAAAAGCAATAACTTCAGAACTAAGTCACTTCAAATCTCTATCACCCTAGCAAGTGTGTTTATCTGGAGCGTTCAGCACACAAGTAGGTCTGCTGATCCAGCCAAGACCTGTCATAGTACAGTCTGGAATGTGTTGATCAATGTCACTTTAAGACATCAGACTCCTCTTTCTTTACTAACAACTGCCCTGAGAAATGATTAAACACAGTCCTATATGCATTTCTGCCATCACCTGCCATCTAGAGCTATTTTTTCTTTCTGATTGTCTAATTTTATCTGATTTTTTCACCTATATTAGTGTGATTTTTGCTATTTATTACTATTTATTTGCTATTTTAGTACTTTTTGTTTGTCTCATACCACAATATATCACTGACTGTAAATTAGCTCTTCCTTTTGTTATCATGCTCTGGACTAAATTGGTCTAGACTGAAAAAATAAAATAAAAATCAATTTAAAGAGGACTGAATTATATAATAGCTTTAATATAATATATATATGTGTGTGTGTGCACCACAAGCATACATTATATACCTTTCCCATAATGTCAATTTAGACTCTCAAATGTGTATTTATATTCGCTGAAAATGACTTATAATGCTATTATTTGGACATAAGCTTTTTTTTTTTTTTACTTTAAATCCATTATTTCTCTACTGTAATCTGAAATGCTTTTTTATTTTCTACTCTACTTTTCTAGGTGATCAAATGTGTGATTTTTTTCCGGCAGGTGGATCGTAAAAAAGATGATCATAATCACATAATTTAACATATCTATAGTGATGGACAGAAATTAAAATGAGTTTACTGAATTCAGCCTGTTATTGCATTAAGGAAAAATACGATGTTTCCCATGTACAAAAGGGAAAGTATTAAATATGATGTAAGCCTATATAAACTAAATAAAATTTAAACACTTTACAATGGGTTTCTAGATAAATTCTTACAGTCATAAGAATTTCTCTTGCAATTTATTTTAATTTCAATTCTGCTTCCTTGCACTTGGAATTTCTATCATAATTTGGAACCATTCCTGGGATCAAACAAGATTTATTTATTTTTTTCAGTGTTTTTATTTGATTCTAGATTATTTATTGTTATTATTTGTCCCAGATTGTGACATACATTCAATGTGCGTACTTGTTATTGGGAACAGTTACCTTACAACGTTACATTTCCAAAAGAAAATGAATATGTGCCAATGAGTGGCTCTTGTGCCACTTTAAATAAACACAGGATCACCTACCACCAAGACGAGTCCACAGTGGGAGTGAACACGAGCAGCAGTAAGATGAAGGGCAGGTCAATCCTGTGAGCGGAGCCGCTCGGAACTCCAGCAAACTCTCGCATGATTTACAGTCAGTTTGTAAATGCTTCCGAATCCCAAATAATAATAATAAATAAATAAATAAATCAGAGGTTCATAACAGCTGTTGAGATATTTAATTCTTCATAATTAAAATACTATTTCTTTCCACGATAGAATCGATAAAATTAGAAACATCCATATAAAATACTGAGTATATCGTCTATAAATTCGTATCCAAATTGAGTTCCTTTGAGTCGAATCTGAATCTGGTGGTTAATAGTCCAGTGAGTGAGGTACAGTCTCTGTCCCTCAGAATCAGATCCAGAGGCAGGTCTCTGATTGGTGGGGAGTCTGCGCGCTCATTGGCTGATATCTGCACGAGGAGATGAATGAGCGGAGCGCGAGATGTTGTTGCTCTAAACACACTGTTTAGATGAGTTTCTCTGACTAATTACAAAGAAGCAGACCATCGTTTGTGGACACTACCACGATGGTAATACCATGTTTATTATAGTACCTTGGATTAACATCAAAAATATATATAAATAATTGAATGTCTATTTTAGTGAGGTAATAGTGCTGTACCGATGGTATGCAGTGCTTTATAGCTGTCCGAAAACACTTTTACGTTACACATTTAAAAATGTCTGAATAGTTTCATAACAAATATCAAACCAGGTTTCATTTATTTTAAAGACAGATAGCACAAGTACAATTTTGAAGCAAAACATTGATAGTTGGATAGGTTTTAAATGATAAAACAATGATATAGGCCTATACTTGGCTAAAATGGATCTATCTATCTATCTATCTATCTATCTATCTATCTATCTATCTATCTATCTATCTATCTATCTATCTATCTATCTATCTATCTATCTATCTATCTATCAGACCAGACGTCCAGTGTTTGTTTAGGTATCAACATGCCAGACTGGGGTATGCTAGTCTATATATAACTCAATGAATACCTTCTAAACAAAGATAGTAGCCATTGCTCATATATTTTGGGACGTGACATTGTCAATGTACATAATCACCCCAGCTTGCTCATAAAATAGACCACTGGTATTAGACGGAGGGGGGACTGCTTTACACACATTAATACAAAGTAAACAACAAAGAGCTCCAGAAAGAATGCTTCTGGTCACTTTGACTCACACTCTGTCCTTTAGCTTCCTGCCAAAGATCATTAAAGGAGGAAATACGCGCATTAGGAGATAAGTTGGTGTAGAATCCACTTTGTTTGCATGCCATTTATTTACTCATATTGAAAGAACATAAATATGTATTTGAAGTCTTGGAAATAAACACTTAAATATTAAAATATATATATTATTACATATATACTAAATATATGACTTTTGGCTCAATAAACTCCTAATATGCTGCTTATTAATAGTTAGTAAGGTAGTTGTTAAGTTTAAGTATTGGGTAGGATTAGGGATGTAGAATATGGTCAAGCAGAATTTTATTTGTATTTGTATGCAAATAGTGAGAATTGGTCCCTATACTAAAGTGCTACCCTCTCTCTCGCTCTCTCTCTCTGTGCCATAATGTTTCAAATAGGTTTACAAGTTAGTTCAGATCACTAACACTGTCATTAAGTGTGACCAATAGTAATAGTGATGCTTGCCTTAGCAACCACTACTAAATACGATTAAATGCCAAATCCACCACTGGGGCTCATTCAGAGGAGAGCATCACCATTTGTTGTCTCTAAACAGTGAGTGACTAGAATACTTAACCCATTGGTACTCAGGATGTGCACCAATAATTAGTGACGTGTCCTTTCTGTACTGAGAGGTCAGTGCCCTCCCCTCCCCTGATCTAGTGGGGCTGGTGATTATAGCAGTGTGTGGGAGACAGATTTCACCAGGCCAGGCATGCGTCCCTGTCGGCCTCGCAACCTCGACCTACTGTCCCAAACAGGAATGTTAATTAGCAGCATCCACCAGATGGGGTGACCATCCACTGACACACAGGACATCTACAGATAAACCAGTGTAGTCAGCAGAAATAGCAGCACTGATATTTTAGGGGACATTAAATTAGTAGTTCACAAAACATTAAAATACATAATTATTATATAATAAAATGAAGTTAATTAATGTATTATTATAAGTTAATAAATATAATTTATTTACCTTTGTTGTATCAGACTTTGTTGTGATTTTTCAATCAGTGCATGTTAATAATCACTGAATTTTCATTTTTTTTTTCTATTTTATAAAAATTTTAAAAATATATTTTAATTGTATTTTTAAATTAAAATTTCATTTTGTTTTTAATGTTATATTTAATTTATATTATTTGAAATAAATTTATATTATAATATTTTTAATTGATTCAAATTAAATTTTTCAAGTTAAGCCCAGCTATAGACTGTATAAGCTGTGAGTTTGCGCTTGATTGGAACCTGGTAAGACCATTGTGACCGGGGGGCAGAGTGGCACATACTTCATGCGTGTTTGCCTCTCTGTTTCCCGGGCCACACACACTCACACACATAAAGAGGGGATTTAGGATTTAGGGAGAGGCTCCTGGCTGGTTAAACGGTTATCCCCGCTCCTGTTAGTCTCACATGGATGCTTGTGATGCTCACACATTTTTCTGACGCTTTCCCCCCCCCGAGTTTGAGACAGCAGATGCTTTAAGATCTAAGGGTTGGTTGTGCCTTCATTGAAACATTAAAATGAGAATCATACGTTGATTCATATCTGTGGAGTGTTTAATGTTATCGGTTCATTAAATGATAAAACTTTATGATAACATTCATTATTAGACGGCTCTCTGGAAGACTTGATTCTGATTGGTCAGTTTAATGTTAAAATGAATACTGCAATGCAATAATGCAATTATTTGTGACAAATAAATTGGTATCATCTGTAATTTTTGTTTTACATCACCACCATTATTTGAGCAGACCATCACAAGACTACCACATTTATACACAAAATGGATTAAATCTCAGAATAATTTTATTTCACAACCTATTTTTAAAATACAAAATGCAGTATATAGAGTATACTGTGCAGTAAGCTAGTGTCCTTTCCAAATAAAGCCTATGGCCGAGGATGGGTGATACTGTGCCCTCTGCTGGCTGGATTTAGGCAGTACAAATATGCAAATCTAAAATCTTTTGCTCCAGCCCATGTCTACAAATGTAACAAAAAAAAATGTTAAAATTATATTGGTTATAAAAAATAACATTCATATCAGATCACAAAATGAATACAAACTTAAAAGATAAAGAAAACATTATAATGTGATAAAAATATCTGTAACATGATTCTGAGCGAGATGTAAATATTAGGCTAAATATCAAATACCTTTAGATATACAAAACAAACTGCTATGTGAGAAAGCAAAGGATTGTTTGCACATGCAATCTGTTAAATATATAATTCAGTGTAAAAACTAGATGACAGGGTAAAATGTTCAGATACACAATCATGTGCACTATTGTTCAAAATTTTGGGGTTGGTAAGAGTTTATGTTTTTGAAAGAAGTCTTTTATGCTCACCATGGCTGCATTTATTATTTTATCAACAATACAGTAAAACAGCAATATTGTAAACTATTTTTACAATTTAAAATAACTGAATTCTATTTGAAAGTATTAATTTATAAAAAAAAGAAAAACTATAATGAACCCAACTTTTGAATGGTAGTTTGTATATAAATATTTGTCTGAATAACAATATATAAAACTATTTAAAGAAGCTGGTGATTGTCAGTGATAAACGTGAAAAGTGATTTTTCTCATGGTAAAATACAGAATGCATAATGTATTCATGCACACAATCAACATGCATCTGACCGAGATATGGTAACATTGCAAAATTACTTAGAAAATATTTGTTTCAAATCTTATAAAATGATTTTAAAAACCTGAAATGTCACTCACAAAAAATCAACAGTGTTTGACACGATAAAGTTCATAATTTGTGCTTGCTAGCCGCTAAACGACAGCACCAGGTCTGGTTCTGTGCTGCTGCGTCTGCAACCGGCCGCCGTTTGATCCAAGCGAGCAGCTCGGAGCGTGGCCGGTGAAGGTGGTGTGTCGGCGAGGCCTGGTTTCTTGGGTGGGATGGGAGGTGGGTTCCCTCGGTCAACTCTGGGAATAGTTGGAGACCTGATAGTGGGAGACAGCATCCCAGAGTGGGTCAGTGTGCGGTAATCTGTGCCGAAAGGGGAACTGTTGGGGGATGTTGGTTTGCTGGGACTTTGCGGAGTGCTGAGGCGATTCAGGGCTTGTGTGACAGTGCTGCGGGCCGCTTGTTTAGAAGAAACACTGTCTGGTAGAGCCACATAGGCTGCACAGGGTGAGAGGTCACATGGAGAATTTGGAGGGGAAGAGACGGTCTGGGAATCTTGATCAAAGGTGCCTTGGAACTTGTGACGGGCTGCATGGAAGCGCTGGTTGATGCCAGCCTGGTATGTCGCTTGTATACTGGGCATGTCAAGTGAATGATTGCTGTTTGTAGGGCTGGGAGCTTGTGGATTGGTCTGAGAGCTCCCATTGGTTAACATGCCTTGCTTCTCAACATTCCAATCTTCCTCTGCAGGAACATGGTGTCCATTCATTTGGGTTTTGTTTGAGTTCTCCTCTGCATTGTTCATCTCTCTCCTCAGTTGCTCTAGTTCTTCCTGTAGTGCTCTACAACGCGCTTCCTCCTTTCGTAATCTCAGCCCAAGCTGCTCCCGTTCAAACTCGGCCAGCAGCTCCTCTCGCCTCGCTTCCATTAGCATAGCCCGCTTCTTTTCCTCCTTGATCTCCGCTCTCAGAGCCTGATTGGCCGCTCGTTCACGATCAAGGCAATGGGTTAGTTCACTGGCACGCTGGGACTCCTCGTGTGCACGCGTGCCGGAGCGTTTGCACTCCCAACTCAGTGCCGTCATGAGCTGTTTATGCTGGACTCGCTGGTCTTCTAACTGATCGTGCAGTCTTTTGTTCTCCCTCTCCATTCGAGACGTCTTTGCCTTCTCAAACTCTAACTAAACACATGTATAAAAAAAATACACAAATTAGTAGAAAATACACTGATAGATTCATAGTTTTGCAAAAAGATTTTTTTTTCCTAAAATGTTTGGTTTGGAAGTTTGAGTTGTTTTTGAAAGTCTTTTATGCTCACAAAGGATGCATTTATTTGTTCAACAATAGAGTAAAATAGTAACATTGTGAAATATTATTACAATGTAAAATCTGTCAAAGCTCAAAGTGAAAATTTTGCACAAAAGTGTCACTTTCAAAAGTAATATCTCATGTTTTATGCAGGTTGAGACTGCTAATTTTACATTTATTCTTCCTAAATTATATTGCTGCTAGTTGTCAGAAGGATTTTAGAAAATATTTTATATTTTTCCTTGATATTTTAATGTTATGTTATGTTTATTTTAAAGAGCATGTTTTATTAAATATTTAAATGTCAAATAAAACACTCTTTTAATCAGTGACATTTTCTGTGGGATCAACTGTATATCACTTTTGTTGTAGTATGCAAAAATTTGCATATTTAAATTTGTAAAATTAAAAAAAACAACTTGTTTTCATGTATTTGAGGTACTATAGGGGAACAGGCTACAATTTTTATCTTAATCAAAATTAGTCTTTGCTTTGTTAAAATAACAGAGCAAAGACTCATTTTGATTAAGATAATAAAAATTGTAGCCTGTTCCCCTGTTAAGATCACTATAATATTTTCAGTTCTTTGTACCTGCTGCAGGAGGCGCTCTCTCTCCTTCTCCAGAATGTAAGTGACATCATCTCCTTCTGCAGTATCCTCAGCATGCTTCCTCTTCTCCTCCTCCAGATCAGCAATGACCTGAAACCACCACAGAGGTGCGACAGAATGAGATAAAGATTAGCCTATAAACCAATCCAATCTCTTCTTGACCTGGTAAATCCAATTTAAATGATATGATCCTCACATCAGTATCGATGTCAGTGGCTTTCAGCTATTATGCTGTATAAACTCACCCTCCTGTGTCTTTTCTCAGCAGCTGCCAGCTGTTTCAGCATCTTCTCCTGCATCCTTCTGCAGTGTCCAACCACCAGCTTCAGCACCGTCAAGGGATCTGAGCGAGCCGTAGCCCCACATACCCCCTCTCGTCTCTGGGAGGAACTTCCTCCGTCCCCGCTCGTCTGGTCGGAGCTCTGGAGGACCTCACAGTCTCTCTGCAGGGCCAGGAATGGGTCGCTCAGGTTGAATTTGCCATATCGCTCCCACATGTAGGAATCTCTACGCTGGGCCTGTAGCAAGACAGAGACAGATAGGGATTTATTGGATTATTTTAGATTGATTTTTGCACATTTCAGTTTAAACATTTCGTGTTTAAAATCCAATTTTCCATAATCTTTTGATAAGTGCTGTCAAAATGTGTGCGTTAACACAGGGACTGAGCTAGGGCTGGCCAACCCACTCACAACTGCTGCGTCGGTGTCTTTTTTCTTGATAAGAATTGCCTCTTTTCAGACACGCACTTCGGCTCAGCGCCAGGCGCTAGTTAAATGAGTGTGAAAAAGCTACAGGTGACGAGGAGATTCAGCTGAACAACAATGAACTGTGGTCAGATGAGATGTTGTCAGGCCATATGTCAGAAAAACTAATTTTTCTGTCCTGTCTGCCGTTATAGTGTGCTCGTAGCGCGTGCTCTTCAATTGCATGCACAAATACAACAACGCTCGTAGCCTTTATCATTTCATATTAAAGCGCGAGTGAAATTATACGAGCATGCGTGTCAGATCTGCGTCACATTCAGCAGCAGCAGCTCTTAAAGTAATTAGCAGCCAAATAAGCTGATAACCCAGCTGCTGTGATGTCTGTAAATCAAAAGAAAAAAAAGAGGAAATCAATAACTTTTGTAGCTTTAAGGATTTATCCATATTTAATTTAGTGTTTGATAAAGTTTATTAAGTTTCTGTATATTTCCTACTTGCTGAAGGGCAAAGGTAAATATGACATTTATTATAATGGGTTTATGTGAAGATTGTTTTATGTTCACTTACACGAGAAGTTATTTTTGTAAAGACTAATAATTTTTAAAACTGATAGCTCACAATTATACTGTAAAGTTGAATGGCTATAGTCAAAGGTTAAATATTAGGGGAAAAAAGAACAATTTCCTAGAGACATCAGTAGTATTGGTATCAGTGATATTGGCCTTCAGTCATAAAAAAGCATTAAACAAATATTAAAAATATACTGTCTTTATTCTGCATTATTTTGAAGATTGAATGTGAATTTATTGCAATAAAAAAGTATATTTAAAAACATTAATGTTAGTTGGGATTAACTGTGATTAATCGCAATTAATTTAAGAACAAATGTGATTAATTAGTTATTTTTTTAATCAATTGACGTCACTACTTTTGATAAGAAACAGCTATCCAAGATCTGTTGTCTTGGTAGTTTGCTAGTTTTGTAGCTTCTATTCAAAACAACTCTGCAAGCCTTGTAGAGCAGCCTCCGCTTTTCTCTTTCACACAGACACACTCAGTACATATTTGCTTTCTAAACAGGAAATGAGATGATACAGAGCATATGACCCTGCCAAAAGCAACATAAACCATTCTCTTAGACTCTGTGTGTATATGTGTGTGTGTGTGTGTGCGCGTTCAGCTCCCGGTGTTTGTTGTTTTAAGTAAGAGGTCAAGTAAGGGGTGCATAGAATAGGGATGAAACAATCGCTACAGTTTAGGTAGGGTCAATGCAGCGAACGGGACACCAAAAAAAGTTCCAGCTGGAGTAATTTAATACCTCCTGAAATGACTCTGAACTAATAGAGCTCATTTGACCCAGAAAAAGAAAAACACAAGGATCAGGAACCAAACAGAACTGTTGAACATTGAAGAGAGAGTAGCTGATAGCTAAAGAGAGTCTTAAATTACAGCATTCAAATAGTGTCGACAATCTGAGACAAACAGCAAAAGTTACCCAGGTTGCTAGGTTATGGCTGCATAAGGTATTCTAGGTGGTTGCTAAGGAGTTACTAGGGTGTTCTGAGCAGTGTGAGTTCTAAGCGTTGTGAGTGGTTAATTAAACTAACAAATGTACTTGGTTACAACAAAAGAGGTTGAAGTTTAAACTTAAAGAGAAAAGCGTGATGAAACACTCCACCTCATACAGGGTAGTTTGGAATGAGATGAAAGCTGTACGAGTGGGAGCTTCTAAAAAATGACTAGACGTCTAAAGGGAATAGAGGTATGAAAATGAATGTCAGGAGGAGGGTAAAGACACACAGATGGACATACATCAAAACACACGTTTTGCCACACCTGTCAATAGAGGATGAACATTTATTGACCATAAATAAACATTAGCAGCCACTGTATTTTCCATTATTACCCTTTACACATTGATGTTGTTAAAATAACTCCAAAAAAGGGAGTATAAACTAGGGCTGGGTAAAAAAAATATTGATCTCTCATTTTAATCGATTCTCATTTTTACAAAACAATATAAGTCTAGCCTGTTTTCAGTTAATGAATGGAACATTGTAGCGCGCCTCCCACCCAATACATCGCAATAAGCTTTGAGCTTTTTTTTATTTTTTTAAACTTTGTGTCATTTAACTTTATTATCATAAAAACTTAATTGAGTGTAATTCAAGCGCTTGTATACAAATCAGTTCATTTTCACCTTCAATATAATAGTAATGTAGTACCAACTGCCTCATGTTTATTTTACAACATTAGTTGAGAGATTTTTTTTCCTTTAAAAAATTTGGCATGCACTGTACCTGATAAATATCCAAAATAATCCAAATTGAATCAAATCGCAAGCTTGTGAATCTGAATTGAAAAGTGAAATTTGTGTCAAAATCCAGCAGCCTAGTATATACCATGCATATATACCATGTTAAAATGAAAAAGTCAATGAAACGTGGATAGAATAGAGAGATGGCTCGATGCTAAACTAACACAGAGATGCCTGATAGAACGACTGATACACCACAAGTTCTCCACTGCATTGTCAAATCACTCGGCTCATCTTCCCTTTAGAGTGACGGATACAAGTCAGAACATGCATGTCCATCTGGTAAGTGTGCATGAGAGTACTTGCTGTTTAATGGATTACTCAATTCAGCAACATAAAACCTTGCCATTTGAAGCAGATCTAAGACACTGCTTCTCCAGGAACTAGCCATGATAAATGTGGTACATGAGTGTAAGTCAGTACACTTTGACTTCTTGTGAACCTCTGTGGCACTGATGGTGGAGCAGATAAACGTACTGTGCAGACGTGACACAACAACACAAGTGTTTTATAGTCTCTGAAGCAGAAGGGGTGAGAAAGACAGAGGGTAAAAGCTGTGTTTTTGTCTAGAGGAGGCCTGCTGGAGGTGCTTAACAAGAATCTGAGGTTGATGGTGGGTGACATTACCACCAATACTTTAATGAAATCTTGGGATTTTATAAACAATGTAAAAACGACACACTGCAGTTTTGAAGATGAATGTAAGTTGCTGCATGCAACCTGTAACATAAATGCATGTCTTGGGATTTGTGGGATTTCATAGATGTCACTAAGGTATCCAAATGACAAACTGGAAATAAATAAAAATAAATAAGCATTCACTGGGTCAATTCCTCGTTCTGGGAAACATCCAGTGAATTATGTAAAAAAAAAAGGGGTAGACAAATGGGAAAAAAATATAAATTAAGGGAAGGCATTTCTGATGTATACATCTTTAAAATAGGCATCTAGGATCTGTTACATAAGCTTTGATTTATATTTATACCAAGTCAGAAAAGAGGAAAGAAGGGTCAAGTAGGGTTACAACATGATGGGTCAGACTAATATATATATATATATATATATATATATATATATATATATATATATATATATATATATATATATATATATATATATATATATATATATATATATATATATATATATTACACACACACACAGTGTATACACACACAGTATATGTATACACACACACACTTAATGATTGCATTTCTGCATTATATATCCACAGGATTAAAAATGTAATTATGTAATGATTTAATTATGTAATATTATATAAAAGTAATAAATAATAAATATATCAGATATTGTTTTGTATTTTTTACTAATTAATATTCTTCCATTCTCCATTTGGCACAAAATGTAAACTAAATTAAAAGGACTTAAAAGTATTGTGTTCAAACTAATTACTTGGTAATTTAAGCTCTAAATAGCCCAAATAAACAACAGCTGTATGTACTGTATGTAAAACCTTTTGTTTATCGAGTTAATGGATGTCTGCTTTCCATTCTATATTTATGATACTTTCAATTGTGTGTGTGTGTGTGCGCGCGTTTAGGCTAATAGCTTGAACAATTATGGGGGCCTTAAGAAGATTAACCTTACTAATGACTTAAGATAAGTCAGCCAGTCTGGTGCCTTCAAACAATCTGTGTGTGTGTGTGTGTTAGTCTATCTGATAGATAAAGATACCATAAAGAGTATCTTCACTGAGAACATTAGAGAGACCAGGGATAAAATAGTGAGATACTGTTGGTATCTGCTACCTGCACTCTCAAAATCATCCGTACTAGCCCCTCATTTGACAGTAAAATATATAAAGCTTTTTTTGATCATATATTTACTCGCTGAACCCCTGGAAGGCATTCTTCCTGGAACTCAAAGTCTATTTACTTGTTAGTCATGAAATGTTTTCAGGTTTTCCCGCAAAAGTCAACAGCTGCTAAGGGGCAGAAATAAGCATGGAAATGATTATTTGAGCCAAATACCACTTAGTTCCCCTCTTTTTTCAGAGAAAGCACCACAAGCAAATAATGAATAGTGTTTGTATGTGCGATTAGCATGGCTAATGAAGTTATACAGAGAGTAGAAGCTGTTGTGATGAGACTTCTGCCCCCTTGTTGATTTTCCCCTTTACGTTTGAGCACATGCATAAGGGTAATTTTTAATGTGTATTTGTGTGAAAGAGTCAAAGCAGAAAAGTCATGCCTTAATGACCTCATTCAAAGCAGGCAATGAGTGACAAAGATTGTAATCCCAGCATGCCAGAACATGGCCCCTAAAAACCACAGAGAGTTTTAGAAGAAATATGCAGTTGTATTAAATATATGCTATCTACTTAAGAAGTTGCTTAAAAGTGGTTCAGAAGAACGGTTAATACCCCAAATGTACTGTTTGTGATGCTCACATAGCCTCAGTCCAATGCTTTCAAGAACAGGAATGCAGCAGATAATATCTGTTCAGCCTTCCATAGAGATTTACCACAAAAAAACATGATCTGAGAGCACAGATGCTGAATTGTATTACCATGCTAACATGATCAGATGAACAGACGGCACTGCAATAAAGTTTAAAGCTGATACTAGACAAAAAAGGAAATGTGCGTAATAATGTTTGGCATGTTTGTGTGTGACTTTGCAGAGAACAAACAACATTCAAAGGCTTGATCAGGGGCCCAGAGTACTGGCATTTGTACGAACGCAAATGATATGCTCAAAAAGGGAAGTTGTCTTACTCACTATCTGTCTGGCTGATTCTGAGTCATTCCTACATTGCCACATCAGTATATATGCATGTACACTATATTGCCAAAAGTATTGGGTCACCCCCTTCTAATGAACAGGTTTGACTACTTTAGTAATTTCCATGAGTACAAATCTTAATGTTTAAGCATATAATGACGGGGGTGGTGATGGCGCAGTGGATAAGACACATGCCTTTGGTGTGAGAGACCCGGGTTCGAATCCACTGTGAGACACCAATGTGTCCCTGAGCAAGACACTTAACCCCTAGTTACTCCAGAGGCGTGCGACCTCTGACATATATAGCAATTGTAAGTCGCTTTGGATAAAAGCGTCAGCTAAATGAATAAATGTAAATGATATTCTAGGGAATTGTGTGCTTCTAATTTTATTGCAACAGTTTGGACAGGACCCTTTTCTATTCTAACATGACAGTGCCTCTGTGTATAAGACAAGGTACAAAAAGAAATGATTGATTGAGTCAGTGTGGAAGAACTTGACTGGTCTGCAGAAAGCAAAGTCCTGATCTCAGCTGAACACCTCTGGTGTGACTTTAAATGCAGACCTTGAGCCAAAAACTCATCACCAAACATCAATGATTTTATGACTTGAGTCGCAGCTGCTCGCATAAACATGCAGCAACAGCGCTGTACATAGCTGAACATCTTGAATGGATAAATTAGCCCAGATGCTCCTGAATAAATTGTACATGACACAGGAATGATTTTCTTTTTTTTGTCAAGTTCACTACTGGCCCACCATGCCCATTTTCTTTCTGTTGCTCACACAAAACTGTCATATAGCTTGAGAATACTTGTAGATATGTAGTGCGCAGGACATTTGTAGTGCACTTTTAGGGTCCATTTATAGTGTTTTGGCTGTATGAAGATTCTCCAAAAATTCCACAGAACAAAATAACACCATATGGGTTTGGAATGACCTGTGGCTGCGTAAATAATGACAGAACATTCATTTGGTGAACTGTTCCTTTAAGAGCCAAGAGTAGCGTGATTTGTCCATACTGCCATAGACTGCTGCTTACAAAGAAACTATAAAAAAATTTATTTATTGACGGACTAACCTTGAGTGCCTGTATGACAAAGTCTCTGGCCTCCAGCTCTCCCTCAAGAACACTGAAGAGCAGCAGCACATCTCTCTTACTCAGAGCCTCCACATTCAGCCTCGACTCCTGAAAAGACAACAAAACAGAGCAAATGAGTGGGCGACTAAATATGAAATATAACTCAAATGCAATCGGAGATTCTAATGACTGTTTTCAGCAAACAATACACTACATTAGGACAAAGTCTACACTAAATTGCTTGGAAAACATGCAGTCAGGCAACAATCTCCATGTCTACAAATCTTCTCCCTTCCTTTCCATCTGCAGACCAAATGACTGCAGTCTGTTGTTTTCTCCATGTGCTTGTCTTGATTATACAGTGTGCTGCTTATTCAGTGCATGGTATAATAAAATAAACAATACAAACCCACAGTAAATAGATGAACTATATCATTTTTCTTTTAGTTTCCAGTATGGATGCAGCATGCAAATATTTTCAGTTACCAATGCAATTAAAAAACAATACCACTTGCAGGCATATTTGACACGCACACACACACGTTTGTTTTTGTGAAAAGTGGGGAAATCCATAATGCTTTTTATACTGTACAAACTGTATGTGCTATTGCCCTACACCTAAACTTAGCCCTCACTGGAGACCAAAAAACTCACTCTGTATGATTTATAAGCCTTTTGAAAAGTGGGGACATGGGGCAATGTCCTGAAAAGTCACCTTCACCTTGTAATACCTGTGGCATTATACAAATTTATGTCCTCATTTGTCGCAAAAAACGTGCACACACACACACACACACACACACACACACGCGCACACAACCATTCAAAAGTTTGGGGTCTGTACGATTTTTGTAAGGTTTTTGGAAGCTGAATAAAGTGTTAATTTCTTTAAACAAAATCTTACTGACCCCAAACTTTTAAATGGTAGTGTAATTATTTTAGAAGTACATTTTATTGTTTATATCAACAACAAAATTTTATTTTTGCCATGTTCTTAGCATCAAGAAACTATGGAAGCCCGTTTCCACCACTCAATAAAAAATAAAATGGGTAACTGCGACTTTTTATCTCACAATTTTGACATTTTTTCTTAGAATCGCAAGTTTATAGCTTGTGATTCTGACTTTATAACACACAACTGCAAGTTATGTCAGAATTTTCCTGCGAGATATAAACCTTCGTGAGAAAAAAAGTCTGAATTGTGTTTTTATCTTGCAATTCTGACTTCATTTCACACAATTCTGTGAAAAAACTGAACAAAGAATATCTTGCAAGAGATGAAAAATCACAATTGATTTTTAAAATGTTTTATTCAGTGACGGAAACAGGCTTCCATAATAAACAGACTTGCTTTGATAGTTGAAAAATTACATACCGATCGGGCCATGATTAAATGCATTTTTGCTTTATTCTTTCATAACTAAGTGCACTAAATCGACAGACTGAATTAAACCCATCACAATTTTCAGTCTCTTTATCTTTGAGAGGTTTGTTAGCAGCCATTATGCTTCATTAAAAGCTATTTATTTTAAGCCAGTCCTCCTGGAGTAATCAAAGGGTTAACAAGCTAGTCCGAGAACATAATGGCTATAGATCACAGCTGTGATCTCCGAAAAACTCCCATTTCCATGTTGTGTTTCTTTCTGTTCAGTTCACAGGAAAAAAAAGCAGGTCATTTTTTCCATTTTACTCTTATGAGTCAAAGCATCGGTCACACATCAAAGCTAAAGCGGCATTCCATGACTTTTCTATTGATAGACAGCTAGAGAAAGAAACTTCTTGTTGGAAGACTGAAATTCCTTCTTGAGCTCTCTCTACTAAATACTCAGTAATTGCGCATGGATAACCTTGAAAGTATCGAATTTCACTTTCCCGTATAGCTGCGCACACCATAAATGCTGCAAGCCTCAACTGAAATAATCTTATGAAACTCAATCTAGATTTCTTCCTTCTGACCCCACTTTGCTTTTAATTGTGCTTCATGTCGAGATTTGTGTGGTTAGCCAAAGTTTCCACATCATGAAGTCACGAAGGAGTCTCAGAGTGTTACATAATATGCCAGAGACGGAAGACGTCCAGCTACTGTGCTCCAGCTGAAATTTGGAAGCTTGACTTCCACGTCAAAGCTGCCATAAATCGCATTACTGTACTTTGCAGTGCATGAATGCAAATTCTCCTTTTCATCAGTGTTGTGCAACCTTTAGTCGAATTTGTGCTTGTAAATAGCCATCACATGTCTTTTGATGTATTGTGCACTGATGGGAACTGCGCATTAAGTCTGAGGCTGTGAGTACGCTAGAAAGCTTTCATGGGTTGTGGTTTACCCGTTCAAACAGTGCTAATTTGAAGCGTGTTCCTAAGCAAAGCCATACTTTATAGATGCGCTAATTTCACAACTTCACTTTGCCTTTTATAAAACCCAAAGAAAATTATATCATGCATCGGTAAGTGCTTTCAACTAACATTCATCACATTTGAAAAAAATTCAAGATTCACTTGCTTTTTTTTAGCAAGCGAGTGTCTCTTTACTAAGTGATTTTGAATGAAACATTATAGGAAAAGGTGATAAAAAGAGTGAAACATTCATAGAGATCATTATATATCTACAAAACCTTTCTTTCATGTGCACTTGAGGATAAGCCAATAGTGTGACTTATTTGGCATTTCCTTTTTAATGGTGCCCATGCCTTTCTGAATTAAAGGGTGCTACACTATTCAACATCGGCCTGAATGCTTCTTAAATTACTCAGCATTTCTCCCTGGAGCTAGACTGAAGCAGTCAGTGTTTGAGTCCAAGCTCACCTGACATGTCAGAGGGTAATTAATTTAATCCTCAAGCTGCTTGTGAGCTACAAAACAGATGGCCCAATGTCAGCTGCCTGTTGATGTGATCAGCTGTACACACTTCATAGAGTCTAATATATTGAACTGTTTTAAACATTTAAGCAGTTAAAAATAACATTCTAATACATTATCTTTTATTGTTGTGCATATTTCAAAATCCTATTTTTTACAGGTTCAAAGAAATAAATTAAAAAATTAAAAAAAAAAAAAAAAAAAAATCAAAAACAAAATGTAAAAAAAAAAAAAATGAATAAACCATTTTCTGAGACCTAATTTAGTTATAATATAATACAAAATGATATAATACAATATATAATGTGATCAAAAGTTACTTTTTTTCGTTGACTTTCCGTGATGTTATGCATCCAAATTTGACTGCATTTTTGGGCTCATTAGTTTCGAAATATGTATGATGCCCAAAAATGATGAACGCCTATTGATGCAAAAATGATACCTAGGTAGACAGCACACTACGTTTCGAGACACAGCATCTGGCTATCTGGTAAAAAT
Organism: Barbus barbus; assembly: GCF_936440315.1. Lineage (NCBI taxonomy): Eukaryota > Metazoa > Chordata > Actinopteri > Cypriniformes > Cyprinidae > Barbus > Barbus barbus. Next base: position 26,865,399 of record NC_136741.1, on the reverse strand, counting down.
ATACATTTATGCAGACCTAACAAGCAAAAAGCAGTAAAATAAGACTGTTTACTTTAAAAAGCGATGTCTCGACTATTGGAAGTTTGCTTTTTTCTTTTACATATAACTTACTTCTCATAACAAACTCCGTGTAGGAAGGACTTGTGCAACTTTCTAGAACTGTTGGCTATTTAAAACTTCAAACAACCCTAGAAAAAAAAACTTTTTCTGCTCTCGTGCTCATTTTCTTCTACTTATGCTATAAAGATAATGTTCTCACCGTTGTGGGTGCCATGCCGGGTTTGATCAGTTTCCAATATATAAATATCGCTCATCGAGCAGCACCTTTGTTGAAGATCGGCTTCACTTAAGTTCATCTGTGTGAAGGAACGCAAACAGACATCTTACACAGCCAATAGGGTGTAAGCGTTTTAGCTCAGTAGACCAATTAGAGACGAGACGCAGGGACAGGAGGCGGGACGTAACAGGAAAAGTTTATAAAATGGGATTCTTTGTGCATCGGTGGCACTATAAAGCACTCTTCAGTAATGAACTCCCAACACGTCTTAATCACGACATATTTGGACGGGTTTCTGTGAAAACAACGTTTTTATGGTATCAAGGTCGAGTTATATAGATAATCACTCTTAAAGCTCACCCTAAATGTTGAAAATATGTAGACGGGTGAGTTAAATTTGACGAAATGCACGTGTGCCACCTAGTGGTGTCCTATTGTAACTCTAAGGAGACAAAAGAGCAGCCCCAAAAAGTATTTGAACATTCATCATGTCAGAGTTTAAAATAGATAAATGTCTTTCACAAAATATCAAACTGGGTGGCATTTTATTTAAAGAAAAATAAAGCAGAACGTTTCACAAAAATAAGTGTTTTAATTGGCAAAACAATATATTTATTTAAAAGGCTTGGTTGTGTATTTTATCTAATCAATGTAATGGAAAATGAAGTGTGGAATAAATATAATAAATTAAGCTGTGCGAGGAAAATGTGATATAGGGTCAACAAATGAAACAAGCTGACACAAAAATCCTTCATTAAAAATGTTATATTACAAATTTCATTCATCTGATAAATACAGGCATTTCACAAAGCATTGTACAAAAAACACTAGATTAGCAACATACAATGACAAACCTGGGCACAATTAAAACCAAACATAGCGTCATTCCCAATATCCAAGACAAATACAATTTAATGTGCATCTTAAAACCTGTATGGACACACATTGAATAAGGCGCTGCTGACAGGAATTTTTCATACTGGATCCCTTCTTACAGGTTGTACCGGTTTTCAGGTTTAAAGTTGAATATTCTGTTACTGTGCTTTTGTTATTCAAGTCTTCTCAAAGTAAATATGACAGTGAAATAGCACCAGTTTGTTGTGATTCAACTCCGTTACAAATACTCACACACAAAGGTAAGAATAATTTACTTAAACATTTGTACTGTACAAAAGCATCTGACATGTACAATAAGACAAAATCATACCTGAAAACAACTAATGTACAATCCAGAGACATGTGGGCCAAGACGTGGGATTGTAAAAAAACATGATAATATTAGTTCTGTTTAGACAGCACTGTTGTGATACGTACATTATCCAAAGATTTCTTCTGAGCACCGATACTACTAATTAAATCCAGAGATCTGTGAGTCCAAGTCAGAATTCATAATCACTGATTCATAATGCCTTCCATTTGGTATAAATCAATATTGTGCGATTTTTCATAGGTAGTCTGGTCATTTTCTGTTCCAGCTGAATTTATTTCAGTTCTTTTCTTGAGGAGGTGCAGTTTTGGGCTTTAGCCCCAATATGTATAAAGTTTTTAGATATTAATTATTTAAAAAAAAAAAATGTTGTAGTGCAGTTGGGGTGCTGTAGTCACTAGGTTGAGGTCAGTGACATCAGAGGACACACATATACACACACACACACACACACACACACACACACACTTGCTGCCTTTTCAAGGCTTGGAATCTTTCAGCATGTTTATGCGAGCGTAGATCTTGAGGGCGGGTCCTAATTTAATATTCATGGCACTCATTAGGTGATCTTCCTTCAGTAGCAGCATGGCCTGTCCATCAATCTCCTGAGCACGAAACTCATCTGCAATCTCCTGGCAACCTAATTGGGTCACGAACATTTGCACCATTATACAGCATATTTTTCAAATAAATTTGAAGTCATTTATTATTGTAGAAAACCTGATTTTCATCATAACTTTCCATTTATATCTTTTTCTCCCTCCATCATTATATTGTAATATTTAAATGACATGTACATGAATGTGTATATAAACTACTGTTCTAATGATTTACTTTCAAATAAATTGAATGTATCCCTGTTGAAAAAAAGCATTAATTTCCTAAAGAAAAATGAGCAGTAATGTCTTTCGAGCACTTGGAATATACAGGTACATCTAAAAAAATTAGAATATCGTGAAAAAGTTCATTTTTTCTTGTAACTTATTTCAAAAAGTGAAACTTTCATATATTTTAGATTTTTTTTGTTTTAATTTTGATGATTAGAGCTTACAGCTCATGAAAGTCAAAAATCAGTATCTCAAAATATTCGAATATTTACATTTGAGTTTCAATTAATGACCATCCCTACAGTATAAATTCTGGGTATTTCTTGTACTTTGAAACCACAATAATGGAGAAGACTGCTGACTTGGCAATGATCCAGAAGACGAACACTGACACCCTCCACAAAGAGGGTAAGTCACAGAGGGTCATTACTGAAAGATGTGGCTGTTCACAGAGTGCTGTATCAAAGCATATTAAATGCAAAGTTGACTGGAAGGAAGAATTTGGGTAGGAAAAGGTGCACAAGCAACAGAGATGACCACAAGCTTGAGAATATTGTCAAGCAAAGCTGATTCAAACACTTGGGAGAGCTTCACAAGGAATGGATTGAAGCTGGAGTCAGTGCATTAAGAGTCACCACGGTCAGACGTCTTCAGGAAAAGGGCTACCAAGCTACTTCTGAACCAGAGACAATATCAGAAGCATCTTACCTGGGCTGTGGAGAAAAAGAACTGGACTGTTGCTCAGTGGTCCAAAGTCCTCTTTTTAGATGAAAGTAAATTTTGCATTTCATTTGGAAATCAAGGCCCCAGTGTCTGGAGGAAGAGTGGAGAGGCACAGAATCTTGTTGCTTGAAGTCCAGAGTGAAGTTTCCACACTCAGTGATGATTTGGGCTGCCATGTCATCTTCTGGTGTTGGTCCACTGTTTTCTGAAGTCCACAGTCAACGCAGCCATCTATCAGGAAATTTTAGAGCACTTCATGCTTCCTTCTGCTGACAAGCTTTATGGAGATGCTGATTTCATTTTCCAGCAGAACTTGGCACCTGCCCACACTGCCAAAGGTACCAAAAGCTGGTTCAATGACCATGGTGTTACTGTGCTTGATTGGCCAGCAAACTCGCCTGACCTGAACCCCATAGAGAATGCAGTAATTCATGCAAAAGGAGGCCCAACCAAGTATTGAGTGCATAGAAATGAACATACTTTTCAGAAGCCTGACATTTCTGTTTAAAATATCCTTTTTTTATTGATCTTATGTAATATTCAAATTTTCTGAGACACTGAATTTTGGAGCATAAATCATCAAAATTTAAAGAAATAAAGGCTTGAAATATTTCACTCTATGTGTAATGAATCTATATAATATATGGGTTTCACTTTCTGAAATGAGTGACAAAAAATATTGACCTTTTTCATGATATTCTAATTTTTTGAGATGTACCTGTAGTACAAAATATACATATACCCAAATGACAGCAACTTACCTGGCAAAGAGCGAATGAACTCAAACACCTCCTGCACATTCCATTTGGTGGGGTCAATTGGCAGGAAGTGCTGACTGAGGAGAGGAAGCTCTTCGGGATCATTAGCAGCGATCCCACCTTGAGAAACAATTGGGCCAGAACTGGCTGCAGAGAGCGGGGAAGTTGCTTCCTCATAGCTGGAGATATCCGAGCAGGGGCTGGACTCTCCTTGACTAGGCTGAGATTGGAGCGGTGAGGATATAGATTCTCCCTGAGATTGCTGAGACACAGAGAGCCGCTGTCGGATAAAACAAGAGACTATATGAGGATGATTTACTTTATATACTGTATTTATACAAAAACATTGTGGGATGAACCACTACCACATTGTATTGAAGTAGCTGTTCACCTGCTTTTTGGCCTCCCTGCCCCTGGGACTATGAGACCTCCTTCTCCACTGATTTATCTGATTGTTTTTTTTAGTTCTGTCGGGGTGGAACAGACCAACCCGCTTCGTGCAACTTACACTGTATCTGTTCAAGAGTGTTATACATTACCATACAGACAATATTGCACGTCACAAAAATATATTATTAATTTTCGTGGTCAGAATTATAGGCACCCTTGGTAAATATGATCAAAGAATGCTCTGAAAATAAACCAGCATTATTAATCCTTTTGATCTTTTTTTTTTTTTTTTTAATCACAAAAATCTAACCTTTCATTGAACTAAAACAATTGTAAATGGGGGGAAAATTATGAAATAAATATTTTTCTCAAATACACGTTGGACACAATTTTTGGTACCCCTAGAAATTCTTATGAGTAAAATATCTCTGAAGTATATTCCCATTCATATTTACAATTTTGAGCACTCCAGGGGAATTATGAACATGAAATTATCCAGCCATGGCTTCCTGTTTCACAGAAATATAAATAGGAGGGAAACAAAGTCCAAATTCCCTTAATCATCCATCACAATGAGAAAAAAAAACAAAGAATATATTTCTGATGTGTAGCAAAAGATAATTGAGCTTCACAAATTTGTGAAGTGGCTTTAAGAAAAGAGCTAGAGTAGTGAAAATTCCCATTTCCAATAATTAAGAATTTCCAATCAACAGAAAATGTTATGAAACTGCCTGGAAGAGGACGTGTGTCTATATAGTCCTAATGGACGGTGAGGAGGAGAGTTTGAGTGGCTAAAGACTCTTCAAGGATAAAATAAATAAAAGATCAAAAGGATTAACAATCACAGCCTTCTTTGATCATATTTCCCAAGGGTGCCAATAATTCTGACCACAACTATACACACACATACATATATATATACATACATACACACACACACACACACACACACGCCACTTTATTAGGTACACCTTGCTAGAACCGGGTTGGACCCCATTTTGCCTTCAGAACTGCCTTAATTCTTCGTGGCATAGCTTTAACAAGGTGTTGGTAACATTCCTCAGAGATTTTGGTCCATATTGACATGATAGCATCATGATGCGAATCTCCCGTTCCACCACATCCCAAAGGTGCTCTATTGGATTGAGATCTGGTGACTGTGGAGGCCATTTGAGTAAAGTGAACTCATTGTCATGTTCAAGAAACCATTCTGAGATGATTTGAGCTTCGTGACATGGTGCATTATCCTGCTGGAAGTAGCCATCAGAAGATGAAGTGACATACTGCCAAGTATGGTGACCCATACTCGGAATTTGTGCTCTGCATTTAACCCATCCAACGTGCACACACACAGCAGTGAACCCACACACACTGTGAACACACACCCGGAGCAGTGGGCAGCCATTTTATGCTGCAACGCCCGGGGAGCAGTTGGGGGTTCGGTGCCTTGCTCAAGGGCACCTCAGTCGTGGTATTGAGGGTGGAGAGAGCACTGGACATTCACTCCCCCCACCTACAATCCCTGCCAGCCCGAGACTCGAACCCGCAACCTTTGGGTTACAAGTCCGACTCTCTAACCATTAGGCCACGACTTCCCCTGAAGATGGGTACACTGTAGCCATAAAGGGATGGACATGGCCAGCAACAATACTCAGGTAGGCTGTGGCGTTTAAACAATGCTCAATTGGTACTAAGGGGCCCAAAGTGTGCCAAGAAAATATCCCCTACACCATTACACCACCACCACCACCAGCCTGAACCATTGAGACAAGGCTTTCATGTTCTTGATGCCAAATTCTGACCCTACCATCTAATATGGCAGCAGAAATCGAGACTCATCAGACCAGGCAACGTTTTTCCAATCTTCTATTGTCCAATTTTGGTGAGCCTGTGTGAATTGTAGCCTCCGTTTCCTGTTCTTAGCTGACAGGAGTGGCACCCGGTGTGGTCTTCTGCTGCTGTAGCCCATCTGCTTCAGGGTTCGATGTGTTGTGCATTCACAGATGGTATTCTGCATACCTTGGTTGTAACAAGTGGTTATTTGAGTTACTGTTGCCTTTCTATCATCTCTAACCAGTCTGCCCATTCTCCTCTGACCTCTGACATCAACAAGGCATTTTCATCCACACAACTGCCGGTCACTGGATATTTTCTCTTTTTCGGACCATTCTCTGTAAACCCTAGAGATGGTTGTGCAAGAAAATCCCAGTAGATCAGCAGTTTTTGAAATACTCAGACCAGCCCGTCTGGCACCAACAAACATTTCACGTTCAAAGTCACTTAAATCCCCATTCTGATGCTTGGTTTGAAATTCAGCAAGTCACCTTCACCACATCTAAATGTCTAAATACATTGAGTTGCTGCCATGTGATTGGCCGATTAGCAATTGTGTTACCAAGCAATTGAACAGGTGTACCTAATAAAGTGGCAGTTGAGTGTGTATATATATATATATATATATATATATATATATATATATATATATATATATATATATATATATAGCTTTGTTTAATCATTAATTTCTAGATATTTTATTTGTAAAGTGTTTTGGAATCTCTAACCTTTTAGCACAGACCATGGAACAGAAGCGTTTTGAACGTTTGAACTTGTAGGCAAAATCGACCCATCCACAGAGCTCACATGTGAGCTTGGGCTCCTCCGGTTCCTCCTGAGTCCTCATGTCTGATGAAAAATTATACAATATTAAGTATTCAGTTAAATATGAAGTTACATTTGAATTATGATTAGCTGAAACAGTGTTTGTGTGTAATCGTTGGAATGGTGAGGCATTACTATGCTGAACCTTGATTACACAAAGTTTCAATGGTAAAGTTCACAAACAGGAAATTCCATATCTTATCATCTCTTATCACTAATGCATAATGACGCTCCCTTGTTCATAACAATGCAGGTTTCCAATCTTTCAAAACTTAAAACCCTCCTTGACACTTAAAAAGGTCATGCATCTTAGAAAAACAGTATTTGTTTGAATCTGCTAAATGAAATGTCTACCTGGTTGTCCAGCCTCCTCCATGTCTGAGTTTGTGGCACTGAGGGAATTACTGCTGGCTGTTTTCTCTGGATCTGAGGGAAGCTGCGTGTCTGGTTTCTTGGGGCTGTCTGCCTGCACCGGAGGTCTCTCCACCTGACAATACAGTGTACAAATGTAATGATGTCAGGCTGATCACTGCAACACTGCAGAGCCTTGTGTCAGGTTGGAATAAACAGATCAACAGACAATATTTTTTCTACAGTTTAGTCTGACGTTCAGTGTTGCAAATCATGTCAACTCACTAACATACAATCAAATACATGATGTACAAAACAAATAAAATAAAGTCATTAATTAATAAATAAATGAATAATAATACAATGATGATGATAATTATTTTTGTAACATTCAATTATTGTGAAAAATAATAACAATTTTGGAACTACAACAATAACAATTATTATTTCCATTGAATTAATTTTCGGTTTAAATTTGCATTACTTGTTATAATTCTTTGAAAGAATAATAATAATAACATTTTTATTGTTGTTGTTGTGTTGCATTAAAATGATTATAAATAATAATAATTTTAGAACAACAAAAATTTGTATAAACAATAATACCAATGATTATTTTTATTGAGTGAATTTCCCTGTTTAAATTTATATTAGTATTTATAATTCATTTCTTATAAATAACTAAACAAATAAAAATGTATTATTATCGTTGACGTTGTATTATTATTAGATAAAATTAAACAATTATAATTAACTGAATTAATAATAATAAATATTGTTATTATTATTATTAATTATTACTTAATTATCTTAAAATTGCTATTATAAATTATTCTAAAATTGTCCACTGTTCTAAAATGATTATTATTAGTGGTGGTATTAGTAGTAATTTTAACTCACAGGGAATGGCTCAGCGCCCTCCTGAATGACAAAACCCTCGATGACATGCGTGAGGACGTGTGGCTTCACAATAGCTTGGGGTGGCTTGTTCTCGCCGTTTTGTGCCACATTTCCCGTCCCAGCTGCCGGAGGCGGCTCGCTTGGGGCTGCAGAGGTCATGGTCGGTGTCACCGGTGCTCCCGTGGGGTCTCGCGCTGTCTCCACACAGCCTGGCGGCACAGAAACAAAGCGTCGGCTCATCACCATAGCAACCACAACAACATCAGCAGCACAAACATCAGAGGGAAAAACAGCTGCTGGGAATAAGATACAAACAATGCACTTATAATGTTTACGAACGTTTAATGAATACTTCAGCTGGAAAATAATATCTTTAACCAGCCAAAGCTACATGGTTTATTATATTTTTCGCCTAAATTTACTCTCCCATGCCATTACAACCCATTACTATTATTATTACCATTTTGTATGTAGAACATCAGACAGCTGACGTTTGTACGTTTTTGTACGTAAATCGCGTCAAAATCAATCAAGTGACGCTAAATGACGTCCAATTAGAGCGGCGCGCCATTTTTAATCTTGACGCAAAGATATTTGAGCAAATCTGAGGGGAAGATTATCAGCCAATAACGACAAAAATGTTCTGTTCCTCACACAAAAACTATCAGAATACTTAAAGTATGGACTAACGTTACTTATTTGAAGTGTTTGTAATGGCATCCACCGTCACTGTATGGACAAGATCAAGATGTCAAATGACAACCTTAACTTCCTGAAGTTCACTGAAGAGAGGAAATAAGGCTGGAACGATATGAGGGTGAGTACATGATTTCATCTTATGAACATTGCATTATCATTAGGCGTCTAAATCTTCAATCACTGAAACGAGAATACATCTCCCCCGCTGTGTTTGTTTACTGCGCGGTTTAAATGGAATATAAACTGGCGTCAGTTGCGTCGCGTTTTAAAAGCGTCAAGTCTACACAGTTTAAAGAAACGCGGCTCTAGACCTCTGCGTTTTTCTTTTAAGCCCACTAACCAAAACTACTGGCTCCAAAACACAAGACATACTGTAGCTTACCGACAAAGCACAATAAAAAGTCATTTTCCTCAGGGGCGCTCTTCAATTCCGTCTCAAAACACGGGGGGAGCCTCATTCCCACACGCCTGTTGCGATTATATTAATGACAGAATATCCAGACTACGCAACATGCAGTGTGCGCTGCTCCTTTTCTAGTGCTCCACTCCCACGCACAAGCAATGCACATTCTGCCAGAGAGGCGGTTCACTCCTTCCCTGGATGGCAGCAGCAGCCTCAAGCGGCAGGTCACATGACTCTGTAGAAGTTCAGTGAATCTTTCACTGGCTGGTGGCAGCAGATGCGTCTTCTATGCAGGGCAGGTTATACTGGGCATTATCTGAAGGTAGGAAAGCACCCTGGTCCAAAACCAGTTTGTCTGTTAAGTTACTTACAGATTAGCAGTACCCTTTACCAGGCAAGGAAGTCATGTGACTGCCCCAGAGTCAATTCTGGTCCATTTTACTGTATGTGGGAATTGCATGCCACCCCTCATCCTACTGCCTTCTCTTTTGGCAATTCTGGTTGACCGTGTGGGTGTTGAAAGCTTTGTATTTTAACGCAGCTGTGATTCTTTAATTCCTCAAACGCCTGCAAGCTGTGTAGTACTTCATACAGTGCCCTCAGAAAATATTTGGACACTTAAGTTTTACATACAATGTATGAATGTCATTGCATTAGATAAGAAAATACAAAACGCACTAAAGTCAGTTTGAAGTCAAATAGTTGCACACGCACATATTTCAAGCATGCACAAAAAGTGATCTGATGCATTGAAATGTATACATTTTTATTCCAACTGTAATTTGTTTTACTGGTTAGTGCATTACACTCAGTCTTTATTTATCGCTCCAATATACATTATAACAAAAAATATTTGTAGGGTATCCACCTTTGTATTGAGCACGGAAGTCTAAATTAATTAATCATCATCTCTGTATATTAAATTCTTGATGACTGCATTGTTTGATTATGAAACTATACTTGTAAACTTGCAAATTTAGACTCTCTTTGGTCACTGTACCTTGAGTTTGAGATGTAGCGTTAACGGTGTCGATTTTGCATTGTTCAGGGGGGTCGGTGCCTTGGGTCGTAGTGGTTGGCTGCATTTGTACTGGCGGACAAATCTCTCTTACCACCAAAGACGTGGGCTTCTCCTTGTCATCCTGAGCGAGTCTTGAAGCCTAAATATTATAGAAGTTAGTTGCTTCTGAACTGCATAGATGATATTGGGCCTCATTCATGAAACTTGCGTAAATATATGAGTAAATTCTGAGTAATTTGCCCCTAAAACAGACCTTCCTGAAAACTATTCTCCAAATTCATAAACGTCAGATTCGTAAATAGGGTGCACATGCAAGCTCATTCACAATTAGCATAATCCCTTCCTATGAATTACTATATATATAAATTACATGTCCAGGAATGCAGTTACATTGCATAAATGCACAAAAAACAAATAGTCCACATGCCTAACAATAAATATTCAACGTGTCCACTAAAGCGTTTAGCCTGACGCTCTTCTGAAAATGGCCAGTTGGTGGTGTTTGAGAACGCTTTGGTGGCGGCGTGGCGCAGCATTTTTCCAGGTGCTTTGGTTGATATGATTTGGAATATCCACAGCAGTAACATATTACTAGGATCTAATTTTGAAGAATATTCAAATACTTGTTTTATTTAAACAAAAAAGAAAAAAAACCTTTGTGTACTGCGTTAGGCTAACCAAGACTTGTAATAGCACTTGCATGTTGTTGCTCTTTTGTTGGTTTTGATTGCTTCTAATGTCCTCATTTGTAAGTCGCTTTGGATAAAAGCGTCTGCTAAATGAGTAAATAAATTAATAAATATAAAAATGCAGTAACCAGCAATATTAGCTGCTTCTTTGTTGTAGAAGTAGGATCGTTGGGCGGTGAAGTGTTTGTCCCGCCCCTCCGACATTAATTGGACGGCTAGGTAAAAAAATGACTGTGACGAGCACTGTGCTTTCAACTCTCAGCTACAAAAAAAATGAGCTTGTGAAATTTTATTAGGGTAGTGCATCAAAATGCAGCAATGCAGTGTCATTAGTTTGCTAAAACGAACACAATGCTTTACGCACCATTTACACATCGTAGGTAGCAGGTGTACATTTCTTTCGTACCAACTAACATTTTGAAAATACAAACATGAATTCATGCATAACATGAATTCAAAATACATTCATGAATTCGAAAGTTTACGTTAGAGCGGCTTTAGAAATGATTTACACCATTTGTTCTGCTCTTGTTTCATGAATGAGGCCCGTTATCTTTAATCTACAATCCGGCTCTAGTAAGTGAGTCCCTTACCTGGCTTTGTGCTGGTTGGATTTGGAGATTGATGGCTGTCAGTTGGACCGGTTGAGCTTTAGCATGGGCCAGGCCTGTGTGTGAGCTGTGCTGGCTGAGTGCATAGTGGCTTACGGTTGAATGGAAGATGGTGGCCTGTTGATTTTGAGCCAATCCTTGGTTGTGAAGTGCTGGTTTAGGCAAAACCGGAATGATCCCTGCTACCGATGAGGTCTGGGCGGAGCTCTGGATGGCCAGTGAGGCTGTCTGTTGGTGGGGCTGGACCGAGGCGGTCTGCAGTAACTGAGGCTGAGTTCTTGAGGTGGGTGGGGCTTGGGGTTGAATGACAAACTGTTGTGGTTGCTGCTTAATCAGGGCCTGTGGCTGGATTTGGGCATACGCTGGAAGGAGAAACCACAGACAAACATGTATTATTACATACACGTACCGTTTCACATGACTACACATTAAACTGACAGTTCCAAATTTAAACGACAGTAAGGTTTACATGGAATTTCATACATTTGGACTATATATATATATATATATATATATATATATATATATATATATATATATATATATATATATATATATATATATATATATATATATATATATATATATATATATATATATTTTTTTTTTTTAAGATGGCAAAGGTAAGCGCCTAAACTACACAGGTTTCCCTCAGTCATGGGAATTTTAAAATTGTGTTTTCTAGCCCTGGAAACTTTAAACATTATTATCAGTATGCTCTGCTCTACAGTTTTGTTTTTAATTAAATAATGCGCTTGTTAAACTGACATTGCAAGCCATTAGTGAATTCTGAATTGTAAGCAAATTCATTTAGTCAACGAATCCATTTCGAACCTGTTCACAAATCCATCTGATTGATTCAGTAGTGAATCAGTCTGAATAGAAATGATTCTTTAAAATAGTTATCCAGCAAATCATAAACATCTGGAAAGTACATGGAAAAATTCACCACAATTCCTTGAGCCCAGTGTGTGGGAACCTTGATTACATCTCAATTAATTTTATTTTTTTGTTCAGTTTGTCCTTTTCGCTGTATCTAATAACATTCGTCTCTGTGCATGGGTTTTCCAGTACAAATTCTGTGTCCAGGACTACGACATTGGAAACCGGATGAGTTTTAAAACTATGATTAGGTGTTTGACTGGAGGACTTGCAGGAAAGTGTGTTAAGATTTAATATTAACTCAGCAGGAGAACATTCAAACACAAAACCTTAAGAGTTGGGCACATTGAGATCACAACCTCAAAAGTTTATGAGCGGTAAAAGAATCTGAAGAACTCCAACTGGCTGGAAAGTTAGCCAGCGTGTGGTTTTTATGTTTATATAAATGTATATTAGAACACACACACGTGTATATATATGTATGTCACATGAAATGCACACCGGATATGTGAAGCAGACGTCAGGAAAAAATACAGTCTTTCTTTAAAACTCTTAATAGCAAACAGAAAAGGTTCAGTGTGGGAATGTTCTTCCGTCTAATGTGAATGGTGTGGGATGGTGTGTTCAGATGACTCAATCCTCTGTGCTCACTTTCTCTCACTCTTTCTTTCTCCCGGATGTTCAGAATAAGGAGTTAAGTTATTCCCTGCAGAGTGCAACCCTGGAAAACCCCGAAATTTCCTGTCGAATGTTCAGCTATATGCAAAGCCACAACACATAACACATTAAAGCAATGACATATATGCTTGAAGACACAATATCTACTTTTTATCACATGTTGGGCCAAATCCCATCATATAACTCTTGTAAATAGAGACACGCTTTTTCTGAGATGAAGATCCCAGATGAAGATCTGAGATAAAAGTCCTGCGTCTCCTCTAGGGTTTCCGAAGAGATCAGTGTCTCAAACTGTGCTCAGTTTCCTAAGCCATGAGAAGCAATTTTTGAGCAAGATTTTCCTATGTGGGTGCATTTTCTCTACAATAAGTAATGTCATTTTCATTTTAGTAGTTTGAGTGCAGTACAATATTCGGTATGTTAATATCTGTGGCTCTTTTCTTTCCTACTTTCTTTTAGCAAGCGCTCTAGTGCATGGTTTTATTCAATAGAATGGTTTCAATTATTTGAAACAAACAAAAGTAATCAAAACAGAGAATACATTCAACATCAAAACAAGCTATTTTTTTACTGGTTTTGACTTTGCCAGTTCCTACAAAACAAAAGCGAGGAGTGAAATCTGACAGTCAGTTGGGAAACATATTCTCAAGAGATGTATAAGCAATTAGTTAGACTTTTTTTAGTTAGACAGTCTCTTTCCAGTATCCACATTCACGTGATTTGTAATCTAATATTCAGATTTTTATAACATTTGGACATTTCTTGAAAGCAAACTGAACGATTCATCTAAGAGAATAATCCAGGATGAGTTTCTGTGAATATCGTTAATGCACAAGGGGAAAACCATGCATCATCATAACACCCATCACATCAACTCTCTGGAGCACATTGCTATGGAAAATACATCCCAACACACATGTCAGGTTTTTACCCTTCTTCTCCACTGAGGCTCACTTGGACCCTCTCAAACACACTTGTGCAAATCAAGTTGAAGCTTGTTTAATCTTATTTTTGTACATAAACCGTGGCATAAACCTTACACCTGCAAATGATCACTGACATAGTATAATGTGAAAGAAATGCAGCTCTCTAATGAGAAAATGAAGTGAGTTGATGTAAATGCACAAATGTAGCTGCAGTAAGGACAAGCACAGTTTCATTAAACTTTTACCTCTTTTAAAATAGCCACAGTAGTCATTAGTCACAGCCATCAATCATCAATATTTAAGAATAATTGTATTCCAGAATTTTTCTTTTCTGTAATGTGAAAGCTTTTTTTTCGGCATTTTCTTTGTTTTCCCTCTTTTTCTGGGAACTGATGTGCAAATATATTTTGCATTAGTAATTTTAAGGTTTTATTAAAAAAAATTTATGGCCTGGATTTAATTTGGTCACCCAAGACTCCACAAAAGACCTATTTTTACTTCTTTTGGCACTTGACTGGTGCTAACAATGGACCCTGGAGCTACCCTAAGATACTTTTATTTTTTGTAAACAAAAATCTGAGGCCTTTTTTATTCTTCTACCAAAAGCACAACTAAACACCTAGCAAAATCTCTACCGGCCTCGACACGCTTCTAAATGTGCAGGATAATTGCCCTGTGTGAGCTGTTATGATTAGAGACCAGTGGAATGATGGATGGCGTGTATGTCAGATGTTGACGGGCACTGAAAGACTTATCCTTCAAAGGCCACGTATGCATTAATGCACTTGAGCATAAGCCATGTAGAACAAATGTAGCCTTGGGTGCATTCCTCCTTTCTTTGGTACTTAGTGTGTGACGTGATGGACAGAAAAGTGAAGCTTGATCTTATTAGAGTGCACATGTCAGAAAGCATTTCTGTTGAAGTGAATTGAACCTTTCAGTTTGTTTAAAGACTAAATGTGCGCACACACACGCTACAATTTCTGGACCACTTCTGACAAAAGGTGCTTGATTGCAACATTACTGGCTCAAATGTCAACCAAAGTGAGAGATGTTACTGTAACTTCTTCAATCCACTAGTAAACACTCATCATTGCAAAAAATGCCTCAGCAAAGTGGAATGGTTTACCATTACTATTTGTATTTTTAGCAGCACAATAGTCCATATGGGTCTGAGTTTACCTGGTGTGATTAAGGGATGTGACGAGGACACGTTACGACTCATGTTAACTGCTTTCATCTCTGTTTGCCCTTCCTCTCCCTTCTTCACTCCATCCGAGGAAGCAGTGTTCACGTTGCTTTTCCCAGTGTCTGAGCTGGAAGCACTCTGGCTGGCTGTCTTGATGAGCGGGGTGGGCTGAATGGAGACGGGGGTCTGCTTTAAACTCAGTGCCTGGAGGCCTAAGGACTGAGAGGTGGAAGACGTCCCCTGCTGGTTGCGCAGGGCAAGGTTCTGCACCTGTGACAGTCATAAATCAGCCAATAAACCTTTACATTCAAATATAAGAGAAAGTCAGTATAATTTAAGAGAAAAAGTAAGGGCAAGAACTAATGCAAAAAGTAGGTGCTTATCTGCTAAAGGTGTAAATCTATGGAATAAATGTGGTAAGGAACTAAAAGTATGTAATTCACTTTGCCAGTTTAAGAATGTATAAAAATAAGGGGATAAACGCTTATATGATTCAGTATTAATAAATTGTGGTTGTATTGTTAAAAAACTGAAGTAATAGCTGGAGTGTGTATTTTTATGTTTGTACATTTTGGGAAATGTTTTTGTAATATTTATTTTGTGTTATTTAACTTAGTGAAAAGTGTCTCCCATTCAGTTAAATATGTATAAAGGGTAGGCATGATAAGCAAGGCTTCTGCCTACACCTTTTTCGGTAACTATGTATTTTTATTTATTTTGTGAAAATTTGTCTGAGGACCGTAATAATATTATTATTGATTGATATAACAAAACATTTGAATTGTAGTATTTAAAGTTATATTTTGCACAGAATCACCTAGGCTAAAGACCCTAAAGTAATATGCACAATATTCCTGTTGGAATTGTTATTATAATTTGGAGCCAGTTGTAATGATCGTAATCCTAATCAGATAAGAATCTTTAATGAATGAACTATGATCCTACTGCATAAACATGATTTTTAAAAATTATTATTATTACTATTATTTTATTTTTTTAAACATCAGAATATTTATGGTATTATTTTTAAATGGTATTATTAGTAATATTATTAAGAGTACTGCATTGGACACCACAGAGGGGCGCTACAGGCTTGCTTCTGATGTCCCAGATGAAGCATTTTATCCTACTGAGACAAACCAAAAGATCAAATATAAAATATAATTTGGAGTTGTGCTATATTGGTAACGTGTAAAATTCCTTGTAGGATCTTTTAGCATTGATTCCTTAAAGTATTTCTGGATAAAAGAGTCTACTGAATCAATGTACTAAAAATGTTCAAAATTATAATTGAAATACCAATAATTCTGTAAATGTTCCTTTTAGGATTTTTGTGATTCAAGACATCCACAATTTTCTGAATGTTTTATGAGGATAATTGTTTTAAGCACAGCATATTCATGAATG
Organism: Barbus barbus; assembly: GCF_936440315.1. Classification (NCBI taxonomy): domain Eukaryota; kingdom Metazoa; phylum Chordata; class Actinopteri; order Cypriniformes; family Cyprinidae; genus Barbus; species Barbus barbus. The sequence continues at coordinate 26,848,800 of NC_136741.1, read as the reverse complement.
CAAGTAAGAAATGCTTGTAAAATCGTGGGTACATTTGAATGTGCATGTATTACAGTAGTGTATAACAGCATGTGTGTGTGTGTACCTGTGCAGAGGCAGACTGTGTGTTATTGGCTGTACTGGTGTCAGACTGTAGAGCAGTTACTGTAGCTGTAGGAGCCAGAATCAGCTGAGAGGACAGAGGGACGGCTCGGCCCAGACTCCTGGCTACATGCACAAGATTACTCTGCTGAGCCTAAAATATTCACACATAAAGATGCTCATTAACACCACGTCCTCAGGAAACTCTCCATCATATTCAGGTTGATCCAGAATGATAGAGAGTGTTAACAGGAGCCAACGAATGCTCATGCAGCATCAAACATCATAAGTATTGGGTGGTGATGGCGCAGTGGATAAGACACATGCCTTTGGTGTGAGAGACCCGGGTTCGAATCCACTGTGAGACACCAATGTGTCCCTGAGCAAGACACTTAACCCCTAGTTGCTCCAGAGGCGTGCGACCTCTGACATATATAGCAATTGTAAGTCGCTTTGGATAAAAGCGTCAGCTAAATAAAAAAAAAAAAGTATAGCAGTTTTAATTATCAGGATCCGCTGGTTAATAATAAAAGCAAAGCAGATAATATTAGGATTCTTTTTTTCAGTTTAAAAAAATTAACTGTTAAGTAACAAACTATTAATTACCAGAAGCAAAAGTATTACCAGAATACCAAAGTATTAAATATCAGCCCTTTTCTGTAGTACATTTGGATGCATAAATTGATAGGCCCGCATCAGTTACTGGCTATAACATAAAATAATTGGAATCATTATTAATGATCAAACAGCTTATCCTAGAAAAATTGTGGTACCACTTAAAGCCTTTATGTATAAAACATTTATAAAGGTATTCATAATGTACATTTTAATGCATTATATCTTTATATAAATAATTGCAATCAAAGGTAAACTGTATTAATATTTGAAGGTTTGTTTGTCATGAGTTTCAATGTATTATACTTTCTACAGGTGTAATAGTCAATAGATTGTAATATATTATAACTGTGATTATAATTATCTTTAAGATCATACAATGCATTATAAGGTGCATTACAATGCATAATAAATGCATTAAAACTCTCTATTCTTATGATGCATTACACATAAAAGCTTTAAGTAAAGCAAAATTATTATAGTTCAGTTAGAAGGTATATGGAGTGCTATTGTCCTCTGATTTTAATCTCTTAGTTGGATGAATTCAAGTAAATAGTGCCACTAGATTGACTGATATGGCCTTTTTATGACTGATGTGTCTGAACAGTGTCAACGACTCTACCGTGCGACTCCACCGGGCTGGGACACCGGCAAAGGATATAAGTATCGCTTTTCATTTCTCCTCTTTTCTACTACTCGTTTCACTTCTGTTTCAGTTTTTATAACCATTTCTTACTATGTGTAAGTTGTTGTTTTTAGCTTGTGTGTTTGGCAGTGTTATTTCTTAGGATTACTGATAAACTATACTGTCGTGAGTTGTATTTATCTATTTTAATTTTAGTTAAATAATGTCTGAATTTATTATGTCTGTATAGGTCTTTTATTAAGTTTTATTTAATTTGAGTTATTTTAATACTTCAACAAACTAAATGGAAATGATATATATATATATACACTGAATTTATAAATGTGTGTGTGTATATATATATATATATACACATTAGTTGTTTTTTTTTGGTGTTTGGCTTAGTGTTATGTTAAGAATAATTATTTATTATCGTCTGCTAAATGACTAAATAATAATAATAATAATAATCTTTACTAATTATTAGCACTATTGTTTACGCCTTTACAATTATGCAATAAATGTAAAATAGTTAATTTTGGACTGTTTTATTGTGTACATTGAAAAAGTTTGGAGTAATTAGTAATCTAGACAGTAGATTTAACGTTACTTTATAAACACAGTAAAATGATGTTCACACCAATTATCAGTGGCCTAATTTAGCTGAATTCATCCCACTTATTTCTGGCATTTAGCAAAAAAGCAATGACTGATTAAAAGTGAGTATTTCACTCCTTAAATATACATAAACTATGGTAAGCAACCTCACAAACATGAAAGATTTTTGTGTTTGTGGCTATACAGGTATGCTCACCATCTGTGCTCGCAGGTACATTTGAGCTTGGCTGGCTGTCAGGGTGGAGCTTGAGGCGTTGCCTAGCAACACAGCTTGCTGGGAGATCCCAGAGGGGGCAGAGTTTACTCTCTGGGCACGACTGATCAGCTGAGCAGCGGCAGGGGACGTGGTTAAATTAATCTGAGACAGAGTTATGACATGAGCAGCCTGAAAGTTATGTCACATGCAAACAAATATATTGACATGATTATAATGTGCTTGTTTTAAGTGGCTGCATCCAAACAAACGCTTACTGTGGTCTGTGATGGCCCGCTCTGTGTAGATGAGGTCCCATTCTGGTTTGAAGTCTGTCTGCCAGCTGCTAAACTGGCCTGAGAGGGAGAAGCCATGACAGAGAGAGTATGTTTGGGTGTATTATGCTTGCTGTAGGAGACTATGGATGCTAACTGACCTGCTGCACCGCTGCGAGGCTCTGAAGCTGCGCTGTGCTGAGGTGCTGCTGCTGTAGAGCTGCCGTTTGCAGCATCAGATGCTGCTGTTGAGCTGCATACATCTGCTGCAGGTACTGCGCCGCTGTGCTGGGCTGCCTGTGTAGAGCCTGCTGAATCACCTACCATTCAAATGAGACAAAGAAAAAGTAAGAAACCAGATTCGATCTCAATAATATCTTAATTGCTTCACATAGAGAGCAATGCGATGTATATGGAGTGAAAATGGAGACTATCTGAAGTCTCCAGATTCTAAGGTTTTGTTTTGGTAATCTCACGTTTCCTCTAGTGTTTCAATCTCAGTAGTGTCTCAAACGCTGCTCATATTTGCCAAGATACCAATCATATTTAGAGATCTCAATATAAATGTGGAGATTTTTTATAGCTCTGTACCCTTGCTGTATGTCAACAATTCGTCTCACGTATTTCTATTGTATTCACCTGTGAGAGAAAATATGACAAAGTTGATATTTAAATCATAAGTAGCTGCAAGTTGCAAGCTGTGATTCAAGGTGGTGTTGAATGTATGTTATAGGTCCGATTACAATCCTAATCTTTTAATGTGTATTTAGCAACTCTTTGTTTCATCACACATCGTCTCAATAATATGCATTTGTCTCCTCCATTTGGTTTGAAAATGAACTGCAACAAGAAAAAAAAGCAGATCTCTGATTCTTCTGTTGTATTTCATTTCCCTTATTGCTTTCAAGGTCAGCCTTGATGTTTAATATGGTTATATTATCATAATATTAATTTAATAGGAAGATGTTTAATATTAGCCATTGTATTACAAGGCTTCTTTATGCACATATGCCACAGCAAGTCTAATAACGCATAATAGCAACAAAAACGCATTGACATTGTATAGGATAACAGTTACATTTTATGATATTTATGTTTCATGACAGCTAAATAGATACTTAAATATTCAATATAAAAATAAAATTTTGTATAGTCATACTTTAATAATACTGTTACTTAATAAATATTGCAAACCATGTGGACAAGAATGAGAACCTACCTAGATTAATAGTTGTTCTGTACTACTGTACTGATCCTGAGCTAGCATCCCGTAATAAGACAAAAACATTCAGAACACAATCAAAACAAGATGTCAAAATACCTGAACAAGAGCAGACGTTCAGAAAACATGTTCTGTATATGATGACAGTGTGGATAAGTGCATCGCTCTCTTCACTAATGATACCTTCCTATCTTTTTCTTCCAGCTATAATATGTTCTCCGTCATCCCGCACTTCCTTTATGTCCTCACTGAACTGCCCACAACCACACAGTTGCTAGGCAACAGGCATCCTGACCCCTGGTCTTGGTGTGAATAAAGTGCAGCCTGAACTGAGTTTAATGAGCAGTGCTGCTTGTGTCTGATCATGCACCGATCTGAGAATACAATGAATGAAGCAGCTGGGTCTTACCTGTTTCCAGTACATTTTATGTCACTATCATATGTATCACAGTTTTTAAAGATAGAAATGTAGTTAGGTTTCTTTACACAATTAAGTGAACATAAGGGGTGCAGTTAAAATAATAACTATTTTGGATTGATTGGATGTTGCCATTTATGCCATTAACTCATGTCATGGGAATCACTTTGAGCAGCATTTTATACATGAATGTGCTATACTACATCATCATAATTAATAACAACAACAACAATGTATAGGACCTTTCATATTACTATTATTGTTATGATTTAAAAAAGAAAAAAATCACTACTCAATTACTCAAATGTACTACTATTACTGTTTAAATAGGATAAAAGATTATTAATATTACATTCAGCTGAAATCTAGCAACAGTGTCTTTAATTCCCAGGGAGAGGTCAAAGGTCAACCTTTGAGTCAATAAACAATAACACTCCACAACAGAGGAAAAAATATGAATATGAAGCATGGAAATCATTGTCTTTCCCCTTCTGACTGCAGTAATAAACACACCAGCAGATGGCAGTATGGATTAAAAGTTCACTAATTAAACATTTAAGCAAGAAAAAGAGTGTGTGGTGCAATGCAGTGAGTGATTATACAAGAAAGTTTGACAAGCAGAGATGTGGTGAATCGCAAACATGCACGCAGATATTATCAACACAATTACTATGCATTTCTGAGCTCAGTTGTCTATATTTGAAGTGATGGTAATGTTTTAGGGTGAGTGTGACGCGCACCTGTACAGTCTGTCGGTCAGGTATGCCGCTGTATACAGATATCTGGGGAACGGCCGCTCTTCCGCTGCTCGCGCTGCTGCTGCTAGAGCTGACAGTGCTGGCAGTGGAGGCACTGGTGGTGCCTGTGGAGTTTGTGGTGGAGGTACTGGTGCCTGTACTGCTGCTGGCACTGGAGGCAGGAGTGCTCTGCTCGCCCTCCATTGTGCCGCCCCGATGCCTCACCTTTGAACCTCGACCGCCCCGCTGCCACACTCGACGCAAGCTGAGACAGACAGAATAAGAATTGGTAAATTCCAGTTACTAAAATTGTTGAGATCGTTGAGACACTGAAGCAATTTCTAGCTGGTAGTTATGAAATTTGATGTGTTAACAAAAAGAGTACCATAGTACTATCATGTTATTTACGCAGTACCAAGGTAATACCTACATAAGGTAATGTATTTTTTTTTATTTAAAAATTAAATCAAGGCCTTGAAAATCACAATAAGCCATATCAGGGTTTCTGTTTTATTTCGATTTACCGTACAACCCTAATGGTAGTACAATAATGTTTGAAATATTTTGAAGCCTCCTGTCAATATGATCTATAAATACAGCAGTCATTCAGTATCATTGTAAACAGCAAAGAATCAGGAATGTTATTACCATTTATAAAGTTAATATACAAAAGAAAGGTCTGAGCTGGGAGCCTAAGATGTAAACATCACTTAATTCACATACTGTACTTTTCTGGAAAAGACATAATTGCATTTGAGTTAATCCCGGACACTGAATTTGAGTGTTACTGTCAGAGAGCACTACAGTTACATTTCCGTAAACCTTTTTTTCTCAGCAGTCTCCAGTTACCAGCACATGAACGGCCATGGCTATGGAAGATGGATTACACAGCCAGTCAGAAGAGTTTCCCATGTCAATATGCGATACAGAACCACGCTAAAGGTTGTCAAACAATACTTGCGTCAACAAAACATTACTTTTTTGGTTCAGTCTGCTTTTATACAGAGTGATTAAATTATATTGGTGAAGCTTTTTCAGCATGCTCTCGATTACCACAGCCAATAATTTCAACTTTTAATTATTTTACAGTAATGCACGTATTGATTGGGCCAAGAGAATCGCACATTTACTTATTTCTATCCATCTATCTATCTATATATATAATTTAGGGTCAGAATTTTTTTTTGGGGGGGGGGGGGGGGGGGGTGTTGATAAGTTTCAGTAAAGATGCATTCAGTTGATCAATAGTGGCATTAAAGACAATTAGTAATGTTACAAAAGTTTCCAATTCCAAGTAAAATCTGTTCTTTCAAACTCTTCATCAGAATCCTTAAAAGGTATCACAGTTTCCATAATAATATGAAACAGCAAAACTGCTTCAATTGATAATAAGAAATGTTTATTGAGCCGCATATTGGAGTAATGATGCTAGAAATTCTGCTTTGCATCACAGGAATAAATTACATTTTAATATATATTAAAGAGAAAAGTTATTTCACATCGTAGTAATATTTCAAAATATTACTGTTTTACTTGATCGGATAAATGCAGATTTGGTAAAAATAAGAGACCTAAGTATTTCGAAAACCATTACCAACCCCAATTCTCCAGAATGTGTTAACATAAACTTCCATTATAAGTGAATTTGTAAACATGATAATCAACCACATGCCACAGATGCAGTGGACAGAGCTTGTTTTGAATCTGAATCATTTAAACTAGACATAGACATAGATACAAGTATCACAAGAGAGTCATATGTCAGTTCATCCCATCATATAAACATGAAGCATGTAATCAGGGCTAATAAATGAAAAATAGTTGCATGGGCTGAGGGTTCACCCATCTAAATCTCATCACCAGAATCGCCATAGGCACTAATGTTTAAATGACTACTCTCCTTTCCTTTCTGTCTCTCTGTCTTCTGGGGTTTGTTGTTCAGGGACAGAAAGTGGTAATGGGATTGAGATGGGGGACAGAAAGAGAACGAGTGCGGGCGGGGCGGGCTTTAGAGGGGAAGTGTGGCATGGTTTCAATTATACTCATTTAATTACTCACACGCACGTGGTTGAGAGCCACTAACCCCACACACTCTTCACCCCCTCCCCATCTACCCCGAATCGCCCCCTCTTTGCCCACAACAAACCATTATGCCTCCCCCCTTTCTAGGTCTGTTATTACGCCAAGAAATGGTGTAATATCAATGAGCCCTCCCCCTAAGCCATTTCCTGCGCTCCAAAGAACTAATGGAGTTGGGCATTGTAATTAGATAATCTAAATATAAGTCCTGAGCCTCATTAATATACATTAATGGAAGGGCCATAGGGATATCTGAGAACTTGGTTACAGAATTAGAATATTTTTAAACCTTGGTCAAACTCGAAGATACTGGGTTTTGCACAAGTTTACTTTAGTGTGTTCGCAGTGGCATACTAGCATGCTCCTTACTGCATACTGTGCTCATATAAGTATACAGTACAATAAAGGATTCAAACAGTATGCTAAATGTCACATGACCACCCTACTTTGCATGTTTACTTCAGCGAATAATCCGTTTTTACTTTTGTCGTTTTAAATTTTATATATATATGTGTGTGTGTGTGTGTGTGTGTGTGTGTGTGTGTTTAATGTAAACTATGCGATTTTTGCAGTTGATGTTTTTGAATTAATAATTTGGAACTGGAGAGTGAAATTGGGAAATTTTGGAAAGAATGTAGGTATATCATGCATTTTCAGAGTTTGTATACTGCATACGTAGTATACATACTATATACTGCAGAAATAGTACACACAGTACTATGGTAGCACTCCATCACAATCTTTTTAGATGCTACCAGCTGTGTTCCTTAGTAAACACTAGAATGTGCTATGGTGGAAATGCATCATTAAATGCCATACACTCATGATTAAAGCCTGCTTGGTTCATATTTAGCACTTGAGTGGGCCTGCTAATGAGAGGGAAGCTCTTATGTTGAGTCCAAGTCCCGGGCCCCTCTGAGGCTTCCGGTCCAACCAACCATATGCATCCAGCCAATCAGAGGCTCTCTACAGCGTACAGTTTAAACTACTATTAAATGCACTGTCACGTTAGTAGAGCTAAAAATAAGCCTGTCAGTAATTCCAAAACACAGAACAAACTAACAATCCGTTAATCCAAAAAGCCAAAAAAGTTCAAAGGATGTTAGGTAAGATGGAAGGATGAGGATGGAAATGGAAGACAGACGTGCATCAATATGCATGCACTGAGAGATTTCACAGACATCCAGGTTAGCCAAGGGCCCACCTCCCAGACAAAAACCCAGCTCCTACCTTTTCTGAGGGGCAGTACGAGCTCCGTTTGGCCCCGTGGTGAGCCCCATGCCTCAGGACCCTAATACTTCTTTGTCTAGTGTACGTTCTGCACCCCAATCCTGCCAGATCACCGCTAGCATCCACCGTCCCAGTCGCCAGGCACAGACACACTCTCTCTCTCCCTGTTTCTCTCCATCTAACACACGCATACGAGCCCCCCCCCCGTTCTGTGGTTTCCTAGCGACAGCCAACTGGGGGTGCCTTTTGGAGCCCTATTGCAGAGCTGTGTGCTGATTGGACAATTGGTTCTTCTCTAATGAAGATGATGGTAACGATTTTTTATCCCCCTCTATAAGCACCACCGGTCCCCCCTTTCAGAATATTCACTGGTGATGCTCGCCCTGTCAAAACAGAGGAAAAGGCCTGTCCTGGAAAATTAGACTTTGATAGAAGTCATATTTATATTTAGTGTTGTAAAAATGTACTTAGAAATGCTGTTTTGATAATACTTAAGGTTAGGGACTTCTATAAACTCAATTCTCAATTCTGAGCATTATAATTTGGCATCTCAAATCATTTATGTAACATGATGTAAACAGCTATGCTAAAACACACCAGCATCCTTACAAGTTTATTTTGGCTTATTGATTTTTGTTTCACAACAACACACCCAGAATGCCCTAGCAACCACATAGCAACACCCTGGCATTACGGCACCAAGTTTTACTGGAGCAACTAGCACTCAAATTAGTTTTTTAGCAAATGTAATATTCTAGTAAATATAAGTTGTAATTAAAGGTGCAGTATGTAATATGGGCAGCTAGTGGTTGAAATGGGTTCTGCAGTCCATATTCGAAATATTGGAGAGAGTTGTTTCTCATACTCCTCCCCCTCAGACTCGTCACTCACGTGGGTTGCCAGATTGAGGAAATGCAACCGGAATGATTGCAGCTGACAATAGAAGTCAACGGGCTTTACACACTGTAAGGTGATGAGTTAAATTAATCTAAGTTTTAATGCGCCTCTGGTCACAGATCTTTTTAGATGAATGCTGGGTACAATCTGTTTGATCGCTTCCATGCCAGCAATATGCTGTCTTTTCTGACAGCTGGCAACCTGTGGGCAGTGGGCGGAGTCAAACAGACCAAAACAAAAACAGACATTCTGACACGGAACACACTTATCAAAACAGAATAACTGGCTGTAGCATTGTTTTTCAGAGAAACACATATGTGAACTTTCATGTTTCCTAAATATGTGCAAACATACTATGGTATTTTTATGCTTTAGCACAGTCAAAAAATGACATACAACACCCTTTTAATGGCAGTGCTAAAAACAAAGACAAAGAAGAGACCCCAAGCAAAGACACAGTGAAGTCAGAAAACGCTGCAGTTCACAGTGTTGGTTGATGAAGTGTTGTGCTGATGAGGCTGCCTCTTAATAATCAGTGATTAGAGCATCACTTAGCAAAGGGTATAAACCCCCAGCCGCTGTGGCAATCACAATCAAACCACACACTCGTGAAAAACAGACCGCATGTGGCCGGATGTGTTATTCAGATTGTGTGTGCTACAGAAAGTGAATAGGGTTTGGGACCCGCTTAAATCGGGGCACAACAAAAGACCATTCTGGTCATTCTGAAGAGGCCCTACTAAATTGAAAATATACATACAAAGGGGCCTTTCTGACCTTGGAGGAGGAGATAAGAACGGCACTGTCCTGAAAAGTAAATTGAGGTACTTATTGTGTAACACCTCCGGGCTGTGTTATTCTGAAATGTACTCTCTCATGTAATATATTGATTGCATTCTGACGGGCATGAACGTCATTGATTGCCATCTGCTTATTAGCATATAGATTAGCTTCTGGTGGGGCTGGATAAATTAAGGTGGAAGAAGGAAGGTTAGAGAAGGAATGAGGAGGATGAAAGAAGGTAGGCAAGGTGGAAATGATGAGAAGGAACGGACAGAGCAAGGTGACTGCAAACTACATACAAGGGATATAAGAAAAGAAAAAAAATACTTCAGTGAATAATATATATTTGTATTTCCATTCTGTTTGTTTTTTTTTGGCAAGATTGTTCAATCCATTCCTTCTCTTTATGTTGTCTAACACCTCCCTCTTGTTTCATTGTCATTTTCACATGTGCTTCATCCATTCAGAAGACAGAGGATAGAAAGAATGAGTGAACAGAGAAAAAGACAAACTGGGAATATGTGATGAGAGAGTCAACGATATAGACAGGAAAATCAAGATGGACAGATGAGGAAGAGTAGTAAACTGGGATGGGATGGGGGTGCTCCTGTCTGTCTGGTCTGAGTCTGATCCATATTAGTTACTCACTCATCCACTCAGCATGAAATGAATGGGGGGCAGGGAAATGAGGCGGGGTGGGCAGCCACCGGGAGTGGCGGAGGGGGCTAGGACAGATGCGAGAGCATTGAGAGATGGAGGAATGCTGATTTTACGGTCTCTCACATCACTACATTTGGACTCATTTAGCGCATTTTAATTTACTGCAGTAAAAGTCATAGTTAATCTCAGTCTGTCAGTGGTAACTAGTCTGGTTATGTTGATAACAGTGTATCTCATGATCGAGTTCCTTTTTTGTCGTCTTCTTTGTCCCTTATATTATTTTATCAGCCTGTGTGTTGATTAGTGAGTTCACTGACAGTTGCAGAATTTCTTTTGTTTTTAATTTTTCTACTCATTTGTTAGTTTTTTTTGTTAATTTTTATTTTTATATTGTATTCAATTTTATATTTTTATTATACTATTTTATTGTTTTTATATTTTACATTGTTTATTATATTTTCTAATAGTTTTATTTTTATTGTATTTGTATTAGTGCTGTCAAACGATTAATCATGATTAATCGCATCCAAAATAAGTTTTTGTTTACATAATGTGTACTAAATTAATCGTTTGACAGCACTAATTTATATTAATCATATACTTATTATTTTTGTTTATATATATTTTTTATTTGATAAAAGTAGCTTGTATTTTACTTAAAATTTCTTAATAATCATTATTTTATTTTAGATAACTTCAACTGTGAAAACCTGCACTGAAAAAAGCAAGTTGTTTGGGGGGGGGGCTTAGACTGATGCCAATAAATTAATATGATGGATATGAAATGGTCACCTATAAACTCTCCATTCTTACACTAAGTACAAACTGTACTGTGTTTAAGTTAAATTGAAATCAAGCATCAATTTAGGGCTGCCACTAACGACTATTTTTATTTTGATTAATCTATCGACTAATTTGTCGATTAATCTAAAGGATTTTTTTCCCACAAAAAAGTTAACAATTTTACTTAAGAATATTTTATTAAACCAAATGAAATCCAAATTTCTATGAAATCCTTTTTATAAAAGCAAAAGTAAAGTGCAACATAGAGTACAAGAAGCAAGTGTCCATCTCATTCACAGTCCAAATCTCTGACGTCACAGTTCAGTATTATAGTGTAAGAAAGACAACATATCCACGTGCTCTAGTCTACTACTAATAAAATTATAATCAAAAACACTTTTTAAAGGAGTATTTACCAGAAATATTATTTACCAGAATTTATTTAGGTGAAAAATGTAAGTGTGCAGTATTTCAGAAAAAAAAGAAAATAAAATTGTAAAAATATAAAATCAATGAATTGGAGATGCTTTTGATTATTAAAATTTTATGGAACCATTAAAATGGAATCCAGAAAATAATGGAAAACAAAATTTGTTAAAGATAAAACTGTAAAACTCAAATTAATTAGACAGGCTTTTTGATTAATAAAATTTTATTTAACCATTAAAACAGAGTATAGAAAAATAAAAATGGAAAAAAACTGAATTTGGAAAAAAAACGGATTTCATAGGGCCCTATAATTATAATAATTTTTTTGTGGTAATAAAAATAGTGAACAATAGCTTCTAAAATTACTTAAAATACATATATAATAGCAATGATGCAATAATAATTAGTTCAAATAAAGTATCAAAAGCAAGAAATCAAATGGTTTTATTGAACAAAACTGTTAAAATACAATGTATTATAAACAATAGAGCTGATGTAGATTACGCATTACAACAAAGGCCTGCAGGGGGCGCCAACGGCCTGGTGATTATTTTTTTACACATTACTGTGCGATCTAATCCTTGTTTAAAATTGACCAAGAACCATTTAATTCAAATGTCCACTTAATCTTTAATATTTGGTAATTTCTTTAGGACAGAAATGCTATAGCCGCTGTAATTAAATGAATGTGGACTTCAAAACGTGTAAACTCAGAGTGAGGGTTTGAGCTTTTATCTTGAAACCGCAATGTATTCTCCTGTGTTTGTGTAGATTTATAAATGATTTACCTTACAAATCTGATGAAATGGTGCACGTTGCGTTCCCAGATGAACGTTATAATGAACCCAAATTCACAACAACATGCAGAGATGGAGTTTGAGACGCTCCACACATGTACAGGTACATCTTCAAAAAATTTGAATATCATGAAAAAGTAAAAAAAAATTATTGTAACTTACTTCAAAAAGTGAAACTTTCATATATTTTAGATTCATTACATGTAAAGTAAAATATTTCAAAAGTTTTTTGTTTTAATTTTAATGATTAGAGCTTACAGCTCATGAAAGTCAAAAATCAGTATCTCAAAATATTAGAATATTTACTTTTGAATTTCAATTAATGACCATCCCTACAGTATAAATTCCGGGTATCTCTTGTTCTTTGAAACCACAATAATGGAGAAGACTGCTGACTTGGCAATGATCCAGAAGACGAACATTGACGCCCTCCACAAAGAGGGTAAGTCACAGAGGGTCATTACTGAAAGATGTGGCTGTTCACAGAGTGCTGTATCAAAGCATATTAAATGCAAAGTTGACTGGAAGGAAGAATTTGGGTAGGAAAAGGTGCACAAGCAACAGGGATGAACGCAAGCTTGAGAATACCGTCAAGCAAAGCTGATTCAAACACTTGGGAGAGCTTCACAAGGAGTGGACTGAAGCTGGGGCCAGTGCATTAAGGGTCACCACGCTCAGACGTCTTCAGGAAAAGGGCTACCAAGCTACTTCTGAACCAGAAACAACGTCAGAAGCATCTTACCTGGGCTGTGGAGAAAAAGAACTGGACTGTTGCTCAGTGGTCCAAAGTCCTCTTTTTAGATGAAAGTAAATTTTGCATTTCATTTGGAAATCAAGGTCCCAGAGTCTGGAGGAAGAGTGGAGAGACACAGAATCTTGTTGCTTGAAGTCCAGTGTGAAGTTTCCACAGTCAGTGATGATTTGGGCTGCCATGTTATCTGCTGGTGTTGGTCCACTGTTTTCTGAAGTCCACAGTCAACGCAGCCATCTATCAGGAAATTTTAGAGCACTTCATGCTTCCTTCTGCTGACAAGCTTTATGGAGATGCTGATTTAATTTTCCAGCAGGGCACCTGCCCACACTGCCAAAGGTACCAAAAGCTGGTTCAATGACCATGGTGTTACTGTGCTTGATTGGCCAGCAAACTCGCCTGACCTGAACCCTGTAGAGAATCTATGGGGTATTGTCAAGAGGAAGATGAGAGACACCAGACCCAACAATGCAGATGACCTGAAGGCCGCTATCAAAGCAGCCTGGGCTTCCATTACACTTCAGCAGTGCCACAAACTGATCACCTCCATGCCACGCCGCATTGATGCAGTAATTCATGCAAAAGGAGGCCCAACCAAGTATTGAGTGCATAGAAATGAACATACTTTTCAGAAGCCTGACATTTGTTTAAAATATCCTTTTTTTATTGATCTTATGTTATATTCCAATTTTTTGAGACACTGAATTTTGGGTTTTCGTTATCTGTAAGTCATAATCATCAAAATTTCAAGAAATAAAGGTTTGAAATATTTGACTCTATGTGTAATGAATCTATATAATAATATATGGGTTTCACTTTCTGAAATGAGTAAAAAAAAAAATTCTGCCGCTGTGTGACGCACGTACTTAACCTACACGCATGGAAATAATAAAAGCGCATATACTGTATTAGAACTGAATCGCTTATAATTATTTAATTAAATCATAGCGTTTGCTATGCTTAATTGTGTTTTTTTTTTTTTTTTTTTTTTTTAATGGGTTTAATATATCATGCAGCCTTGGAAAATAGTTTATTAATGTGTTTTATGGATTCTCGTCCGTGAAATGCGCCACTTCCGGTATTTTGCCGGTTAGTCGACGCAAGCAAAATTAAGTCAATGATTTTTAAAAATCAACGAATCGCGACAGCCCTACATCAATTATTTATGTTGCATGATATTCAACTTCAATTAAAATTGTATTTGTATAGTGCTTTTTTAAAATAGCCTACACATTGTTTCAGAGCAGCTTTACAGAAAATCATTGTTAATTTTTATAATATCTTCATGCCTTATAGTCGTATTTAGCAGATTAGAGTTGGGCAATAATATATTCTACATAAGCAGTTTAGCAGTTGAGATATGCACGCCATACTATATGGCCTGAACAACAAATCACAGCCATAGAACACTTGCCGGTGGGCTTCACTTGACTAATGGTAGCGCACACCCGCACAACGGTGAAAAGTCTAACCATAAACCTTTTTCACCCTCTTTCCATCCTGTTTTCTTTTCTTTCTCCTCTGAGACTCCATTAATTGGTGTCCCTTCAGTACCCCATTCTGTGGCAGTAGAGCCGCTACGGCCCCAGACAGACATTCCCAAGTGACTCTGTTTCCCTCTGCAGAGCCGCAGCATCAATGCAGCAGAGATGGATTAACTCTCCCTAAGAAGGCTGTGAATATAGTACCCTGATGATGACCACTAAGATGGGCTACAGAGGGGGCCCCTCATACTTATTAATGCGAAGGAGGATATGAATGTCAGTAATGAGCACCTCTGGAACCAAAAACCTTATTATGATTGTAAAAAAAAAAAAAAAAAAGAATAATGATGTTGGCCTTGGTTGTTAGGCATTCATTGATTTATTCTTTTATATAGCTAGCGTAATTTCGTTTATCAAAATTTTAATTATATGTACACTTGAGTAATTTTTCATTTTTTCTCCTCATTTGTTTAAAATAATATATACTCTCATTCGAGGACAATTCCAGTCATATTAGCCTATTAAAAGTTATTGTATTTTTCAGTCTTATGAGAACCAACATAAGATCAAATGAGTAGCTAAATACTACTAACTTTGTCTTAGTGACTCCCTGTTATGTGGACATTTTTGTAGTAAATTAATTATGGTGCATGCAAATAGCATATTTGTGCAATGGCTTTCTACAGTAAATGCAAACATTTTTGCTTTTGCCTGATGTTGCATGTACATGCATGTTTCAGTGGTGAGAAATTGCACTTTTAGTTATAAAAACATTATTATTATTATTATGAAAATAAATAAATGTTGCTCCAGGCAGCTCTTTTTAAAAGTCCTACTTTAGATGCCAATATTCATACCTTTGAATTCAAAACGTCCTGCCAAAAAAGTAGTTTGTGGAAAAACTGCACACTTTTTTTTTTTTTTTTTTTCTCAAAGATTTTGGGCAAGTGTTTGAAAAATCAGCCCTTGTTCTTTCTGTTTAACATTAATTGTCTTCAGTGTCACAGTGCTACAAAGCAGAACACCTCTATGGCTATCCTGGAGAATGTAGACATCAGCACTGTGCTGTCAGTGACGCAGCACACGCTGAACATCATGTGGACACTTAGACTTCAGTGAGTCCGTTACATTTGGATTCCTTTAATTAAGCTGGGCGATCATATCTACTGGGCAAACCCACAATTTAAGATGGGTAAACACGTTTATGAGGTATTTGTCTTTGACTCTGGGTTAAAACTGAGACACTCGAAGCTCTAATTCCTTCAAGTAATCGGCACGTTAGAGTAAGCGCACACAATCAGGCTCCCAGTGCAATTAACCTTCAGTCCCACTCGCAAGAATTCTGGGTCACTGCACAAAGGAGGGAAGATGGTTTATTTAATAAAAGCACTTTAACAGAAAGCTTGAAAAAAAGCTTCTGGATTAAAGTATGGATGGATGGGCAGACAGACAGATTCCTTCACACATGCTGTAATAGCTTAGACAAGCATAGCTATTATTACTCATATTAGTTGTGTTATGAACGTAAATGATACGTCAAGGTTTGCTATTTATTTCCTAAACAGTCAGACTAACGATTTACATCTGTCAGACAAAAAAAAGGGTGGAAAAATCATTAAAAGAGGGACTTGAGCCATATGTAGAGACTAGAATATCATGGAATATCTCAAAACTAGTATAAATCCACCTAGTGAAAGTCCAGAACACGCTAGCAACAAAGTTGTGAGTGTTGCATGCTCCGAAAACATATAGCTAGTTTAAATTCATTGTATAAAATTATAAAATGACTTACAGATTCAAAGCAATGATTTTATTCACAAACAACCAGTAAACAACTGTCCTCTGGAGCTGTATGATTGTAAAAAATAGAGTAATGATGTTATCATTGGTGTCCATTGATTTATTCTTTCATATGGCTAGTCAAGTTTTGTTTATTCATCACCAACACATCAGCAATTAAATTAAAGGTGCACGGAGTAATTTACTGTCTTTGTCTTCATTTAATTGTTGTATACTCATGAGATGCCTCCAGTCATAGTAGCCATATTTGTCAGATTTGTTGCTTTTGAATCTATATGCGTGATTTTATAATCTTGCTCACTGATTTTAGTTTCAGCAACTAATTAAAACTTAAAACTGTCCTGCCAGAGATTGCTGGAAACGCTGAGGTAGTTGCTTTGCACCATCTGAAACTGGTTCATTTACTGCGACAACAAAACGGCCCAAACACACCTACCATAAGTTATCAACAAAGTAATCAAAATAATGTGAGTGTGTTTATTATAAAGGCAAACAACCTGAACCAAGTGGCAGCATTATAATTCCATGAGGCTGAATGGAATTTTGCATGTTTGGGAATCTGCAGATCAGAACGTTCTGGATTTAATACGATGCAGAAGTTTTTTTGTCACAGGATCTGGTTTGGAGCGATTTGCGCCTCTCGTTCTAATCCAGCTGTGTTGTTATTTGGCTGAATCACCAACTTGGAAGTACTAAAGAGAAGAGCAGTTTAAACGTACGCACACATGCACATGCACACAATCATCCAATTGCACTGTGGCCTGGCGCACTCATTCACATGGTATCCATTCTATTTAATCTGGCCTAATGTGGGTCACATGGAATGCTAAGGGCACAATGACCCGGCCCTGACCCCAGACTCGACTCTTTCAGATGCACATATGTATACTGTACTTGGCGTGAAGGAAACTGACCTTTAAAGGAATATCCTTCAGATAGACTGTTTTGAAACCAATTCTTTATGCTGTTGAAAAGGCTGATAAGATTCCCTCCATCCTTAAGATTTGGAGTTAATCTAAAGTAAATAATGTGTTATGCATTCAAGCTTATCGTCATACACAAGAATGGCAGGTTTTGTTACGAAATAGGATTGTTGTCTTACTAAAAGTGTGTTTTGTCTATACAGATTTGCGAAACCATGGGCCAGTGCCCTCACATCCACATTATCGTCCCTCGAGCTGTCAGAACTGAGCTGGCCGGCTTTGAAACAGGTCTGGAAGCATGCAGTAAGAAAACAAACACATCCCCTCTGCCTAAATCCTTCCACCTTGTTTAAGAACCACCAGAAGGAAGGAATTTCACAACATGCACATAAATAATGCCTACCTTACGCTTTGGCTTTGCCTTTTCTTCCTAGGATTGGATTACGTCCTGCTATCCTACACCATTTCTGGGTTGTGTTTGTCCTGTAAGCTTTACCGCAGAGCAGAGAGAGAGAAAGTATTGGGGGGGTATTAGCATTCCAAAGGTTACATGTGACACGGCCTCAGCCAATCACAGGACGGCATGCTTTCATGACCCTCCCCCTTCTTCCTAAATCCCTCCCCTGGTTCTTGTTCTGTCAGTCTACAGAACCATGGCAACACAAAGGGCTTTAATTCCTCTTTCGATTTCATGGCGGCTCGCTTGAAATGCATGCTGAAAAGTTTACTTACTCAAGCGACAAGCATATGAATGATGCCTTCAGTAATGATCTTTTTGCTCATTAATTGTTTGACCTGTGAAATCATAGCCGTTTGTTAAATATATAATGTAGCTGTTGACTTCTATATAAAAACAAGGGTTACACTTTATACTGATTCAGTGTGGTTACATTTTAAGCATTTATTAATCTTGGTTAATGTTAGTTTTGTATATACTAATACATTAACATTTTGAGTTAAGTAAATTAACCTAAGCTAGTGTATTATGAATGAACATAATGCATAATAACAATAAACATTTATTTCGAAGATTAATAAATGCTGTAAAAATAGCGGTTCTTTGTATTACCTATTATTAACAAATTGAACCTTGTTTTAAAGGGTTACCAAATAATGAATTGCATATTGTCCATTTTGTATATTTGTACATTATTATTTATTATTATTATCTGTGTCCTGTCCTGTCGCTGTCATTCTGTCATGGAGCTACTGTCACTAAAACAAATTCCTCGTATGTGCAAACATACCTGGCAATAAAGCTCATTCTGATTCTAATTCTGAAATAATTAAGCATAAAATCTTTTTTTATTTATCCCATGTTTCATATTGTATCATCTTAAGTAATTTTCTTCAACCTCTATCTCAGTTTTTTTAGATAAAGTCAATGCTAACATCCTATGGGCTGCTGGATTCTGTGTAGGCAATGGGGTTGCAATATATGCAAAAATATTCAAATAATGGGGCACCAAGATCACAGTAAAACACAGTCCTCAGGGCCCTTGGGTTAAGCTGATTGGTTGAAAGACTAATTCCAAGTGTGTTGATTGGTCCAGAGAGTGATTGGCCTTCATGTCAGTGGTCATGTGTTTGTTCCTCATCATGGGGGGAGGTGGAAGCCGCTGGAATATATCTAGAATGTCCATGTTTTTGTAAATGCAAGGCTACAATGTTCTGTTACCAACAATATGCATTATGTACCCTAATATGTTTGTTAGCTCAATTTTTTTCTAGAAAAATCAGAACCGCTTTGAACACCTTAGCAACTGCGACCCTAGCAACTGCGACCCTAGTACCTTAACGTCTTGAGTTTTGGACCAACAAGCACTGCTTATATGTTCTTAAGAAAATTTGGAAATCTTGTTTATTTTTCAAAAGTTATGATTTATAAGGCAGAGCAGATGGATCCAAAATAGCAATTTATTTCACATAAAATTTAATTGATTGCAGCTAAGTGTGTATTACATGCCTTATTTTTTTATCATGCTTTTGCAAATCAGTATTATATATATCACAGCAATATGATTGCTAGATACAAATCATGGTTTACACTGTATTTTAATTTCACACACCTCCCTATCTAGCATCAGGTGTCTGATATTCATAAATCTCTGTATGCATAATAAGGATTATTCTTAAATAATTAATCTGCGATATGACTTATCTGGTTTGACCGGGTACTTAATTATCTGGTCCCCAACAGCTCCCCTGATACTCCGCTTCCAGACACAGTGACCCACTGCCTTAACCTGTTTTCCAGTAAAACAGTAATTCCCATAAGCCCCACTGTGGAGAAGCAGAGGCATCCGGCGCTATATCACATTTCACCTGAGAGGTGGATTTCATAGCCGTCACCCTGTAGAGCAATAGACCTCCAAATTGACATGAGCATCATATTATGTGGGCGTGTAATAGAATATGCATAATTCATGGGTGAGAAGATGAAATATTTATGTGGAGTCCCTCTGTGCCGCTGATGTCCTGTTGTAGCACTGAGAAATACCTGCAGAGTTTCTCTGATGTCCCCTGAGTATTTTACGCAGTATGATTGTGTGTTGAAAACTGGGTTTAATTTGTTTATCAAATTAGTAAGTATTTTTATACTGTTTGGTTGAACCTTTGCAAGCAGGGGTCTATAAAGTGTTCTCAATATAAGGTTGGTATGTTACCTCATTTGACCTCAAAGCAAAGAGGAAATGTACCATTAAATGAGATCCCAGCAGAAGTGTTCTGCCATTCATAATCTTGAAAGAAAGGCCGATTTATTTCGCATAAAGCTTTTCCACACTGTAGGCTATTTTACATTTCTATAGTTTTTCTGTATGTTGATTAAGGATGGAGTCATGTGTGGATTGGTGTGATATAAAAAGTAGGTCAGTGTAAGGAAACACTTAAACTATGTTATGGCTGCCATCTAGTGGCCATAATTAGTTTTACATTTTGAATTTTGAGCATAAAAATGCTGGTCATAAAAATGTTTTTTTTTTTTTTTTTTTTACAGTATAATGATACTGATAAATATTGTATAGGTTGAAAATAAATACGCTTATACATTTATTTTTTAAGCAAGGAAGGAAGAAAAATAATAGTTTTTGCCATGAGCAATTTTTTTGTGGTTATTGTGAAAGCTTTTCTTTATTATTAGATTCTAGTCTGGTAGTGACTGCTAAGCTCCTCCCTCTGCCGTATGTGGCATTGTGGGATGGTTGTGGCACAGCTGTGCCCTCTAATGGCCCGGTGCGAAATACCAGACCTACAACAGAGGAAAGATGTGAGGTTACTGAGGACAGGGGTCAGAAATGAACAGGCAAGTCTCAGAAGGCCGCTGACTCATGAGGTTGTGGGAATCTGAAGATCTGAATCTTCATCAGAATAAGGCATTGTTAAAAAAATAACAACAAACTCATTCTTCCACAAGTGGGCTTGCATGGGTCCTTTTCAGTTCTTATGCTCAACCAAGACTTCATACAGTAACTGAAATATGTAATCAACTGTAAGCATTTTGTGCAGAGAAAACAGATATAATATTGGTGGATAGTTGGTGGATAGATAGATACAGGTCGAGTTTCATTTTGAGCCAGTTCGTACCTTGACCAACTATAGTACAAAAAAGCAATTGAAGCCTGAAAAAAAAATAACACTATAACCTTTGATCTTTTGTCAACTGCTGTGCATAAAGTAAAAAAAAAAGTCTATTCCAGTTAAACCTTTTTTATATTGTTGCTTTTTGGCATTTTTAGATCGTATAGTGTACAGTATTTATACAATAATGTAAAACAATAAAACATTAATGGAACATAAATGAAAACAGCAAAAAATAAGACAGTCTGTGTGTATGTGTTTCCGCCTAGATGCGCTATGTAACAGAGTAACACTTTAAAATGTCACATTTAACCACAAATTGAAAAAAGCAGTCCCCTTCTTTTCATCTAACATCAGTGACTTAACCACTTCCTGACAACTGAGATGAACCCTGTAAAGATACATATATATATACATGTGTTTGTGTGTATACAGTGTATGTATATATATATATATATATATATATATATATATATATATATATATATATATATATATATATATATATATATATATATATATATATATATATATATATATATAAAATGTGTGTGTATGTGTGAATATGTAAATGCATGTCACAAATACAGCAGTTAGTTCCAGTCATATACTGTAGCTATACAAAAGCAGAATTACGTAAAAGTCCATTTACACTTGAACACATATAATAGAATATTATTTCAGATCGTTTTTCCTTCCTTTCTCTCAGAAATGCAAGAGAGTCTCTCTCAAAGGAAGTGTGGACAGTGCTTTGATTTGGATTGATCACTGAGCTTGTATATTTACGTAATAGTTGTCAGTATTCCTCCCTCATTGTTACTTGTTTATTTGTCTAGTTACGTGACTGACTTGTGACCTTTGCAGTCAGGATATTTAGTCTGACGTGAGAAGACTGCTCCATTTTCCTTGTAGCTTGAATGGCCATGAATGGTCTTCAAAGAGACTGTTTGATTTCTTTCTGCCTTCATGAATGATCGTGAATAGGAATGTGGTAGTTAAAAGTTGCATATATGAAAGCAATGTGAGTCGATCGCTTCAGTTTGTTGAGCTCATAATCACGAGTTTGTGATAGCATGCCATACACCATAAGACCAGTTATGTTGTTATTTTTATCGCGCTGTGCTCTCTGTCTGTCTCTCTTATTATGCACAGTACAATCAGATGACTGACTTTTAAACAGAGTATGTTTTCTGTAAAGATAACAGGCTTGTACTAATAGTGAAATATTTATTTGCAAAGGCTAGCACTGCTAATGCGGGAGCTTGAGCTCTTGAAGCTCCACCCTCTTCTCCAGGAGCACCAGCTCATTTGCATTAAAGCAACATACTCAAATACAGCGCGTTTTGGCTAAAACCCTAAAAGTGGCAATTTTAACAAGCTATAAAAAAATTGGGGGGGGGGGGGGTATTTTGAGCTAAAACTTCACATACACACTCTGCGGATATCAGAGATTTATTTTACATCTTGTAAAAAGGAGCATAATAGGGCCCTTTTTTAAATGATTAAAATGTTGTATTATGTTAACTGATTTATTATTGTTATGTGACCAGTAAAAGATTTCCTGGCTTTTAAAGTCTAATTAAATGACTAAATGGAGAATTGGCAACATTTTACCCTCTGATAAAAACCAACGGTGTGTTACTAAACAGAGTGAGACTAAAATTATGTAATAGGAACTGGCCAATGATCAGCTAATTTGAAGCGGCGTTTGTCTGGCTATGCAGTTTCCACGGTTACTGTGGGAACGAATAAAGTATTAAAGCATTGACGGCACGCTCTCTAAGCTTCTGCAAGGACCAGTAAGCAAATACTATCACTCGCTGAATGCTGTCAAAGCCTTCTTTGGGTCTTTTTATCAGGCGCTTGGCCGATGATCTGAATGTGACGTCTTGTAGACATTCAGTGAGCTTTGAGTTTATTTTGTGTGATTGAAAGAGAAACCCAATCCTCCCCATAGTGTGAATGTTATTTGTCAGCAGGTGATTTTACCTTTCAGCAGTAGCAGGCGGTTAATGCCAGCGTAGTCTAACACAGACTGTTTTACACACCGTGCTGCACATTTCCCCTGTGGTGGTTATAAGTTTTGCATTTCGACATCCTGAGTTCTCATTTTCACTTTCAGAAGTGTGACTGTGGCCTTAGACAACCTTTGTGTACAACAATGAAAAGTGGTTGTGCATCCATATTGCAAATATTTTTGAGAAATTACTTTTAATATTAGATATTACTTTTACTTACATTTACATTTATTCATTTAACAGACGCTTTTATCCAAAGCTCCACTTACAAATGAGGACACTAGAAGCAATCAGAACCAACAAAAGAGCAACAACGTGCAAGTGCTATGACAAGTTTTGGTTTTGGTTTTTTTTTAAAGAAAACGAGTAGATGGAATATAGAAAAAAGAAACAAGTAGATAGAATAGGAAAAAGAAAGCTAGTGTTAGTTTTGCAAGAGAAGCTAGCAGTTAGAGAATACATGTGCAATTGATAGAGGGTCGTGTGTGTGTGTGTGTGTGTGTGTGTGTGTGTTTAAATAAAAAGAAGACTGATAGATAAAATAGAATTAGAATAGAGAGTGGTAGAGTTAGAAGGTCAAATAAAGATGAAAGAGATTCCATCTTATTTAATTATAATACCAAATTTTAAACTTAAGTCATCAAAACTATTTATGAAAGTATCGAATTATATTGTGATAAAAAAAATATAAATACAAAAATAAAATAAATATTATATTAATAAAAATATCAGTAAAACATTAATAAATATAAACCATTGTTCTTGTTTTTTGTAGTCACACTTTCTCTGAACAGCTTTTCTCATTCTTTATTGGCTGCTGTAATCATACATAGGCAATTTGTTATTATTTTATGATTATTTATTAATATTATTATTATTATTATTATTATTATTATCTTATTTGATTTATTGATTTTTGTCAAGAAAGTTTAATTCAAGCATTTAGTTAATTCAGAAATTAATGTTGTCATATGAAGTTGTATTGACTGCTTTTTTTTGACACTTTTTAACACGCTTTTTAAGGCTGAAATCTTCAGGAATTGTATGGAAAAGAGCAACCAGCACCATCTTCAGAGACTCTTCTCCTTGTTCCATGGAAGAAAGTAAGTCATACAGGTCTGGAACGAAATGAGGGTGAGTAAATTATGACAGAATTGTCATTCTTGGTTGAATTTATTCTTTTAATTCATTCTCTCAACCAGTGTTTTGACTGTACAGTACTGCATCTGCCATTTCAATGAAAACAAAGCAACTGAAATGGACATGTATGTGCAAGTGAAATCCACACGTGTAAAATTAAACGCAGAACCTGGACTTGCAGAGGGTTTTATTTACTGCTCTTGTATAGACAGTATATTAATTTGTTCAGAAACTGAAGCCATAGTTGCTTAGTTGCTGGCTGTTCCATTGACAAAAGGTTTTAAGAAAGCAGAACGATACAGTATGTGATGCTACCACAAAACGTCATCGTTTCCATTCAGCTGATTTTGACTGAAGCTGGGCTGATGCTACAGATTAACCATCATAAGTTGTGGTTGACACTTCAGAAGTTGAGCTGCTGTTCAAATTCCTGTTTAAACAAATAGATGTGAGATGGCAGAGGTGGGACGTGCCGTCAGATGGCAGACGTGCATGCTCGCAGACACGCACACATCTAGCGGGTTTGGCCTTTAGGGTGTGTATGTGTCAGGCGAGAGCGTATTCACTTCCCCAGAAATGGAAATTAGTTTTAGTGTTTGTGAGTGTGTGATAGAGTATAAAATGGAAAGAGAGAGAAAGAGAGACTTTTATCAAATTAACGAGAACTGTGGATACTGAGAGGGACCAGTAATGGAAGTAAAAAAAAAAAAATAATAATAATAATACCAGTAGATTGTGCTTGATCTCCCAGGGCGAAGTCTGATTGTTTAGAAAACTAGCCTAGTTGTATGATTTGAGGTGTCATTTATTTCCTTAATAAATGGAATGGAATGCTTACCTATATACAATATATGAAGTTTTTTCATCCTTTTTAAAATAAAGTATTTTTATAGTTATTGCAAATGCAATTTTAATGAATGAAATTAAATAGAATTATAAAATTAATCAGCATTTTGGTCAATATTTTATCATTTTTGTTAATTAGAAATACTTTTTTTTTTTTTTATAAAAAAATGTAGCATTTTCTTTTATAATTATTTAGCAATTATTTTATAATTGTTGCACATGCAATTTGAATAAAATAAAATAAATCAAATTAACCAGCATTTTGATCATTATTTCATGATAATTTTACATTCAGTATTTTGATCTTATAAATATTGTACATGCAATTTTAATTAAAAAAAAACGTTATTATGTGATACATATTATCAAATCCTTCCAAATGCAAATTTGATTTTATTATATTATTTTTAGTCATTTATTTAGGTTGTATTTGCTGTAAGACGTATTAATTAGAAGACTAAACATTTTGAAAAAATTGATACAATAGGATTATTATTATTATTAACTTAAAACTTAACTTTTCCATTTACTTTCAGGTCAAATTTAACCATAAAATTTGATGCACATGTTGCCTAAATCTCTCTTAGGGGACTGTGATGGCAAGATAGCAGGATCAGTGGGGGTTGTAACAGAAGGAGAGTAAAAGAAAAAGAGATGTGATAGGTGACACACAAGCGTTACACCTCAGCATCACGTGCTTGTAAATCTAAACCAGTCTGATCCTGATTGCAAACACAAACAAACGTATTCAAACCCAGTTCTAATGAAAGACCAACTTCCCACACCGAGAGACGGTGACACTTGATGACACAAATGATAAAATATACAACCTCCTGTATAATCACTGACTTCTTTGCAGTCATAAACCTGACCTATATTTTCTGGTTTATCCACATGCTTTCAAAACACATCACAAAAATATTCTGTTTACTAGTGGAATGCTAATATGTTCGTAATGAAAGCTTTTAAATGCTCACATTCATCCTGCGCCTGTCTAAAGGGATGGAGTTGTGGATTTTCCTCTGTCAAACTGATCTGATGCAAACTCTAGTCCGTTAGCGATTTTGACAAGCATTTTGAATTACTCTCAACAGCTGGACAAAACATATAGACTCCACACAAACAGATATGTTTGAATATATATATTCAATCAACTGAATGGAAAATACAACTATTTTTTACATTTGATTAGTCTGTCTGCGTGCTTTTAATAAAACCAGGTTGTTTGGACTTCGAGGTGTTCTCTCGACTGAGGCAGGACGGTACTCTGATGCTCCTCTGGTTTAAAAGCGCTTTGGCTCAACTCTCTCTGACAGCCTGTTTTTATATTGTGCCCAGTTGCAGGGAAAAGCTGGAGTGGCAGATGCTTAATTGGACATAATGAATGCCAGAGGGGATGAAGCATGACTAGGTTCAGTGGTCGCTCACTATTTCCTCATCGGTTTTGCTTATTTAGTTTTATTTAAATCATTAAAGATGTATAGTGGGGCCAAAAAGATTATCTAGTTCCTTTTGAACAGTACACTATCATTCAAAAATTTGGGGTCAGTAAAGTATTTTAATGTTTTTGAAAGAAATGCTTACCAATTTTTGGTCAAAAAACACTAAAAGTGAAGTGAAGTGAAGTGACATACTGCCAAGTATAGTGACCCATACTCGGAATTCGTGCTCTGCATTTAACCCATCCAACGTGCACACACACAGCAGTGAACACACACACACCGTGAACACACACCCGGAGCAGTGCGGCGCCCGGGGAGCAGTTAGGGGTTCGGTGCCTTGCTCAAGGGCACCTCAGTCGTGGTATTGAGGGTGGAGAGAGCGCTGTACATTCACTCCCCCCACCTACAATCCCTGCCAGCCTGAGACTCAAACCCACAACCTTTGGATTACGAGTCCGATTCTCTAACCATTAGGCCACAACTTCCCCTTAAAAGTAACTTCCCCAAAAATAGCAATGTTGTAAAATATTGTTACAGTTTTAAGTAACGGTTTTGATGTGTATGTACTTGTGTAATATGTCTTTTGGTTTAATATTTTATATGCAATAGAATAACTTTCATCCATTTTCGGTCTATAAATTCCAGTCAAAGCTAACAGGCATATAATGGCATTCTTCAGTGTAGTTAAAATGTATAGGCCTGTTGCCACAGACTGTGCTGTTCCACATGTCAAGGCATTGAATAGGGCCTAGCAATAATTAACCATTGAATAAATAAAGGAATAAATGTATGAACTAATTAAAAAGTCAGTAAAAACAAGCACAGACAATGATTAGCCCAACTCAAGATTACATATTTTGGTTTTAAGTGCTTTAGTGAAAAAATAAATAAATATATTTTTAAATATTTTGACATTTATTTAAATGCTTATTTTGTTTATTATAATTTATCATTTCATTTTAACAATCTAATAACCTAATCTAATTAGATAAAGTTGGAATTTAGTAGATTATTCCTTTAATTTTGTATTTTTTTTTTAAAAGAGTTAATTTTTAAAGATAATTGTTTGGTAATGTCTGTATATTCTCACCTCACTACAGTCAGACACTATAAAAACTCTTTACAATTGCATAAGCCAATAGAAAATGCTGTAATGAGGGCTACTTAATGTCAGGTAGGATGGATCTCTTTAGCGGCCCAGCCAAGAATGAGTTACAGCTTTCTGTATCCCACCCTTACCAGTCACTATCTTTTGATAGATTTACCAGGACGTCTAAAGGAATCCACAGAGAACCTGATAATGCTCCATGGAGATGAAGCTTCACGTTCAGAATTGAATGAAGAAAGCTTGTATTACAGAATCCTTTTTTTTTCAAGTTGGAGCCAAGTAAAATGGCACACTACCCAAATAAATTGGCTGCATGTAGCAAAGGAACCCTGAGAAAATCTATAAAAGGGTTGCATGTTTACAATAGGCCCGTATATTTCTGACTGTCCCCTTTCTAATGCCCCTTTTTAATTACTGTGAGATTAAATGTTGCCTGCAAACCCCTCTCAATCGATCAAAGTGGGACCCCAGGTCCCGAGGGATTGAAAGTCATTGGATTAGCAGTCTGCACATGAAGATTTGTGAATTATAATCAAGAATCTGTGGAATTGAGGTCTCAAAAAGATCTCTATTGAACAAACAGTAGCAATCGATGTATGAATGCAAGTACACTTATCACAGTTGAGCTCCTTAGATAAAATTAATTCACTAATTCACATTTCTAGACACAATATACAGTATTATACCCCAGGCAGTTGATATAGTAACCCATGGTCGCCTTCCAACTTGGACTATCATTAACAATTCAGGTCCTGTTTGCTTCAGACATGTATCAATTGAGTATTTCCTCAATAGTTGCACTGTTGCTAGGTTCCTGTTTATACTGACACAAAACAAACATCATCACGGGTTACTGAACGTCTGTGACCGGTGTCAGCTGCTGATATGTAGTTATATTAGGAATTCATGTTTTATTTATGCTTCTATTATTATTAATACATTAAACATATTTAAAGGGATTGTTCACCCAGAAATGAATGTTCTGTTTGTTTGTTTTTACCCTGGTATCATTCCAAACCTGCATGAGTGCTTTTGTCCATAAATAAATTAATAAAAACTGAGACGTGTGTGTGTGTGTGTGTGTGTGTGTGTGTGTGTGCATGTGTGTGTGTGTGTGTGTGTGTGAAACAAAGGGTGAGACTTATCAAAGTGCTCATCTGTTTTTTTTACACAGCCACTAGGCCTCGGTTTACATCACAGCTGGGAACTATGATGTTATTACTTGCTATTGCATGTAGGTCAAATTAGAGCGAGGGATTTTATTGAACTTTTTAGACAAATCTGAATGACTGTAAATATTAAATGCATATACTGTATTCAAATTTGCAACTTTTAATATGTTAACTAGCATTTACAATAGATGATGTCCGAACTAATAGACATAAATTAAAAGCTACAATTTAAGAATTTGAACATGGAAAGATTTTATATGTAAGCAGACAGTTTTTATGTGACATTTAAGGAGTAAAACAGATGATGGCACAGTAATATAAATTGTAGCCTATTCTAAATACAAGGAAGAATGAATCAGCATTATTCAATTGTTCACAGAATATAAAGTTATGCTTGAGGATATCTTGTTTACTTAAACCTAACTCCTTTCTTATCTTTCAGAGATTTGATGAAATGAACCTTGCAGACTTCATTGAAGTATCATTCTTCCTCAGAAGTGCTCACTGCAGCCAGGTAACTTGTCAACAAAACTTTGCTCCCCAGTGAACTGATAAACCTGTGCATCATGCTGGCGTGCCGTCTGAGGCGGACACTGGTCATCCTATGACATTATCAAATCAAAGTGGATTGAGTAAATAAGCTATGTAGTCATTTATAGTTCAGGGGTCATACAATTCCAGTTCACATCTGTATAGCTTCTAAAGTCACTGTTGCATCAGCCAGACATTTCCAGCTGATATCAGTATAGAAGGTGAGTCATTGTTAGCAGAAGCCTAGCCTTTATTGTGTTATCTTGTGCGTCTTTAATTTAATCAAGGAAAGACTATGGCAGTCAAATAATCAGACAACTTTTTATTGATAACAAGCAATCCTGGGTCTATTTGGTGGCTCAGAACAAGATTATGAACGATCACCTTATTGGCCACATTCATTCTGAATCAGAGAAGAGCTGGCAACTGTGTAAGGATTTCACTAAACCATTAAAAATCCTTTGAATGCAGAGCAAAGCACTTTTATTGTTATGTCATTGTTTAGTATTTGCACAATATTGACCTAATAAACAAGTTTTGGGGTCATTTTTTGTTTACTAATGGAAAAACTTCACATATGGACTTTTAAAATCAAATCCTAATACTAGTATCACTATTTCAAAGTAGAATCCCAACAATTATTTTGCAGTCAGTTTGTGATTGGTTGAATTTTAGGTATGCTGGCATTAGATAACATTAATGGCAAAAAGCCAGCAGAGCCATTTTAGCAGCCTGGTTGTCCTTATGAATTAATGTATGTTGACAGGAACTGTCAGGGGTGAATGCATTTGAGAATTTTTTCAGACATCTTAAACATGCTATTATATAAAACATCTGCTATATGTAAATTTTAAATGTTTTGAAATGGATTATTTACTATATAATTAAACTTTAGCAATGAGGCACCTGTCAAGACCATGTGACAAATGCCCTTTTAGAGTTTTTAAGCTGTACGAAATTGAACTTTGCTATTTAAGAAGGCAGCATTGCTGTGTTTGCATTCTTTCAGCCAGCAGATGCGAGATGTCTTTTTGTTGCAATATTACACATTCTACAGTATCAAAGTTTTGTTTATTTTTGGTTGTTGGTGAAAGATGCTATGGATTGGCTAATTAATCTTTTAGACCTATGATACATTGAGATTAGCTCTGAAATGTTATTTATGCTACACTTTATCACCATATAGATTGAGGCCCATTAACATTAGACATTGAATTTTGCACAAAGCTGAATGAAAGGAATATAATGACCAAGATTAGACACAAATACTACTTTGTTAAAATGTTATCACTTCAAATTCCACCACGTTGATCTGATTATGTATTGTACCACTTTGCATATTTCAAGTAAATACTTCTAAATCGTCTATTCAACAAGTGCAATAGGCTTAGAGGTCTAACATCGACCTTTGTGACCTGAAATGAAATACTGTTGTTTTACACATGTAAAATTAAATCTATATTTTAAGCTTTTTAGCTGAATTTCTTTAATAATGTGTTAAAATATAAACCTTTTAATGGCATTAAGATTATTATTTTTCTTTCTCTAGAGATAGATATACATGGCAGACATACAAACTATGTGACAAATTAAAATGTATATTAAATAATCCTGAATTCATAAATATTTATTAGAAAAAAATGAACATTAAGAAATTTTATGATTTAATAATCTGTACATTTAGAAGGTAAAAATACTGCTGCTACTACACTTTTTTATATGAATATACACTGGGGGAAAAAACGTTCAGATGAAAAAAATTTAATAAAAACATAAATAATTAAATAAGACATGTAGAAAAACGAAAACATTCTTTCTTTATTATTTTCTTGAAAAAAAAATCTACCCCTAAAAATCTCTTTTGCATTGTATGCAGCAGTTGATGTAGTCTAATATCTAATTTAATAAATGTTTTAAAGACTTTGTTAGGTTTTTAACTGTGCTTTAAGGGTGCTTTGAGGTGCTGAATTAAACAATGCCCTGCAGTGGTCCTATTAACAAACCCATGAGACTTGCCGGGCCTTCTCCAGCTGACCTAAATGGGTGCAGTGACTCAGCAGGGCGAAACTGGCAGAGAAGGCATTAGGCGTTTCGGCGCTGTTGTAGAGGGCTTGTCAGTTCTGCAACCAACGTATCAGATTTCACAGCCCTTGCCTCAACTGTCCTGGTGCTAAAATGTCATAGGTAAAGTGAAGTTTAGATTACAAGTAAGAACGTGCATATGCAAGGCCAAAGTATTAGCTGGACAGGGCTGTGCCTGGATTCACTCCCAGTGACTCAAACGACACAAAGACATACTGACCAGGCCATTCATCAATCCTGTGCATAGAGGCCAAGGATGCCAGCTGACTGGGCATTAGTTTGGACAGCTAAGATATATAGATACAAGGTCAGTCTGTGGCCTTGGCCGCCCAGATTATATAGCTAATTCAGCTATACGACCTTTTGACCTTAGCTATGCATTGCTTTTGGTTCTAAATAAAGCTGTTGCTCATATCAAAATAGATGTCTATATTATATGCCCTACAGTATATGCTCTTTCTAACTCTTCCTCTAAAGCTTTTTTTTTTGCAGATTGCAATTAAATGCTAGAGCTAGAAGTGATTCAAAGTAAAGGTAAGATTTCCCAAATGAATCAACCTGTTGTGTATGTATTCTTGAAAGAACTTGTCTTTAGGGCTGGGCAATACCACTTATTTTCTGACCTCTTAACAACTATTATTAAAGCCTTCAATAATCATAAAACATCTGTGCATTTAGTGACGTTTGCATTATAAAATTATATCAAACACCAAAAAATAATAAAATAATAATAATAAAGTGTAGATATTCATTAAAACCTCTTAAATATTAATCTGTTTTTCACACAAATCTTTTTTTCAGAAGATTTGGAGTATAGTGCATAAGTATGGACTACTTTTATGATACTTTTTTTGCTTTTGCATATTTGATGTTTGATAGCCACAGTTCTTTTTCTTTCATTATTATTATTATTATTATTATTATTATTATTATTATATATTGTTTTTATACGAAATAAAGGTAAGTAAATAATAATACAAATTTCTTGTTTTTTTCTGATTCTGAAGTGACTGCTGCAAATTTAGCATTTAGCATTTCTTGGCCAGTAACATTAGATTGCTAGCTGAATTGCATATTGGCTTTTCTTTTAGCAATGATCGGGGGCAAAAGGTCAGAAAAAGGATCACCCCTTTTCACAGTTATACATGCATTGTCTTGTTTTATTATTTGCATTTGAATTGCATATTGTAGCATTTCTTTTCAACTGCAGTCTTGATAACGTTCAGTGTCAGCATTAAAATATATATTTTCCTTAAGTAATGATCCATACACCCATTACTTATAAAATAACTATTAATTTGGCACAAAAGTGTGCACTTTTTCATCTTCTTCTTGATTTCTTAATTCCTTCAGTTTTATAGGAAACTAAAATGCCCTAAATGCCCGTTCATGAGGAAAGGCCTTTTGATACTTGTTTCGTAATAAAACATCCTCTTTTGAAGCCCTGAACCCAGGCCTGAGGGGGTCTCAAGAACGCATATTCCAGCACAGTTGAAGGAAAACCACCCGCTTAGATGCAAGGTGTGATTATTTGTCTGTTGTATCTCGATGTTGTAAGATACATACTTCACTATTGTCCAGGTTCCGTATTCAGAGGTCAATTTTCACAATTCAGTCAATGAAACCCCTCACCACCTGCAATTTACTGGAAACCCAACACTGTGTAGACTCATCATGGTGATACCTCCAAGTGTGTCTACTTTAAAAACATTTCAGTTTTGTTAAATTTATCCTTTGCAAACAGGATGAACGAGGTAGAAAATAAAAACAACCCCAAGCTGATTTATATTAAACACATGGCTTTCTCCGTCCAGGCCTGCAGATCTGTAAGGAAATATTTAGTTGTCAGCTGATGCACAGATCATGTTTATTATGTAAAATGTGAAGTTATATCACCCTCATGAGCAGCTTTTGTGTTTTGACAACAGTCTGAGATTGCCCTGCCTGTTGTTTGACAAGGAGAATGAAATGTGAGGCAAGGTTATCCTACAACTGAGTACTGTTATTTACTTTATTCAAATTCCCAGAAAGTCACTGCTAACTCCTAATCAGAGTTCTCATAGTGAATGAAGCACATGGTTGCTGGTTGGTGCGGTTGATACTCACTATGGAATGAGTTTAGATGCTGCCTAAGCACATTAGCGCAACAAAAGAGCACATTAGTTAGCCCCTTACGTGCAGGAGTCCACAAACCCTGCCAAGAGAGTGTATGGCTGCTTGTTCTGCTTTTGACAGATTGATTGGGCAATATTTCTGAATGAGGCCAACGCGCCACTGGATGACTAAGTGGTGTGACTGTGAAAAAAATGACTAATATAATTTTTTTTATTTCTAAAAATATAAATATTAAGTGTCACAATTCCATTTAAACTGCATGTGACTAGAAATATTTAACAAAGGACAATGGGTTTATATGTTCTGATTTAAAGTATATTTTCAAAACTTAGCATGCTATAAATATGAATAATTTTATATAGTTGTTATATATATCAATTTAATAATAATAGTAATAGCCTAGTCTTTTAATTTCAGCACCTTCCTGCGTTGTATTGTTTCAGCGCTTGATTCACTCGTTTTACGCTCTTCTGAAGGCTTGAGATGACGAACATCCTGGACTGTCATGCTTATTTTATTATTTTCTTTTCTGTCTCCGTGGTTTAGAACATACATCATTGATTGTTCAGAAATGTCTGTTTTTGTTTTTCTTAGCATATCAAAGAAATGTAACAATGAAACAAAAGGTGCACACTCTTAACTTATGTCAGTTTTTTTCTCATTTGTGTGTAGTTTTGATTATTGTACCAATGCGCTGTTGTTTCCTGCTCTTGCAGGTTGATTATTTTACTTATGCGATAAGCAGATACTTCCCCACCAACTCGAACAAAACCTCTGTGTCGTAAAGAGTTGTTACGTATTACCCCCTCTCATCTCTCGCTTTCCCACGATCCCAAAGGAATTGTCTGTAAGATTGAGACACAATCGCTCTTTGAGCTTCTCTACAAACACTTGTTCAGTTTGACTGCAAGTCTGGTGGTTTAATCAATGATCTGGTACAAAGGGTCCTGAATAGGCAACTCATGCAATACAGTTACCTGGACACCCGTTTCCTCTCTTGGCAGGATATTATGTCTTTGCATAAGTGATTCTAAGCCTGTATATCTCTTAAGACTTAAAAAAAATTTTTTTTTATTGTGTTCATATTTATTTGCCAACATCTTATGCTGGATCTGGGATTGGTATTTATTTACTAACATCTTTAGAGTCAAATTTTTTAAACATGTAAACCAACTATATAAATAAGTTTAAGAAATGAAGAGTTGAGAAATAGTGTTAAGCTATTATAAAATATTGGGTTGCAACAAATATAACAGCAATAATTAGCATTTTGTTCGTATATTAGTGTTCTTCTTTTTTCTGTCGCCAGTTCCTACTTTTGCTTTCATTAGATTTCAAAGGAATAAGCCATGAAAGGTTTCTTTCTATTTTGATTATGCAAACAGTTTTATTTGGAAAGATTGTTTTTTCCTTAAACACTTTTTAAGAAAAACATTTTTCAATCATGCACTGCATTTTCTAAATATTTTTGTGCACCTTTCACAACAAAACGCTCTATTTTGCCATGCATTTGCTAAATATTCATATCACGCCACATAATTATTTTTGTTCTATATGCTGTTGTATTATTCTATTCTATAAAGTTAAGAAATCTTATTATGAAAAGAAACTCAACAGTAATGAAAGCATATTTTTAATACTGCTGAAGCGTGGCTTAGTGAACATTGATGGAGTTTGTATTAAGAGTTTTTAAAATGCACTTGTTTGTAAAATAAAACTAAAAATGTTAAACTAAAATACTATTAGACTGCATTCTCCAAAGGCATGCTAACTCATCACCGTCTCGAAACAGAAGTGTACTATAGTTAGTATTATCAAAGAATGGCTTTAAAGTAGTTCTGCACGCTGGTTTACGCAGCTGGTATGAGCCAATCACAGAGCTCTATTCCATTCCAGCCAACCTCACTCCAGAAAACCGACTCTGTTGCGTCATACTTATACCCGGCGACACAGACAGCTCTCAGACAGACTCACCGGCTCGAGCTGATAACTTTAGTTTAGTTCAAATAGACCAGATAAGAAGAAGAAGAAGGAGAAATAAACTTTATTTAAGGACGAGGGAGCTGTCAGAAGAAGCTGAAGAAAGGCATCTGAAGGCATTTACTCGGTCTCCCTTTTAAGCTACACCATACTTGGCGAAGCTGTATTTATTTATTTATTGTTTTCATCCTTAATTTTATTTAAAAGTTGAATTCTGAGGAAAACCGAAGGCGTCCAGACGTTATCGAACATTTGACAAGACGTGATGGAGGGCGGAAAGGTAACGTAACGCAAAAAAACAGTTTTTCTCGTCGAAATGCAAAAATAAACAAACACGGGATAAACCCTAACAAAACATTATGTGGAAAATATTATTGGTTTGTAAAGGTATTACTGTGTAGTTTAATAGTTCTCTAAATGTCAGTCAGCTATTAGCCACTTAGCCTCGCGAGCCTTCATCTCGAGCTCTAAAAAAGTTGACAAACTAGTTGAGTGACAAAAAAAAAGCTAAATAAACCCGTACCACATGGTAACTGAATTGTGATGAACACATATCAAGTTTCCTAAAAACTGGTAGGTGTTGGTCAGTGCCGGGAACTCGTTTGTTTGAAGAGAAAGGCCGTGGTCTAAAAAAACTATTAAGCTGCCTAACGTTACATAGACAGCATTTATGGGCATCATACTCGCGTTTTCTGGCCATGTCTCTATAGCACAATGAACTGCCTGTGTAGTCTGCATCTTTAGATATCAGTGGGGGTGCCTGTGATGCCCTAAAGTGCTGTCTTTGTAGGTAGCATACTGGGTTTTCAGACACAGCAAGAGAATCGTGGTGTACGTGCCTACTTTAATCCATCAGTGGCCAGCTCTTTTCTTTTCTTTTCTTTTCAAAGTACTTTGTTGGCATTTTTGGGTTTACATAAAATATTGCCATTTATTACAATATTACTACACAAAGCAATAATATACAATATACTCCTCTGTATATTTGTTTGCTTATATCATATGATTATGATTAGAATTATAGTGGTGTGTGCATACTGCACTTATGTTTATATATTTATAATAATGTGGTTTATTTATTTAATTGGAGTTTGTGTGTGTGTAAGTAATTATGACTGAATCTTCTCGACTAAATTTACCTTAAAGTGCCCCTTAAAATCGATAATTATGTCTTAATTGGAAAGCTTCATCTTTAGTTTTATTTTGGGCATCATCCAAACTAGTGACAAATACAGCTAGAGCTAGAGACTCATACGTGACTAGTAGGCTGTTATACATGGCTAACCTAACCACAGCTGCATGATGATCACCCATGATAGATCAAGTGTCTTTCAGGTTTCCTGAGCTTAGCAACTTTACATGATCTTGTGGGTTTTATTTAGTCTTTTATCACAATAAAGCAAACCATAGAAACAAACAATTGGGATGCTTTAGAATTTAAGATGACTGAAATGCATTGGTTTTATACTAAATAGTGTGGTTAGTTAAATTAGACCTAAAGAATTAAGAAATAAATTCAGCTGTTTTATGCTGTTGCTGCATTTATTCTAGTGTTTGGTTGACGTGCTGGGAACAATGGAGATGTCCCTAGGGAAAGGAGAGCTACAGCTGGCTTCAAGCTGGGGAGCACTTAACATAACCCTGCCAGTAAGGTTGTGTTCTTGACCTGTTCCCAGCACACTGCCTAGTGTTTTGCCTGTGTTGTACAGGGCTCTTCAATCAACGTGCACACTTGCGTGCCTCTCTAATGCCAGAGAAACATGCACATTCATTGTTAAGACAGCCCTCATGCTTAGTCTTTTCATACCGAACCAGCTTCTGATATTAAACAACATGTGAAGAATGTATGCTTGAAGGGAAGGTTGTAGATATTATGACCGACCATAAACATGCTTAGATATTTAAAGTACATTCATCACCTTTTATTGTATGAACAGACAGCAGTGCCACACCTGTCACTCACCTGTCAGGTTTTAGTATTTGCATATTTAGGAGCACAACTTTGTCATTCTCTTTATTTTCTCCTCCTTTTTCTCCAGATACCGTGGTTGTTTTCTAAACCGAAGGAAGCATTTTTGCTTTTATGAACGTATTTTATAAGGAAATTGCTTTCATACTGACTTCCAAGGCACAATGTCATATCTAGTAACCTTCAGATAACCAAGCAAATATTTAATGACTAAATGAAGATTATTTCCAGTTAAAGATGGAGAGATACCATGATAATTAATCAATTAATTTTGTTCTTTTAATTCTTCCTTCCACCAGTCACTGAACCGCACGCATAAGACTGTGGGATATTATTGGCTAAAAAAGTTAAACCAACCAGCATCTGAATTAGAGAGACATTCGAGATGTGCATTGATGTCTTACCTGTCACTTTGTACAAAGGCAGTGTTATTCAGATTTCAGCTATGGCTCAAAACATGTTGTTCAGTCTAATCTCTTCAAACTGTTGAAAAATTACAGCTGAGCTCCAGGACAGACGTAAAATCAAGTAATCGGGGGTGGGTGTACAGTTGACCTGTACTATATCAAGCAGAACTAATAAGCTTCTAGTGGGAATCTCGATTTGCGAATAGACATTTGAAGCATTTCATTAAGGATTAAACCTAAAGCAGACTGTCAGAAGACTTAATTCTACTTTGCTTTCTCAGGACAGGCTGGTTTTCTTTTCTTATTCACCCCTGCATGACTGCATCTCTTGTATGCACTTCCCTGTTAATGTCATTTCAGCCTAATGGGCGCTAATAAAGCGATTTCTAACCAGAATCGGATTATGGAACGATAGAATTCCAGTGAGGTAATTTATTTCCTTGAAAAATCAAGGGGGGAATCGGTGCTGAGCTGTAATTGTTAATTCCAGACGTTTAAAAGAGAGGGCAGAGTTTTTGCTTGAGGTCATTTACTGTAGGTTACATAATATTGTTTGTAATACAGCAGTAGCAAATCCTAGTGGGGCCCCGTTCCAGTGAAGGATAGCATTGTTAGCACTGAACAAATACAGAAATGTATGTGCTGCAGTGTGTAAAAGCTATTCAGTGTAGTTGTGAGTGGCTTATGTTAAACCATGATATTAGTGGAGTGACTCTCAGACTTTACAGAAGTAGAAGCTGGCAGATAGATGCTGCTTGAGAAAGAGGACGTGCCAGTCAGAGCATCACCTCAGAGAGAGCGAGAGAGGCAGAAAGAGAGAGATCTTTGTCTTTGTTGCCGACTAAGCTCTTCTCCTTCAGTACAAACCAGACAGCTTCTCTTCTTTATCTTGCAGGCCTATATTCATCATTAATTGGCTCAAAATATTTGTGGACACTTAATTTGACCGGAGTGGCATGTCAAATGCTGGATTTCTCAGATCTAACATACGTTCTTATCAAAGTATTCCCTGGTGATTTGAGTGATTATTAGAGACAAGTTAGTTCTCCATTAACATCGTTCATCAAGTTTGCCAGCAAGAAAGTGTTCTAATACTTCAAACAGCATATTTATCATTTCATTGTTTAAAACTATTCTTTCTTTAAGTAAGAAATAATGTAGATCCAGCTGGCTGTTCGCGCAGAATAATCCACAAAAGGGTGATCAGGACTTGATCATCACCTTAAATGGATTTATTTAGCGATTACAACTGGATCTAGATTATCCCGTTCAATATAAAGCCACTTCCCATGTAAGTAATAACTGGACACAAAATATTGATCGGAGTTGAAAAGTTTCAATAGTCCGATAAAATCTAAACTTTTAACCCAGACCAAACGAATGAACAAG
Source organism: Barbus barbus (assembly GCF_936440315.1). Lineage (NCBI taxonomy): Eukaryota > Metazoa > Chordata > Actinopteri > Cypriniformes > Cyprinidae > Barbus > Barbus barbus. The sequence goes on along the minus strand of NC_136741.1, from coordinate 26,809,622 downwards.
ACGAACACAGTGTGTGTTATACATGATAATTTATTAACCATTAAATAAATAGAGGAAAAAATGGGTGAATTGATTGAAAAGTCAGTAAGTACAATCACAGACAATGATTAGTTCAGCTTGAAATTATGTTATTGAAGTTGTGCCCTAGTTGGGCCTGTTTCTTGCAAATTAGTTGGGAGAACAAACAAAGCTTTTCGGTAGGTGTAATATTTTCACTGGCTATAAATGCATTTCTGGCAAAATCCTGCGCTGTGCCCTGTTCTGTGTGCTTTCTAAGAACTGGTGTGTTTAACATCATTCTCATTACAGTATGTACTAGGGGAGTAATGGTATGATGGTTCAGTAGTATGTACCCCCTTTTTGATATCATGGTTCGGTATGGTTTCGGTACAGGAGGAGGAAAAATAATAAACATAAATTTCTTTTTTTTTAAATTTTTTTTTTTTTTTAATTTAACAATAGTTTACTGAAGGTTAAAATGAACAACAGCGCCCCAACTTAAATTCAGTTACTATTTTTAACAATAATAATTAACATTTCAGTAAAGAAAAATTGTATGCACACATGTAAATTGTTTTTAAATTAACTTCTAAATGAAACAATTTCTATTTGTTGTTGAAATATAATAATTTACAATTGTTTCATAATGTATTTCTTTAAACATATATATTACATAATTAAGACATCACTAACATGTAAAGTAAATATTATGAAGTATGGTCTAATATTTTGCTAAATGCTCTTCACTAAACTTCATTTCTCTAGCAAATAACGAGCTGGTGAAGGGTGAGATGTTCATTTATGTATGTACGAAAAACTTGTAAAACTTGTAATTTTCGGTACGAATACGTGTACCGTTACACCCCTAGTATGTACATCGTGTTCTCTACCTGATGAGAGATAGATGTGTTATTGTGGATTTATTTCATGTTACTTTTACTTTTGCTAGAAGATACTTTTTTGTTGTTTGTTTAACTAAAGATACAGATCCTCACACCACTGTTTTTTAATGTTAATGAGGCTATAAAGTCAGAACTTGCAGTAGCGTTGCTGTACTGTTGTTAAGTTGGTAATCTGTAGTTTAGTAGTTATTGCACCTAGTTTATAATGTGTATTGATGGATGACTGAGGATACAGACATGCATTGACACATATTTGAGGAGGGTAAAATTTAACTATTTTTATTTTTTATTCTTATTTTTTTTTAATGTAAAGTGCATTGTAAAGGACAAAAATAAATAAATTGAAGCGATAATAACCCAGCTTCAGCATCAGCTGTAGTCCAGAATCTAAGTCTTTCAATGTTGTAAACAATGTGAAGATCAGCTCAAATTTGTTACGTAACTCAGAGGGGCCCGAAATCCAAACAAAAAAAGCCTTTGAGCTTTGCAATGAATAGCGAGGTTTATTTGCATGCTAGTTTGGTTGCTACAACAGAGCAGGCATCCAATTGCCTATTGAGGAAAATTGTGTTTGCATTTTTTTACCGGAAGTGACCAAGTTATTTTGCCTCTACTGTTCATGATGATGTGTAAAAAAGTAATTTTTACTCTTATTGTTTGAACAGTGAAAAGAAGTCCTAACCTTCCCCGAACCTAAATATAATACACTTACACACAATGAAAGCACTGAGCCAAAATATGTGTCCAAGTCAACTGTCAGTATGTGCTATCAGCAGAAGGGTGTGACTGTTAATGGTGTGAGCGGCGTGAATTTAGGATGATGAAGCTAAAATGATCTTTTCATAAATATGTAGCACCTAAACCATTAATGTAACTTTTACAAAATTCTCCAAGCACAACACAGATTCATAAATTTAATGGAGAGGGCCAGGCCAACTTTATATATTTTTTTTGATCTGTGTTTATGTAGTTACAGGTATGCAGTGTGTAACTAGGCATGTCTGCGTAGTAATATAGGGTAAAGGCAGGAATCTCAAGAGGAATGTTTCATAGCCAAACCTACACCCTCCCCTCAAGTAAGACATAAGTCAAATCTTCCATATTTAGAGGTTTCAACTTTCTTAAAGAGATAAAGGCCCTCTCCCTGCATCTGTTCTGAGTTATGTTTGCCATCAGAGGTAATGTTTTAGCGGCAGGAAGGATGTAGTTAACTACTGAGGGAAGTCGTCGTCTGTGCCGACTCTGCCGAGGCTACTGTTTGTTGCCTTTGTGTGGGCTTGATTAACATGTTCCTGTGTGCGATTTTGACGTATATTTTAAACTACAGAATGAATATCTAAAAGCCTCCTAGAGGTTTTGTGTTTGTGTGTATTTGGCTTCCTGTTTCAGGGCTGGTTAAACAGCATAGTCGTGAACTCCGTGAACTGCAGGCTCTGTACACAAACATGAATGCAGTGAAGGGGTGTCCACTTCCCGCCCCCTGTATGCGTGTGCAAATGAAAGGAGTGCACACGTCCAAAACTGGTATCTTTCTCATTGCCGACTGTCTGTTTATAAAGGAGGTCTGAAAAATGTTCAGAATGGAGATCTGTTTACAGTCTCATCTAGCATGCGAAATGCTAGCTCGAATAAGAACAGCTTGACATTTAAAGCTACTTTTTAGAGTTGTTTTAGCTTTTAAAATGAATCAACAAACCAGAGAACTTTAACAGATCCTATCTTAAAATTTAGACTCTAAAATTCTTAATTATTTTGTAGGTTGATTTCCTTGAAAGGAATACAAAAAGGGTGCTTGAGGCTCTGTATGACTTCTGTATGTATCAGTGATGCAACGACAGTATTTGGGCTTAAGTTAGTCATCAGACATTCATATTTGCAAAGCTGTTTAAAGGCGGGTAAGTGATTTCTGGTAGCCAATGTTGATATTTCAAATCACCAACACAAAAACACCCCTACCCCGAAAGGGTCTCGCCCCTATTTTGATAGCTCCGCCCCACACATACATATGCAACCCAGGCAACGATTAGTTCTGTGAAACAAAGCAAAACCAATGTTACTCACATATCGAGAAGAAACAAAGCAACCTCGGCGTACGATCGCAGGCCTTCTTCCCACTCCTTCAGTTCTCTCCAGCGCTGGAAAGCTGATCCGATATTTACACGGGTCCTACTTCTTGCCTTATCGTAACACCGTGTCTACACCGGACACAAGCGGTGTGGCGCGACAAAATACTATAGAACTCATTATAATCACCGATGCTGTCTACACTGGATGTGTAGATGGCGTGACACGACAAATCCCCGACAATAAACTGCTGTCGCGTTCTATTTATGACGCATTGACACAAATTTCTAATGATTTTCAAAGGTCGCTTTGTCTCGTCCAGCGTAGACAGACTTTAGCTGTTGTGGCACAGTGCGACATGGGTCAAGTGGCTTTTTATATAGTAAACTAAACAAGCTTTAGATGATTTTGTTTTATAGCTGTGAATGGGTAACCATGTGGAAGAAAATGTCCATCTGAGATCCTCTCTGTGTGACTAATCCAATTCAGTGATTTCTGAAATGACAGGAACCCAAACAATGGCGATGATGCCTTCAGAGGAGAGGAGGGTTTACACAAACCCATTCTTTATAGGGGCTGATGAAACCACTAGAAATTATTCCCTAAGTTGTCCAATATACTTGCATCATAGTCTTTCACAAGTTCATGTTCAGTCTTTGTAGTCCGCAAGTACAGTTTGTTTCAGGTCAAGAGGCACAGCCTCGCTCTGATGTCATTTCATCCAAACTTGGGTAGATGATGTTGAAACAAATATAGTAAGAGGTTGAATCATGTGAAGCGTCTCATCTCCCAGTCACATTTTGCCTCTAGAAACACAAGAAAAAATAGGTAATTATATTTTTAATAAGAAAATAAAGGCTACTTTTTTGTACCTGAAGACTTTTTGCACTGGCATTCATTTTCATGACAGTTAATCCTCCTCTGTTTTCATAGTAAGTAAATTATATGCTTAATTTAATGAAAATAATGTTAAATCATCTTATTGGTAGGGCTGGGTATCGAGTTCGATACTTTTTAGGCACCGACCGAATTGCTTCGATACAACCGAGTATCGAAAAACGTCTTGTCGTTCGGTACCAAATTTCGATACCTAAAGGGTTAATCTCATCAGCGTCAGTGAGCCAATAAGCCTGCAGCACTAGGTGTGTTTGACTAGAAGCGGCGCGGCGCTGATAGATCAGTGTTTGACATCCGCGAGGGCGTTTCGAAAGCGCACGGAGCAGTCTGCTCTCTATATCGCGCAGTTTGTTTACTACACACAGACTGAAGCTCGCGTGACGCTCGCGGTGACTTCAGCGTCTGCCGCCTAACTAAATGAGGACATAAACACATGAACAACATCTCCAGAACTGCTGTGAGAGTCAATTAATGAGCATTTTACAGTTTGATTCGAGTAAAACTAGCTCATATCATATACACAGAACTGTAAAGGTATTCCCGGAAACCCGTCAAAATAAAAGTTCGGTTTAACTTGGAAGACACTGCGGCAGAAATATATTAATATTGTTCAGCAGAAAGTACATACTGCTACTACTAGGCTACTATTAAAATTATTAAAACTTTATTATTATTTTTTTTTTAGTAATGATCACACAAGTTATTCCATTTTTTTTATTTTAATAGTAAACCCCCTTTGTTTGCCAAATAAATAAACTTTGATTTTCAATAATTTAAAGAAATTAAATTAATGTTTTATGTCTTCATTTGAAAACCAGATACAGAACACAGAATTTCTGAGGAAAAATAAAACATTTCATAAGGCTATTTTAAGAATAAATTTAAATAAACTAAGTTGTTTTTATGCATTCAAATAATTAGACATACTACACCAGAATTTAATAACAATAAAACATATGGTGAAAGAAAATAAAACACCCACTTATGAAAGTGGATGAAGATTTAAAATTTCTTGAAGTCTTTAACAACCTAGAAATGATGATGTGTTTTAAAATGAACACGTATGTAAACGTGTAACTAATGTAAACGTAGCCTAACAGATGTGTAAACTGAAAACAATTTGAACTTTTATTAAAATTATTTATTTATTGTGTTGGCTATATTTAGTTCCTTTGTGCAGTGGCTCAGGAGATGAGGCTTTGAGTCTGTATAAATATCAACATTAAAAAATAGTTTTTTGAGATAATGTCATCTTATTAAAACTGATTTCATAAAACTGGTATCGAAAAAAGTATCGTTCAGGAACCGGTAACGAAACTTTTTGAACGATACCCAGCCCTACTTATTGGTACATAAAATGTTTTTTTTTTTCTCTTAATTCGTTTATTATAATTTTATTATAATATGATTCATTCAGGATTGATTATGTAGCATACTATATAAACAGGAAATATTAGCAAACTATACTGTTTAAAGAGCTTTCAGTTCCCTTTCACCTTCAAGGCTGTCTGTGTTGCAGACAGATTTCATCACATTTTGTCCAGTCATTTTCAAACCAGCCAGTCTGAAAACAAATATATTTCAGCTTGTTTGTTTTTTTTATTGTAGGAATGAGGAAAGTGATTTATTCTCTGAGAACTTCCCTGAGAACTATTAAATAAATCTTCCAAACCTGCAGAAAAATAAACAAAACCTGTTGGGAAGTCATCCGTGCGAGTGAATACTTCTATTGTATTGAAAGAGAAGGAAATGCTTGTCATTTTGCACAGCACTAATCTTTAATATCCACCAGGAAAGGGGGTGATGCTGGATATTTGAACAATAGAATTCCTTTGAGAATACGATTATTCAGAAATATAAATATGTTTGGGTTGTGTTTCTTTTTTCATCTTTTAGACAAAAGCCTGTCTTAAACTTAGTTGTAAGACAACTGTTGTCATCTGAGCAGTAGCACAGTTAGCACAGTTTGGCTAAACTGATGTGTTGTTTTTCATTTTTGAGGAAGGAAAGAATAAAAACAAGCTCAACAGCTACCATGACACTTATCCGAATGTCAAACAATAGGTCACCACACCTCTGAGAATAGTTCTGATTATTGCAGTCAGGTCTGGCCAATCTTCACTTTTGTCCTGTGGTTAATAGAGCTCTATTGGACAATGAGACGTGAAGGAGATTTCAAAACAATTCGTTGTGTAGCACAAAATGACTCACTTCATTTTATTCTTCCCTCAACAGGAACTGACCTTGCCGCTGATGCTGACTGTCGGGACGGCTGTGATTGGCTCCCTTCAGTTCGGCTACAACACGGGGGTCATCAATGCCCCGCAAAAGGTGAGTGACGAGCGCAAACCCTGCGTGAAAAACTCTTTACTGTTCACCTCAATATCCTAGGTGTGTCCTTGGACTTTGACATTATCGAAAGCTGCCCCTTCACTCAGTCATTATGTACTGCTTCAGCTGTTTCCAAATCCCTGTCTGTCAGTAGACAGACACACACACACACACACACACACACACACACACATCAACATAACACAAATGCCTCCTTTTCAAATCCACTCTTACTCTATAAATCTATAAATCTCCTCGGGGAAATTTTGATTTTCATTCACATATTATAAGGCAATTTACATTTGTTAAATAATAAGTGAAATAAGTGATAAGTTAAATACTCATACTCCTCTTCCTGTCTAGAGAAACCAGAGGAGAATTTGACTTGCCAATACCTGCCATAAAGAAAAAGATTTGTGTGTTTTTATGTACGTATGTGTACAGTATGTATAAACATATGTTTTTATTAATTTAGACAAACTAGAGTACGATTTTAACATCTGCCATTTATCTGCCTATTGTTATCGGCCAGAGTTTTATTATCATAGACAGTGTTTCAACTACTTAAATACCACTAGACTCTGTACATACTGGCCTCTGGCTAAGAATGGTGTGTTTGCTTTCACTGTTTGCGTTTCTGATGGTTGTAACAATAGTTAAAGCATGTGAGATAGGGCTGTGCTGAGGCCTAAATAGGAGTAATGTGTGTGGGTGTGGGTCTGACGCAGACCCTCTCTATAAATAATCGGTTCGATAAGATTACTGCACCCTCAAGGGCTCGTTGTCCACAGTCCCTTACTGAAACTGCACTCACAAATCACCAAAACTATGCTGTGTTATAATGCACTATCTAGCCTGAAACTCCTATGAATGGACTGTATTATTTGTGACCAGGTGGATCTTTGCTGCACTCCTCACTGCAGGAGTTTATTCAGATAATGAATCATTAATGGTCTAATCAACATGGTCAAATGAAAACTTATCTGTTTCTCACATTCATGTCTTTCCAAACCCATTTGATTTTCTTTTTTCATACACTGGCAGTGGATTGGGACTGTGGACAACTGTGATCAGCATTTACTTTAACTAAAAATGCTTTCTAAAACTATTGTGTTTTAAGAGATTATTTGATAAGCAGTTTAGCCCTTCAAATGGAAAAAGATTACATTTAGTATATATTATAAGCTTGTGTAATAGCTAAATATCGCTTCCTGTGTGCATGTCTAATAGTGATTCTATAAAAACGAACACCAGGGTGTTGTGTAACAGGTTTGTATAATGACAGATCAAACCTTGAGGCACATGACTTTAACCATTCATGATATTTATGTGATGCTGATGCGCTGAAGTGCTTTCTGCATACCTAAGGTGTCAGACAGCTGACGACGAGAAAGGAGAGATGGGAAGTAATGCAGAGAACTGGCTTCCTGACCTTAATGCGCCAACAGATCATACAGAACAAGCTTCATTTCTTCCCCTTTATAACGCAGCTTGAAACTTATTGGTTGACATTCCTCTGAACGCTACAGCAGACAGTCTGTGTTTATCAACAAACACTTCCCGCAGAGATCCCAGAGAAACCGGACTCCCTCTGTGGGTCAAAGTTTCCATCACAAAACCATGTTACCTTATATTGAACGAGACAGTGAGCGACCTGCTGGACATAATTTTTCATTACAACATAAATCTCCAGCACTCAGAGCAGATTGGTGATATTAAATTTTGTTGATGTATTAGTCTTGGTGTAAAAAAAACGTAAAGCATAAAATTTACAATTTAAATTATATTTAAAAATAAAAAAAATAATGATTAAGAATCGCACTTTTTAATTTACAGAATGCTTTATTATTATATAATTATATATTTTTTTTTTCCAGTTAACATTTGTCTTATTTCTAGGAGCAAATTTTGGCTTTCATTTTAGTTTTAGTAACTATAATGACCCTGGTAATAAGTGACTGTATTTGTGTTGTAGACCATTGAGGCCTTCTACAATGAGACATGGACTGATCGATATAAGGATAACATCCCTAAAACAACCATGACTACCCTGTGGTCTCTGTCTGTGGCCATCTTCTCTGTGGGCGGCATTATTGGATCCTTCTCCGTCGGGCTGTTTGTCAACCGCTTTGGAAGGTGAAATACAGTTGTAACCACTGAAATTGTTTTAACATTAATAATGGCACAGTGTTTTACATTATTTAATTTCTTGTATACTATTCAGTCCTTGTTTCTGGTGATTTTAATGTTGTATTATAAATCTCTTCCTATTTTTCTCATTTCAGGAGGAACTCCATGCTCATGGCTAATGTCCTGGCTTTCATCGCCGCAGCACTGATGGGCTTCTCTAAGATGGGGGCGTCCTGGGAGATGCTCATTATTGGGCGGTTCGTGGTGGGCCTTTACTCTGGTCTGTCCACTGGCTTTGTGCCCATGTATGTAGGTGAAGTGGCCCCCACAGGCCTAAGAGGAGCCCTGGGCACCCTTCATCAGCTGGGCATCGTTATTGGCATCCTCATGGCTCAGGTATATACGTACTCAGGATGTTTTTGCAGTTTCAGTCACTGTTTGGGTGTTTCTCCATATTTATGTGCTGTTTATTGTATTGTAGGTCTTTGGTATGGACGCAATCATGGGCAATGCCACCATGTGGCCATTCCTCCTTGGCTTCACCTTTATCCCAGCCCTGCTGCAGTGCTGTTTGCTGCCCTTCTGCCCCGAGAGCCCTCGATTTCTCCTCATCATCCGCAACGAGGAAAACAAAGCCAAAGCAGGTGAGCAGACTCACAGCACCTAAACATCTTCATTTATCCAGCGTAGGAGTGTTTTCATCAGTGTAAACAAATGTTTCCATGTGCCTTTAGTGCTTAAAAAGCTGCGTGGAACGACAGATGTGAGCGCAGACATGCAGGAGATGAAGGAGGAGAGCAGACAGATGATGAGAGAGAAGAAAGTGACCATTCCTGAACTGTTCCGCTCTCCGCTCTACCGACAGCCTATCGTTATAGCCATCATGCTGCAGCTGTCCCAGCAGCTGTCTGGAATCAATGCTGTGAGTACCTGCACGCACACACGTTTACTAGTACAACAAAGACAAACTTTGGACCTGTAACTTTACTGTTTTTATATAAACTCGATTTTCATGACTAACTGGTGTTAACATTGTTGTGTAGGTATTCTACTACTCTACAAAGATCTTTGAGAAGGCAGGTGTGCAGCAGCCGGTTTATGCCACTATTGGAGCAGGAGTCGTCAACACAGCTTTCACTGTCGTGTCGGTGAGTATCTGTATGCAAACAGACATCAGCATGAACATAATAGAACCATTATTTATTGAAAGAATGAATAGTGAATTTACATTAACTAAAATTCATAAAGATATAAAATAATTAGTGGTGTCAAAATTAGCACGTTAACGCAGGCAATCATTTTTTTCAGTTTAACGCGTTAAAAATATTTAACGCAATTAACGCAGGGGCGGGGCTAGGTTTGGCCACCCCACTCAAAACTGCTGAAGAATTGCTTTATTCAGACGCAGAACGTCTTTACAAGCACATTAAATGGGACAGTTTTCAGACGCGCTCTAACTTCACGTCAGCGCCAGGCGCGAATCAAGCGAGCACGGAAACGTTACCGAGACGAGGAGCTTCAGTAGAACATCAGTGAGATGTTGTCAGGCCATATGTCAGTAAAAACTAATCTTCCTGTCCTGTCAGCCGTGAAACTGTGCTCAGAGTGTGCTGTTCAGTTGCACCACGCACAAATGTGCCAGAGCGTGCTCTATTAGGCTATATTAAAGCTCTGTATCATATTCAAACCCTAATGAAACTACGAGAATGCAATGTAGTAGATATGTCGTCAGTTAAGTCATGAAGTTACAAAAGAAGGCCATTAAAGCTGCCTTAAAACTGTGCATGCAAGTATTTATTATTTATGATGAGTCACATTCAAAGGAGTGTCAGATCCGCATCAATTTCAGCAGAGGCAGTTTTTAAAGTAGCAGCCAAAATAACCTAACCAGCTGCTGTGATGTCTGTTAATCAAAGAACAAAATTAAAAAGAGGAAATCAATAACTTCTGTTGTTTTACTTTATCTTTATTTAATTTAGAATTTAGTGTTTGACAACTTTATTAAATTAGGCTGTATATTTTCTTGCTGAAGGACACAGGTAGGTATATGGCATTTATTATAATGGGGTTATGTGAAGATTGTTTTAAGTTCACTTAAACTAGAAGTTATTTTTTAAAGTATAATAAATGTTAAATTGATAGCACTCAATTATAGTGCAATGTTGAATGCTATAGTCAATGGTAAAATATGAGGAAAAAAATTCATAGAGACATTTGGTATTGATACTTGCCTTCAGTCATAAAAAAAGCTGGCATTAAACAAAAGTTAAAAATAGTTTCTGCATTAATTTGAAGATTGAATGTGAAATTATTGCAATATAAAAGTATAATTAAAAATTTTAATGTTAGGTGGGATTAATTACGATAATAAAAAAAGTGATTAATTAGTAAAACATTTTTAATCGATTGACAGCACTAAAAATAATACATATTTAAGTATTGTTATTATTTTACATAATTTGCTCATTTCCCTCAAAATTCACTCAGTGTTAAACTAGCAGAAAATGTGCCTGAGTAATGAATATTGCAGGATATTTAATATATAAACATTAAATATTTAAAATAAATAAACGACATACACTGAATTTACATGAATTTATATATTCTCTATTTATCAAATGGCAAATATCTGATATTTGATATATAAAATCGATAATGAAAATGTCATAAAATTTATTTAAAGTTGTCTTTTTTATTTTTACACAATTTATTTACATAAATTCATTAATTTTAAGATGGTGCTAACTCTTCTGATAATTGTTTAATCAAACAGTTATTCAGTGATGATATTAATCACAAAATGAGCAAGTATTAATCAGCATTTTGCATCATATTAATATGAGTTATTGTTACACAGCTGTTTGTGGTAGAGCGAGCGGGCCGCAGGTCTCTGCACCTCTTAGGACTGCTGGGAATGGCTGGATCTGCTGTACTGATGACCATCGCTCTTGCCTTGCTGGTATGCAAATAACACATATTTACATAAATGCCATGGTGCTGATGTTTAAAGTTACTAATCATTCAAATAGTCATCCTTGTGGTCCAAAGGTTTACAATATATTTGATCTGACGGCTTTATTGCCCATCTCTCTAACAGGAAAAGTATGACTGGATGTCCTACATGAGCATTGTAGCAATCTTTGCATTCGTGGCCTTCTTTGAGATCGGACCGGGCCCTATCCCATGGTTCATTGTGGCTGAACTGTTCAGTCAAGGCCCAAGACCCTCTGCTTTTGCTGTTGCTGGATTCTCCAACTGGACAGCGAACTTTATCGTGGGCATGTGCTTCCAGTATGTCGAGGTAAGAGGCCGGTGAGAATTATATCAAGGAAATAGACACATTTGTATTTGGCGGGGCTAACTTTATTCTCTCTGTGCTTTAACAGGAGCTTTGTGGGCCGTACGTGTTCATCATCTTCACCGTATTTTTACTGTGCTTCTTCATCTTCACCTACTTCAAAGTCCCAGAGACCAAGGGCCGGACGTTCGACGAAATCTCCGCCGGTTTCCGTCAGGCAGCATCAGGTGCTGAGAAGCACTCGCCCGAGGAGCTCAATAGCCTGGGGGCGGACTCTCAACTTTAAACTCCTCCTCTAACCCCGCCTCCCTCACCTGGCCACTCTTCTTTCTGCACGCAACTACTGAGGAGAAGGGGTCACCGGGCTGTCAATCAAACATTTCCTCCTTCCCATGGCTGCACTCACCTCTTAGTCCCCCCCGTGCTCCCCGATGGCTTCAGGCAGACGCCTGCTCAAGAGACACGGGGTTTGACAGGCAGGGGACTAAGAGTAGTTCTCATATTCCTTTTATCAGAAAGATGATCATTTTAAGACATGTTTGAGGTGTCGTATTTTGCGTTGGAATCGCTTTGGCTAGTTTTTACTAGGTTTTGTTTTTTTCTTAACTGTTACTTCTGCTGTGCTATGAGAGAGTAAAAAAACTGCTCATCGGGTCACTCCTGCCCGAGCCGCTACACTGTTGATGTCACAAACCCACAGGCCAAACAAATGCACTCTGACAATTCAATACTGTATTCCAGATAACTGTATCTCCATCATAAAAGGCCTGTGGCCTTGATAAACCGAAGTTAGTGCCATTAGCTTGGCGAAACAACATAACATGCATGTTATGTGTATATATATATATACATAGATATATACACTATTCAACATTTGAAGTGGATCAAAACCTTTCATCAAGTTGTCCTAAAACCAAAATGTGTTCTTGTCTTTGGACAACTTATTTGATCCACTTCAAATGTTGACTACTATATGATTTTTTTCCCCTAAAAATAAAAATAGTTTAACTAAAAGCCCCAAAATATGTAATCTATGATGTCATCCACTGAAACAATATGACATCATACATATGTGTACATTTAATGTTAAAACTCTTCTGCAAAGCAAGCATTTTTTGTTATTTTAACTCATTACATGTGCCTCATTTTGTCCCTAAATTCATATCAGAGTCTTCTGTTCTTGCTTTTCAAGATGCTTTTAAATGTATTTATATTTTGTAACAAGTTCACTTGCTTTCTCTATGAAATGCAGATAGTTATGATCACTCCAAGAGAAGACAAACAGAACATTTCTTAAATCGTTTCTTACTTGTCACGAATATTATATCAACCCAGCTTTTTAATGTAAGGTCGTCACTTTATAATGCACAATCAGATGTACTCTTTAATGAACGTATTAGCATCAGTGCAAGTGAATGGTGATCATTAAATACAGCAAGTATCTGACATTCATAATGTCGCTCATGAGTAATAGCTCAGATGGCAGTAGTTTGAAATGCGTTTTGCACAGTCGACTCCCTCCAGTTGAGGGACAATTGTCAAGTTGGGAAACACGGAGAGCGACCAAAATGCACTGTGACTCGTGGCGTGATTAGAGTGCACTGAACAGCCTTCCTCTTCCTCTTCATCTGATAGAAGAGCTGCGAAACCAGACCATTGATGATGCTGTTAGTACAAACCATGTGTCTGTTGAGCACCATCTGCTGTTCAACTTGCTCTGACAGACATGTTTGGAAACACAGTATGCCTGGCTCCAATGTGCCTTGTCGTTTTTTAGACTTCGTGTTCCTTTCTTCTTCTTTTTTAACCTAGTATGTTCAATCTTGATAGTTCATCCATAAGTATTTGTGATTTTTACACTCATCAAAGTCATCAAATGACGTTTTTACTTAAGCATATATATATATATATATATATGCTTAAGTAAAAACCTAATTTGATGACTTTGATGTGTGTATATGTAATATATATATTATCTGCTGTTAAACATTGTTCTGGTTTTTAAACACTCCAGAATAAATTTTAGCTTTTAGGTAAATAACCTACTTACTTGCTGTTCACCTTTAATAAATCATCTATATTATTTGTGAATTTTTAGACATATCAAATACTTGTAAATGAGGTTTGTTTTTCACTTTTGAGTGGAGTTTGAGTGTGTGCATGTGATATTTGGCCAGCGATACAACAGGTCAAATGAATTTCTGTTTCAACACCAGCATCCTGAATACATATTCACCCTCACAGCATTCCATATGGGAGCATCTTGTGTGTGTTTGAGGTTTTGTACACATCAGAAAGACACAAGTGTGTGTGTGTTTCAGATAATATGCATGTTCATGTGAACTCTCAGAATGAGCGTATCCCACTGAAATCACCGTTGTGTGGATTCGTCAAACTAATATTTTAAAGCCTATGGAGAGTTTGGTGATTTCCCGCTGTAACTGTAAATAATGAATGTAAAATACGTGAATTGAAAGACATTTTAGTTTTATAGTGTGATTTTTATAGCTGTAACATTTTCATCTGTTTTTATAATGTAGAATATATTTCTTTCTTTTCTTTGATGCACTATCATGGTAGTCAATACTGTAAGACAATGTAACATCTTACTGTTTTTTTTTTTGGTTTTTGTTTACCATACTGTATTTATTAGATCACCTAATTTATTTAGTTTTTTGCTTTAAGTTTTACTTCTGTTATGGAAATAAAATTGTTAGAAAAAAATACTGTGTTAATGAATTGAGGATCAGTGTGGGTAGTTGTAGCAAAGTGGTTTCAGACAAGTGGTTCTGATTAATCAAACACACCTGATTCAACTTAATAGATAAAACTCCCAAGAACTGAAATTAGTGTTATTTTGAAGACATGCAGAAATCAAGACCCTCAAGAAAAGTAAGTTGAACAATTTAATTTAAAGTCAGCAAAGCAAATGAACCCTGGAAGTGTTGTGTAGTGAAGTTTTGGCCTTTCATAAAGCATTTGCGAGTGTGTGGTAATTCTCTGGTCCGTCGTAGATAAATGAAACTGGATTCTTCTCATTGTGTTTAATATGTATAGATGTGTCCACACTAGGGTATGCAGATGCAAAACAATTCTGAAAGGTGGGGGTAAAAATACTGCCACCCTCTTTATTTATTAGTGATAGAGATATGTATATGTCTGAGGTCACATGCAGCAGTTTGAGATGCATGTGAAAATTTTTTTTAATGCTTTTTTGCATGTAAAAAAGCAAAGCATGTTGAATTTAAAGTAAAATTAAAATTGATCCAGGTCTAAAATATATGTTGCTGAATTGCCGGTGTATAAAACCATGAAAATGATTTGGATGAAGTTTAGCCATGAATTAAATAAAGCATGGAAAGATCAGTGCGGTGCTACACATGCAGATCTGCATGAAAATGTGTGGAACTCATGCATTTATATTGGCATTCACACAGTATTGTGTACATCTCAAATTCATTTAAAAAAACAAAAAAATCCTATTTCTTACAAAATGTGACCGAAACTTCATGTAAACTTGCCAAATTAACATCAAACTCTAAGCTTGATGAGAAAGGATGCCGAAACAAATCAAATAAGACGATGGAAATATTTATACCTTTTAATTGTGCATTTGAAAAACTGCATCATTAAGCACATATATACAAATAGAGGACAACAAAACTATAAATTCTGGGACGATCAAGAGAACTTTGGTTTGAAAACCATAAACCTGAGTTTGACTCCAGTCCTCCCCCGTCCCGCAGAGGAGACACGTACACAATCGGGACATTTCTAGCACCCATCTATACTCTTCAGCCGGGGCGGAAAAATAATAACGTCTCAGAGTGCAACCAGAACAGCATCGTTACATAAGGACATACCTATTATATATGGTTCAGTAATGATGTGAATAAACATTTCAGAACCATCTATCATTGCAAAACACATACTGAGGATAAAACAAATATAAAAGGCAGAGCAATACAACACAAATGCCGCTTTATGGTAATTCCAGGTAAGCATGACACTTTTTGTCCTTCATTTGGTTTTATAAACCATGTTTACGGTTACACACAATATAAGCCTGTCCTTCATAGGAACAAAATAAATCACAAAAGTTCATTTAAAACTGTATAAACAACTAAAAATGTACACCTTTTCCTAAAAAATTTCCTATCAGCGTCTGAAAATCAACGTTTGAGGAATGTAAAACCAAAATATTTTTTGAGAGGGCAAACAGTCTTCATTCTGATATCAGTCAAACATTTGAGCGCTTTTTTTTTTTGGTATTCGTACATTAGGAAGCTGTCTGACTCATTCTGTCAGAGTCCAGTGCATTTGAGCTTTACATTTTTTTTTTTTTTTTTGCATAGAGTAAACCAAAGCTGAAAAATCATTTCAGATCCTCTTCCTCTCAGACGAATAAAGGTTCTCCATGAACTCTGAAGCGATACACACAGGTGTACTCCAGGTGACCCCAGTTGCTCAAGATCCTCAGCTCTGTCATGCTATAGATCTCTGATGCTTCCTGCAGTCAAGAATTTTAGGGTAAATTTCACAAGATCATATCTAGGTCATTCCCAGGTACCCCACAAATGTTTTTTGAATAAATGTACAATTAATTTATATGTATATATAAACTATATTTTTACATAGAAACAAATACGCCTATATTAGTAACTTATGAATTTTTTGCCCCCAATTATTACTATTATTAATGTGTCCAGACATTTTATTATTGTTAATCAATAATACAATTATTATTCAGTGTAAATAAACACCACTGTTCAAAATTTTTTTATTTATTTGTGAAAGTAATTAATACTTTCATTCAATAAGGATGCATTGATCGTAAGTGACAGAAAGAAAATACTTTTATGATGTTACAAATTATTGAAGTTTGAAATAAATGCTGTTCTTTTGAACTTTCTATTCATCAAATAATCTTAAAAAATGTATCATGGTTTCCACAAAAATATTAAGCAGTACAACTGTTTTTAACACTAATAAAATTAATAATAAATGTTTCTTGAGCAGCAAATCAGCATAGAACGATTTTTGAAGGATCATGTGACGTCATACTGAAATAATGACACTGAAAATTCAGCTTTACAACCACAGTAATAAATTAGATTTAAAATGCATTCAAACAAAGTTATTTTAAATTGAAATAATAATTCACAATATCACCGTTTAATTACATTTCTGATTAAAAAAAACAAAATAACTTTTTTTTTTTTTAAGATTTCTAACTTCTAAACAGTAATGCAAATATTAAATACAGAAATACATGTACTACTATGATATAATGATGATAGATAATAAATAGTCTATTTGGACTCACCGCAAGCTTGAAGGTCTGGATGGGCTCTCCATACTGGTCATACATGAATGTCCCAAGCAGCTTTCCATCTTCAGTCTCATCAGACATACCCTGAACACAGGACAGAGGAGGAATCTCAAAGCTGTTGCTTCATTGTTATGCAGATAAAAAAAAACATTGAAATATCACATATCAAATATCACAACTCACATAGACAGCAAAATCCTTAGGTGCGCTGTCAATGCGGCCCGTCGGTGAGAGCTCTTTGGGAAGGTGTTCGAGTGTCACATGGGTGATTCTTACTGGGTAAGACAGCGCAATTACCAGGAAACCCTGGGTGCCTTGGAATGCCCAGCACTTCCCGGGATACAGCTCCGGCTACAACACACACAGAAGCTTAGAAAGTCAGATCTGTGTCTGTGTGACAGTGTTTGTGTGATCTGTTACCTGTAAAACAGTCCGAGGGCTTTCTGAATGATACCACAGAGGAATGCCGAATAAACTCAGACACGCAGATCTGGTCTTATACGTCTCTGAACAACGGGTGTTGACCACACTGGCACCTGCACAAACACACACACACACACACACACACACACACAAACTTAGTTGTATCCAGTAACATTACATATATGCACTACTGTTAAAAAAAAAAAAAAAATTCTGAAAGAAGGCTGCATTTATTAATAGGTACAGTAATAACAGTAATATTATTACAATTTATAATAATTGTTTTCTATTCTAATATACTGTAAATGTAATTTATTCCTGTGATACAAATCTGAATTTTCAGCATCATTACTCCAGTCTTCAGTGTCACACGATCCTAAATGTTTTTTTATTATTATTATCAATGTTGAAAACAGCTGAGCTGTTGTTGTTGTTTTTTTTAATCTCTGTATATATACATTTATATGCTCACACACACACACACACACACACACACACACACACATACATATATACACAAGGGAAATTAGTACCAGAAGATTCCAAGGCATAGTCTGCCAATCCAATCCCATCCGCCCTGTACAGTCTAACTGCCCTGTGGACGATTTCTTTCACATCCTGTTACATATTAAAAAAAAAGACATCATGACATTAAAAGACATCAATGATCCTGATGTATACTTCAAACTAAGACTAAAACACCTCAAAAACACTGGAAAAAAGACTGAATTTGACTTTTTTAAAAATATGATAAGTCTACATTTGTCATCCTATTACACACAGAAACACACTTGTATAGTGATGGCTCCGGCTCCTTCCTGTTGCAGCGTCTCTCCCACAGTCCTCCAGGCGTCTCTTCTGCTCTCTTTCTCATGCACTAGTTTGTCTAGTAGCCGTTTCTCCAGATCCTCCAGCGCCCTCTGCAGCTCAGGACGGAGCACTATGGTCGATTCCAATGAGCTTGGATCTTTCAGGAGTTTTATTAGCCAATCGGATAGCTCTGCTCTCAGCTGCAGAGGAAATGATATCATTAGTTAAATAATTAGTAACTGTATTCATCACATCAAAGGAATTTAAATGCGCTAAAAGCCTCCTCACGTTAGTGTTGAGAGTGTCTTGTGCATCAACTCTTTCTTTAAGGAGGTCTTGGGCCGACTGCAGGTTTGAGATGCTGAACTTCAGATTAGAAATCTGCTGCTCATGTTCAGACTCCGCACTAATGAATATTAAACATTTATTTTACCACTGCATAAATTAATGATGCAAAAGAAGATTTAACAAACTCCACAAAATCCAAGTAAAAAACTGGTAAGACACTAACTTCCTCATCTGATCATTCATAGACTTCAGATCAGTTTGCATCATCTAGGAGACAAGCACACAAATACACAATTAGGTGGATGACATCATTTCCTGTTTTGTGCTTTGTTGCTATGACAGAAGAAACAGAGGTGGTAGAAAGGAAGAGGGAACGTTTCGTTTCCTCACCTCAGATTTGACGTTCTGTCTCATGCTCTCTGTCTTCAGCAGTTCGATGTCTTTCTGAGATAGACAGACAAAGAGAAAGAAATTGGGACACTTCCTCTTCAACAGACTAATATAGATGATCGTGATTCAATTTTAATTACCATCAGGCTCGTCTCCTTTTCGTACAAGCTGGCGATCTCTTCCTTCAACTTAGACAGGCTGGCATGTTGGAGATGATCCTAAAGAGCAAAATAGTGCATTAAATTAAATAATAATTAAGTTAAGAGAAATAACGGAGTATGAAACAGGACCTTTCTGAGGTCTAATGAACCTGGAGACAATCTACTCACAAAGGTTTCTTTCACAGGTCTATCTGTGTGTTTAACAGACGGAGTCTTGGAAACAACGTCTTGAGGAGGAGAACGAGAAGCAAACGGGAACCAGTACCATATTCCTGCAACACAATATTAGGTAATTGCATACTGGATACTCAATGAGAAATAATCAGGCATGAACATGCATAAGCATTTTTACAGCTACATGTATGTAGTATGTAGTCTTCAAAGTGGGTTATTTTGAAATACAACTATTTTGTTTTCGACATTTTAGAAGAGTCACTATCTGCTGTCTTACCAAAAATGAGAAAGATGAGAAGGAGGACCAGTACGACGGCCTTTCTCATATCTGATGTGCATCTACAGAGAGAGAAAAAGGAAATGTTCTTCAATAGTTCTTCGAAATTAACAGAAATAAGTCTGAGTGCATCTAGAAAACTATTTAATTCACTTAATTTAAGTTTTTAATCATTTCCAGACCTGGAAATCACAAGTCTGTGAGACTCTGTAAAGCATTTTGATTTAGTTTTTTTTTGTAGTTTGAAAAATTATTGATGTTGATCTAAACAATAAAAATTTCTTATAAAGGTTCTGGTGTAAGTGCATGAAAGTTACCCTTAAATTATTACATAACTATCATGCATATTCTTAAGGCCACACATTTGTAATTACAACACACACACACACACACACACACAGAGAGAGCACTGTACCTGCTGAGCAGAAACACATTGATCAGAGACAGTCGAGAGGTCAAGCTGTACCATGAACTTCCCAGCCACCAGTAGAACATAACCAGAGCCTGAGCTGCAACACACACACGAGCACATGACTACTTCAGGAGAAAAAGCCAGATTGTGCATGTTAGTGGGGTGAAGGGAGGGTTTATACATTTAATACCTGGAAAATGAATCACGTCCCACACGACAAATTGTGGTTCAGCTACAGACTGGGCAGAACCTGGAGAAAAGGGGAAACAAAAATAAACGTTTTTCAACCTTCTTTGCTTGACCAACCAACCGATGCAACTAACTAATTAGCCAATGATTATTTTTTCCATTTATAAAATTTGTAATGCACACTTACTAGGGTTTGATTTTATGGATTGTTTATAATGCTCCTCTGCCGAGGAATATCCAGAGGAGAATCCCTGAGTAGCAAAGGGCATGCCTGAAAAACAGAGACACTAAAAATAAATAATGTTTATATGAATTGTTTATTATATATTTTATATTACAAAATGTAATTATACATATATATATTTGTGTGTATGTGTGTGTGTATATATATTTTTTTTTTTACAGATTCTGTATTTGCAGAGACTAACCATTCTCATTCTCAGTGGCAGTGTGCTGCCCAGTCAGTATCTGACTCACACTGCTCGCACGACTTGAATTGAGAGAAACACTGCCTGCGCTCTTGCGACTGCTCCTCTTCTTGAAGATCCTGCAAGAAAGCATCTTTATCAGGTGAAAATGCACATGAAAATACCTATATGATGTACTGAGAGCTCCAGCAAATACAAACAAACCTGGTTGGACCCTCTTTGTAAGAGATGTGGCCAATGGATCCGGTGGAGCTTGTGCTGGCAGCGTCATCATCAGGGAAGGACGTCCCTTTGGACACTAACCTTGTGCTTCGCCTTGACATCTCTGCAGAACACATGACTATATATATATTATGTAAAAAGTACTTTACCTTATTAGATAACATCACTAAGACTATTACTACTGCTCGTGTTTAAGTTTATATATATAAACACACACACAGGTGCATCTAAAAAATTTGAATATCATGAAAAAGTTCATGTTTTCTTGTAATTTATTTCAAAAAGTAAAACTTTAATATATTTTAGATTCATTACATGTAAAGTAAAACATTTCAAAAGTTTTTTGTTTTAATTTTGACGATTAGAGATTACAGTTCATGAAAGTCAAAAATCCAGTATCTCAAAATATTAGAATATTTCCAAAAATCAATCTAAAAAAGGATTTTGCTAAACAGAAAAGTTAAAGTTCTTTAAATTATGTTCATTTATGCACTCAATACTTGGTCGGGGCTCCTTTAGCTCCTAAATTCCAGCATCAGTGAGGTGTAGCATTGAAGCGATCAGCCTGTGGCACTTCTGAAGCACTATTGAGCCTTCAGCTCGTCTGGATTGTTGGATTGACTGTTTCTCATCTTTCTCTTGAAAATATCCCAGATTTTCCAAAATATCCCAGATATAGATTCCATATGGGGTTCAGGTCAGGCAAGTTGGCAGGCCAATCAAGCACAGTAATATCATGGTCAGTAAATCACTTGGAAGTGGTTTTGGCAGTGTGGGCAGGTGCTAAAGTCCTGCTGGAAAAGGAAACCAGCATCTCCATAAAGCTTGTCAGCAGATAGAAGAATAAAGTGCTCCAAAATCTCCTGGTAGATGGCCGCATTGACTTTGGACTTGATAAAACACAATGGACCAACCCCAGCAAACATCACGGCACCCCAAATCCTCACTGACTGTGGAAACTTCAAACTGGACTTGGATTCTGTGCCTCTCCACTCTTCCTCCAGATCTTGATTTCCAAATGAAATGCAAAATTTACTTTCATCTGAAAAGAGGACTTTGGACCACTGAGCAACAGTGCAGTTCTTTTTCTCCACAGCCCAGGTAAGATGCTTCTGATATTGTCTCTGGTTCAGAAGTGGCTTGGCAGCCCTTTTCCTGAAGACGTCTGAGCGTGGTGACTCTTGATGCACTGACTCCAGCTTCAGCCCACTCCTTGTGAAGCTCTCCCAAGTGTTTGAATCGGCTTTGCTTGACGGTATTTTCAAGCTTGCGGTCATCCTTGTTGCTTGTGCACCTTTTCCTACCCAAATTCTTCCTTCCGGTCAACTTTGCATTTAATATGCTTTGATACAGCACTCTGAACAGCCACATCTTTCAGTAATGACCCTCTGTGACTTACCCTCTTTGTGGAGGGCGTCAATGTTCGTCTTCTGGATCATTGCCAAGTCAGCAGTCTTCTCCATTATTGGGGTTTCAAAGAACAAGAGATACCCTGAATTTATACTGTAGGGATGGTCATTAATTGAAACTCAAATGTAAATATTCTAATATTTTGAGATACAGATTTTTGCCCTTCATGAGCTGTAAGCTCTAATCATCAAAATTAAAACAAAAAAACTTTTGAAATGTTTTACTTTACATGCAATGAATCTAAAATATATGAAAGTTTTACTTTTTGAAATGAGTTACAAGAAAAAATGAACTTTTTCACGATATTCTAATTTTTTGAGATGCACCCGTGTATACATATATATATATATATATATATATATATATATTTCAGATTTCATTTTAATTTAAAGTAATTTCATGTAATTTTTTTATTTTATTTCATCTTTTCTCAATTAGCAAAAAAATGCTTTAAAAGTATGTTTCAGTTAACGATAATAACCCTGATTAAATGTTCCCTCTTTATTATTACATTTACTCAATAAGAAACAGACTATCCATATATATCACAGACTCACTGCTCACAGGAAAACAAAGAAACATTGTGAATCAGATCACCAAGATGAAAAACACGACAATATACGTGACATTTAATAAGACACTGCCCACAGCTTGTCATTGCAGTCATAAAGTGTAGTCAGAAACTGATCTTTATGTAATTCCTAATCTCACACGACAGGCTCATCCCGTGCAGGGTGACGGAGCGTTTAGCAGCAGATTATGTGAAGGAGAACACGTGGAGCAAATTCCCAAACCACGGACCTCCAGTTCCTCTTCAATCAGTTACATTAAGTCCCTTTAGTTGGATAATCTCAACAACAGAATGCACTTTACACTTGAATTATCTAGGAATCCACCCTTCTGTGCAGATGGAGGAACACAAACAAACACTCATTCGACGCTCTTGTTTGTAATAATACAGCATTCATGGTTTGTAATGAAAGCACCCATTCTTTTTTCCCCACAAATCCTTAATCCTGATTGAGCTAATAACCTCAACGTGCATTAAAACATGCCTGTACATTTACAAACTGCTCAATGGCCAATGTTGAAAGAAAACACTAAGATGAGGAAAGAAGCAAAGTCAAAACCTAAACATATCAAATAAGTAGCAAATGCTTTCAATGATGCAAAATAGAAACTAATGACTGAGAACTGAAGTGTTATTTATGCCAACTTTAGAGGCTGTTTGCTGCAACACGTCCTAAATACCATCTTCAGCTAATAATCCCTCTAAAGGCTATTTTAAACTAACAGTATTGTCTTTCAGATCAGCTGTACTTATTAAATTAACCATCTCTCATTTATTTCTTGATCTTATTTATTATACATGATTAAGATATTTTCTGTTAACTGTGTGCAAATGATTCAAAACACAATTTTTATATTATTAACATGTTATTTTTTGAGTTTATTTATTTTGTATTTAATTTTATGTCCAAAATGTAACAAAAGAAAACAGTTTGGAAAGAATATTGTGTATATTCTGTATTACTATTATTATTTTGTACACTGTATTATTGTTTTGTACACTTTATTCAAGGTGAAAGGACTACTAATATACTACAGATGTTCATGTTATGGCCAACAACAAATGTGACCCTGGAGCACAAAACCAGTAGCACAGGTATATTTGTAGCAATAGCCAACAATACATTGATACATTTTTCTTATATGCCAAAAATCATTAGGATATTAAGTAAAGGTCATGTTCCATGATATTTTTTGGACATTTCCTACCATAAATATATCAAAACTTAATTTTTGATTAGCAATATGCATTGCTAAGGACTTTCAAATAGTTGTCTCTCGGCCAAATATCATCCTATCATATTTTATACAACTTTATTGTAAATCTCAATTGAAAAATAACCATTACGACTGGTATTGTGGTCCTGGGTCACAAATATATTATATTAATATTATACATTTACTCCATTATTTTAACTAACAAGAATAACTATGCAACCCGTTATATACCACGGTAATGATCTGGAGTTCACAGAAGGGGGCAAAGTGAGTTTCTCTTGATATTTGCACCAATTTTAACCACAAAGAAAAGTTTCTTATTAAAACGGGGTCATTTTGTTTCTTGCCGACGTGGATGCAAATGAAATGTTTTCTTGGAGGGAACAGCACATCGTTCTGTGATGAATAATGCGTTCATTTACGGCACATGTCTATAAAACACTCGCTCAGCATCATTTCTACAGCACTTATGTCACTGACTAGTCCCCTAAATTAGCCTCACCTTCTCCGTGGGTCTCCAGGAAGACATGCAGTCAGTCAAAACCAAAGTGCGAACCGCTCCTCCGAAATAACGGAATAGCGACAGAGACACGGTAGACTCACTTCAGTTACGTGGCTTATAACGGATTCTAACGCGCGACGAGAAGATGCTTTGAGGACGGAAGGGCTCGTCTTATCAGGAAGGCTCTGTCAGCTCCACCTCTCGTCGGTTGTTTATAGAAAGCTGATGTAGGCAGCGACCGCTACTGTCCTGCCACGCTGCGCCACCCACAGGACACGCGCACGCAGTTACGTAGAAAACCTCGCTCCTCAAACTAGAGCTTTGTTTCACCCTTAATTCTCAACATAATCCTTTTCTGCATTGTTTGTTCAAACACTGTGTTTTAAGCACTCACCTTCTGTCGACCAGCTGACTTTACGTTGCCGCGGCATTTGTGAACGGTTTATGTGCGAAAATTCAGAAGTAAATAATAATAATCGTCACTTCATCTCACGTCGTAACGAAAATTATTTTTTATTTTTTATATTTTTTTATGTCGTCTTTGAGTGATTTTGCCAGTTTTGGTCAAATAATACACCATAAACACTTTTAAATATAGGCTACATATATTTGTAGGATATTGTTTTATAGTGTTAGGCTATATTTGATGTTTTATTGCTTTTACAAAACGAAATTTAAATAGAAATGAATAAAATAAAAATGAAATGCTTCGGATTCACCTTTGACCTTTTGGTCTATATGTATCTCTTGAATATAATTTTCTATTAAAAACTTTAGGCCTACTACACTAAGGTATGTTCCTTTATACACACACACACACACACACACACACACACACACATTTTAAGGCAACCAGCTTCAGCAGATTTTTGAGTTTCCTCAACTAATTTTTTAGGAAATTTCTCAACTTTTTGTTGTAAACTTAAAACTAGAAGTTGAGAAAAATCTGGCAAAGCGGCAAAAAGTCTTTTTTACAGTGTGTGTGTTATACTACAGTATATTCCTTTATACATTCGTTTCTGTGAATTGTGGGGACTTTCCATAGACTTCTATTACTTTTATACTGACCAAACTATATTTCTATCCCCTAACCCTAAACCTGCCCTTTACAGAAAACCTGTTTGTATTACTACACTTTCAGATAAACATAATTTTTCACTATTTTAAATCATTTTTTTCCCCTCGTGTGGACCGCAGGCCGGTCCCCCCAAAATTAGTAGCATAAACAAGTACAGTACGCATGTATAAAGGAATATACTTTAGTATAACACACACACATAAACATAAAATATTACTTTAGGCCTACTTCAGAATATTCTTATATAAGGAATAAAGTTTTATAATTTTATATATATATGTATATAAAATCCTATTTATCACAGTTTACAAAAAACGTACACCTGCTTTCAACGCTGATAATAATAAGTAAATATTTCTTGAGGATCAGCATATTAATTAGAATAATTTCTGAAGGATTATTTGACTCAGAGTAATGATGTTCATTGTCATCAAAGGAATAAATTAAAATATATTAAGATATAAAACATTTATTTTTAATTGTTACAATGTTAGAGTATTACTGGATGATTGTATTTTTGACAAAATAAGTACAGCCTTGGTGAGAATAAGAGACTTTTAAACAATTAGATAAACTTTTAGGACTCCAAATTTCTGAAGGGTGGTGTATTTTATTATTTCTTTATATACAGAAGATGGCGCCATCGAGCCTTGTCAAGCCTGAACTTTCAGATATAATCAAATGAATTTAAATCATAGTCTACATTTGTTTGCCCATGTCAACCACTTTCAGCAGCTGTTTATCCACCTGCCAAATCTCATTCTTCCTTCATGACCAGCATTGAAACACATTTGCCTTCATATTCATTCAAATTCAAAACACATTTAACTAAACATTATATTAAACACACACTCACACTGAAAAAAAGCTTATACTTATAAAAAAAATAATAATAATAAAAAACCTTTGTTCTAGCTGAATATATATATTTTTTTTAAAATTCAGCAGACCAAGCAAATCCTCATATCACACTGCTTTATTCAACAAATACGAGTTTAGCTATGAGGACAGAAGCTTTGTGAAAGAGGTTTTTGCTACAGGCAGACAGACAGACAGACAGACAGGGTTAATGCATTCAGGGCTCTGCTGTCATCAAGTACAATAAAACATGTACCCTTCTCAATAAGTCTGATTCTAACTGAGAGCTATCAACTCTACTGTAGTCTAGCGGGATTGGATGAATGTTTAAAACGTCACACGTGCCTCAAACTGTGTTCACCTTGAAGGAAACATTCCAATCAATAGTACATCCTTAAGAGCTAATCTTATCCTTATCTTTGCATTTAGAACCAATTTTGATTTTGACCATGTCTGATTAATGAGACATTAACAGAGCTTGACAAAGACCCTCAGCTGCAATATTACAGTATACAATAAATACGTACAGCAAAGCTGTAAGGACACTGAAAACCAATCAGAATCATAGCTTTCACATATTTTGTCGGCTGTGGCAATGTAATTTATTATGACTTGGTTTCATATCTATAAAAATAACTATCAAAATAAATAAATAATAAAATAAATATTACATGAACGAGTCTATAAAAATAATTTGACTTATTAATATTGAAAAAGAAAGTTGGGCAGAACATTTTGAAAAGTTTCTCCTTTTTTATTTATAGCCAATAGCCTATAGCTTTAAGCCAACCTGATCTCCCAGGAAAATGTAACTATTTTACAAGGTGGCGATACTGTATGAATTTGTACAACGTGAATCATATGAAAACATATAGTATTTTAACATTAAGGTTCACCCCAAAACATATTCGCCACAGGGACATGAGAAGATTGTAAAATAGTTATGAATGCTAATGTTATATAAAATTTGCTACCTGCTTTTGCTTGTCATATTAAGTAGCCTATTAGGGGGAGGGGCTTTCTCATACTAGAGAGCATTTGATTGGACAAAAAATGTTGAGCACAAGATCCATTATTAGTAATTCTGGTCCATTTTGCTGGAAGAGGAAATTTTGCATGTATAAAATGCAGGCACGTGTCTAAAATCCACAAAATGTCCATCTAATTTTAAGATTGCATCTTATTTTTAACTCTATTACCAATCTGTGCACCTTGATTAATTAAGTGAGGCAACATGCGGTGATCCTTTATTTCCTGCCTGCTCTATAGATTACATTGCTTTATCAGACCCAGATGTTTTGCTCAAGGTCACAGATATGCACTGTAAGTGATGTCAGGCCCAATTATAACTGAAAATGTGATTATTTTATCACTTATGCAAGGTACAATCACATAAAGGTCATCCAGAATGAAAAGCAGATGAAGAATGCGAGGAAATGAGAAGCACTTCCCACAAATTAGATTTTTAGTGCCCGTCTGCTGTTGCCAAGGAAACCAGTTGCACGTGTGTTTGTGTGTGTGTGTGTACATGTGTGTCAGTGAATAGTTTGTGTATATCAGCTATAAGATCACATAATGAAAGGAAAGACTACTCAATTTGCTCTTTTTGTCCCTCACACACAGATGCACACGAAAATGAGGATGAAAAAACTGAGTGCCCAGGCTCAAAAGACATCAGGTTTTAAAGCTTTTGTCCTGGACATTCTTCATCGAGTTCAACCTTCTGGGTGATTTATTCATTATTCGGAAAGCAAGTCATGATGAAGCAGTTTTTCAATTGCATGTGAAAGGCAATCAAGCTCACTTGTGCATCTAACAACCTCTAAGGTCCTTAATAAGATGTGGAACGCTGAATTCTGATGCATATGGATTTGTCTGAACATGTGTCAGGAGCTAAGAACAAAAAGGAAAAAAACACAGTTTGCCATCAGTTGCCAATACAAGACTGACCAGTGCATTTCACCTTGAGCTGAGTCAAACGAGATGAAGACATTTCCACTAAAGAGATATTTATAATTAAACAGCAGTTAGTTAGGTCCTCAAACCTGAATGGCCCGAGCAGTGTTCAAAGACCATTTTTCATTGCTTTCTGTCAGTCTGTGCATGGCAAGGATTCTGTTTTGGCGTTGTTTGGAACTAGTTTAGTTTAGTTGGCTGGCTGGCTTAGTGCTTATTTTACTATGCCAGTACAGACTGTTATAGGCCAACTGCTAACATTAGATTTTATTATTTTTTATATCTATTTTTTATTTTAATAAAAATAAAATAATATTTAATTAACATTTAATATTTTATTTTAATATTTAAAAAATATTTATATTATTATTTTTACTGTAACATGTCATTATTTTCCCATTTAATAATATATATTTTCTAAAATATGCTGTTGGCAATGCTTCATTAAATATATTTGATAATCCAATATAAATATAATTTCCTGAATTATGAACAAACAGTTTTACCGTTTACTGTAAGTTGTTATTCTTCTCGTTATTTAACTATAATGGCTAATGATGGAAAAAGGTGGATACTTTGCTGTATTATAATGTTTTCATGTTCACAAAGTAGGCCTTAAAAGGCCCTTTGACACCAATACTTATAGTATGAGACTACCACTAATAAAGCTTTAAATGTTTAATAGTATTGTTCTAAAGTGTATTTTAGGGGGTCTATGTGCCCTATATTTGTCAAGAGACTTGTCTATGTGATTATTTGTGCCAAGGGAAATACAAATAAACGGTTTTCAGACTGATTGCATCTTTTCACGGCTGAGTGATTGCATGACAGAAATATTTTATCTCCGAAACAGAAAATAGTATATGGATTGCTGACTTCCTGTGAAACAAATTATGCAATATAGCTGTCGTAGATGGCTCCTCACAATTGCTTGGCAAACTAGAAAGATTGACTGTCATTAGGCTGATCACCAGAATGACTGTACAGACTCTGTTGGAAAGGGCTCTAGGGAGAAAGAAAGAGAGGGAGGGAAAATATGAGGGAAGAGAGGGATACAGAATGCCAGCCGGAGAAAAATAAGCAGGCCAAATGGGAAAGACAGAAAACAGATTAATTATTCATCAGTACTCAGAACCTGGTGCAGTCCCTGTGGGGGATGAAGTATGGAAATATAGTGCAATGCTGTCATGTGTTTCCTTTCAGCGTGAATTCCCCATCTCGCTCAACCCTTGACCTAAAGCGTGCTAAGATTAGTAGTATCTGAGCTCTCAAACGCTACTCCAAAGGACCGCTTTGTCCATGCAAAGTGAGGCTATATGTTCATTTTCTGGTCCTCCACTTCAGGGCTTAAATGCACCCAAATATTTTGATACAGAGAAGCAATAAGTACGATCAGCTTCTGCTCCAAAGGCTTAGCTATGAATTGGCCACTGCATTTATTTTAGATAAATGCTTTCCTTTTTTGTTGCCTTGTGATGATGATAATACTGTCTGTAAACCACTTGTGTCCGTGAGTAGAATTTGTAATACAGACTTCAAAATATTATACTGCTTTACTTTGATATAATTGATATGAAAAGCAATAAACTTGCAGTAGTCTATTTTAAATCATGTTTTATTCTTCCTGATTTAGTTAGATTTATAAATACTTACAACTGTTATGATGTCCTATTATGTGTGTAAAAATGTAAAGAGACATTTTTATTGGATTTAACCCTTAAAAAGTAGTTTTGTTTGATTCAGTGATGCTAAATTATATTTTATTTCAAAGAATACCTGTGAATTTAGATTTAATTTAGATTACCATGATTAGGTTTCCAGTTAAATATTTTTATTGGTAAATTACTGCTAATCCCCCCCCCCATTATTTTTACATATATATTTTTTTAATATTGCGCATTATTATTATTGCTATAATTGTTATTAGTAGTAGTAGTAGTAAAATGTAAATTATGATGGAAAAAATTATTTAAGTGATTGTTTTTTAAATAATTTAATTTACATTTAAATTATTTTACATTTATTTGATCATAGCTAGATGTTACTTTGTATCATTTTTATTATTATTTTTAAAATGTGACATTTAAAACAATTTGATTGCTTTTTTAATTATTTTGTTTTTATTTAAATGGTTTTACATTTATTTGTTATAACTAAGATGGAAATCAAGTCCTTTCTTATCCAAGTCTGGAAAAGTTATAGATTGTTTGGACAAAACACCATATCTTGTAAACCGCTTTCTTGTTATATTAACATGGCATCTATTTGTTTCCATGGAGACGAGAGTGTGATAAACGCAGTCTGTTTTTCTGATTCATCTGTCATTTGTTTATCCTCCTGTCATTCAACATGTATAAACACTCGCTTACACACAGAGAGCCTTTTGACCTTTTAGTTAAAATGAGCCCATAATTATGCACTTTTGTAGTCAGTTTAATTATGATTCAAGAGTGACAAAGACTTGTTGCATTTTTATCCATTTTCTTCATCTCACTTCTATCTTTGCATGGTCAAGATCTGCACACATATACATCCTGCCCTCCCCTTAAAACTCTACGGTTCAATAGATCAGATTGTATCGATCAGTAGGGTTAACAGTCCAGAGAAAGCAGCTCTAGCTCTGCCACAATGTCTGTATGTGTTTTTATCTCCATCGAAGTGCTGCCCACTTCATACACTTCACAAACCCTGATGTCTCTTTCCACAGGGCTCTAAACCAACTTGAACCAGCCTCCAACAACCTCAAAATCCTCTCAAATGATTATTCACTGTACATTATGTAAAAAAGCGAAGAAGCTGACGCAAGATCAAAAACTCAGAATATGCTAATAGAATAAGGGAGATCAAATGTGATGCAAGAGACCCAGGAAAACATGTGGACTGAGTGCTCTAAAGAAGGTTTTGAAGTAGATTTCCAGTTGTTAGTGGTCCTGATGTCCAACAGAAAAGAGCTGAAGTTATAATAAAGGATTTTTTCCAAAAATTAGTGAGCTGCCTAAGGCATCATATGATTTTAGATTTGCATAGGCAAGTCCCAGAATACACTGCATTAAATTTACACAGTATTTATATTATGTAACAGCTTAGTAACATGCTAAAGCCAAACTTTATGCATGTCATGTACAGTAAGAAAAGTGTTTTTTTTTCCCAAAGGTAGTGTGACCCAAACCAGC
The DNA here is from genome assembly GCF_936440315.1 of Barbus barbus. Classification (NCBI taxonomy): domain Eukaryota; kingdom Metazoa; phylum Chordata; class Actinopteri; order Cypriniformes; family Cyprinidae; genus Barbus; species Barbus barbus. The sequence goes on along the minus strand of NC_136741.1, from coordinate 26,778,129 downwards.
CAATTTTGCGGTTATATTTCCAATTTCGTTGATATTTGTTTTATGTGTGTTCTTCCTCTGATGCAGAAGACACACTGTACTGCTTATTTCTGCACTAATTCTGAGTCTACAGCGTGATAAATGTGCGAGCCTGTTCTTTTTGCTGAATCAAAAACATACTAGTGTTATTCGATTTACGAATGAATGACTCTTGATTCTTTTATCAATATCTAACTGTGAGACCTCATTTTTGTTCATATGGCGACATGTAGTTAAAGATGCAGTTTTGTCAGAAATACTTTATAAAAGCAAAATTAATAAAATATGCTACCACATTGTTGTGTATTTAGCATTTTTAGTATATAGTTAAATGTACGCTCTGTCTCTAAAACGACTTTCTATAAAAATCTGATTAAACAACTTTTGCAAGAATTTTAAAATAAATATCTCACCATATAGCAATGGAATTTTTCCAAATGTTTATTCCTTACAAAAATAATAATAATAATAAATATATAAATAAATAAAAATCTTTAATGAAACCAGAAAGATTCCCATCCGTACTTTCTCAAAAGCGTCATTCTGAATGCTTACTGCACTATTCCTGTTGGAACCATTGATAATTCTTTGTCAAAAGGTTAAGACAACATCCTAGTAGTGTGACTCACAGAGACATCATTATGTGCCCCTCTCTCTCTCTCTCTCTCTCACTCACTTTCTGTCTGTCTGTTCAGTAACAGCTCCACTAATAAGCAGGCTTTGTGAAGATTCAGGTCACAATGACTATAGTGCATCCCCTCGATTATTGCACTCTGATGGGACCATGCTCTGGGACTGAAGGTCATTACCTCTACTGGAGCTTTTTTCACTGGCCCAATTATCTCATTTTGAAACTAAAGTGGGCTCTTATGTTCCTGCAGTGCATTCTGGGTCACTGTATAGTGTGTGCTCTCTAGAGCCTGTGGATAATTTAACCATCTCCAGATTGTATAAAATAAGATGAGAAAGGAAAGGTAGCTCATGGATTTTACACAGTGTCAAATGCTATCATTTGTGCTTCCACACAATTCCCACACATGCACATCGCTGACAAGGAATAGAGTGTAAATGCCTATGTATTGATTTTTATTGGGTTTTCAAAACTCTTAAGTATTACACTTTGTAACTTACCTTTCATTCCCCGTTTGTGCTACAGACATGAATGAGGTGCTAAATTATATGGTTTGTTGAGGAGAAAGGTATTGTAATTTTTGAAAGCAATCAGACTGGTGATTTTGACTGACAAAAAAAAAAGAAAAAAAAAGTGACAAAATACCAGATTCAGGATGAAGGACCTCAGCCATATATATAAGAGAAAGCAGGAGGAGGTCTCTCTAAGAGTAACCAACAAAACTGAATACATAGCATAACATGATAAAAACAACTCAAACACATTAGCAGCTGCATAGCAATGCCCAAGCAACCATCATCATTTCAGAGAGTTTTGCATTTGTGCTTTTCTCCCTCTTGCTATTTTGTAAGTCATAAATGATTGCTGATTGAATCTGTTGTAGGGACAGGTGCTTCAAAGGAGTCGTTCACTTGATATTTACAGTGAGGTGGGCAATCGGTCAGGCTCAAACCTTAGGTGACACATCCCCACCGTGACTCCCCATGTGTCCTATCATTCCAGTCCTTACTGATGCCTTCTTCTACAGTAAAAGGATTCACAAATATTTGTGCAAAATATATCCTGAATTTATAAAAGGATTGGTGGTTAAGGTCAAGTACACACTGGTAAGCAGATGATTTTCTCTCTGCACATTTAAAGAGACCTGATTTGTTGTCCTGGTCAGTCATGTGCATCAATTACAAAATTATTAAAAAATATATTTTACAGACTTTTTAAAATCCAACGTGATATACATTGCATTCAAAGTACTGGGAATGCATTTCCTGGGAATCAAACCCATGACCTTGGTGTTGCTAGCATCCCAGCTGAATATGTTATAACAATGTTTTCATAACGTTCCTATTAAGCTAATGTATTCTCTTTTTTCTGAATGTTCTCTGCACATTCAAAACGTCCATTTTTTTATTTCTTGGTTATGCAAACACTAGAGAAAACATTAAGGGGTTGTTTCATTTAATTGTTTGGCAAACATTATGAAGGATCTTACCTCTAAAACAAGTAGTAAGTAACAGCATTTAAAAAACATTAGACAAATGCCCATCTAAAACATTTTAGAAAAAACTTCCATGATTGATATATGCAAACATTTTGCATGCATTACTAAAAACCAGGCAACTTTGAACCAACATTCTATTGATGTTACTAGAAGAGGTTTATTCATAACTTGAACTGAACCTTGCAAGGCCATTTTCCAGCTAACACACAATGTAGCAGTTGTGTAATTTATTGGTAATTTCATTACTTAATTGACAACGTGACTACTACATTGCATGCTCATAATTTCATTGCTATCAAATGACCAACTCACAATGTCATCAGTACAAACTCCAAGAATGTTACTTTGGTAATTGGCAACATAACCTCAACAATGTGTGCCCGCAGTTTCATTACCATAATATTACCAACTAACAACATTTGCCAATACAGCCTCAGATGGTTATAACTAAAAATGTTCCAGTTACATACGATATTAGAAATATTTTGGTAATTTCATGACTTATTGGCAAAGTTACTGCAGCATCACAGGTCCATAATTTCATTGCCATCAAAATCCGCATTCTTTTCATGTGTTCTGATAACCAGAATTATAGCCACAATTCTGTGAAAGCTCCCTAGTATGTGAGATCATTGAGCTAAAGCAATGTTATATGTTGAAAAAAAGGTATATGATTTACTTTAATTTTTTTTACAGTGTTGTTGTAGATGACAGGGTGACAAGCTTCAGTCTTGTATGCCCTTGACATATTATTATAAACAATAATGCACATTGCAGAGTTGAAATTGATTGTTGACATATAGATCTGAATTTATCATTTTGAGAGCTTCTCTGCACAACTTGCATAAGCAGTCATTTACTAAGCTCTTGAACGGTTGAATTTCCCCACTTATGCCTCTATTTATTTCTCTAGTCTCCTCTCCACAGCGTGTATTCATTGCTTTGTTTTCCTAGAGCTGCTCTCAGCTGCAAACTCCATCTTACAGGCACCTATTGATCTAGATCTTACTATGATTAGAAATCTGGACCGGGCTGCCTACACACTGCTCCAAAATTACCTGTGTGTGTGGGAGCACATGGCAGACTGCCAAAGAGATACATGAAAACTCACAGATTGAAAAAGAGCACATGTCTTTATTGTTGGCAGTTGTTCGGTGCTAGTTGGATGGATCTCAACCAGATATTATGGGGAGGCTCTGAGCTCTTTGTTAGACACACCTATAACAATATAGCTACACGCACTAAAATTACACACGCTAGAAATGAAAACTAACAAATGCGAGTGCGGAGGATGCTGCAGGGCAGATATCTCTGCGGGATCCAGTTGAGAATAAAATCCTGGATATGTTCTGTCTCTTGGCAAAACCCGTAGTGCTATTTTTGAGCCGGCTGCACAACTGGACAATGGTGCACACATTAGAGTAGACTTTGCAAATGTTATTCATGGCATGCACCTTTGTTCTATTTCTCTTCTGTTGGTTTTAAATTTACCCAGAACCGAACAACCCTAGTAATTATGCTTCAATTAGGCTGGCAGTAAAGCTCACTAATTGGTGCCACAACATGAGCAGAGATTTTATTGCCGGAGGCTCTTTTGCATGTATTTAACAGTCAAAGAGACAGTCAGCCCTGACAGTCAGGGTCTCCCATTTCTGTATAAAAATTGCTCAGAATGTGTCATACATGCAGCAACCGACGGCTGTGGCAGAGATGACAAAGGCCATTAATAATGGGTTTCTGTGTGCAGTAGTTAACAGCCTTTTAGCTGTTGCTCGATGGACCACGAGTAGTTGGTGAGAACATAATTATACATCAGAGTGAGTGGTTTCCTCATGGGTTAAAAAAATGTGTTAGGGACTGTATTTGGAAACATTCACATTTTAAAGAGAGAACTGTGAGCTATTGCTAATGGTTTTTGTGTAAATTAATTTGAAGGGATTCACCTGAAAATCCATGTTAATACAATCTTTGTAGTCATGTTGGTTTCATATTTAAAAAAATGTGTACAATTTTCTGCATTAATTTAGATTTAACTATTTTTAAAGAAAAGCTCAAATGGTTTAACCATCAAGTAAACACTTAAATACTTGCATGTTAGTTAAGCCACATTGAATATTTCAAGACAAAACTGGTTCATTTTTTTTTTGTTTTAGTAGGATTTTTAATTTTTTTTGCAATCTCCAGTCTTTAACAAACAATACATATATGAAACTGAATAACATTTAAAAAAAAAAAGTAAAGTCGTGACGTATTGTCAAGTATGGTTACCCATACTCGAAATTGGTGCTCTGCGTTTAACCCATCCAAGTGCACACACACAGCAGTGAGTAGTGAACAAATCCACACACACACACACACACACACACACACACACACACACACCGTGAACACACACCCGGAGCAGTGGGCAGCCATTTTATGCTGCAGCGCCCGGGGAGCAATTGGGGGTTCGGTGCCTTGCTCAAGGGCACCTCAGTCGTGGTATTGAGGGTGGAGAGAGCGCTGGACATTCCCTCCCCCCACCTACAATTCCTGCCGGCCGGGGGCTCGAACTCGCAACCTTTCGATTACGAGTCCGACTCTCTAACCATTAGGCCACGACTTCCCCCGAACTTTTATGAACAGCATTTACATTTTTTTGTGCATTTTTGTGCTGTGACTGGTCACCAAGTTTCTTATTATTTTTATTTATTTATTAATTTTTGCATTTGACTAAAATAGTACTGCAGTGTGACAAATTCATTTTTAAAAGTTCAAATAGCCTATTCAATGCAGTCTTAAAATTAATATGAGAATTAAAATGTGCATGTACAAAGCTAAAAATACAAAAATGTAAAACAGTTTCATATTTTATATACCCCAGAGTATATATCAGATTGTAAAATGTGTTCACTGTGTTATGAGACAGTAAGGAGTGATGGTCACGTGACGCGGGCGTTCTGTACTGTAGCCTCAGCTTGTTTCTTTGAAAGAGGAAACGCGCCGCGTTCATTCCTCACTGGCATCATCTCTGAGGGGACAGAGCTCAAAATATTTTCTTTATTTGCACTACAGTTCACCAAGATACTTAGCCAACCGTTCGTTTTTAACCTCATCATTTCGCCCAACAACATTAGAAACGCCAACCTTGCTTCGAAGACTACACCTGTCCTGTCCCAGCGTCATCATCTGAGTGAGATTCCGCACAACTACTGGTAATCCGCATTACTTTATGATGCTCTATTCGAATTTTGTGCATTTATGTGAAAGTTGCATGTTTTATCTTAAATTCCACATGAGAGCAGTCGAATTTATATTATACATGTTATGTGAATTAACTACTGTGCATATTATCAAGCTGCCCAATAAGTCTTGTATCAAAATGCACTTGATATCAACTTAAAATGCTTCCCCAAATTGTCCTTTTCCGAGCTTAATTTAGTCTTTCATTATTTAATTCGGTCACCCATTGTTGTTGCAGCAAAGCTTCATTGTTCCAGGTATATGTGCGAAGAGTAGTGGAGTAGCTTGCCAATAAAAATGAACCATGCTGCTTTTTGTGGACAGAGATGAGAGGAATTTTGAGAGAAGCGCTCAGAAAAGAACTTCTCCAGCTTGTTGTTTTGATCCTGCCTTTGTGATTCAGTCAAATCCACCTTTGCTTTATTAAAAAGGTTCAAACTGTGATGCTTTTCCAATGTGTTAATGAGGGAGGAGTATTAATCATTTTCTTACCTCACGTTGTTTCTTTTTTCTGTGGCCCACAAAAAATCAAATGTTTTGCAAAATGCCCGAACTGCTCTTTTCCATATAAAAGTGATTTGGGCTGTCAAGCTCCGGAAAGTACACAAAAAGCTATAAAAGCACCTTAAAATACCATAGTATGTGATGGACCAGTGATGCCAAATATAATTTGTTATCACATTTCTCTTGTTTTGAACTGAACTCAAGCATGAAAGAACTGAGTCCAATGATTAAGAAGATTTTCAGCCAATAAGCAAAATTTGTGACTCTTTTTCTGACAGAGCAGTGTGTGACGACAAAAGGCTTGGAATATAGTGGAATCCTTTTGTGGAGCTTGATAAGAGCAACTTATGTGTTTAATGTATAAGAAAAAAATAATCGGAGTGTCTATATACACTAAGTGCAAATAGCTATAGATTCTATTTACGCTGCTAAAATAGCAAGATTTTCTGCTATTTATACTACTTATTGTAAATAGTGGCAATTATCTGCACCTCAGTATTGTAGTACATTAGAAAACAGTACGCAATAATAATGTATTGAGTGTAAATGATAATTTTAATTCAAATTTATTAAATGGATGCCACATTATTCGGACAATAAAGCCCTCCCTACACCTACCCTAACCCTACCCGATACTTTTATTTTCAAATTTTTGATTATTTCCTTCATTTTTCTTGAAAATAAATGCCTTTCCGATGCGATATGAGATTTGAAAATGGAGAAAAAAAACCTTGGCAAAAGGCGGGCTCGAATTCGGGTCGATCGCGTAAAAAATCATGAGCCTTACTATCTACGCCACTGAAACAGATGCTATGTGAGCCTCTTTTTTTAGTGTTGACCAATCCAATCACATGCTGGTGGGCGGAGTTAGTGTAAATAGCCTCAGCCAACAAGGCGGGCTATTTGCACTTAGTGTAAATAGCATATCGTTAAAAAATACTGCTATTTTCACTTGGTGGAAATAGAACCCATTGCTATTTACACTTAGTGCAAATAGCCACTGCCAAAAATAATTTGGTGTTTGGAATGAGATAAATTGAATATTTGGGTGAATTACTTCTCGAAAAATTATTTTGTGGTGTAAACCAATTCATATTGAGGGCGTTTTTGGGCGTATTCAACATTATATTGCTACCTGCAGCTGTAGGCCTACTTATATAAGTTACTGCGGTTAACAGCCTTGATACCAGTTCACACAAATCCATTATAAAAGGATTTCTGAGCTTTTCTAAACACTGTCACTAGCTTTTCACTTATCGCCGTTTACATTTTATAATGTGTAACTATAAGAAGCGTCTGAATCTTAGTTGAGCCTGTAGTGGGACGTACGAACAGTGTTTGTCCAATGGTCTGGTTCTTCCACCCTGTTATCACCGTATTCCACCCTCCCTTCTGTCCCCTCAGCGTCTCTTATCTGCTTCCCCCATTCCTCTCGCTCTCCCTCGCTCTCGATCTCACTCTCTCACCTTCTCCATCTCTCTTTCTTACTCTTCTATCACACTCTTTCATCCTCTATTCATCCTCCCCTCTCCCTCCGCTCCGTTTTTAACACCCTTCACCCCCTCTGCTTTCACCGCCTGTGGCTAGCATTATTTTGTGGTCCGTCTGTTTAAAGAGATGGACAGCTGTCGAGATGCCATGGAGGGCAAGAGTTCCTTCAGCTATTTGCTGATTGTTGGCTTTTTCCCCATCTCACAAGTCTAATGACCCCTCAGCGCTTTCCACTACAGAAAAATAACACTATTAGATTAGTCAGAGCGAGTGGAGGAGTATTGACTGTTCAGTCTAGCTGCCGGCCAAGGCTAAAATTTCAGTGCTGTTGTATGTTTTAGGCCCAGCTATAGACAAGAAATAAATGGATGAGAGGGCAAAGATGGATGAGCTGAACAGTAATTGAGCAGAATCTGTGAGCAAGGGATAATGTGTGTATTTTTAAACGTAGAAGGGAAATGGAGTAAACCAGAATGCTGTCTTTTCAAAATCAGCCTCATGCAAGTAAAATTGCTGTTCATAAATGGAATACATTTGCTAAATCAGATTTGTTTTTGCAATGTGGGTTCAATGTTAATTCATGCCATTTTTACATCAGTCGAATTTGATAGTGTGTGCTTGCAGCACTATGAAGAAGTAGTACACAGAAAGTGCACAAAGGTGTTAGATTTAACTATTTCTTGATTAAATTACATTTTAACTTCAAAGTGAAACATTTGACAAAGTAACAATGTTAATGGCAATAGATAAATTAGACTAGAAAAGGTCTTCTGATTTTCTACAATAACAAAATACTTTATATTCAATGACATTGGTTGATGATTTTAAGAGGATCATGCCATTGTGTAGTGTTTGACAAAGAATTGGTTGTGAAGTTCAGTGTCTGATATAGGTCACTTTAAAAAAGTAATGTAAACAACTTGACAAAACTTTGAGAACTTTGTCTTATTGTGTGAACGCAGCCTAAATGAAGATTTTATATATTACAACAATTTTGAGGTGTTCCTGAGTTGCATCATGATGGTCTATCATGATTGATTAAATTTAGCAACAGATGAAGCAACAGAGATGCTGTCCATATTATAATTTTTTTTATCATAGATTTTGATTTTCTAATATTAAGTCTTAATGGTCAAAATGGGTTTTTCAAACTTGCATTGTGAATAAAAAACTGGTGGTAAAAAAATCGTATTTACGAAAACCATATTTGGAAAAAGTACAGCCAGTGATAGAACAATTGCTTTTATCTGGGGCTGTTGTGTCAGACCTTTTTCTACTGATTGCCAGTATTCTTTTCAGCTGGCATTGCTTTGAAATCAATCTTTTTTTTAGTGCTTTGGGATTCCCAGTGCCTTTGGCCAGTGGGTCATGTTGTAATATCTTGTTGAATCAGTTTAGACAAGTCAGTTTGTTTACAGTACCTTCAGGATTTTGCTATAATTTTTTCAGACTGACAAATTTATCTCCTCCAAAAGATTGAATTGGAATTGCTTTTCCTATTCATTCTAATAGAGTATAGTTTAGATTGAGATTGAAGCACTTTTGAAGCTTGTTTGAATTTGTCGATTTAATTATATAATGATGTTGTGTTGTTAAGAGTGAGTTTATCTTAAGTGAATGCTAACTGGAGATCCTAAAAAAAGTAAGATGATCCCATATCTTAGTAATTTGTGGCTTTGGTTCATGCATTGAATTGTCTAGAATCTTTGGAAATTTGAGTGATGCCTCTATCCAGAGATTTCTGTCAAAGACTAAGTCAAAATCAATGAGTATTACTACTAGCACTAAAATACTGACATAAAGCATAGTGGAGCTTGTAGCCTTTTGGTGACATTATACGGTTTGAAGATAAGACGTGTGACTGTGCTGTTGACGAGAGCAGATGATGAACTGTCTGTCACCCTCCAAGATATAAGGGGATGTGGGCGGTAATAATGATAGATTGGATAAAGCAGAGGTTATAAAAACAGTTCATATCACTTGTGCAGAAAGCTAGTTGGATAACACCATTGTAACTCAAGGTAAGACGTGAAGGAAGGGGTTTCTTGTCAGTGTCCATTAAAGATAATGTGCTTTTTTGAGATTCTCAGTGTCAGATGTCTTTGCAGCGTACAGCTAGTCAGTTGCATCTGTGTAGATATTTGGATGTTTAAGTTATTTGATTATGCTTGTCCCAAATACAAACAAGAACATTTATTATAAGAATTAGGATTTAATAAGAAAATTAATAATCATTTAAAGGTGCAATAAATGATTGTCTTCAGAAACATTTTTTGTTATTCTGGTTGAAAGTGTCTTCACATCCTGATAGCAATCATTAAGTTAAGTAGTCTAAATGTATTTATATGTATTTATATATTCTGTGGAAGGCGTAGGACCAAGAAATGTTTGTCCAATCAAAACGCTCGATCACGCACGCTGTGTAGACAGAGCGAGACTGGCAGGCAAACATCAACAACCCGATCTTCCTTCCTGGTATTGTAGTACTTTTACTAACTGTACTATAATGTTTTATTCACACACGGCACATGATGTAGTCCAGCGGTTCCCAATTCCAGTCGCCCCGCTCTTCATATTTTGCATGTCTCGCTTAGTTAACACACCTGATAACCAGCTTGTTAGAAGAGAGCTACGTGCATGAACTGTGTTCCGATTAGGGTTGCAAAAAGTTGGAAAATGTCCAGTGAATTTCTGAAACTTTCCGGGATTTTTTGGAATCTCCCTGGGATTTTTGGAAAGATTTTTGGAAAGTTTCCGGAAATTTTCCACCATTTTGCAACCCTAGTTCCGATTGACATGCTCCCCACACAGTGTTCTTTCCATTGAAAAAAAATCCGTTGAAGTTTACTTCACTTCGGAACATTCATTCACGGATTTGTGCTCCGCAGCGTCTTCACATACAGACGAAACTAGAGAAGTGTGGCATAATATACCTCTGTAAATTAATATATTTACATTTAGTTATTTAGCAGATGCTTTTATCCAAAGCGACTTAGAATGACTGATAAATTGGTCAGAATAATGAATCAAGATTGTCATCCTCTTCAAGAAACAGTTCAAGCCTGTGTGAGTACTTATAGCTCAAGATGAATTCAGCCCCGGTGTTATAAAGAATGATATAAAAAGTCATTTTTACCAACAGCCATTACATTATATATTCAATGTCATATTAGATGACTATACAGTATAACATGGTGTAGTGCAGGGCTGTCCAAACTCGGTCCTGGAGGACCGGTGTCCTGCAGAGTTTAGCTCCAACTTGCCTCAACACACCTGCATGGAAGTTTCTAGTATGCCTAATAAGAGCTTGATTATATGCTTCAGGTGTGTTTAATTAGGGTCGGAGCTAAACTCTGCAGGACACCGGCCCTCCAGGACCGAGTTTGGACAGCCCTGGTGTAGAGCGTACTGTGATGCTTGAAAGAGGTGAAGGAGATTTACCGCTAATAACGGAACCGGCTTTACTGATGAGATGCGCATGATAAACAGATGCGATATATCGCCCAGCCCTACATTTTATCATTAAGAGCAGAGGCCTAGATATGAATATAAATGGTTTCACATACATAAGAATGTTAATGTAAATGGTATACAGTATAAATATTCAATTAGGCCACTTTTTCCCATTTCTTTCATCTGCAGACAAATATTTCTGATTCTAACATATATTTACTTTGATCCCTGCTTTAAAAGTTCATGCTGGTGTATTTCATTGTTCTGCGTGTGTATGTGTGTGTGTGTGTGTGTGTGTGTGAAAGAGAGAAAGACTTCAGAAGGAGGGCGTTGAATATGTAATTGTCACTGGGACTAATCTACTGAGATATTACATGGTTACTTCTTTCCTCTCTCTCTCTCTCTTGTTCTCCAGTGCCACTCCTTTGGGGGAAAAGAGACGGGCTCGGTAAAACAGTCTATTAGTCATAGTGCTGGGGTCAGTGGGGACACCCCAAGCGCAATATGAGTAATGATTTCTCAGTGTGAAAGAGGCAGACATCTGAGGGCGCTGGGCTTAAAGTACAGAGCCACTCGGAGAAGGAGACCAGGGTTGGGCCAAAGACCCATGTCACACTATATGTGTTGCTTTCGATTTAGAATTCTGTCTCTCTGGTTTTGTGCTTCTTTGTCTTAATTTCTCACTCTCACTGTGTAGTTTGTACTCCTTTTTGTCTCTCATCTCACTTTTTTGGAAATAAAATGGGTGGCGAATGCCATTTAATGTTGAAAAACTTTAGAATCTGAATCAGTATCAGTGAAGCCGTTATGCAGATAAGTGAACAATAATATTGCTTACAAGTATTCTGATCCCTGACCTGTGTGCTGCTGCTTCTGTCTCTGTTTTCTTGCCTCACAACATGTCCACAACATGTGCAGAATGTCAGCAGCAGCTGTGTCTGTGGATGAGTCCACCCCATGTTGCTACTGTTTGTGGAAATATTTTGAAGACAACAGATGCTTTGTATGTGGGGTGTTTTGCATTAGCATTAGGTTCTGTAGAGAGAGAAAGTTGCAATCCTTTGAATTAGATAAAAAAAAAAAATAAGTAGAATTTTAACCCTAACAAATGTAAATAAATATATATAATTATGTGCATAATGTTGTTGTTGTTGTGTTATCACAGTGCAACTAGAAGTATGAAATGGAATTGCTTTGGTCTTTAGAAAAATGCCTTGTGTAACACTGTTGATGACACATTCATTGCGTTTTTTTGTTGTCCTAATGTTGTCTACAGAAAATATTTGTGATTGGCTGTGATTTGTGTCTCCAGTCATTTTAATAGTTTAACTGCAAACTGTAGTGCTGGAATGCGTATGTAGGTTTGGCTGTGATTATTTCACTGTCCGTTGGTCCAGAGCCAAAGCAAATGCATGCAAATGAGGTACCAGAATCATTGGTTGTGGGGTATGATTTTATTTTTAATTTTTTCATGTTCTTTGATTGAATTGTTTAGAAACTTAAGCTTGCAGACATTTTGAAGCAATTTGCATGGAAAAACATAATACTTGATATATTCGTGGTCTGCAGTGAATATTTGTAAACCAAAAGAAAACCTTTTAACCTCTACAGAGTCTTCTGCAAATCACATTTTTAGCTGTAGAATTGAAAGAGTGAGTTTGAAGGAGCACCTGCTACTGAAAGAGTGATTTTGCGAGAGCATTATTCTGAAGGATGTTCCTTGTCTGCCTTGTTCTATAATTATAATGAATTTCTTTATTTTTTCTTTAATTTTACATTAAAATTTGTTTATCTGTAGAAAGGTTTGTCTATGAGTGACAAGGAGGAAAGTTTTGTTTGTATGGGCATTGCGTGGGTTTCAGAAGGGTCCGTTCTTACGGCATGTCACATCTCACATACTTTTGAGCAAGTGCTTTTTCGGGGAGAAGGGTCCATAGACCCTCACAGATTGTTTGTTGAATGAGAGGGTCTGATTGGTCCAAATGCTACACATGGTTGTTTAAATCACTTTGCAGTATCTGTCCTTGTTTGTGTATGCATTGGTCTAGACAGTCCTGCTAAATATGCTTCAGGCATGCTGAGACATGCTGTGGGCATGAGGTAAAACGAGCAGGGCGGGTGAGAGATGTGCTCACCCGGACACACAGACACATACAGGCCTTTAGGGTCATTATGAGTCATGATCAAGGCAAACATACGTCATCAACATGTCAATCACTCAACTTTCATCTTCAGTTCACCTTGAAAAATGCCAGTATGCCAGTTCAGCATACAAAACCAACGATCTTTGGACTGTCAGATTAGCATTACGATCGTTTCTACTACTCAACTGCCATTGAAACTGCATTATTTTTTAATCTTAATAAATTTTCATCTTAATACGCTTTATACAATGTAGTGTGTTTGGCCACTACATCCAAGCATTTCAATGAAAGACTGTGTTATGTTAATAAAATAGCCTTTGATGGAATTTCTAAATCACTATGATTGAATATGCATTTGATTGCAGGAGTGGTCTGAATTGTCAAGAGGTATTAGATTAGCAAATAGCACTCCATCAGTTCCCTGTCAGGGATCTGCAAGAAATGGGACCCAGATGCAAATGAGCGGACAATGGTAGTTTATTGACAAGACGTTGACTAGAAACAGCACGGAGAGTGAGAAGTGAATCAGTCCAAACAGAGGGGCAGGGCAGACAACATAATACAGGCAGGAGGGATGACCACTGAGCCTGTCCAAGGTGGCAGCAGACTCTAGCATGGAGGTGGCAGCTCCAGAGGAAAGGATAGGCAGGAAGACAGGGACCCCGTAGCTTGAAGTGAATCTCAGAAGTCGCACCAGTCTAGCCGCCAGGTAGTGACTCACAGAACCAAAGACCTGACTCGTGAGAGTGGAGAGCTGCTTCCAGGTAGTAGGGGTCAGAGGCCAGGGAATCTGGGTAAAGGGCAGGACAGGGCAAAACACAATAACAAACAAGACAAAACTCAAGACAACGACACAAGACAGACAAAAGAAAATATAAATCAAAAGAGAAAACAAAACTAGATAATGCACAAATAAAAAAAACAAGAACTAGAGATAACAAAAAGGAACTGAGGATATAAAATAACAAGATAAGATAAAAAAACAAAATCACTTGAGGAAGATCAAAGGATAACTCTAGGACCAAGAAAAAGGTAAACACCAAAACGAACCAGCAATGGCACAAGGGAAAGGAACACAATATAAAGCAGCAGAGCACACAAGGATCAGGTGAACACAATCAAGCAAACGAGGACTAGACAAGGAATAAACAAGGGGGCGTGACCATGGGAAACAGGGAGGTTGGACAAGAAGAGCACGTGGCAAATACAAACAGAGACAGAGCCATGTGCTCAGACACAAAACAAACAAAGAAACATTGAACAGGGACAAGACAGACAAGACTGTCAGGGTAGGATCCTGACATTGCCTCCTGGAACACTTCAGCTGATGGTTCCTGTTTAACACAGCTCAGATTTTCTGAGTCACTTCTCTTCTCTCTTTTTTTTAATATCTGTTTTGCATTATTTATTTTTGGTGTTGTATTAGAGAGCGGAGATTTCCATAAATAACTTCTACTATCTCAATTATATTAACTTCAGTGTACTTGAGGCAGCATTTTTAAGCTTTGTTTCAAATTTGGGGAAGTCGTGGCCTAATGGTCAGAGAGTTGGACTTGTAATCCAAAGGTTGCGGGTTCGAGTCTCGGGCCGGCAGGAATTGTAGGTGGGGGGAGTGAATGTCCAGCGCTCTCTCCACCCTCAATACCACGACTGAGGTGCCCTTGAGCAAGGCACCGAACCCCCAACTGCTCCCCGGGCGCCGCAGCATAAATGGCTGCCCACTGCTCCGGGTGTGTGTTCACGGTGTGTGTGTGTGTGTGTGTTCACTGCTGTGTGTGTGCACGTTGGATGGGTTAAATGCAGAGCACGAATTCCGAGTATGGGTCACCATACTTGGCTGAATGTCACTTCACTTCACTTCACAATAAATTTGTGTGACCAGAATTCAGACTATCAATTCTTAAAGGGATTGTTCAGCCAAAAAATTAATTTTCTCATCTACGCACCATCATTTCTTTGAAAATGTTTTTTCCCCATGGGCACACATGAGTTGTGTGTTTCTTATTTTGTTATAATGTATCAATAATAATATAATAATAATAATAATAACAAATTATTATTATTATTTAAAAAAAGATATATTATAATGATTATTTTTGTAATATTTTACTGTATAAAATAGAATAATATTTTATTTTACTGTGTAACTGTAAAATTACAAAACTAATATTTATGGCTGTCTTAATTTACAAATGGTAAACTATCAAGCTTTTATTTTTACAGTTTGGGAAGATGGTTAGCACATATTTTGTTTCCAAATTGATGCTTGTTGCGTTCCTAAATTCCCATGCGGGACTTTTGGTTTCATTTTGATTAATCATTCTGCACTATAAAATATCACTGTGTGTCTGTATGACATAATATTAATTTTTGTGTGAGCTCTTTGTTTAATCCCCTTAAAAGGAATCTTTGTCGTTTTATAGTACGTACATGAATCCTAACCCTAAATACACTATGACATTTGACAGAGTGATGTAGACTACAAGAAGACTTAGCCGTGAGTGCCTGTGCACACAGTCCTGTTCCATTGAGTTAGTTCTGATTAGATCATTAATTCTGATCTAGTTGATATGAGGAAGGCTGGCCGTCTGTCCTCCGCTTCCACCCCCACATTTGCCTCAGAGCACAGCCTGGGTTCGAAAGACTTGTCACTGACAGATCCTCGATCACCTCTCACCGTCTGATGGAATGATAGATGATGAAAGGACAGGGGTAAACGAACAGAAGAGATTAGATTCTCTTATCATGTCTATCTTCCCTGACAGAGTGCTTCAGACCGGATGGATGCGTGGATGATGGGAAGAAAGGTTTTAGAGGAGGGCGAGCGGATGAAAAAAATGCTCCGGGAAAAGAAGAATGCGCGTGTCAACCTCGGGTGTTTTCGTGAGGACGGGTTACGTAATCTCAAAGAGATCTCAAACAGTCTCTTGGAAAGGGTGCATATGTGGTGCCTACTCCCACGCAGGGTTTTGAAAAGTGTATTTTTCAATTTCAAATAGATTTGGTGAAAATGTGAGTGGTAATTGTGTTTTAATACATTTCCAGATGGTTTCTAGGTGAATGTTTACTGTCAAGTTAAAAGAGACCTATTATGCCCCTTTTTACAATATGTAACATAAGTTTCAGTTGTCCCCAGAATGTTTCTGTGAAGTCGACAGATATTCTGCCAAAAAACATCTGTTTGGTTTTGATTATAATGACTATTCTGCCAAAAAAACATCTGTTTGGTTTTGATTATAATGACTATCGTGCTGAAATCATGCATTTTAAAGCCATATCAGTGTAAACATCTGATATACGGTTTTCTGAGTGCACACATCCAAAGCATGAGCACAAAAAGCGGCTGTCACATGGCATGCGAGTACTAAACGAAGTTGTCTTTCATGTCTTATTGCGCTTAAACTGTCAAATACACACAATTTAACACACATAAGTTACAAAAACAGTTGGTTATGTCTGTGAAGTTAAACAGATAGGAAAGAAAATTGCATGTCTATATTAGATCTGTGTTGGCAGCAGCATAATATACAATAAATAAATCAATAAATCCACTGCTCTCTTGTCTCCTCTGAGGCTAGGACTCCGAATAGTGTTCTGTGCTCGTCAGTGCAACCAAAGACTCGAACTTTCGACATGGCATTAAAGTTTGCACACCATTGTCATTTGCGAAAACACAATGGCGGCACCGTGGGTGGAAATGTGCAGATTAAGGGCCGGTAATATTATAATAAGATCCCCTTTCTACATCACAGGGGGAGTGGAATCTGAGTGGCTAATTTTTTCACAAGGTTGCAGAGAAAGGCTTACCAAAAATTACTGGATTGTGCTTTTTCACGTTTTCTGGGTTAATCGATGCACCGTGGACCTGATTATAGCACTTAAGCATGGAAAAAGTCAGATTTTCATGCTATGTCTCTTCTTAATCAGGCCGAATGCTTTTGAACTAACAGCACCAGTATATCCATTAGAACACTACGATTACAAACCATTCCTCACTGTTAAAAAAAAAAATAGAAGAGTTCGAAAATGTACTGGTAATTTTCTGCCAGGACGTTATGTAGTTATTTTATGGACATTTTTATTGACCCCAAAACACAACGCAATGAAGTGCAAAATTCAAAATGTAGGTAAAACATCTTTAAAATATGAATACGGAAAATTATTTTATATTAATACAGTATACTGTGTCCTATTTTACAGATATTTTAAAGTGCATGATTACAAATAATTTCTCAGCATGGTTTGGTAACAGGTTCTAAAGTAACTCAGATTTTGTTAAAGGGGTCATATGACGTTGCTAAAAAGAACAGTATTTTGTGTATTTGGTGTAATGCAATGTGTTTATGTGGTTTAAAGTTCAAAAAACACATTATTTTCCACATACTGTACATTAGTGTTGCTCCTCTATGCCCCGCCTTTCTGAAACGCGTTGATTTTTACAAAGCTCATTGTTCTGAGAAGCGAGGCGTGCTCTGATTGGCCAGCTATCCAGTGTGTTGCGATTGGCCGAATACCTCAAGCCTGAGACGGAAATGTTACACCCTTACCATAATGTGATGACGTTTCCCGGCGCGACGACACAAAAACAATAAAACTCATTATAAACGAGGCATTTGTTGCATCCAGTGGGGACATAATTACTGATTATAATGACTTATACTGTCTTTTCATGCGTCGCGCCGTGTAAACATTACCATGTCTGCATTTGTGATCGGAGAAACGACGAACAACAAGCACTACTCTACACTGCTCAGAACTCCCGTTTGAATAGTCAGTAGCAGAAACATACTTACAGTCTGTGAGTCAGAAATGCCAGACTGTTCTTGCAAAGTTGGAATTGCCCCACTTTATAGAAACTGCCTTTGTGCAAGCCAGCATAGTAGGCTATTCTCCTGCCAAGTTCAGGAAATAGTTCTCCGTAAATTGCGCCGCACACACTCGAATATTTGCGTTGTACTGTTCTGGAACAGTGTTGTAAATACAACTTAACCACTGATTTCTAGTTGTGTCCTCTTTTGGAAGCCCAAACAAAGTAGTTTCACGTTCACAACGAAACACAGCGTCTCCACGACATGGTGCTGGCGGCAGCAACAATACTACAGTGAGAATAAAAATCACGCCCCCTTTCATTGCGTAAACATTTGGGCGGTGTTATGAAAATCTCACCACATCGTGATGTAGACATGTGGGGGCGTGTTTGAATGAGCCGTTTTAGGGGAGCGTGGACAAGTCTTTTATAAAGAATATCTCTTTGGTTTTGAGACTTTAGTTTTTGCAACTTCAGGGATCTTATCTATGCATGAACAGCTTGTAACACTCTAAAGAGAAAGGAAAACTTGAAATCGCATCATAAGACCCCTTTAAATAAAATATTTGGTTAATGTTAATAAATATCAGCTAGTTATCAGTTTGCACTAATATTGATTTTGCAGCACTAAAATGGATACAATCCCAGATTGGTACAATATGACAGTGATTTATGAACAATAACTTTAATTAATTGACTGATATTCTGGTCCCTATATGAATCAGGTCCATCAGTCTGTTTTATTTACAATAAAGCTGATTGCTTAGAAAAATTGCTACACAGTTCTGCACAGCAAATTGCATGATTTGAGGCAATATTCATGTCCGTACATTACCGTTCACAGTTTGGGGTTAGTAAATAAAAAATTAAAATAATGATACTTTTTATTTAGCAAAGATGCATTAAATTGATAAAGTGCCAGGAAAAACTTTTTATAATGTTATAAAAAAATTATCAAGATTTCCAAAAAAAATTTAATAAGCACAACTGTTTTTTTAACATTAATAAAAAACATCTGCATATTAGAATGATTTCTAAAGGCTCATGCAACACGGAAGACTGAATTGACGATGCTGAAAATTCAGCTTTGCATCACAGGAATAAATTACATTTTAAAATAAATTCAAATAGGAAAGAGTTATTTTAAATTGTAAAATTATTTCACAATTTTACTATTTTATGATCAAATAAATGTAGCCTTGGTCAGCATAAGTGATTTCTTTCAAAAACATTAAAATATTTTACTGACTCCAATGTAAATGTTAATGTATAACACAAGTGATGAATTAAATACTTGTGTGGGTTTTTTTTTCTGAATTTGAATAGGTTGTTGTTCTGAAGTTTCATAAAAATGAAAAATAGAAAAGATTGTGTTTTGAGAACTCGGATCAGGTCTGGGAACGCCATAGATTAATCTTTGCATTAAGTGTGAGCCGTCTAGGTCAAGTTCTCAAAATCTCTATGGGGCCTGGGGAGAACAAACATAAATAAAAACCGTACACACAGACACTCATTTATACCCCCAGAAACAGACAAACACTGGCACACAAGTGCGTCTGGTAAAGTGAAATGTCAAGGAGATAAGTGAAATTGTTTAGTTGTTCCCCAGAGAATAGAAACCGAAGCAGAGCAATTATCTTAATTGTGTTCCAGTGGTGTTTATACCCATCATGCTCTGTCGCTGAATACCTCTTCTGTTGTTCTCCGTCTTTCAGCGTTTCCTTCTGTGTGGTAATCTGTTTATGTGCCATTCTGTCATGTTGTATTTTTAGTTTATGACAGTCGTTTGTAATTTCCCTACCATACTTGGCTTTTACACTTGATTTGTTCCTCTCGTGTCTTTCAGTGTCTTGGTTTAGAGACTTTCTTTAGACCAAGAAGTATTGTAAAAAGTCTTTTGACTATCATAAAGTCTAGTTCACACGTCCAGCTTGTCTGCCCACTTTTAAGCAACATAAACGGTGACTAACCACAGTTCAGTTTGTTTTTACCTGTGAAAATTCTTGTCAAATTTTTGCACATATGAAAGTGTTTTTGTGCCATTTAAGGGCAGAATAGATGATACCAAAAAAGTAGGTTGCAATTTAGTTTTAGTTAATTTCTATACATCCAAAAACAATAATGGCGATTAGGTCACAGACTTAAAACTAATATATATGTTGCTTTTGTTTGACTTTACATTTGCAGTCAGCGGATTTGGCTGTCAATTGTTCCTTTAGGGATATTATTAGGAGGCATAGGGTGCACAACATGATGAATTCATTAAACGTTGTCATTAGTTTTAGGTTGCTGCTGAGCTATCTGAATAATTTACTTGCTGTAAGCTCTCCTCTGTGTTATTGTGTTGACTTAATTGCCATTCAGCCACGAATACAATATTCCTGATTGGTTTAATTCTGCTATTATATTAGAATTGTCCACGGGTTGCTGTTCTTCTGATCCCAACAAAAGTATATGATGTAATAAAAGGATTTTACTATCACTGTGATGTTTGCAGCTCAGATTGGTGTTATAGTGAAAACAAATGGACTTGTTACACTCGCCGGGCTTCTTCTTCAAGCCCTTTTCTCTGATGGCACGACCCCAATTAGCTTCCAGACGTCTCAGACGGCTCCTCAATGTTAAACACGAATTCCAGCAGATGTTGTTCTAGTTGTCACGTTGAGATGGAGAGCGAACGCACCAAGCAAACATGTTTAGAATCAGGAAGCTTTCTGAACAAATGCCAACAGTGACAGGAAACACTGCAGTTAGTTTGCTGACTGCAAATAGAAAGGAAAGATATTTAACATCTTAATTGCTCCTTCTAGATTAAATGGGGTGCAAATGAGGTGCTTGTGAAAGTTGCATGCCGCTCGGGGGTTTCCTCTGGGAAAAAGACTAGTAAATGTCTTGCAGAAAATTTCAAATGCCAGAGATTTTGATTTGCACTCCGACATTTCTCTTTTTTTCTATTTTTATTTTTCCTAAGGGATTGTGGGGTGAGAATATAAGTATACTTTATATTTAAAGTGTCACTGGGGAGTAGTTTATCCAAAAGTATAATTTGTAATCATTTGCTTGTCTTAATGTTCTTCTTAAAGGAATAGTTGACCCAAAATGAAAATTTGCAGGAAATGCACTCACCCTCAGGCCATCCTAGATGTAAATGAGTTTGTCTTTTCATCAGATTTGGAGAAATTTAGCATTACATCACTTGCTCATCAATGGATCCTCTGCAGTGAATGGGTGCCGTCAGAACGAGAGTCCAAACAGTTGATAAGAACATCACATTCCCAACAAATAATCCACAGGACTCCAGTTTATCAATAAACATCTTGTGAAGCAAAAAGAAGCATGTTTGCAATAAACAAATCCATCATTAAGACGATTTTAACTTCAAAATGATTTGTTCTCCCAGTGGTGCGTTTGAAGTGGTTAACAGCTCACAGTGAATAATACTACTTTCATATTGTATGGCTTCAATAGACCTGGGAAATACTACACTGGCCTTTTTATCATGCTTTTATGGTGCTTTTGTGTCATATTCCATTCATTGTAAGTAAGTGCAACCTGTACAGAATTTCTCCTTTTATGTTTCACAGAAGCAAGCAAGTCAAACAGGTTCAGAATGACATGTGGGTGAGCAGAATATTTATTTTTGGGTTAAGTCACCTGAGCTATGAAAGTACACAATAAAATCCTCTTCTGGTGAAGCTGACTAGCTAAAACATTGGGCTGAACCAGGAGCAGTTCCTAATGTCTAGTTGTGAATGCATGCAGTCTTTGGAGACAAAGTTCAATTCAAGTCGAAGACTTGAAAGTTCACTAAAAGAAACTGGAGGAGACTACAAGTCTTATGAGCTTTCTGAACCTGTCTGCTCTCTCTAAAACACCGTCGATGCAGGGCTTTCATTACAGGAAGGCACACACTCGTACTCCTACATCCAGGAAGTGGTGTGATTGAATCATTGATCAAATTAATGGAGGCTCTGGACAACCGACAGTGCTGTCTTTCTGCAGTCTTTCTTGTGTAGCGTAGTGAGAATTGTGTAGTCAAATAAAGACTTGTGAAGGATGTACATACAGCAATGTTTTCAACATTGATGGCGATAAGAAATGTTCCTTGAACAGCAAATCAGCATATTAGAATGATTTCTGAAGGATCATGTGACACTGAAGCTTGAATATATATAATGATATTCAGCTTTAAAAATTCAGCTTTGCATTACCGGAATAAATAACATTTTAAAATATATTGAACAGTTATTTTAAATTGCAATAGTAGTATTTCACAATATTCATGTTTTTGTATCTTAATATTGAATAAATGCAGCCTTGTTAGCATACAAAACTTCTTTCAAAAAAAAAAAAAAAAAGTCTTACTGACCCCAAACACAGAATCTGTGCAGTCAGTCTTAAAGTGACAGCAGCCTATAATGTCTGCCATTTATGTTAATCAAACAAAACACAGCTTTAACAAAGCTTAATCTGTATTTAATTTACACAGTGAAGTCTTATATTACTTAATTATGACATTTCTGTACCTGAATACTACTGTTACAGAGTAACTGAAGCGAGAAGCGTGCAGATCCATTTGCAAAACTTTATTATTAAACATGGTCAACACAGGCAAGGCAAATGGCAAACCGGTATATAAAGGGCAAGACAGAAGAGTACTCAAGTAAACAGGTGTGGGTCGATTGATGGCGAACGTAATCCAAAGGAAGAGGCAAACGAATAATCCGCAGACAGGCGATAATCCAAGTACGGTCCAAACGACAAGACGAGAGCAATCCAGGACAGGCAGGTGATCAGGAAACAGACAGTCAGGCAAAATTAGAAGTAACTAAACTGGACTAGAGCAAGGAACTAGACAAAACTCTGACAATAAACTGGCTCCGTAAAGTGCTATCACTAGGAGAGCGATACTCGGTATTGAATGGTGGTTTGAGACTGATCTTTATAGTGTGTGCAATTGGCTGCAGGTGAGAAGGTAATCAGAGAAATGGAACATGGGAAATGTAGTCCGGGGTGACATGTAACAGTCTGTGTCATGTGAGAGTCAATATAATGGGAGGGCGACCTCTGGTGGCAAGTGAACGGAAGGCCATGGACAGGATTTGTGACAACTAATGTTAAGCCTAATTTTATTTGTAAATTTGTTCTATTGTAATTATCTATGCTTCTGATTTGTGTAGCCTATTTGTTCTTATTTTATTATAGACTGTTCATTTGGAAGTGTTTAATAATGTTTGATCTTTATTAGTTAGGCTGGTAGTTTTTTTCTGTGTCATTGAAGAAGTAACTCAGAAGATCTGTAACTCAAAGAAATTCAGATCAAAAGTGTGGATTTTGTGACTAATTTCCATACATAGATATATGTATGGAAGCCACTAAATAAAATAATTAAAAAAGGTTATTGTGACTTTTTCTCTTATTCTGACTTTTTTCCACCTCAGAATTGTGAGATATATATTTTTTTTTATTCAGTGGCGGAAACAGGTTTCTATATATATGTATTTGACATCTGATTTGTTTATTTTTTTTCCCTGATGTTCATCCACCCCCCACAGAAACACAGATCATAAGTGAACTTCCATTAGACACTAATTAGACGTGAACAGTGCTTACACAACAACAGCACCTATTAATAGAGACAGCGACCCTTCCACAGAAAACAGATTACAGTCATCATCATCTTAATTGCCTTGAGATGATTCAGGAAAAAAATGCTGCAAATTCAATTTATGCATTTATAAATACAACCAATTAGCATTTCAAACCTGTTGTTCTGAGGGGAAGTCCTTAATTGTAATATAGCACATTTTCGACATGGAATGTGGTTCATTATCCAATTTCACATCACAAAGTTCCTTTTTTAACCCGTGGGAATGATAATGGCGTCCTACTAATGGTCTTTTGGTAATTAAACAAGCAGATATGCAGATTGCTGTCTAATGGAGTTACTTTGGTAACCATTATAAGAATTAACCACCAGTGCATGCATGAATCAATTTCAACATTGGTTTGTTTTTCAAGCAAATATCCAAGTTTAGTCGACTCCGGTGAACCGGTATGAATATGCAAGAGTCTGCATGCTCCCATTGCCTCCACAATAGACCAGCCTACTAATTTACCACAGTTCCGCTTAATGCATAATTGATATTCATGAGGTCTGTTCACGTTGCTTACCATTTTACTGAGGCTGCAAGGAGATATTATTCCCCTCCACTCAGACGAACAGCCTGATGTGCGCTTGGGCTAAGACCCATCACAATTTAATTAATCCCTGTGGGTCTGAGAATGAGATTTAAAGTCGTCTGATATGCTGTGTAGAGTATACTATTGAATTGTAGCAAGAATGATGGTCATATCTGTAAATAAAAGTCCAAATTCATTGGCATTTAATTAGTTTTTTGGTTAGCATTGCCTTCATACTGTGAAAATGAATGGTGACTGTGACCATTAAGCTCCAAAATGATAACGACTTAATGATGACTTAAATTTTTAACTTTACTCATTCAAAGCTATTGGATGGTTTTGGAAAGCTTGGAAAACAGTGCAAGAGTCATAATTAGACCCAATTCATTTTAGTCCCACATTTAACGTTTATATCTGTGATTGGTGTTCCTATAGAAGAAACACCTTTTCATTTCATAGATGTTCCGCTAAATATCTGCTTTCGTGTTCTATGAAAAAAGTAAAATCATTTCCTCACTCGCAGAGGTTCCTTTGGTTTTGAAATATGAATATCCCGCTGACTGTGTTAGTAAATCCATTGAACTGTTGACTTGTGGACATTAGAAATGAGGCAGTAGTTTAGTTGTTTTCCCGATCTGAGAAATTGCCTCGGCACTTGGCCAACTGATTTACTCCTGCTGCTTGGACAATCCCTGAGGACCTGCAGGATGTAGAGCAGAACGGCAGAGCAAAAAATCATCAAAATGGTTTGTACTGTGAAAAATGTGAGATGTTTTGCAATTATAGTAGAAAAGCGAGCTTCTCTATGGAACCTTGTGTGTGTCCACATCCTATTTCACCCCAAAATCAGAAGCAAACATTTATATATATATATTTGTATTATTTATATTTTTCATGCACTTTAATTTTAACAGGTTAAGCTCATTGTCATTATTGTAATGCAAAATTGAAATATTGTCTTAGCCATACACATTTTTAAAATTTAAATGAAGAAAATTTTCAATGCATGGTAAAATATGACCATGATGCATATTTACAAAATGTACCATTTCAAATTGTGTGTACTATATACTTATATAGCATTATTTTATACAAATAATGCTTTTGTTTTATTCTGTAACAGTAATGAAAATTGTTGAGAATTCTGTTTAATTGTCATTTCAAAATTATAATGCCACAGAGCAAGGCTTTGGTTTCTTTATGCAGAATATAATTTGTGGTGAAATATGACCTGTATTTTTTGACAGATGCACCAATTAAGACGAGGTTTGTTTTTTAATCACAGCTGGCTCTTGTCATCTGGTGGCTCAGGCTTTGGCCAACACATCTTCACAGAGGGAATATTAAATTGGTCTGGATTCTCTTCTTCTTATCATGCCGTCATAGTGAGCTCTATCATGCTCCCTTTCCTCGAGATGTCCCCCCTTTTGGGCTTCATAAATAAACCAGCAGTAGACTGGAAACTTTTCTTTTCGCCTACATGTGACATTTTCCCCCGCTGCATGGATGCAGAATCTGTTTTCGTCTGCTAGCAGCACTTATGTTCCAGTCTGATGCCATATAGTTTTCGCACATCATGTTTTATTAAACATTTTTGTTTATTTTAAGGGAAATTTTTAAAGAATAATTGTAATAATATATATGGTAACACTTTATTATAAGGTGTCAAAATACAGAGTAATTACCTAATTAAGTACTTAGTAGTAGCCATTGTACTTACATGTAACAAAATGTACTTATCATGTAACTAAGTTATGGAACAGCCTGTAATTACAGTTTGTAATTATGTATATGTAATAGGCAGCTGCTGTTACACATATGTAACAAACAGAGTCTGTTACACAGCTACTAGTACACTTAAGTACAATCTTGATACACTATTTTAAGTATCTTATGCCTGTATAATATTCTGTCATTTTAATGTAATTAGAAAGGTATTACATGTATTTAAGCTGTGTACTGGTGAGTTAAATCAAACTAAGGTGCAGCTGGATAAGGTGTACAGTATAGATACACTTGAAGTACACTTAAGTACAATCTTGATACACTTTATTTTAAGTAGCTTATGCCTGTGTACTTACATTTGTAGTTGCATTGTATAATGTCTGCAACACATGTAACAATCTTTTGGTTACACAAGTTGCTGTGTAACAGACTCGGTTTGTTACATGTGTAACAGTAGCTGCCTATTACATCTATATTATTACAAACTGTAAGTACAGGCTGTTCCATAACTTAGTTACATGGTAAGTACATTTTATTGCATGTAAGTACAACGGCTACTACTAAGTACTTAACTAGGTAATTACTCTGTATTATGGACACCTTAAAATAAAGTGTTACCATATTTTGAAGGTACAAAATCAATCACAAAAACAGAACACTAAAATCAAGCAACAAGGCATTCAAGTCGATCAGTTATATATTCATAATGAAGTGTCATCTAAGCACACTGCAACATTTATACTAGTCCACTTTCAGCTCAGTAACAAATAATAAATCAAATAAAACAAACCAATAAAACATTTCATTCATGGGGATGAACATAGAAACTAGCCTCATTATGAAACCTCTTTTAAAATGGTTGTTAACTTATCTAAAGTCTCTTAAGACTGGAATACACTACACAATTTTTGCCCCAATGTTCCACAGATTGACAGTCTGGAGAAGCTGATGCTAGTTCCCAAAGATCAGAGCCAGTCTGCAGATTTGAGTTGACTGATTCCATAGAAAATCCATTAACTTAACTTAAAGTGACAACCATCAGTTTATATGTAAAGTCTGTTTATGACGTATTTACATAGACATTCAATGTGGAAGCGCTTAAAGAGAGCACAGTGAGCTTAATTGGAGCAGCAACAATTTTTAATATATTTAATGTAATATTTATTAAAATGACAGGATTTTGCTAAATAAATAGTCTAGGTCAAGTATTAAGTTCATACATATTTTAATATGAACAACTATTATTAACAATATCTATGAAATTCTACTTTTTCTTATTGATGTCACACTGAAGCTGTGTGATTTTCATAGTATTGCACCCTTTAAGTTCACCTTAAAATAAAATGAAATCTCCAAGTGTGAACACATGGAGACTCATATATCAGTGTCCAATGATCTGATTGACTTGAAATTATAGGAGGTATATAGTAACAAACATCAATTGGTTAAGACATCAAGTAGGATAATAAATAATTTTTTGTTTTTATAATCTGATCTCAAAAATGGAAATGTGCATAATACGTGAGCTTAATAGGTGTTTACCCTACTGTAACCTACAATGTTGCTATTTCTTTACAGTAAAGTTCCGAAAGGCACAGTTGTCACAAATCCGGTTCGTGGCCTTCTGTCCGACTGCCAAAAGAGGTCACCTCACCATCATATTGACTCTCACACCACACATCACACTGGACTGCATTTCCCATCATCCATTGCACTGACGACACACACAGCTAATTCCACTAATCACGCTCACACCTGAAAATGATCACACACTATCTCACACTCTTTATAAGCCTTGGACTTTCTCTCCCTGACGGCCGAGTATTGTTCTGCGTATAGCACTCCCCTAGTGTTAGCTGCCTTACCGAGCCATTCTGTGTTTTTCTGTTTAGTTCCGGTATTGTTCTGCATTTATAACTCCTAGTTTTAGCTGCGATACGGAACCCTCTTTGTTGTTTTAGTCTTGCCTTGCCTTGTGTGTTTTCTAGTGTTTCGATTCTTGCCCGTGTTTCCTGGATTAACCCCTTGCCTTGCCGTTCGGACTCTGTTTGCACCTCTCTTGGACCACTTCTCGTTTACACAATGATTGCAAAATTGGTCTCATTTTTAAAAAGGTTTCTATTTAATGAAAAAAAATTGCCTTATTAAATGAACTATTATTTATACGTTTTTTTTTTTCCTTCTAGGGCCTGAAATTTGGAATTTAGGTCAATATTGATAATTAAACAATATTTAGCTGTTTAGGTCCGTCATGGATAAATAAATGACAATAAAACTGCCAGTAGGTGGCAGCAAGTCCCTGTTTTAATAAATGACGTACTGAATCATTCATATTAAACGATTCGTTCAAAAACTGATTTCATTCACGGAATGAAACACCGTGTTGCTCTGCACTGTTGTATAAAACTAATAGCACATTTGTACTTGCGGCCTCGCGCACATGCGCTGATATGCATAAAAGTACATTGCTTGTGCAATGAATATAAAAATGTAAAATTTTGTTTCATTGCTGGAATTATAAGGGCGTTCTAACTATTCTAATGGGCTTCATCGTGCAGTGAATGCTTTTGGACTCTCGAGATGTTTTTTTTTTTCTTCAAAGTTGGATAATGTCAGCTCTCCTATCGTCTCTCAGTCCCTCAGTCACACATACAGTACATTATGTCAGGAGAATGTCTTTAAATTCTAATCAAGGAAAAATCATACCTTCTGTTGTCTTCTTTTTAAAGAACTTCAAAAGTTGCGCTTGAACCATTTTGCGTGAAAAATTACGAAATTGCTTCCACTTGTGAGCAGCTTGCTACAGTACCGAGTTCTGACTGGCAATCGCCGTTATTTAGTTCTTAAATGATCATAAGTAGAGAATTTTTCATGTGCATGATAAGTTTTACGTAATGCACAAAATTAATAATCCAAAGGGGATGGTAAGGGGGGATGGTAATTTTGCAGAGGGGATGCTTTTTGTCATTTTTTTTCTTCCAGGGGGATGCCCTCCCCCCGCATCCCCCCTCAATTCGATCCCTGGTTATATCCATATTGTTTATATTGTATATATTCATTTACCAGAGTCATGTTGTGTGATTATAACACTGGTTATGATGTTAAGGAAATCTCAGGGGTAACATGGAGGTTTTTACATTTGTTTTCAATTATAATTAAGTATGGGTTTGTGTTACAAGTCTACAAGTACAGTACATTTGCTTAATTATTGGAACATGTTTAAAGAGGCAGCCACCTACAACAACCACACAGACCTGCATGAGTAAACTGAAACTGTGACTGCTTACATCAAAAAGTGCACTGATGATGTGACAGTCACCAAGACCATCACCACACGTGCCAACCAGAAGCCATGGATGACAGCAGAGGTTCTTGGGCTGCTAAAGACCAGAGATGAAGCATTCAGATCAGGAGATAAAGCAGCCCTCAAAACAGCAAGAGCCAATCTGTCCTGTGGCATTAAAAATGCAAAACAGTCATATGCTCAAAAAATCAACAGTCACTTCACAGACAGCAGAGACACACGGAGCCTGTGGCAAGCCATTCAGACCATCACTGACTACAAGCCCCCGCCACAGGCCTGTGATGGTGACACATCCCACCCCGATGCACTCAACCACTCTTATTCTAACAATCTGTCCCTCAATGTGGAGAAGACAAAGGAGGTTGTGATGGACTTCAGGAGAAACTCCGTTGACCACCCCCCACTGATCATCGACAGCTCGACTGTGGAGAGAGTCAGCAGCACTAAATTCCTGGGGGTGCACATCACAGAGGATCTCACCTGGACCACCAACACCATGTCACTCTCCAAAAAGGCACAACAGCGCCTACACTTTCTCCGCCGGCTGAAAAGAGTAAGTCTCCCTCCACCCATCCTCACCACATTCTACAGAGGCACCATTGAGAGTGTGCTGACCAGCTGCATCACTGTCTGGTACGGGAACTGCAGTGCTGCTGACCGCAAGACCCTCCAGCGGACCGTGAACACAGCTGCAAAGATCATCGATGCCCCTCTCCCCTCCATCCTGGACATTTTCCTTACACGATGCTCCAGCAAAACCAACAGCATCCTGAAGGACTCCACCCATCCCTCCCACAGTCTCTTCCAGCTCCTACCATCAGGAAGACGGTACCGGAGCATCAGAGCCCGCTCCGCCAGACTGCTCAACAGCTTTTTCCCCCAGGCTGTGAGAGCCCTGAACTCAAATCACCCCGCCCCCCTCTGAAACCCCATGCAAACCCCTACCTCTTGAATCAGTATGTGTACAATCAGGCACAATCATTTCAATCAGACATCCCATTGTTTACGCTGTTTACTCTGATCATTTCATATGCTGCTCAGCTTTCTGTTTGCCAACAGTCTGATTTGCACTGTCACATACTCTTGCCAATGATGCTTTTTTTGTCACCCTGAAAGTGCTGAAAAATTAAAGTGTAGACACAAAAATGGAAAGGTACAGTTGTAGCTCTAAAATAGGATTTTGAAATACAAAAAATATTTATTTTTATTTTCATGCACTATTGATTACCATGGCTGACCAGAAAAATTAATTTTTTTTTTGTCTTTTATCATAATGCTAGCCATGCTGTTTTATAATAACATTAAGACAACCATGTTTTTTATTACAGTGATTTAACTATGTTCAAGGGAGTTTAAAGCGCAACACTATGCCATAAGTGTGGTAAAATCACAGTAAAGCACAGCGTCCCATAGATTATTCCTTTAAAAACATGATCCAAGCAGCTTAAAACGGTTAATGGTCCAGAAGGACATAGGGTTACATTTTTTCTCTCTGATAACTGTTAACTACTGACAAATGGCAGTGCCGTCTTGTTGTGCTCTGTGCCAGCTTGAATGCTTGAGCACTCCCAAGAGACAGCTTTATACTGCAAGGTTAGTATAACAGTTCATGCTTGTAGCTTACCCCTTTTTACTTTTGACACTTTTTCAGACTTGTGAACAGATTTTTATCAGTTGGTTTAAAGAAAAATAAAAACATTAGTTTCGGACTTAACAGACTGACTGGTAGAAGTTCACGATTTCTGGCTCAAATATGAAAAGCGTGTGAAATACATTTGTTCACTGTGTCACAATAGTCCCAGTGCAAACTCCCAAAAACGGACAGATGCCTAGCCATCTGAAAGTTTCAAAAATGAAACCCTCAAGTCATTCTCGCCCCATTTGGAGTGTGTTTAGTAAGACGAATGGAAACATTACCCATATGTCATTGTATTAGAACAGAAGTCAGCGTTGGAGCAAGATGTTGAAAGTGTTAAAAACAACAATATATTTTTCCAAAAGTCACTGTGATGCTGTACAGGTATGTGCGTATAAGGATCACATTTAGTCCATATTTTAGAGAAAATGTGCATTGGTGGAGAGGAGAAATGCTGATAACCCTGGCAGGCTCTGTTTCTGCCACAGCAACACTGGCATTTTGGCCATTTGGTGACACTGCATTGCAGACCAGGAGCCAGGCGCGGATGTGCCAACACAATCATGACAAGATGCTTGCTTCATGGTCCTTTAACTCTTTCTTTCCCTCTGTCTCCTTCCATTTTCATAAGTGCCTATAATGCTTTTCTTGTTTTATCTCTTTTAAACTAACCCTGTAGGTTCCAAGAGGGGGGTTTCTCATCAGTGCCTTAAAAGAACAGTTTTGTTTCTCCAAAGAACCATTTAGTAGATTTGAAACATTTAAAGAACCTTTTTCCACTATAAGGAATGTTTTGTGGAATGGAAAGATTCCATGAATGTTAAAGGTTCTCATGAAACCACATATGCCAATAAAGAACTTTTATTTTTAAGAATGTAGAAATGTCAGATTGTCCTTCTTAGACAGTAATAGATGGAGACTTTTGCCTAAAAATATGCTTGTAATTCCATTTATTTCTACTTTCTAATAAATTTAGAGAAAACAAATGCTCATATTTGCCAAGAGTTCTCAGTTTTGCTTCTTTTAAGAATCAACTTTGTCTCTAAAGTTGCAGGGTAAATAAAATAAGAGGTTGATGAGAAATATTTGACTTCACATTGAAATCTCTGACTTTTCTGAGCACGCTTTGAGACACTGCTCTTTCTCTCAATAGAAAAAGCGATAAGGAGACCGAAGACACAAAAGGGCTCATTTGCATTTCTTTGAAACGGCTTGCTGTCTAGGAGAAACAGTTCAGATAATTATAATAAATAATTTTAATAATAATATTTTGTTATATTTATATAGCGCTTTTCTGGGTACTCAAAGCGCTTTACATAGAAGGGGGGGAATCTCCTCAACCACCACCGAAGATACCGAAGAGATCATATTTGTGATTATTCTTTCCGGCAGGAACGTCTGCAAACAAAAGTTAAATATTTCAAAATGATAAACTCCAATATTTCTCATCAAATTCTTCCAAGACCAAATGAGCTGAGCTATGCTGTTTGCATTAATTTTATAGATAAATTGTCTCCATCTGTAAAGAAACATCTGCATATTTAAATGAAATATAACTGAAAAGTCTTCAAAATAGCTCACGACTTTTCTCTGCAGTATCTCTAGAACCCTCCTGTCTGTCTATTTGAAATGCATTTATGCAGACAGGTTCACTTAGGTTGCATAGAAAGTACTCAGTCATGGTGATTCTGTTCGGTTGAAGAGGGTCATTGTCTGAGGCCAGACCTAGTCTCATTTACTGCAGATTTCACCCAGACACACACATGCACACAGCATTTCACAAATTCTTTGTTACACATTCTTATCTCTTTTTCCCTCTCGCTCGCACTCGCTCTGCTCGACTGTGATGTCTCAAGCAGCTTCGGTCTGCCGGCAGTGCTCGCTCATCTGGAGGTCAGACACGCAGTGGGGGGGAGAGATCGGTCAGATAGAACAACACACGCTGGCTGAGATCGGTCAACCCGAGCAGTAAGCCATGAAACGGTGCCGCAGGCTTTGAAGATCACACTGAAGAGCAGATCTAAGCACACAGAGAGCAGACGAGCTGTGGCGATATAAGAATGTGCAAATTCCCAAAATGTGGAGGAACTTCACAATCCACAATGTCACTGACTCTGGGTGCTTTGCAGAATGAACTAGAGGACTAAACTCACCATTGCTTTCCTAAGGTGTTGTGAGTGTTCTGAGCGTTTTAGAGTGCTGTTGTTTCATTGTTTGGGTGTTATTAGTGATTTGACTTGCTATTCTAGTGTCTGTTAATGTTTAGTAGTGTTTCCAAACTGAGGTCTGAGAGCAGTGTAATCGTTTTCTGAAACTCATTTTGGTAATTAAAATAAATCTGGAATAAAATATGAATATTAGTTGAAGATGAAAATGAAATGAAAATGAAAAATGTTGCCTTGGCAACTAACTAAATTTACTAAAATTCCTAAAACCCAAACTGAAATATAACAAACAAAATGTAAATTATCAAAATTTAAAATTAAAGCTGAATAGAAAAAACTAACTAATAAATATATAAAAGATAATAACAAAATAAATAAAAAAATCGAAATTAAATACTATAATAGTATATAAATAATATTACAATAACTATCAGTTTGGGGAATTATTTATTAAATAATTATGTATTATTATTTATTTACAAAATACATTTTTAGTTATGAAAAAAGTGTTAATGCGTTTTATTTATTAATGCAGTATAAAATATTTTAATTTAATTTTACATGTTCATTTTCATTGCTATTTACATTATACAGTCAAACCAAAATTTATTCAGACACCTTCAACATTTCTCACATCATCACAGTTTATTTGCTATAGTTTAGAAAATAGTAATAAAATATGACAAGAACTCAGAGTTAAACTGTGTCAGAACAAATAAATCTTGATAATGCCATGCTTCTGTTAGACTGTCTCACAAATGAATTAAATTAGGTCAACCAATTACCAAGCAATGCTTAATTTTGTTCAGACTGTGGTGTAAAAAGGGCGCATTAGCAATTAAAGAAGAAACACTTAAGCAAGAAAGGTCAGGTCAAAGTGTCTGAATAATTTTTGGTCCCAGTTTTTTTTTTTTATCACTTTTAATGGTAGTCCATTGTATGAAGAATTTTTGGGTATAATATGTCACAGTTTACTTTATATTGCAATCCACTTGTAAAAAAAAATATTATAAAAATTATTTTCTGTATAAAGCTGCTTTAGAGCAATACATTTGTTCCATATAAATACATTTTAAATGCTCTTTATAATACTTTGTACAAAAAAGTACTCAATAAATGTTTTTCAATATATTTTTCAGCTAATACCTTAATAATAAACTAAAATATTGTCTGTTGTTGTTTTAAAAGCATTGCAGGAAGAGAAATGCCAGAACCTTGCTCAGATGGAGGTTATTTGATTGGACTCCCAGCATTGCCTGCTCTCAGTCTGTTTCTCCTATAAGCGCTTTGTGAAAACTTGTGTACTGGGCTCTTCTTCCCAGCAGACTTCAGATGTAAATTGATGGGTTTCTGTAGAGAACACATGCAGTTGTCGTTCATGCCGCACTTGGTAAATAACATGCGTTCTTAGAAAAGAAACGCGGACTGCAGTGTATTCTATTGTGGTTGCCTGATCATTTGTCTACTTGTGCCCTCCAATGTCCGCCGCTATCAAAGTGCTGAAAGAGACAATAGACAACATTGGATCTCGCAGCAGACAGAGATACGTGTTGCCAGGTAACCACACCTGACATTGAGCTGAAGGTACGCTGCCATAAAACCGCCTTTTATTAGCTCTACCCAGGAGACTGTTCTTTATCGTAAAAGTGCGGTCACCTTTTTTAGCAAAATTTTGTGGGCGAAAGAAGTCAGTAGTGTAGCATTACATGAATCACCTCTCACAAAGAAGTGGCTTTTAAACCAGGCAACTTTCTGCTGGTCGACACGGTGAATTTGCGTGACCAACTTGAACACAAGCAACTTTTTTGCGCTGATTCCTGTTGACAAGATTAGATTTCGCCCCCAGAATTTCACAGAACAATGGTAAATGTGATTACACCTGAGTATCATAACCATATGTGCTTTGTACTTTGGTGTGAGCATTTTATATAAATTCTGACCATGTCATTCCAAGCCTGTTCTTTCCTCCGTGGAATACAAAAAGAGATATTTAGCAGAATGTTGAGGCTGCTCTTCATTAATGCAAGACTTCATCTATGGCTCGTAACAGGTTGGTCACATGACATGCAATAACTAATGACATTTATGCTGCCTTCACGTGTTATTGAACATTTCCTACTTTCCACTTCTGAAATCATAATTAAGAGTTTGTCAATCAGGTGCTTTGTTAATGAATCATGGAAGATGCTTACTTGCTCTACTATGTACTTTCATCGTTTTAAATAGGCAGCTTCCTGACAATTTTGGAATTTCAGTCACATACATGCTGTATATTAAACATACAATATGCATCAGTTAATTATTTATATATGTAAATGTGCAAGACGTTCACAACAAGACAAGGCAATGTTGCTGATGTTTATGGCCCACCCAACTCAGGAACAGGGGTATCAAGAGTTTTCTAGTAGTAAATACAACTTTAGAGGCCCTTTAAATCCAAATTCACCAGGTTTGATTGTGCATGATTGTGCTTGAGAATCAAATATAGACAAAATGACAAATATGACTTCAGAATATAATACACTACTTTTATGATCTTTTTATGGTGCTTTGTCCTGTTTCACAGAAGTTCTTTCATCGTGTGAGTCTTAGCTTGAGTAGGCTGGAGCATGTTTGGTTAACTTATGGAAAATAAGCAATGTTTCATCTTAAGAGTTTGATTGATCATTGTTGTTATTTGTGGTACTGTAGTGTTGAATTATGGGATGTGCATTGGGAGTATAGAACCACATGGTGGCAGCGCTAATCCACAGTGCTTTTCTGCCACATTTCTGCTTTACGCTTTTAGCTTTTCAGGAACTTTACTGGCCTGGCCTGAATTCAGTTAACCTACTCCCTTAAATTGAACAGAAACCACTTAGACTTCATTTAGACCTTATTGCAGGAAATACTGTACAACTTGCAGTAATTTAAATAAGTTGATGTCTTTTATGTTAAAGTGGAAAGGGCATTTTTAATTTCCCTTAAATTGAATTTCTTTACTGTACTTGTCAGTGATTTATTCTGTTATTATTGAGCGTGTGTGTCTGAACATCTCAGCGTTCAGGCGCCATGCTGTTTGGCTTCTTAAAGGACACTGCTGTATTACTTTTTCTTGTAGATGCTTTTGACTTTTTTGACCTGCTTTTAATTGTGCGTGTATGTGACGGGCTGTTACAGACTAATTAATCTCCTGCTGCCCTTGCCATATCAGCTGTTCACAAATTAACCAGAGTAAATAGTCCTGTTTCTACCACAGAGGACAATCGTGTCCCCACAGAGGACAATCGAGAGAGAGAATAAGAGAGAGGGAGTATGAGTAGGTCAAAATGGTGAGGATGTTTATGAAGTTTTAATTGATTAAATCTGGAGACAAGTATGTTCATGTAAAGTGAAGTGAAGTGAAGTGACATACTGCCAAGTATGGTGACCCATACTCAGAATTCGTGCTCTGCATTTAACCCATCCAACGTGCACACACACAGCAGTGAACACACACACACCGTGAACACACACCCGGAGCAGTGGGCAGCATTTATGCTGCGGCGCCCGGGGAGCAGTTGGGGGTTCGGTGCCTTGCTCAAGGGCACCTCAGTCGTGGTATTGAGGGTGGAGAGAGCGCTGGACATTCACTCCCCCCATCTACAATCCCTGCCGGCCCGAGACTCGAACCCACAACCTTTGGATTACGAGTCCGAGTCCTTGTGTCACTTTTGTTTGTTTTTGACTTATTTTAAGGCTCTGACTTGAGGCTAGCTCATCTGGAACAGGGAATTGGGTAGTGCTATGTATTTTACAAGTTTTGGAGAAATGTATGTAACATTACATCACTTGTTCACCAATGGATCCTCTGCAGTGAATGGGTGCCGTCAGAATGAGAGTCCAAACAGCTGATAAAATCATCACAGTAATCCACAAGTATTCCACACAACTCCAGTCCATCAATTAATGTCAATGTTAATGTTAAGCGAAAAGATGAGTGTTTATAAGTAAAAAAGCCATCATTAGAATATTTTTAACTGTCTATAATATCCCCAGTGTAAAAGCCATCTTGTCTGAATCAGGAGAGAAATATGAACAGATGGAGCAATCAAAACCGTTCTAAACAATTATGTTGATGGTTTTTGATGTGAGAGTACAACAGGGAAGGAACTTTTTCACTGGAGGAAGCATTATGTATTTTGCCCAGAAATGACTGTTTAAAGTTTAAATGCTTTAATGATGCATTTGTTAACTTGCACCCATTCACTGCTGGTTAAATAAAAAATAATGATTGTTTAACAACTAACTGAGAGAAAGAGTCTTAAGTCGCTGGGGTATATTTGTAGCAGTAGCCAAAATACATTGTATGGGTCACTATGCCAAAAATCATTAGGATATTAAGTAAAGTTCATGTTCCATGAAGATATTTTGTAAATTTCTTACCGTAAATATATAAAAACTTAATTTTTGATCAGTAATATGCTTTGCTAAGAACTTCATTTGGACAACTTTAAAGGCAATTTTTTTCAATATTAGATTTTTTTGCACCCTCAGATTCCAGATTTTCAAATAGTAGTATCTCGGCCAAATATTGTCCGATCCTAACAAACCATACATCAATGGAAAGCTTATTTATTCAGCTTTAAGATGATGTATACATCTCAATTTTGAAAAATTGACACTTAAGACTGGTTTTGTGGTCCAGGGTCACATATATGTTTGTCTTTAAGAGATCTGCCTGAGGAAATAGTACCGCTGGTTCTCAATTAAGTTTTAACTGAAAATATTCTAGTACGTTTATTATGAGTTTATTGAATGTAATATATCATGCTGTTAAATTCATCAGTTGTACAGCACCAGTGGGAGTATTTTATTATGTTAGAGCTTTATATTCCGTGTTGAGCAGCATGCAGAATATATTAATATTTCCTTTTGTACAAACTGTTCAATATGACCACAAAAAAATCACAATCAATCACTTGAAGTGTATTTTATACATACAGTAACTTCAATACACCTCTTGTTTTGCATGTCTGAATTAGACACATTGAAGTCATTTTTATTTGTGTGTGTGTGTGTGTGTGTGTGTGTGTGAACAAAAATGTCAGTGTGTAACCATCCTGAGCTTCTAATGGAGGATTTTTTTAATTACACGTGCTCATACTCTGATTGTTAAAAGTAAATAATTACCAAAAAATTTAAATTAAGAAATAAATTTTTTTATTTTTGTTGTTTTTGTTTTTTGTTTTTTTTTACTCATGGTTAGATAGTTTAAGTTGTAAAGATTTGTATGACTTCTCATAAGGTTGGGTTACATTTTAAACTAGTCTTTTCATCTTTTCATTTTCATTTGGACATCCATGTTAGTTGCTGACCCGTGTGCGTGTGTCTCAAAGTAAAGAAGTCATTTGAAAGACAAGCACCTGCTCATAGTTGTGGATCCTCCGCCTCAGGTAGTGAAAGGGAGGGAAGAACGGAGGGATGGGAGGCAGAGAAGGAGGGACACAATCTCACACACTGAGACAGAGGCACAAAACCAGTACCCTCTGTCATAGAGAGACAGAGACAGAGGAGAAGAAACTGTTAGAGTGGGAGATTAAGAGTGAAAGCAGAAGTATGTCTCACAGAAAGAGGAGCTTCACTTTTGGAGCATATGGGGGGTAAGACACACTACTGAGGATTTGTGAATTGTTATACTTGCACATTTTGCCATTTGACTCTGTTATGCTTGCTTGGTTAAAACGGTTCAGTTGAACTGCTGATGGTTTGATGGTAAGATGATGTCAGAATTTGCTCAGATGTGTTTTTCTGACTAAAAGGGCCAATGGAAACATGAGTCATGTAGTAATTTGTGACACTGTGACAGTTTGAAATACTTTTGTGTTAAAGTGAAAGATTATTGAACTACATCAACCATAATGACATTGTGTATTGTGATGAATCTGTTGCTCTTTGGCTTTTTACCCACATCGTCAGGTCTAACAGGTTTGTAATTTGGATTGCATAAACGTTCTGAAACTGGTTCTGTTTGATCCAGCGTGTTTACTGACACATGCTCATCCAAACACACACTGATCCCTCATGTGGTGGTTTATAGGCCTTGTTTGTACATTCAGCGGCTGGGCTTCGATATTTACTGCTGAACTCATGTGGTATTTACAGAGCAGTTGTATAGACTGAGTGGTTTATTTATGTCAAATACCGTTTGATTTGATTTTTTTAATAAAAAAATAAATACAAAATTGCATATGACTGAAAATTGTGCATGGGACAAATATTTAAATGCTTTTTTCACCAATGGTATTATAAAATTTTATCAAATGTCATATAAGTTTGTAACTAGTTGTTACATTTTCTGAAGAAAATATCAGGGGTTTATATCTGTATAAATCCGGTTTAATGATATTTCACCCAAAAATGTTTTTTTTTTTTTTTTATTTACCCTCAGGCCAACCAAGATGTAATTGTTTTTTTTTTTTTTTAATCAGAACAGATTTGGAGTAATAATCACTTGCTTTATAAGATGGATTTGTTTCTTGCAAACACACAGCTTTTCGGTTCACTGTGTATTATTTGATTGACTGGAGTCGTGTAGATTACTTGTGGATTAATGTGATGTTTTATCAGCTGTTAGAGTCTCATTCTGACAGCACAAATTCACTGCAGAGGATCCATTGATGAGCAAGTAATAATAATGCTACATTTCCGATGAGGAAACAAACTTGTACAGCTTGGATCTATTCCAGAAATTAGAAAAAAAAAAAATATTACAAAAGTGCATCCTTCTGACTTGCACTTCTGCAGTAGGTCATACAAGCATAGAAATGTAATACCCGTTGATTAAATAACATGCATGTAGTAATGTAATTAAAATTACAATTTAATCAGTTGACAGCCCTGCTTCATTATTCAAACTGAATCTGAAAGACTGTAAGCTCCAGCAGCTAATAAATGATCAAAGTCACTGTTAGTCCTTTCTGTCAAGGCTATGGAAGTATTTGTTACTCTATGCTCTACCTGAAGTGTTAACTTATTTTGTTGACACAACAGTCACACTTTTCCCTTGCACTCAGCAGAAGGTTGGAGGACACACTCGTGCTATGATTGACAGTGGAGGTCTGACATTTACAGCAAAGGCAGTAGATGGTGATTTCCAGATGCATCTGGCCTTAAAACAGTAACTTTTGGTCTAAATTTTTTTGATGAAGGATTTGATCAGGGTTATAGATTCTTGTTCAACACTTTCTCACAAAATATACACGTAACACTTGGCTCAGGTCACTCATATTGTATGATGCATGCTTTTTTAATCAAATAGATGGGTTTGTTTGTAGAACCATCTTGTGACAAGATACGAGATGACACCAGTTGCGTTAGGCTGGAAAATGGGGTTTCATTTTCATGCGAAACTGCCATTGTGTTTAGCGTTGTCTATTTTGATATTGAGTCTTATGAAAGGTCTTATTCAGAACACATCTGAGGACTGAGCTGTTTTTAAATCAAGCAGCGTCACAGCATATTCTTAGAACAAAGCTGCAGCTGCTCTTCAGAAAAACGTTAGAGAAGCTGCTTCTCTCATTAGCGTCTCAAAACCACAAATGCCCTCCGTACAATTCTACAGCTTTTGTTGAGCAGAACTGTTGAGATTTGCTGAGTCATTATCACATCTAGTGCATTGAATTTATTAGCTTTTAGCATTTAGCAGGCTCTGTGTGGAGATTGATTGCCAGAATCAATTACCGCTCTTTTTGTGTAATGGCTATGGCTTTCGGTTGTATGTGCAAATATTCAAAAATCTATGTTTTTATAAAAATACCATGTTTCTTTTCTCCACAGAGTGGACAAAACCTTCTCCAGGTCAAGACATATTTGGTAAGTCCTTCACTTTCTTGAAAGTAGTTAGCATTAAAAGTATATAATATAATTTAATGTTAGCAAACAAATTTTTAATAATTCAATTTATGGATTAATTACACTAACGTTTCCTAAAAAAAAAAACATTTGAAAACTGAAAATATTATCTTGGTACAGACACAAAGGGGAATTTAAGTCAAAATTTAAGTAAGATTTTCCAACT
Source organism: Barbus barbus (assembly GCF_936440315.1). Classification (NCBI taxonomy): domain Eukaryota; kingdom Metazoa; phylum Chordata; class Actinopteri; order Cypriniformes; family Cyprinidae; genus Barbus; species Barbus barbus. Next base: position 26,737,310 of record NC_136741.1, on the reverse strand, counting down.
TTTCCAAGTAGGAAGTAGGGAATGCATGCATTCCAAATTGAATGTAATGCAGCACATTTTTATTAATGGTCAAATAAAAGTCTTATTTTTTGTTGTTGTTTTCTCTAAACATCCTTGTGCAAATTATGATAAATGTACTTCAGAAGCAAAATTGAATATTAAAGATGCTTATTTTCAGAGAATATTTATTGAATTTTTTTCTATTTAATTGGCATATATGTAAATGTATCTTGTTTTAAGGATTTTTAATATCCTTTTAATAATAGTTTTTTCCCAGTGTAGTGTACCCCCCACCCCCTCCCTTTGCACACATGTTTGGACACAAGGCACAAAGTTTGTCATCACATTCCATAACTGTAAAGGTCACTTCAACTACTGTATGATTTGTGTGAGCAGTTGAAAAGGGCAGGTTGGATCCAGTAACCTCACAAATACAAGCAAACTCTCCGATATCTTTTGCATCAGCCACCCCCACACTATACTGCTGGTGGAAAGTTTCACGCCTGCTTGACTGACAGCATTATTACTACAGAGGGAGCTGGTTATGTGTAAAGCGGGTTCATAATGGCTGTGAACAGGATGTGTCTGGAGAGATGAGGGAACGTGAAGGGAGAGGGCGAATGGCGGAATGTAATTATGGCGGGACCTGGATTTCACTCCACGCGTATCATCCCAGATGAGCGCTGTAGTGCATGCTAATGCGAAGAGAGACCCAAGAGAAACAGCACACGTGAAAACTAGCTATCTTTATGCTATTCTTTTCCCCCTTGATTTCTTACAGTTGTTTTCTCTGTTTTTCTCCTTAACTCAGACAGTAAGTGTTTCAACAGCTCGCTTTAGTTGAATAAAACATGAAGCAAACGCATTAAGTACCCTCGTCCTGAGGTTTGTTGTCAGATAAACATCCGAATTTTGTTGTAGATGTATTGGAAGAAACAAAAGACATTCTTTGAATATGAAAACACTGAATATGTATCTATTTGCACTGTAAGTTGTTTTTTTCATAGTATTAACAATCCCCTGCCCTTAAGTATTAAACTTTGGTGTGTCACACATCCTGTTACATAATCTACGTAAATTATACCTCACATTAAAGGGCTAGTTCACACAAAAATTAAAATTCTGTCATCATTTACTGACCCTCCAATTTTTCTAAACCTGTATAAATTTCTCTGTTTTTGAACGCAAAAGAGGATATTTTGAAGAATGTTGGTAACCAAACAGTTCACGGTAGCCATTGACTTCTAATATTATGCAAAAAAAAGTCAATGACTACCGTCAACTTTCTGGTTACCAACATTGTTCTTTTTTGTATAGGTCTTTTGTCTCCGCACTGCCTGCTGGAGTTGGACATGAGCTGAGTCCCAAACTCTCTCGCTCGCTCGGAACCATTGGTCGATAGCTGGAACGTCGGAGGGCTCTTCTGTCCAGGGAAACAGAGGGGGTTGGTAGCAGAGTATGCACTGGAAAGGGGTGAGGCCGGTGGTGGTTAGCTTGAGGGAATTTTGTGCATACTCGGCCCACGGGAGGAAACGGTTCCAGCTGTGCTGGTTGTCATGAAAGTTGGCCCGGAGATATCGCCCATTTTCCTGAATCTTCCGCTCAGTCTGGCCGTTAGTCTGGGGGTGATACCCTGAGGAGAGACTGACGGTGACATCGAGGAGTTTGAAGAATGCCTTCCAGACACGGGAGACAAACTGTGGCCCATGGTCGGAGACGACATCTTCCAGGATGCCGAAGGTGCGGAAGAGATTATGGAAGAGGGCCTTTGCTGTTTCGAGGGCTGTGGGTAAACCCCGGAGGGGAATTAACTGGCAGACTTTGGAGAAACTGTCAACTGCAATGAGTATGCAGGTATAACCTTCTTACTTGGGGAGATCTGTGACGAAGTCGACTCCGACGTGTGACCAGGGGGAGACGTGGAATGGGTAATGGGACAAATTTTCTGGCAGGTAAGTGATGTGGAGTCTTGGAGATGGCGCAGATTGAGCATCCACGAACGTACTGGGAGACATCCCGGGCCATACTGGGCCACCAGTACCGGGCTTGGAGGAGCGAGAGAGTACGCTGGCTGCCTGGGTGCCCAGAGCCTGGGGAAGCATGCAGAGAGCCCAGAAGGGAAGTTCTCAAGGAGAAGGTTTTGCCCTCTGGGCCTCCCAGCGGAGCGGGTTCGGTGATGGAGGCGATGTGGATGTGTTCATTCAGGGCCCACCGGATGGGGCTCATAAAAATGGCTGGAGGAAGTATGGGTTCAGGTGTGGAGGGTTTGTCGGGGGCATGGATACGTGAGAGGGAATCTGTCTTGACATTCTTATCTCCGGGTCGATACGTGATGGAAAACTGGAACCCGGTGAAGAAGAGGGCCCAGCGAACCTGCCGGGGGTTTAACCTCTTAGCACTTTGGAGATATTCCAGGTTTTTGTGGTCAGTGAGGACCGTAAAGGGGTGTTGAGCTTCCTCCAGCTAGTGTCTCCATTCCTCCAGTGCCAGTTTAATGGCGAGCAGCTCCCGATTTCCAATATCGTAGTTCTGCTCCGTTTGGGAAAGATTCCTGGAGAAGTAAGCGCAAGGGTGGAGTCGGGGAGGCTCTCTGTGGTATTGAGACAGCACTGCTCCCACACCGGTGGTTGAGGCAGCCACTTCCACTATGAATGGGAGTTGGGGTTCAGGATGTGAGAGAATGGGAGCAGTGCAGAAGGCCTCCTGGAGCTTCTTGTAGGCAGCTCGAGCTTCGGAGTTCCAGGACAGAAACTTGGGTTTCTGACAGAGCATGGAAGTGAGGGGGGCTGAGAGGAGACTGAAGTTCAGAATGAACCTCTGGTAGAAATTTGCGAAGCCAAGGAATCGTTGCAGTTCCTTTACTGACTGAGGCTGGGGCCAGTCCCAGATGGCTTGGACCTTCCCCTGGTCCATCTGGATCCCATCCGCACTGAATATGTAGCCGAGGAACTGGACCGTGGGGCGGTGGAACTCACACTTCTCGAGCTTCAGGTAGAGGTAGTGTTTCCTGAGTTGGCGTAGGACCTGCGTCACGTGATGGCGATGTTTAGCCAGGTTCCGGGAGTAGATCAGGATATAGTCTATGTACACGATGACAAACCGGTGGAGGAACTCCCGGAACACCTTGTTCATAAACCCCTGGAAGACGGACGGAGAGTTGGAAAGGCCATACGGCATGACCCGATATTCATAGTGGCCTGAGGGACACTCGTCGGCTTCACGGATACGAATGAGGTTATAGGCGCTCCGCAGGTCCAGCTTCGAGAAGATGCGGGCCTCACGGAGTTCCTCGAGGGTGGCCGGGACCAGGGGAAGAGGATAAAGGGAGCTTGACAGTGTGGTCCGGTAGTGCCTCTGTCCTTCTTGCACACGAAGAAGAAGATCGAGGCCGCCGGAGAGGTGGAAGGGCGAATTAACTGTTGTTGGAGAGCCTCCTTGATGTAATCCTCCATCGCCTCCAGGATGGACAGGGGGTATACTCGACCCCTGGGGAGTATAGCTTCAGGCAGCAGGTCGATGGCACAATCCCATGGCCCGGGCGGTGGTAACTTCGTGGTTGCCTATTTGCTGAACACTTCCTGGAATGCCAGCTAGTCAGATGGGATCGTCGGAACCTCACGAGGATCGGTGCTCTCCACTAGGGTGGAATGAACTTGGAGCTTTTTGTTACTAACCAGGGGTACAGGGATGTTGGAGAGACAGTTTTGGATGCAAGTTTTACTCCATCGGAGGATCTCGCTGGTATCCCTTCTGACTTCGGGGGAATGTTGAGATAGCCAGGGGCGTCCCAGGATGATTTTGACGGTGGGTCCCTCCAGTAACAGAAAGGAAATCCTCTCCTGATGAATACAGCCTACTTTCAGAGTGATCGGCAGAGACCGGAACTTGATGTGCCCATGCCCGAGCGGTTTTCCCTGTATGGTCTCGATCTTCAGCTCGGCCTGTCTCTGGCGGGGTAAATCAAGCTGTTTTAGGAGGGTTTGTGAGATGAAATTGCCTGAGGATCCCGAGTCCACGAGGGCAGGTACTGAAATGAAATGACCTGGGGTGAGCAGTTGTACCGTTAGCAGAGGTAAGGTAGAGATAGCAAGCTCCAATTGGAGGGTACTCACCGCTGGGCGTGGGGGGGCGAGAGGGGCACACCCGAATGAAGTGCCCCAGAACTTCGCAGTACAGGCACAGCCCCATGGCGAGACATCGAGCACGCCCAGTGCATGACAACAGGTTTATTGAGTAGTAGCAGAGGGGAATGAGATGAGCAGAATGTCCAGGTAAGCAGGCGGGGAATGGGAATGTCTCTAGGGACTTATCTGACTGTGAATGTCCTTTTTCCTTTTTCAGGGGATCCGGAGGTAACAGTGGAGCGTGGAAACAGTGGAGAACTGGAGCAGTGGAGAACAGGGATAGGAACACTGGAGCAACTGGTAAGTAGACAAAAGGTAAGTGGGTCAGGTTAGTCAATATGGAATGTTTGAGACCAGACAGTGAGTGAACGGGAGGAGTGCAGGGATATAATGCTGCTGATTAGTGCTGACAGGTGGCGGTGATCAGAAATCAGGGGATTGGGATCTGGTGAGTGTCGTTGCTGGAGACTGTGGTGACTCTGACAGTATTTTTAATATTTGTATAAAATATTAAAATAATATTTAATAAAATATTTATTATTAAAAACAAACATTTATTATCTCTTGATGAAGCTATTGATTGATTATGTAACTAGTTCTGTTAATTGGTTAAGCAGGCAGTTATTGGACAGTTCGAAAATATCAACATGATAAAATGTCACCCGATTTATTTGCCTTTTCTTTGGAAATATAAAAATGTAACTCTATTTGCAAAAAACATTTTGGAAACATTCTTTTCAAAAGCAATACTTACAGTAATGAAGTGGCTGTAAAAACAGGTAAAAGCGCATTTGTAACCTTAATCGTTTGCGTTTTCAAGTGCTCTTTTGTCGTGCATGTTTGGAATTTCACTGCACCGAGTCACTTTGCATCCAAACACTTCCTCTCATATTCACCCACTGCAACTGTCAGAGCCTGTGCTGTTTGGAGACACAATGCTTTTATGATTAGACCTATTCAGATCAGTATTACGCATCAGCCTGGTATTCTCTTCTGTATGAATGTCTCTGCTGTTACATTTGCTGAGACGTGGCCCGTGTGGGCTTTCTCAGCTGGTCTTTATCTTGCAGGCCTGAGAAAATTGTTAAGACAGCTCTCGGATTTGTAAGAAACAGGCTGTAAAAGGGCGTATGGAGGCGATAGTTAAAGCTGTGCGCTGGATGGGGCATCCCTGCGTCCTTTCTCATGGGACGAGCATGTGCTTGGGATAAAAGCTGCCAGGGACAACAGGGACACTCTTAAGTGATGCTGTTTATGCAGTGTTAGATGTTCTCAGGAAGGACAATATTAATAATAAGGTGCTTTGATTTGTATGCCGTAGTATTTATGTATTTATGTACCTGGTACCATGGATCATGTACCATACATATCATACATGACCATATACCATACATTATCCAAAAATTAGTTGCAGTAAGTTGACGATATTTTATTATTATTATTATTTAGTTTTTTAAATTATTAGCTAAATTTCAAAAACAAAAAAATATTTGTTGTCCAGCTCTTGGAATGAACTACCATTTCTGTTCATCGGTCAAGCATACAGTTATTGGTCAATGCAATAGTCTCAGAATGGTTAAATGTTGTCTGATTAATTGCCTGGAAAATATTTGTGACCCTGGACAACAAAACCAGTCATAAGGGCCAAGTTTTTTTTAATTAAGATCAAAGCTGAATAAACAAGCTTTCAATTGATGTGTGGTTTGTTAGGATAGGACAATATTTGGCCGAGATACAACTATTTGAAAATCTGCAATCTGAAGGTGCAAAAAATCTAAATATTGAGAAAATCGCCTTTAAAGTTGTCCAAATGAAGTCCTTAGCAATGCATATTACTAATGAAAAATTAAGTTTTGATATACTTATGGTAGGAAATTATCTTCATGGAACATGATCTTTGTTTAATATCCTAATGATTTTTGGCATAAAAGAAAAGTCGATCATTTTGACCCATATTGTTGGCTATTGCTACAAATATACCCGTGGTACTTATGACTGGATTTGTGGTCCATGCTCACATCTGGTTCTTTGAATATAAAAACAGAACGTTTTTATTTATTTTTTTAATATAGGCCAATTTGCGGTTTAAGTTGTTGTTTTAATATTATTTAAGCTAATATTTAAGTATTTTAAGTATTAAACTTTGGATTGAATTTGATCACTAATGATAAAGCCACAACTCTTTGTACAGTAAGTGGACATTTTGATCCATTTAAGTGGTTTTGCAATAAATAATTGTTGAATTAGTTTTGTTGTGGTAGGATATGGACAGCAGTGCTTTGTTTTTTGTTTATTTTTGGACTGTAGTTCACCCAGATTCTGTGAGGACACTGGTCTAGTGAGGACAGCAGTGGTCTTTGGGGGATGTTAGTAAGCTATGCCACACAGCGGCGTCATTTAAGTCATCTAAATTGACAGGATAAGTAAACCCCCCAGAGATTTGTGCTTTCACAGAATGTGCTTCAGTCTGAAAGACGTTATTAAAATGCTTGTTTAAGGTGCCATTGAAAATTGTTCTCTGCTATGTGGTGCCGTGAAGCTCTGGAAAACATATTTCCTCTTACCTGATGTCTGGAAAGTGTGAGAGCAGTCTGGAACTTTATTTATGTGGAGTTTACAATGGAACAGATCGATTAATTTTCTATTTCTTACTGTACTGCAGTCTGAAATTGTAGGAAGACATGGGAACTGGTTAGACAGATAAGAAAATGCTGTTCATCTATGATAATTTTGGATGGGTTAATGGGTTATGTTAGAAATGCATGATTTTGCTGCCTCTATCACTACTCTGAATCTTGCATTATAGAAATTCTCAATATGGAATTATGAGAATTATGAAGTCAAAGCATTTAGTATCTGTAAATTACATCTTCACACTGGATTCAGTTGATTTAGCTGGTGTTTGACATGAAGAGCTAGAGGTTTGGGTCTTTGTGATTGTGATATATACCCTGAAGAGGGCAAACCGAGGTTGTAAATTACTTCACAGGAAGTGAAGCTTGAGCAGGTGCTTGAGCAGCAGTGGTTTGGCTCTTCAGGATGTTGACCCTCATTTCACCCTGGAAACTCTATTAAATGTGTTGTTTTCCCCCCTACTGTTGTTTTCACCCTGTTGTTTTTCCCCTATCTGTCTGTGTTTGTTCAACTTTCTTTTTAATTATTTGTCATTTAGTTGATTTTGGTGCAAGACTTTATTGGTGTTCTGCTAAATAAATAAATAAACGTACAAACAAATATAATGACTGAATCTGTTTTTACTATTTTTATGTAATTTTTCAAAATGAAACTATTTTACAAATGTTTCATATGTGTACTGTATCTTTCCGTCTCTATATCTATCTGTTTATGTATCTTTTTGTACACCTCTGTTAAAATGCAATTTTCCAACTGTGTTTTTAGTGTAAAACTAGTCAGGTGAGAAAACAGGCTGTGAGGGTCTCCACCCATAGGTGTTACCTGACAGCTCAGTTTGGGTTTAACTAAAAGGGATTTTCAGCTGAAAATGTTTATTGACTGTTTTAGTGTATTGTTACCTTTAGTATTTCTTGTTTGATGAATTCTTCTTATGATTATTATTTCTGGATGTAGCAAAAGATATGGATTAACAGCATTTGCTAGTTGTATTTTTTTTTTGTCAGAGAGTGATTGAGAGGTGGGAGGTTTGAATGGGAGTTGACCTGAATTCTGTCAGTTTTATTTCGGAAATAATTCCCATGACACCAGAGTCAGCCGAGAGCCTGGATGGTGTTGTGTGTCTAAGATCAGACAGTGTGTTTTGAAGCACTGTTGTCAGTGAATATTCATTTCATCCATGCATACAGGGAAAACACAGTCAAGATATCTGAAAGCAGACAAATATAACACTCTTTACGGAATATGTTTTCTATTTATCATTCCAGTTATTTGCCTATTCATTTGCATAAATTATTCAAACACATTTTGTATGTTATTAATGTGTGTGCATTGTGCAAAACTTGTCTCGACAGTTCTGATTCATTTTTAGCATGTTAGGGTGTTCTGGGTGGTTGCTCGGGAGTTGCTAGGTGGTTGTTCACTGACCCATGTCAAAAGAGCCCATCAAAAATATCTAGATACTTGATTGCTCAGGTTCATTTTTGATTGATCCAATATGACTGGATGCTTCCGTTGACATGACAAAAGGAGAAGAACACCCATCTCTTTCATTTCCATGGTCAGTTGTTCTTGCCCTTGGGTCTGGTTTTGTTTGTTAACCTGAAATCCGTCCTGGACCCTCCTGCTGTGGGCTGAGTAAAGACCATTTGGGGAGAGAATACTTAAAAACAGGTTTGACTTCTTCACTTCCCCAAGAGCCGGGAGTGAAACTTCAACTGTTTAATAAACACAAAGAACTCAACAATCAGGTGGACGTCTCAAACCTGAGTCTCTGTCTACTTGGGTGCGGACAGAGAAGCTTTAGAGAGAAGAGGCCTGGTCCATCTGCATGGAGCTGCTGAGAAGCATGTTGGGGAACTCTGTAAATGGGAATGGCAGAAGGTTGAGCCTTTCTGAGTCTGTTCTACATAAAGTCAACCATCTTTGGTAAGATACAAAGTTGTCTGCAAGAACATGCAGACAATGTTGTGGGGTGATTATAGTCCCAAAGGAAAGTTTTACTCCTGAAGAGATTTTTTTTCTCAGTTATGTTTCATTTAACTTTCTAATCTAGGCACAGTGTTCTAATATACTTGAGATTTCTTCTGTAACTCATTAGAATATTTTACAGAGTTTTCAAAGTTTCAACTTCAGAAGTAAATTCAGAGTGGTTGGAGGAAGTATAATGAACTTGATACTGTAAGTTGTAACATTGATAGATGTAGACTACTTGACTTCCCAGCATGCGTCACACCATAAATAAATGATGCAGATACAGTTGGTTTTATTGCTTGCTGCTTTTATTGTCATTGTAACGAGAAGAGTGTGCTTGCGTTGTAGATAATTTTCATTGTTGCGTACAGTACATTGCTAAGGCAAAATAATTGTATTGTATTTTATTTTATTTTATTGTATTTTATTTATTTTATTTTCCTGAAGCAAGCAAGATCACACAGTCACATCCTCTTTCCATACATTTTGTTGTGTATTTTCTGGTTCTAAAATTTGTGTGGTATTGAGGGAAACCATATTGGTGGTGAAAATAAAAAGTGTTGTTTAATTTTGTGAGGACTGATGGGAACTCTGTGGTGACTGTCTCTGTGAGGGATGTTCCCATCTGAGATAGTCGTTCGGTTCAGTATGCCTGCAGCTGTGGGAATGCTTTGGGATTGGCAACAAATCCGTTTGAGGTAGTTTAGAGGGCTGAGTGGGCTAATTGTAGACTTGAGAGATAACATCCCTTTAAAACTACATAAGAGGCTCGAATTACACACACACACACACACACACACACACACACACACACACACACACACACACACACAGGGAATGTTAAGAGTTCAAAACAAGTTAAGCTCTATTGACGGTATCTGTGACATGCTGTCAGTTACCACAGAAAATAATTTGATTTGTCAGAAGTTGCAATTGTAGTACAGCGTTTACATTGGAAATCAATAGGACAAGGCATTTTAAAAGCAAAAAACTGAAGATAATGAAAGTATTTTTAATTTGTTTAAATTAATTCGCCCTTATAAAAAATGTGTTATTTGAGCTGTTACGTTGTCTAAATCATTCTTTTAGGTAGATAAACCTCATATCATACAAGACTCATAACTTTATTTCTGACCAGATCATGAATGTTTAAGAGAACTGAATCAACAGATTAATTTAAATATCTTATTCAAAAGAAGGATTGACACTATGGCCCTAAAGCCTGAGTCTCAACTATTCTATTATATTCTATTCTATTGTGTTCTACAGACAAAAGTTATGTATGTTTGTATCGACTTGAAGAGTCAGTAACTGAATTGCCAAATTTGGGTGGACTATTCCTTTAGCCAAAAGCAGCACTTTCATCAGCAGGATGTATTGGTGGCTGCGAGTATATGGAAATATTGGCATGAGAGAGAACAATTGGCAAAATGTCAAAACAGGTCCGATAAAGGGATGCAGAAACCTCAAAGAAGTAATAGATTAATAGAAAACCTCAGAAGTAATAGATTCTGGGCTGATAACCCAAAAAAAGGCGAGAGGAGTGAGTCATAAAATGGTGTGAGAAGCCAGGGGGAGGGAAAGAAACAGAAAGAGTTGGGAGGATGAGAGAGAGAGAGAGGGAGGGAGCGATAGGAAAACAAGAGCTCTGTCTGTCACCTGCCCATTTGGTTTAGAGCTGCAGAACAGATTGCTCAGCTCTGATTTGTCGTCTCTGCATGTGTACAAGTAAGTAATGTGTCTTTCTCTCTTTCTCTCTGTCACTCCATCATAAGATGGTCTGTCTTCTGCTGGTGTGGCGCTCAGGTGGTCGTAGTGGGAGGCAGTCAGCTGAAGAGGTGTCGGACAGTATTAGTGGAGCAGGTTGTGATGAAGCCGAGCCGTGTGTGGGCTTGTTTTGGGGGCATAGATATTGTTTTTGGTAGTGATGCACCGATACCATTTTCTGGTGACTGTGTAGTAATTTCTTGCAAATGATGGTTAAAGATATTATTTAGATTTGAGTGTGTTTGGTATTTTAACTCCACTATTAATAACCACAACAAATGCAGGATGCTATAGCTGCACTAAGAATGTCATCTGCATCTCTAGTTTTTGCATGCTAGTGATTTAGTAAATCCTATTGATTTCACTTGTGGTTTCCTCATAGTTCACTCTTACCCTAGGTCATAGGATTGAGTTTTATTTGTGTTTTGTGTATTTTTGTGAATTGCAGATAAATGAACGTACAGCATTTGTCAGGTAATCTATATAATGTTTATTCATGATTTTATCTTAATGCACACTGTGTTCTGTAGTTCTGTGCTAGTGTCAGATAGCTTATTGCTAATTCATGTAAACACAGTCAAATTCATTTGTATTAGCAGGTGCACCTGACAGACCCAGGGAGCAGTGCTGCTTTGCATTTTCTGTATGAATCCTGTAACTCTTTCTGCCTCCTGGTTTTCCTGAGCCTTTCCTAATCCTTGTCCAGTGTGGGTCTTAAAGGGATCTTGTAAAACTTTTTAAAATAATTTAATTTCTATATTAGTGATTTTTGTTGTTGTTGTTTTTTGCTCAATTGATAGCACTATCACTAACAACATGCTAAGGAAATTTTAGTTTTACACAAATAAGTTTAAACTCATGCTACCCCTCAAAAGTTTGGGGTTGGTATGATTTTTATTTTGTTTTTTTAAAGAAGACCCTAACCAAGGCTGACTTGTTAATTTAAAAATGAATGTTATATTTTGAAATATCACTACAATTTAAAATAGCTGTTTTCTGTTTTAATATATTTTAAAATGGAATTTATTAAAAAAAAAATTCAGCAGCCATTAGTGTCACATGATTCTTCTGTTTTTGCTACTGTACCTGAATTTAATGTAAATGCACTCTCTTATGATTTGCTAACCTCTTCAAGTTTGAAATAGGTGACACTTATGGGTTGCAGATTTACTATCAGATGCAGAGACATCTTTCCTAATGTGCTTTGAATGGTTATGCAGAGCAGGAGGTGTTACACATAGATAGGAACAGCACAGTGTAGGTGAACATTTGTGGAATCAAGATGGATCAGAAAATGCAAGAATAATTAAATTTGTAGAGTTAATAGTTTTAGAGCTGTCTGGTGTAATGTTTGTCTTCAAATGCAAATACCCACACTCACCATCTCTATGGAAATGTCGCTGGCATTGTGTTTTGTATTAGCCTCTTGTGCCACATCTCAGTCAAGCTTGGCTTATGTGCTGTGACAAATCAACAGCGTGTACCGCTGTCAAAACTCCTCGACGACTTCAGGGGCTTTTCAGCACATAACTTGCCATCAGGCTAATGAAGTGAGTCAGCTCTGGCGATCCTCAAGAGGTAAAGATCTAACAAAACACCGCTGTGCCTTTGGTGACAGGACATGATGTTGTTGGCATCTGACATCCCTTTCAAGATGTGTCTCAGCCACAGAAATGGCTTTTTGTCCTGCTGTCTAAGGTGACCTCAGTTTCATTTGGTTTTTAACATTATGCAAATTGTCACTTTTCTGTGCAGCATAAGCAGATGCTTCACAGTTCTCCTTAGTTGGATGTCGTGGTCCTCACATAGTCTTGTGATCTTCTGTGACCTTTGCACATAAGAAGTTCAGACCTTCAAGCAATAGTGTCACACAATGTTGCCAAAACAATGAATATCATCACAAAATCTGGTCCATATTGCAGCATGTTTTTCATCAAAAAAACCTTTTTGGGCTGATAAATCTGAAATTTTTTGCATTTTATCAATAATGTTCTACTGAATCCCTCAACACTCTAAAAAATCAAGGCTCTTTTTTGGCATCTATATGCACTTTCGCACCGTGTAGTTCTAGGAACTAGCCAGCATGGTGGTTCCTAGAGAACCAATTTCCCCCTCGGGCCGTTTTCCTGTCTTTATTCGTGGCATTTACAAACGTCAACAACCGGTGAATGGAGGATGCCGTGATTGTAGCTGTATTTGTTGTGTGTTGTGGGTTTCGTGATAACAGAGATGGAATGTAAACGCACATTTTATGTGATGGAAAGAGCAAGAAAATCTGACTAACTTGCAGTGTTACATATCGAGGCTGAGAAAAGAACACCGCTGCAGACAGCAAGTAGGTAAATGCCGTTATCGCTGTTTTTCATGTTCATGGAGTAATTTTTTTCTTTATTTTCTTTTAAAAAATGCCAGGTAGCCAGTGTTTGGTATGCGTTTGGTCAATCAGTGTACACCTACATCACTGGTAGTTCTTATAGAACTGTTTTAGACCCTATTCTGAAGTAGGTGCGAACACTCCAAAAAGTGGGTACTTCTGCCAATAGTTCTATGAACTATGAAAAGGTTCCTCTGGTGTGAACGCCCCTTATGGTTCCATGAAGAACATTTAACTCCCGTGGAACTTTTCCATTCCACAGAACGTTCTTTATAGTGGAAAAGGGTCCTATAGAAAAAAATTGTTCTTTTTAAGAACTGTTCACTGAATGGTTCTTCTGTGGCATTGTTGGGAAAGCCCCCACCTTTATTTTTAAGAGTGTACTGAATGCCTCAAACTACATTATATGACGTATCTGTAACTATAAACCCTGTCTTTCATAGATTCGCTGCCAAGAGAGTTGAAAATCATACCAAACTGCCAAGAATCCAGTCACTAGTTCCTACTCAAAAGTGATCATTGTGGTAGAAGGGGAATTTGCAAACACAACTTGTTTCCCAACTGACTTTTTTGAAAAAACCTGCCCACTTTGACTCCTGTAAATTGTTTAAGTCAGCCAATAACATTGGAGCTCGCTGTTTTGAGACTCTTGCCATTTTTTGCGTGCAGTATCCAACAGAAAGCGCCTGAATGATATGCAAGCTTGCCATCTGAAGGTGCTTTTGTACTGACAGTGAATAAATCTCTGTAGGTCGCCCCTCCAGAGGTTATCTCTCATTGCTTTCAAGCTGCTTATTTCAGGTATGTTAGACCAAACTTGTAATTCCAGTCACTATATTATATATATGGTCCTGTTTTGCTATTAAATGTAGGGCCACCAAATTCAGTGTAATAATAAAATAATAATCTGGTTACAGTCGGGATGAATAGATCATTATCAGATCACTAAAAACATTTACGTGCCTTCAGACAGACATTCATATGCGTCCAGACCGACATGGAGGAACAGATTGTGTGCCAAATAGCAGGGGAGTTTTAATTGATTTAGGATCGGCTGTTAAAAGCGACGTGAGCTGAGTGCAGTCGATGTGATGTGAAATAATGTGTTTGAACTGAGGCACTGTCTTGAGTCAGATTACAGGCCAGTGTAGGGAGGGAACAAAAACTGAGGGCTTGATTCTACTCCGTGCGGTGTGTGTCATTGAGCCACACTCTTTCACAGTTTCCATTCACACACACATACACACCTGTGGCTTTTTCAGCATATTGTATTGCATACTAACTAACCAGTTCCTTCTCAGCTGGAGCAGTCAATGATGCTGAGCATTTCTAATTTGATTTTGAGAAGAACACTTGTACCAAATATGCCAATGTGAGTGATCTGATTGCCTTGAGTTATTAATGCTCATGCTTTGGTTCTGAGGATTTTTGTTTGTCCACAGGAAACAAGATGGCAGAATCCCGCGAATATCTGACCCGTTAGAACATCCTGGTCTGGTCAAGTCCTTTCCGCCATCACCTGCTCCGACTCTTCTAAAGGTTTGGCAGGTTTTAACATTTCACTCCTCTTTCATCTAATAATGTTATATTCCAGCAGAGCCTTGAGTTCAGTAGGAGAAGTGCTAGGAATATCAAACGACTGCCTTCTCTCATTTATTTCTTCCTGCTGTTCTCCTGTCTTTTCCTGTTTCTTGTGACAACTGTTTATTACAAATACAATCTACAATTGTTTTGTGTGTGCATACTTTTTTCTTTCTTTTTCATCATTTTGTTGGTTTCTGTGGAAGACTTGATTATTGGAGTGTCACAAAAATAAAAGGATGAAATCAGTAATCTAATTATTAATTTAAAATGGAAAATGTACAATACTGTTTGTATTACTTTTATTCAACACGGATGCAGTTAACTATTTAAAAGTGACAGTAAATACAATTATACTTTTTGTTTCAAATAAATGCTGTTCCTTTGAATTTTCTGTTCATCAAACAATCCTGAAACAATGTATCATGCTTCCCACAAAATTAAGCAGGACAAAGGTTTTCAGCCTTAATAATAATATGAAATGTTTCTTGAACATCACATCGGCATATTAGAATGATTTCTGAAGAATCAACACTGAAGACTGGAGTAATGGTGCTGAAAATTCAGCTTTGCCGTCACAGGAATAAATAACATTTTCAAATATATTTCAAAAGAAAATGTTTAAAGTGCAATAATATTTCACAATATTGATATTTGTACTGTTTTTAAAAGAAAAAAAGCAAACACATAGCATAAGATTGCTTTCAAAAACATTAAAAATCTTTCAGACTCCAAACTTTTGAACGGTATTGTAAATAATCACTTTTCAAATTGACAAATATATACACTTGGCATTCTACAAACACAAATGTATAATTTTTGACTAAATTTTATTTAAAGATTTTTCCTTTATTTCCGCCATAGGGAGGTGTTTAAAATAAATCAGAAATCGATTGGTTAAACACAATGAATTCTCCGTGGCAAATAGATGGAAACAATAAACTTTTAATTAACTAATTAATTCATAATTGTTCCTTCATTTTATTTTAGGCAGCACTCCCAGTCCTCCACAGAAAGGATTCTTTTGTAATTCATGCTTAATCGGTTGAAGTGTGTCACCAGATAATTCTGCGCTAGCGCTAAGATTCCCCCTCAAGGACCAACATCCAAGTTTAACTTTAGAAATGATCCTTTGTTGAGGAACGGAATTTTAATTTGATCCAAAAAGAAATCAAAGCTCCTCCAGGCATCAAGATCTCCCAATGAACTGCAAATTAAAGCACTTCAGTCACTTTGGCACTTTTCAGTGTGAGCTGACCCAGTGGCGGTCCATGAGGTGCCTTTTAGGCAGGCTTTAAATATATTTTTCGCAGAAATTCCGCCTCTCTTGTCTCCACTGACGGGCCCCCACTCAGCAGAACCTCAAAAAGTACTGCTCTGTTTGTCATTTTTGTCGTTTTATTATCTGAAGATGAACCATTGCTAGCTCTTCTCCAGGGACACCTATTCCCCTCATTTAACACCCAAGTGGTTTTTAATTGAACTCATCTGTGTCTCTGAGCAGCTCTGAGAGCCATTAGCACAAGGGCTTCTGGGAGCCAGGAGGACTGAAGTGTCCGTGTTTAGGGATGTCCTACAATGATGAGTGTCTCGATGGCATTGTGAGAGGTTGAATAAGATTAGCTCCGTCTTGGTGGTGTAGTTAAGCATTTATATGTTTCACTAAGAGTCTCATAATGCCAAGATGCTAATACAATCAGCTCTGCGTGTCTGCAGAGCCACACTAGGATTATAATGGCTGTGAATTTAGTTTCAACCTGATCCAAGTGAAATTGGATTGTAAACAAGTTACCTTAGCATGCATTTTTTAAATTTAATGTTTATTGTCTGTGGATTACGGACTTTGGATTAGGCTTTTGTTGTATTCCCCAACTACTAATAGTAAGCAAGGTTGTATAATGCAAAATAAGGTTTTTGTACACAGTTATCACACAAAATATATTGCAAATTAGTTATTTTTAATATCTCAATTGTTCAATTTGAGAGCAAATTGAGACTTTTAAATGGCAAATGTTTTATTATATTTGTTTTTGGGCCCCTAAAAGCATTAAATGGACTAATTTTTTCCTGTCTGCTGGCATTCATGTCACAGTTCAAGATGGACGCTAATGAATGGCATGGAAAGGCGTGCATCATTTTCCTGCAGTGCTAGAGTAATTCATCACATGGCATTTACAGCTGACCAAAATTTGATGGAAAAAAACAACAACTTAAACAACTGTTAAAGTACTAGAATTGCTAACACTAATTAAAATGACTTTTTTTTTTTTTTTTTACTTTATTTTACTTTCATAATCTCAGCAATTGTCTCACTTCTATCTGTTTTTAATTGTCCTACTTCATTTTATGAGAAACATTTGACATGAAGTTAATACTGAAATGAATATAGATCTGAAAAAGTCTCAGCGACCTCTGAGAAATATTTTTTTCCCCTCTGAGAACAGACATTGCGTAGAAACCTGCCTTAGAGGAATGAAATTCTGGGCTTCCCATACCAATTCCTTCCAGAGTCTGTAAACACCTTGATCCTGGGAACAGGAGGCAGGATGATCCCAGAATCAGTGGTTTTGGATGCTACATCAGATTCCCCTGAATCCCAGAGCAATAACTGCATTACAACAGGATGGTTTTACCACAACACCATCATGCTTTGGTAACTTTTGTAAACATAGAATTTTGAACAAGGCTTATATCCAACCCTATCCCTGTAACTCTGCTTTGGTTGTACATTATTCACATTTATAGCCATTTTTGAAGCTGTTTTCTGTCATATTGCCTTAAAACATTCTAACATTAAGGTTATTAAACAGCCTGCCTGCTTACGACACTCATGCTGTTGTAGTATTTTTGTAATATGGTGTTGGCAAATGCATTATAGTTGTGCAACATGTGGATGTATTGTCACAACAGGAGGTCATATTATCTTTCAGCAACTGTGACATTGTCATCTTACTATTTTACATTTTTTGCCTGCTTTTAGCAGTGTTTCTGACAGATACACTATAATATAATGGGAAATATTTGCAGCTGTATATTACGTTAGATATTTGGAGAATGAAGAAAGAGAAGCTTGTGTATGAAAGCGATAAACGCACAAAACCTCATGTTATTCTAAAGTATAACGCTTTTGAGGTAACATCTTAAGGTCACTTGAAGGTCTTAGATTTAGATTAATAAAAAAGTCATGAGATTTCACAGACTCGCTTCATGCGACCCTTCACTAGTCAGTCATTGGGCATTTTCAAGTATTGGAAAGAGCAGTTTGACATTTTGATAATTGGGGATTTCTGCAACAGTGTTTTGGACAAAAATGAAATTGTGCAATTTAATTATTAAAGATACAAAAAAGGCTTTTTTGCATGTCCTTTGGCTTGTAAATCTGAGGGGGCATGTGTGGTTTGAATGGGCACACACACACACACACACACACACTTAGCAGTGATTTCCTTCATTAGAGGCTGTTTCGTATGGCACGCTTGACTAGAATAAGGGAAGTTGTAGCAGATTGAGGAAGCTATCGGTCTTTTTCTTGTCTTCCCTGCTGCTTTTCTCATGAGCAGAACATATGAAGATTGAGAGAAAGAGTGTTTCGTTGCTGGTCATAGTCGTGTTTCTAAGGGTTCAGCTGATTTAATTGACTTCATCATGGCTAAGAGTATGTACAGGTTTCGCAGTCCAGCACTCGCTGCCATGCACCACCGCAGGCGCTTCAGTGATGTAAGTAGACTTAATGTATGAAATTGTGAGGAAAAATCAATAATAGTGAAATGTGTGAGTTTGTGTGTTTATATAGAAAGGCCAAGTGTAAGAGTGTAGACATTAGTGTAATGTGTGATTGTGTTTCTTTTTACTGTAATGTGTGCTGATGTTTTACTTTTGATTTCGTTTTTAATTATCATTATGGATGATGATTCTCATTTGATTTTTCCTCTCACGATGTAATTCAGTTATGAGAATCATGCTGTCTGATATCATCATTATGTATAAATACTTTACTGTTTGAATAATATATTAGTGTATTTACAAGAGAATGTTTTGTTGCATTATGGTAATGCAGATTTGGGAGAAAATTGTCATGACAATGTGAATATAAATTTCAGTTATTGACCTTGTTTCAAAGATAATTGTAGATCTGAATTATGATCATATATTGATCTGAGGGTTTTGAGTCATACATGCTTGCATAGGATCTGTACAGAGTGTACTGTGCACGTTTGTGATGCAATAGTTATAGAATGTCTTAGTTGAGAAAGAATTCTTACTCTTATATTAAGAAATGTCAAATACACTCCTTGGTTGATTCATAACAATTTGTGAAATGAGTTTAGGAAATAGCATTTCTGTCAAGTGTACATTAGCTGCATGTGAGAACCAAATGTCCCCACAATGATAGAAATGACCATAATGGGACCTCCCAAGAGTTAATCAAATAAAGAGACTAATTAATGTCTTAATTAAAATCTAAAAATGCACTAAGGTTTCCGCAAGAGGTAGGTTTAGGGATAGGCTTTGAGTTATAAAGATATTTAACTGGGTGTATTTTAAACGCTAGGCAATCTTATGTCCCAGGGGTTGATTTATATTAAAACTAACAGATTTTGTATATGAAGGTTGCATCAAAACTGCCTCAGCAAACTTATTTTCATGCCTTCGTTAATTATATTTGGTATTACCTATTTTTGTGTTCTATAGCCATGAAAATCCATCATAATAATATGAGTTGATGCATTTTAAAAACTGTAATAATCTAAAAATATATATTTTTAATAATAATAATTATCTATTTTTCATAGTAATTGTGTGAAGATATTTTATATCAACTTTTCAAAAACGGTTTGTTTTAAGAAAGCACCCGGTTAGATTGACATAAAAACAACAGAAGTAAATTGTAAGTATAAATGTGTGTGTGGTATTTGTGTTTGATGAATCAGCAAGCCATACGGAGTTCCAGTTTCAGTATAGCGTTTTGTTACATTGAAGTCATTTTAGGTAGTCTGAACTCTGTGAGTGTGTGTTATGTAAGTGCAAGTTCAAAACTCTGTACGTGTGATTTCTTGTTGAGAAAAAAAAGGTAACTTACTGGCAAGGATTTTGCACAGTCCTACCTGACTCTGCAGTCTTATCAGCATTAAACATTAAAAATGGTATACTGCATTCTGACAAACTAGTTTTTTTATCTTTTTAGTAGTGTTTGCCTTTGCAAAATTTGCTGCCAAGTTGTAAGTGCGTTGCTATGTGTTTGTAGGGGTGTTCTGATTGGCTGTGGTGTTGCTGTTAGGTTACAGGGGTGTTCTAATTTGATGTTGCTATGTGGTTGCCAGGTCATTGTTAGATGGTTGTAGGTATGTTCTGATTGGCTGTGGTGTTGCTGTGAGGTTGTTAGGACGTTGTTAGATGGTTGTAGGTATGTTCTGAGTGGCTGTTCTGTTGCTAAGAGGTTGCCGGGTGACTGTTGTGTTGCTACAATATGTTGTTATCCCACCTTCAAAATAAACTATGCATTTTTTTAGTTTTTTTTATCATCTGCCAGGGAAAACCCATTAACTTAGAAAGTGCAGGATGAGTTAAGTTCAATATTTAGGCTAATATGTGACCCTGGATCATAAGGGTCAATTGTTTTGAAATTGAGATTTATATTTATATCTGAAATATGTAAGCTTTCCATTTATGTATGGTTCGTTACGATAGGGCAATATTTGCCCGAGATTCAACTATTTGAAAATCTGGAATCTGAGGGTGCAAAAAAATCGAAATATTGAGAAAATCATCTTTAAAGTTGTCCAAATGAAATCCATAGCAATGCATATTACTAAATCAAAAATTAAGTTTTGATATATTTATTGTAGGAAATTTATTTAATATAATAAAGATTTTTGGCATAAAAGAAAAATCGATAATTTTGACCAATATGCTACAAATATACCCTTGCAACTTAAGACTGGTTTTGTGGTCCAGGGTCACATATTTAAATGCAAAGCATGGCAAACATGCTAATAAGCAGGCAGTGATTTCTGAACAACGTTCCCTTTAATTCATATACGTTCTTATGCTGGTTTATTTTGAGCTGTGGGCTCAATGATATGACACCGCAGCTGTAGCTAGTCAGGTCACATCCTTCATATGCACAGCTGCTCTGTCTCCATGTTAAATTATGCTGTTTCACAGTCTTCATCTCCCATTGAGATGAACCGTATGATAGGGAGGAAGGACATCTGGTAGTCTGATGCACTGTTGATCGTAGGATCAAGGGAGCTCCGTCCATTACTGCAAAGCCACTGTCACTGAAAGAGCTGAGAGTCGTTCTCATGTCAAGTGGATTCGCAGACTCAGATCTCTTTCTCATTGTGTTCATCCTCTTCCCCCTCTTTTATCTGTTCCTCCTGTTTCTCAGACATCAGATATATTTGCAATGATAGAGCGAATGCAGGTGAGAAGCCCACATTTTCATCCGGTTTTGTATTTGCTTTTCCTGCAATCTCTTGCTTTTTATGACCTCTGATCTTTTTTTAACCTGCGATATGGTGACACATTCCCAGTCTTTGCTTATTATTACTGTCATCTCTATTCTGAGGTTTTCTCTTAATGCATCACTCATTCACTTTAAAATGTATATATGTAGCTTGAGCTCTTCTGTCATTAAACTCTTGAAAACATTGTTAGAAATATAGTCTACACAAATATGCAAATACTTGGTCAGCACATTTTAATGTCTGTCGAAAACTGGTGATCCATCATAATTTGAGCATAAAGAGCATTTTATGCCTCGGACTTTTTCAAATTAAACTATTATGAAGTAGTAGCTTTTAAAAATAAATAAATATGCATTTCTTACTTGTTTTATGTTTGATTTTCCAAACATCCAAAAGTCATGTTTTTTAAGTCCCAGGTCAAGATTTTCAGTCCCATAATATCTAACGTACCTTATTGCTTATGGGCTGTAACAAACCTAAAGGGGGCAATAGAATTTCTTTTTAAATATCTGTTATTTAATTATATATTAATTTATATTAAATTAATTTTAAGTATATTTATGCCAACGTATTATTCCATTATTGCTTTAGGAGTTTGAATACTTGCATAGAATATGCTTCAGGCCCAAGTGTCTCGTTGTCCATGTTATACATTTTTGAAATTTCCAGTTATTAACAAATGCTGAATTTTAATTTCTGGTATGTACTGTTCTATTAATGTATATGAATACTGTTAATTCAATTTGATTTATGTTTTTAAATGAACTGAATGTATTGAACGTCCTCTCCTTTCTTGTGAACACAGAGCAGTAGAATGGACGAGCAGAGGTGCAGTCTTCCACCTCCTCTCAAAGTAAGTGTGTATATTTAGAGCCACACAAATAAGCATCAAGTGTTATAGTCATTACCATCTGTTGCTTTTTGCAATGTTGCTTTTGTAAAAGGCGGATGTTTTCATATTAACCTTCATTCTCATAGCTTTAATGTTCAGAAAAGCTCTGCTGCTTTAAAATGTTGACATTTTAATGCATCAAGGGGGCTCTTTTGACATGAAGGCTGGTTCAAAAGGTTGGCAGCATAATTATTGCCTATTAAAATACCTTTTTGCCAAATTGTAAGGCAAAATGCATTGCATGTAGCTTAGTGTGGATGTCTAAAATGTTGGAAGTCTTATTTAAAATACAGGTATTGTTTAAAAAAAAGTGTTTAAATGAGCAAATCTCTTTCAGCGTCTTGAGCCATAAGTATTGCATTAAAAATAGTTCAACTTTTGTCATGCTGTAGGTCAGTGTTAATTTTAATTTACTGCTCCTATCAGAGGAACAATTTGCTTATTAAAGGAAACGTGTCTAGCTTATAGATGTAGTATTTGAAAATGAAAGTATTTGTGTATTTTCTGTTTAGTTTTGCTCTCTGTCGAGTTGTTTGTTGTGCAAGAACATGTCCTTAGGCTGCACTCATACTTACAATATAATGCTTTATACTTTCATGAGTTTATGAAGGCGAATCACATTCAACTCAAAATATAAATGTATTTACTGGAATCTATATAGAAGTACTTTGTTATAGTTCTGTGCGTTTAAGGTCAGCATAAAACACCCGAACATGTGATCTGATGCTCTCACCGCAGGCCTTGTGAATATCGTATAGTTCAGGGTTTGGAATCACGAGTCTCCACAGATCTCTTTATGCACCTTCATATTTCCTTTATCTGCAGCTTTAAGTGACTCGAATGAGAGGCTCACAATATCTACATCTCTAATCTCTTTCTATTCCTCCCACAGACAGAGGAAGATTACATTCCATATCCCAGCGTCCACGAGGTTGCAAACTTGTCTGGCTTTTTTATATGTAAATATGAATGTGTTTTCTTGTAAAAATACTGGTTGTAAAATTGCTGTTTTTGTGGGCTGGCAGGTATTGGGTCGTACAGGCCCTTTACCGCTCATTCTTCTACCCCAGTTTGGGGGTTACTGGATTGAAGGGACCAATCATGATTTAGGCTCCTCCTCCACACCAGAAGAACCGCCCACTTGTCCCACATCACAGGATAAACTGGAGACAAGCAGCATAGCCAAGATCTACAGGAAACACTTCCTGGGCAAGGTGAGATTCTGAGTTGACAAAGTTATATCTAATTATTCATTAGCAATGAAAGCAGGTTTACCAAAGCTAAATTAACTGTGTGAGATATGACTGTATACATATGATCACATTCAATTCTAAAGTAATACATGGAAGGACCATAAAAGGATCCTAAAAGTGGTGATATATGGAAAATGTAATATGCAGGTTATTTAAAAAAATTAAAAATAAACAATCACAATGTGCAATCTGGAATTTTATATAGTAAAATAACCTAAAGTCAGATATAATATATTGGCCTCAGTTATAGTCACTGATAAATTATGCATATTTGTGGAGAAAATTAATTTTGTTGTTTCCTTTTCCTTTTTAAAGTGACCTTGAGGCCCTATTTAAAAATAAATAATAGTCATTATTATTATTATTATTATTAAAGGAGTTAGATTTTGCTATTTTGCTTATCCATGCTTTACCTGCCGTATTAACTGTGTTGAGATATAGTTTACAATGAAGTTGATCAAAATCACATTAGGACTGTTTTCTCACTAATTAACAAATTGATGGATAATTATTTTTAGAGCTGGAGTAGTGTTTGGGTTTTGTCTCATTATTGCCGTTATAGTCATCATCTCACAGTAATATTCTTTGGGCTTGCTGTCTCTCAAGGTCAGAGCTTTTAGGAATCTGTGATAATGTAAAGAGTCTTTCAAAGGCTTTATGCATTTATAACTCTTCCCACAGGAGCACTTTAATTATTACTCAGTGGACAGCGCTCTGGGCCACCTGGTCTTCTCTGTGAAGTATGATGTGATTGGAGACCAGGAGCACCTTCGACTTTTGCTTAGGTACTTTTTAGACACACACTCTTGACTATTCCCAGATTTGCTTTGATGTTTTGAATTCATCCTTCTAATACTTTTCTTACAGCTGCTTCTGAAATACCTTAGGAGATATAAAAGTAAATTGTTGATATACAGTATTGTAAAAGTATAGAGTCTGAAATGAAAAGATATTCTCAGTTTAGTTCTGAATGGTGCACAACTCTGTCGCAGACACTTTTCTTTTTAAAGAAACATTCACGTCCACTCTCTCCTGCCACATACTCTCTCATTGTTCATTTTCGAAGATGTTCTGACTTAAGTGCTCAAAATAGGCAGCAGAAACACAAGGTCGCATCTATTCTTTATAACCCAAAGCCTGTCTCGAGGCCCTTTAATGATGGGAATGGGAACAAGAGGCAGTGTACATGTCAGAGAGAAGTTCATCTATAAAGCCTCTCTTTTATACAGGAAGCTCTTCAGGGACTCTTTGAATGTTTTATATATAGGCTGTAAGATAATAGACAAGGGCACCTGTGAATACTGGAGTGATTCACATGGCTATTTTATGATAGTTGAACTAACATTCATCTCTCTCTCTGTCTCTCTCTCTCACTCTCTCTTTGTCTGTTCTGCAAAATATAAAATTTACATTAATGCATTTAGCAGACACTTTCATCCAAAGTGATTTACAATAGAGAAGCATAAGCAATTAGTCTCAGATGAATTAGCAGAGAATGTGTTTGTGAAGTACAGTTGGGTAGTTTGATTATAGTATTATTATAATAGTTTGTAATGCTGGAGGTAACTGTGAATCTTCTGCCTTTTAATTGTAGGTCAAGGTTTAAAACCTACCATGATGTGATACCAATTTCTTGTCTGACCGAGTTCCCCAATGTTGTGCAGATGGCGAAGGTAGGACATTAACATAAATAGTTTAGCAGAGAAGAATTTTGCATGGCTGTCATTGGTTAAAAAAAAAAGAATTCAGTCAACTGCATGACATGTAGATGAATTCAATTAAAATGTTTATATAAAAATATAAATATATCAATTAAAATATATATTGCAGTTATAATTATACATTCAATTAATTTAATTGACTTTGAAGTTCTTTTATTAATTTATCCCCATGACATTTTTTTTATCATTTTATTTTTCTAATTAATTTGAACTGAATTAAGATGTTAAATTGACAGCCTTAGTAATCAGATAAAATAATGTGATTAGAAAAATGTAAATTAGATTAATCACAATTTTTTTTTTCAAGCTTGTCTGTGAAGAGGTGAATGTGGACCGATTTTATCCCATCTTATACCCAAAGGTAAGCTGGGACAGAAACATCTAAAAACGAACGAACCAATCATGTAGCTTTCTTTCACTGCCCCTCAAATGTTATATGTTTTAAGGCATCCAGACTTATTGTGACATTTGATGAGCACGTCATCAGCAACAACTTCAAGTTTGGAGTCATCTACCAGAAATTTGCACAGGTTAGATCACCTTTAAGTGTTTTTATTCCTTGATTGCTTAATTTATATTATTTGTAGGTTTGTGAACTGAAAATGTTCTCTGTTCTACAGACATCAGAAGAGGAGCTTTTCGGAAACAATGAGGAAAGTCCAGCTTTTGTTGAGTTTCTGGAGTTCTTGGGAGAGAAGATTGAACTTCATGATTTTAAAGGGTATAGACCTGCAGTGTTTAACGTGAACAGTACCCAATTAGGACTTTTTCCTGGTCCTGGAACAACATTCTTATTAATAAATCAGGCTTCAGTAGCAAAGTTATCTTATTATATTATAAATTTCCTTTGATTTAGGTCTAGGTCAGAGTTAAATGTTGAGTAATGGCTGTGGTTGTTTGATTAGAATGTTGTCCCAGGCCCAGCACAGGGTTGTTTGTACAGCTGAGTTTGAAAATATTAATGAAATAATTCAAAGCTTTTTGACCTTCTTTTGTAATACAGCTTTCGTGGTGGCCTGGATGTGACACATGGTCAGACAGGAGCTGAGTCAGTCTACCACAACTTCCACAACAAAGAGATAATGTTCCACGTGTCCACTAAGCTGCCATACACTGAAGGTGATTCCCAGCAGGTAAGACTGGTTTAATTTTAATTTTAATTTTGCTTTTGGTTTTATTTTGTTCTTATTTATTTGGCTTTGTTTTACTTTGTTTTTGTTTTGTTCTGTTTTATATTTGATTTATTTTTGGTTTGGTTTGATTTGATTCGTTTGATTCTGTTTTGATTCACAATCAGTGAAGAAAATATTTTCAAAAATTCAATTTGTTTTTCATTTAGATTCCTCATATTTTAGTTTCCTATTCTTAGCTAAATTAACTTTTGGGCACATTTAGGACCAACCAGTAACATTCTGGGATATTGTTTTATGTCACAGTTAGTGTTAGCAGCCCCCCAGAGATGCTTGGCCACTGTGTTATGCACTGACCAACAGCATGCTCTGTTAATTAACAGAAGGATTAAGGACTGATCCTGGAAAGCTATCTGTTGTCATGCACGCTTTACTTTGCTCAGAGAGAGAACATCAGCTAGGGGTTTCAGCACAGACTGGCCACTAAAACACACCCTTTGCAATATGGTACCTCAGAGGCCAGAGATAACATATGGGTACAGACTCATCACCTGCTGCTATTTATCGCTATTGTATGTGAAATGCGATGTTATATGAGAGCGACAGTATAGTGATATGCTAATGGCCTCCAGACTGGCACCGACAAATGTGTTTTTGCCTTAAAATGATTTGTTTCTATCTAAAAACATAGTTTTGAATGTGATGTTTGCCACAGGGCTGCAAACATGCTTCGATATGTCTTATTAATTTCCTGAACACTTTGATGATAAACACAAGCAGTTTTCTTTTGAACTTGTAAATGTCTGTGAAATATTTTTCTGTTATGACAGCACTCTCTAATAAGTATTTATGAGCAAACTGTGAAGACGAGCAAACAAACAGTTCAGCTGAGGAAAGCTAATCGGATAAATCTTTGAAGGTTTATAGGAGATCAAATTGACACCCTGCAGAATGCTAATAGTGTTTTGTTTCAATGTTAAATCAAGTATGAATGTAATTATTGTTTCGAAATTTAGGGCTTTGACATCACTGGTGCAATAAAACACAAATCAGTTTGTAATATCATGTATAATATTATGATCCAATATTGTTATTTTGTAGGACACTTCATAAATAATCTTCGTCAGTATAAGAGTGAATCTCACAAAACCTATCAGGAGCATAAAAAGCAAACCAAGACATTTCACCTCAAAATCAAATGGAAAAACTGTATACAACAATAAGGAATATGTTCATAAAACAACATAAAAAATCCTAAAAATATGCCTAATTTATTAATGCAGAATTTGATTGATTTTCTTTGTGAGACTTTCCAATTGTTATCTGGTGTCTTGGTAAAACTTTATTTTATTTTCACACAATCAATAAACAAATATATGAAAAGTATGAAGATGTGTGGGCCTACTCATTACTACATAAACAAATGTTTAGGAATTAACAAAATGTTTTAGTTATGAGAAGGCCCACACAGTTTATATAGAAAATAAGGTCACACTTAGAACAAGCCTTTGTTTGGGCATATTACCAGTCAGAGCCAAAATGAAAATAATTGTAGTGCAACAATATGTGGCGTGCTTTATATACATGAATGTAGAATAATGTACCTCACAAACTGGCATAACAGTGTTGGCTCTGTTCAAAAATAAATGTACAAATATCAATTTTTCAAACACATGGTCTATTTTAGTTTTCAGTTCAGGTTTCGGTTCTGGTCAGTCTGTTCGAAGAAGTGAATCTTAAATCAGTTGTGCAGACCTTACGGGCAGCTTCCTCTTATTCACAGTTTTGTTCTCTTGGTATGATTTAATTTCAGCTCCAGAGGAAGAGGCATATAGGAAATGACATTGTGGCTATTGTGTTCCAAGAAGAAAATACACCATTTGTACCCGATATGATTGCATCAAATTTCCTTCACGCTTATGTAGTGGTTCAAGTGGAGAACGCCTGCACTGATAACGTCCTCTATAAGGTAATTAACCTTGTTTGAATTTTTCAAAATGAAGCTGAAGCCATGGATTTATGTGAATAGTGTATTTCTAATAGGAATGCTTCACATACTTGATTACATACAATGATTGACTCAGTTCTAAAGTAGTTGTTTTCTCTATACATTGGTGTTTGCCAATATAGTAAAACAATGTGACTTTTTTTGGAAGCTTTCCTGATATCCCTCATAATTTCTTTTGTGATATTGCAGGCATCTGTGACAGCAAGAGATGATGTGCCTTTCTTTGGACCAGCCCTCCCAGACCCAGCCGTCTTTAAAAAGGTACATCTTTTCAGCTTGTATTCATGTAATGTGACTAGATCCACATGGAATCTTTGCCCCGGAACTTAGAATTGGAACAGCTGTTTTTACAAAATTCTACACATCCTTCAACCTTTTATGAAATATTTGGCTTATTAATTATTCTTTCAGATGCTAATAAGTGCAAACAAGTATTTTTAGTTCAGCCTCACTTTACTGAAATACTTTCTGGATTTTAAAAATCCTTAAAAATCAGCGCACAATATGTGGAAAAACTCAATTTCACCCGAGTATGGCTGTGACTACAGGAATATCTCATTTGTATTTTAATTATGCGTAAATGAATTGGTAAAGCCTTTTATAAAATGCTGACATGCGATTATGAATAAATGTAGTTGTAATAAAAAATAAATAAATAAATCAATTTAAACAATTTCACTGCCAGTATAGTTTGTTGACAAGTAGTTCGCCCAAAAATGAAATTTTGCTGAAAATTTATTCAACCTCAGGCCATCCAAGATGTAGATGAGTTTGTTTCTTCATCCGAACAGATTTGGAAAAATTGTGCATCACATCACTTGCTCACCAACGGATCAGCAGTGAATGGGTGCCGTCAAAATGAGAGTTCAAACAGTTGATAAAAACGCTTCACAAATCATTAATTGATAGACTGAGGTCTATTATTATGGATTATTGTGATGTTTTTATCAGCTGTTTGGACTCTCGTTCTAACGGCACCCATTCACTTCAGAGGATCCATTAGTGAACAAGTGATGTATTGCTAAATTTCTCCAAATCTATTCCCATGAAGAAACAATCTACAACTTGGTCAGAGGGTCTTTCAGCAAATATTAATTTTTAAGTGAGGTATTGCTTTAATCGTAAGTGATATGAATGAATTAATAAATAATTGAACTAATATATAATTCACCTACAATTTTATCTAAAAAATCCAATTTAGGAATTGTTCTTTGTATAAATCCAATTTAATCTGTGCATTGCATTTGTGTAGAGTCCAGAGTTTCATGAGTTCCTCTTGACCAAACTGATCAATGCTGAATATTCCTGCTATAAAGCAGAGAAGTTTGCCAAGCTGGAGGTGAGAAGGGCATACATGTTTGTGTTTATATTTGTGTGGGAGCATCTTCATGCATACTACTGTATATTAAAAGTCTTTGTTCTCCAGGAGAGGACTCGTTCTGCTCTGCTGGAGACTTTATATGAGGAGCTGCACATGAACAGCCAGTCCATGATGGGAATGGGAGGAGACGATGACAAACTGGAGAATGGAGGAGGAGGCGGCGGCGGGTTCTTTGAGTCTTTCAAGGTAAAAATCCATTTGAATCTCTTTAACTAGTATTAAGGGTTTGAATTTGCTTATTTAATTATTGACAAAATGATGCTTATGTATATCAAAAGAGTTCATAATTTGCATACTGTTCATCCTATATGTGAGATTAGAATTGTTGCATCCCATATTGTAGTATGATAAAATTAGTGTGATATTGAAGTATAATTAATGCAGTATACATTGTAAAATATATGTCAAAAAATCTGGGGTATTATTAAATTAGGGATAAGTATTTTTTTAAGTTTTTAAAAGTCTGTTATGCTCACCATTAATCAAAGGCATTATGCATTAACATTGTTTACTATTTGAATATATATTCATTTCATTTCATTTAGTCATTTTGCAGACGCTTTTATCCAAAGTGACTTACTTAATCAAAATCAACAAGAGAGCAATTTTACACAAGTGTAAATATATATATATATATATATATATATATATATATATTTAAAAAATGTCATTTATTCCTGCTATACAAAGCTGAATTTTCAGCAGCAGATTTGGTGTTAAAGAAAAAGAAATATTATTGAATACAGGTGTGCTGCTTAATTTTTTAAGGATTCTTTGATAAATAGAAAGTAATGCAGACAATGAAAACAGTATTAATTTGAAATAATGTCATTACTGTCACTTTGATCAATTTAATTCATTATTGCCAAATAAAATGCATTCATTTTGTGCAAAAAACTGACCTCAGCCTTTTAAACTGTATTTAAAACAGGTTGCATTATAGACCAATTAAATGTTTCAAACAGCAGTATGCTACAGTTTTTATATAATTTTGTGCAAAACATCTTACCCACATCAATTAATTAATTTTAAAAAGTGCAGTAGAAGTGAAGTACATTGCATTATGGGATACACTCACATTTTGGCAAATGTAGAAAGTCACCTGGTGTTCTTTGCATATTGAAATTGTTTTGTACCTCTGACAACCTGAGCTAATTGGAAGTATGTAGTATGCTAGTCAAATCATACCCACTTTCTTTGTCCTTTACTCTCTCAAGCCCTCATATAAGCAGTTGTAGTGCCCTCTAGTGTTAGCTTGTAGTGATGCAATGCATTGTTTTTCTCTTTCCAGCGCGTAATCCGCAATAGAAGTCAGTCTATGGATGCCATGGGCCTCAGCAACAAGAAGCCACACACTGTCTCCACCAGCCACAGCGGAAGCTTTACACACAACCCCCCAGACACCCCCAAAACACCTGGCATTGTGAGTATGAATGGCCTTGTGGAGGACCTTAAATTGTTAAAAAGACACATCGACTTTACAAGAAATAAATGCAGGCTGTCATGAGAAGCCCCCAAACAGTGTGGCAGCTTTCGTTTGTGCCCGTCTTCATGCCCTCTGACCCCTCAGCCCAGCAGAGTCGCAGCTGGCATGCGTCGTGCCCTGCGAGCGGGTTTGACCTTTGAGTGCTTGTGTCATCATGGCACATCTGTGAGGCTTGTGCTGATGGTAGACCACGTCTTCTCCTGCCATTTCTGATCTTCATCATTTCACCATTACAAAAGAAAAAAACTGATGTGTAATCAGCTCTTATGATCTGTTTGGATGGTGGTCGGTGGAACAGATGGGGCTCTCCACAAGTGACCGTCCCATCTCCATTGCTATGACAACGGGTGCAACAGCAATAACTGAGAGAGCCTCTCATGACGGGCTGACATAACAGCCTATTAGCCATCCTAATGTACTAATGTGTCTGCAACAACTGTCCCAGAGAACCAGATAATTATCAAACGTGTGTGTAATAATACTATAAACTTTGTTAAACAGAGATTTTTCCATCTGGACCTGTTTTCAAGGTCATCTAGGCTGCACTGCAATGCTTCTTCTAGATTTATCGGCCGCTTTTGATCCTGTAGACCACTCCTCACTATTATCTAGATTGGAGTTTTGGGTAGGTCTTAAAGCTAACGTCCTGAAATGGTTTCAGTCATACCTGTCTGACAGAAAGTTTTTAGTGAAGCTGGGTAATTTTACCTCTTCCCCTGCACCTCTGACCTGTGAGATCTATTTACCAATCAAAAGAAACAATTCCACTGCGATTACTTCTCTTCTGCAATGTCTAGAGGAGGTTAAATCATGGCTAGCCCAACATTTCCTCTTCCTAAATGAAGACAAGACCGAGGTAATTGTTTTCGGTCCCAAGGAGTGGTATAATGTGGTATAATCTTGCTCCTCTGTAAAGCACTTTGGTCAGCCTGGTGGCTGTTGTAAATGTACTATACAAATAAAATGAATTTGAACTTGAACTTAATGCACAAATCTGAAGACCAAATTAAATCACTCATCAAGCTCTGATGATGTTGAATGGCTTGTCCATTCTGTTATGCTGTTCCATAGCTGATATAATATTTGATGTCTTGTGTTTAATCATAAATAATAAAGAAAGAAAGAAAGTGCATGAATAGAAGATATTATGTAGCGGCTAATAATCTGAATCAAAATGTGACCCAAATGTGATTTCTCTGCAGTCCTTGATTATCCCTGGAAAAAGCCCAACCCGTAAGAAATCTGGTCCATTCAGTTCCAGGAGGAGCAGTGCCATTGGGATTGAGAACATACAAGAAGTTCAGGAGAGAAGGTGAGGAGAAAAAAAGGAAAACAAACTGTGGTATTAATTTATTCAAAAATTCATGAAAACACTATTCATACAAACATTGACTTGAAAAGACTTTTCCTATGAAGATTTATTTTCATGTTTTTGTATGTCTTTGAAAAATGTCAAGGTGGATATTCTGTCTTAATACAAAGAACAAAAACCCTTTTAGCATAATTGATTAGTTGTTAGAAGTCATTTTGTTGTCATGTGGCTAGAAAACCATAAAGGAAATATAACAAAGATTAGAATCTACAGTGTATTAAGTGTGTAATGACAAATAAGTATCTTTTTATGTCAGGTTTATTAAACATGAAAAATGCAGTTTTGAGAACAATAATTAAGATGAGTTAATCATTGTGTTCTAGCAGTCGAGAGGTGTCCCCTAGTCCACAGAGGACGTCTGACGGTGGACACACTACTCAGGACTTCAGATTAGACAACTCATCCAGTCAGAGCTCACCTGAGATGCAAATCACTAAGTTTGGGTGAGCAGTGCACCAATGAAAACACTGACTGTTTGCTGTATGGATGGCCAGTGTTTTCATACATATTTCATATAATCTGATCTTTACATTTCAGGAAAGGTGTCTTGTTTTCTCTTTTTAATTTATATTAGATTAGATTTTGTGATATTTTTTGGAAGAAGTCTCTTATGCTCACCAAGTCGTATCATAAATACAGCAAAAACGGTAATATTGTTGTGTGACATATTATAATGATTTAAAATAGCAGTTTTCTATGTTAATTTATTACTGTGATGGCAAAGCTGAAATTTCAGCATCATTACTCCAGTCTTTAGTGTCATGTGATCCTTCAGAAATCATATTGTTATGCCGATTTGCCACTCAAGAATCATTTCTTATTATCAATGTTGAAAACAGTAGTGCTGCTTAATATTTTTCCACATATATTTTGCCCCCAAAGAAATTCCACAATCATTTGAAATAGATTTTTTTGTAACCTTGTACAAATCTGTCACTTTTGATCAATTGGTTCATTTCTTTAAAAAAAAAAAAAAAAGAAGCATCATACCATGTGCATCAAAATCATATTTTCTTTAAAATTCAATACCACTGCACTGTTACTAGTAATACATTGGTTTCTTAATTTTTTGTCTATTATCTATATACTGTATGTATAATCCTCAAAGTTGAATAACATGTTCATGTGTAGTAAGTAAATACCCTGAGGTTAGGTGGCTTGTTCAAAGGGAACAATACGTAGTTGCTCACGGGCCGCTCCTTGTTACGTTCAAACTTTTTATAAAACCACTCCCAGCAGCAAATAATATTTGATATTTTCTGTATCATATTTGAGTTCCAATGTTACTAGTTTGTCAATGAGTCATTAGTAATACAACAAATTTGAACTTCTCTGAATGTGTTGAGTAATTACACCTGCGATCACTAAACATGACATAACATACTCCATTATCATTCTGCAATAGCAAAATACAGCCCAAACAACACCTTTTAATCACATGGACAGAGCAGCTCGTGCAAATAATCAATTTTCCAGGTGCAAAGGTCAATAAGTGAGCAGTTTTGAATTTTAATGTGCAGCTGATGTGGGATACAGTAATTGAAATATGTGTGAATTCAAAAGTGAATCAAGTATACCTCAATCAATTTTACAAATATTAATGCATCTATATCTTTGACCGTATGCATTTAATGGTGGTTAGTTAAAGGAGTGGTTCACCCAAAAATGACACATTTACTTACCCTCAGCCCTTTATAGATGTTTATGAGTTTGTTTTGAGACAGATTTGAAGAAGCTTTCAGTACATTAATGTTTTTAGGTGAACAGTTTTAGTCTTTCAGGTATATTTGACCCCATATGTGTGCATATGTATGTGTTTGTAGTTCGGCCCTGTGCTGTCGAGCTCCCTCAATCCCAGAGTCTCAGGATCTGTCTCGCTCCTCGTCCAATGCCAGTAGCTTCACCAGCGTGGTGGAGGAGAACGAGCAGGAACATGAAGTGACAGAGGACTATGACACGGGACTGGTGCGGTCACACACACCTATGATTCATCTTTGATCAATACATGACTCATATTTTACTTCAACGATAGGTACATTCATTGTGATCAAAATATTGTCACTGGGTAAAATTCTAATCTATTCATACAAACTGACAGGCAGAGAAAACCACCTGTCTTTTAAACGCCCAAACTATTCACAGGAAAATGCATACAGGCGTAATGGAATTTACATTTAATTGTTTGAACAGAAGTATTAGTACACGTATATGACTTGGCAAGACTGACTGGTTCTGTTGTTTGCATGTGCTTTTCATGTTTCTGACTTCAGGAGAGTCTATCTTCAGCTGGTACGCCTCACAAACGAGATTCGTTTACATATAGTGGCGTGTGGTTTGAAGACGGCCCTGCTACTACTAGTCAGAGCAGTTCACACGGTGAGACAGAACAAACATTTCACCTCCCAAAAACCCAAGCCAATATCTGTTTTATTAAAAGGATTACGTCATGATAATTTATGAATTTGACTGTTAGATTTTCATGCATAGGAAAATATTGGAGAGCTATTTTTGTTTAACCTGTTGCACCCATAATTTGCAACTGCATTGTGCAGCTGTACTTCAGTCTGTGTTGTATGAGCAAATATTGTATCATAAAGACTAAGGAAAGGAGGACACTGCAGAATATACATTCATGATGAAATTATAGACAAGGCCCAGATTAGAGCCAGGGTTATTTTTTTTTTAAATACCACTGTTTTAGCATTTATTAATATATTGAATTAGCTTTTATTTTAATGTATGGAGTTTTCATTTTAATTGTTTCAGTTTATATTGTTTGTAATCGTGTCAAGGCTTTAACAGTCATCTGTTTCACTACAGGTTCCTTTCGACAGCAATCTGAACCTCGTCCAAAAACAGAGAGACAACACTCGGTAAGAACATGCTAGTCATGAAGATGCCATCTATATAGTCCTACAGGCAGAGAAGATTCAGTGATCTGGAAAGAGTGTGGAAGATGATGATAAACCTTGAATAATGTTATAAGTGGATCTCGTGAAAAAACCACCCCTTTAAAGTCATAGCATGACCGTTCTCTCTGTATTTAATGCACTTTTTCTTTGTATTTGTTTTGTGTGTGTTTGTCCTACACAGAACTGCTAGCTGTTCTGTAGGCTGTAGATGACTTCATGGATGTCCATCAACAGGTTAGGAACAGCAGAAATGTGGATTATATGTTATGTGTTTATTGGGTTTATATGGCTGTGTCGTATAATTGTTATAACTCCTAATGACCTAATTTGATCCCTTTTTGTTAAATTACTTGTATTGCCGTTTGTAATGTAGCATGACATTTAGAAAATCACACTAGTGTTCAAAAGTTTGGGGTCGGCAAGATATTTAAGATTGTTTTTGAAAGAAGCTGATACTTTTATTCAGCAAGTATGCATTACATTAATCAAAAGTGACAGTAAAGAATAAAAAAAAAAAGTATCACAGTTTTCACAAAAATATGAAGTAGCACAGCCTCTTGAGCAGCAAATCAGTATATTAGAATGATTTCTGAGGGATCATGTGACACTGAAGACTGGAGTAATGATGCTAGAAGTTGAGATTTGCTGTCACAGGAATACATTTAAATATATTCAACCGTGAAAACTGTTATTTCAATTGTAATAATATTTCAGTGTCCACTGTTTTTACTGTATTTTTGTTTAAAGAAATGCAGCCTTGGAAAGAATAAGAGACTTCTTTCAAAAATATTATGCAATCTTACCAACCCCAAACTTTTGAACTGTATATATGGATATATTCATAAACCTTATTCTTATTAATCATTATTAATGCTGTCTTATTTTCAGCATTTTCATAAGCATCCCTCTGCAGCGGACGCTCAACGTGCTCACAAGAGTTCCTGTAGAGACGGATGTGAAGGGGAGGGAACTGCTAGTTCCAGCCTGGAGGCGTACAGTCAGGCAAGTGTGCATCAGAGTATCAGCGCGCTCTAGTAAGGACTCGACCCCTTTATCTTCATGTGGCTGTTGGCCTGTAGGCAAAATAGAAACCTGCCTGGCTTGTGTTGAAGGCAGAAGAAGAACAAAGAAGAACTGCCAGCAGGCGACGAATCACGCATGATTATGGCCTTATCATAGGCTGCTTTCTTTCTTTCTTTCTGTCTATAGTGGCCCTCATTGTGTGGGTTTGGGTTTATTTATTTATTTATTTATTGAGTAGGTCTTTTAGTAACGGGGGTGGTAAGCTGTCACAAGCTTTCGTCATCTTTCAGAATAACAAATGAGGTTCAACATAAACCCATCATGATAAAAATACATATGAACCCGCAAAGCACTGTAATACACATCTATGTGTGCTACTGTTTTGTTGCCTTTTGTGTCATGATGTTATGATGTTGAAAATGAATATAGGTAAATGTTAAATGTTGTTCTTCAGTGTGGTTCTCTATCTTCTGGTGTCAAGCACCCAAGCCATTTCCAGTCCCGTCTAATAAACGAAACGTAGGCATTCAAATTTATGCTAAAATGAATAGATCAGATGTGAGATGCTGTATACTTTTTAAATATTATTTATTAAGATTATGCTGTTTTACTGATCACCATATTTTGTATGGCCACAGCTGTTTGTGGTAAAACTGACACGTGTGTAAACTGTACGCTGATGTAGTAGCTTCATGTTTAAAGCTAGCTGTGTAGATTAAAACATCAATGTTTCTCAAGTAAGATATATTGGAAGTCCTGAAGATCATCTTAGCTTATATGACAGGTGAGCAATATGAATGTAAAACAGAAGACACATATATGATAGTGGATATGGATTATGGAAAACACTAGGTCAGAATATATTCATCCAATGCTATATGTTCAATAGCAAATGGTAGGAAATTTATTTAGTTTTCGAACGCAAATGCATGTTTTATTCATTGCGAACAAAAAAAGCCCATTTTACATATCATGTAATCAAAATAACATTTTAGTTTTTAAACATAGCACCATGGTGTTACTGCTTTCCCATTCATCTCAATGACTTATCAATGACTTTGACTTTTTTTTTTTGAGCCAATCACTTGAGCCGTAAATGTGATGAATTAGTTTGAGCAACTATCCTAAACTGTGACATTAAAACAAAAAGAAAGTCACTGGCAAAATATCAACTCTAATCAAATTAAATATTCACAATTTGTTGTTTGCAAAAATAATTTTAGCCACTTTCACAGCTCCTTAAAATACTATGGTATTTTCTGCATGATGCGTGTTTTAAAGAATACTATGGTATTACTATCATAGAAGAAAGATTGCATTACCACAATTTCATGTCCAAAAACATGAAAATACCTTGGTACTTTTTTGTAAGACTAATTTCCCAATTCGCTTCTTGTTTGAAGAGATTTATTTTCTTATAAATAATGCTGTTTGGTTGCTTTCAGGGGTGATGCTTCTAAAACGGTTTATGGAAAAGGGAAAATATTTTTGGCTTTCACTGTGTCAAGGCCCTAAGTGTTTGCACATGCTAGAGACATTAAGCACAAACTCATTCCAAACAAACACCGACCGCTTTCTGCAAGTGATTGTGTTCTCCTTTACAAGTGCTTATTATGCTACTTTTATGAAATGTTTCACTGTAAATACATTTTCTCCTTTTTTGTAATAAAACAAAAGAAATTGTTTAATAAAGATCAGAGGGGTTCATGGAATATTTATTGTTTGCTGTAATGTACATTTATTATGAAAAAAAAAAAAAAAACATGCACACCCAAGACAATCAACAATTATAAAATTCAATTTGCAGTCATTATTATTGAGGCAACAGAATGAACATTCATGATTCATAGTAAAGAAAACCCAGTACAGATTTAAGCTTTTTTTTTTGTTGTTGATGTAAAACATTGACAGCAGGTGTTTCATAAAACAAGCTAGGCTTATTTCAATTAGTCTGACTTATTTTGAACCAAATCAACTGACAATAAGTCAGACTAACTTAAATAAACCTGGCTTATTTGGTAAACCTATTTTATGAAACAGGCCCAACTACTCTTAAGCTGGAAGCGTTTAACATTTTGAACCGCTTCAAAACATTATTTAAACATAATTGTTAGCCCTTAATTTTCTTAGAAATCCTGAAACGGCACCACTGCAGCCTGAGGAGGTACAATACAATTAAAAACAAGGCCAAGTTGTCTGAGTAAAGTCATAAGAATTTGACAAACTACTAAAAAATATTTGCTCACACGTGTGGTTTCATAAGTATACGGTTTGCTCTCTTTTTCAAGCTGCATTTACTGAAAATCAACAGCTCTCAAAATCTCAATGTACGGATGCAACAAAAGGGTTTTATTGGTGAATAGGCTCTTCAATTTCTGTCTGTTCTTTATGGAAAGCTGTTATATGACTTAAAAACAGATTTTTGGGCTACTTTCTTATTCTTTGATATAACAACAAGGTGCTGTCAAACTATGGAAAAGAGCTGCTTAAACAACAAGGTGAGTAAATTACATTTTTAGATGAATTATCCCATTAGTATTTTGATCTATGCATTGTTTACTGCTAGAATGAACTAGTTGTGTGACTTAATAGGCACTTGACAGTTCTAGTCTCTCTCTCACAGCTCTAGGTTCCACCATTTGAAAGGGGACGACTCTCGAAGAACGTTGGAACCGCAGTGAACTTCACCCAGCAGTTTGTGGTATGGGGCAAAGTCGTCAATGAAGGTACATTTGAGGCCCAGAGGCTCCAGAAGAGAACACACCTCTGTCTCCAGAGCACACCTGCCATTCACCTTCGGCCCAAATGGTTTTGGGATGCCCAGCTGATCCCCCAACACGATCATGTTCACCTGAAGGTACATACAAAACAAAAGGTCAACGTAATGGGAAAACTATAATATCAGATTCCTCAAGTATTCCTTATTGTAGAATATTAATGGGCATTTGGTATGATAGGTTAATGATACTTTGTTATGCACTGTTTTCAAGATTGATAATAGCAATGAATGTTTCTTGAGCAGCAAATCAGCATATTAGAATGATTTCTGAAAGATCACGTGACACTGAATACTGGAGTAGTGATGCTACAAATTCAGCTTTAGATCAGGAATAAATTACATTCTAAAATACAAAACATTTGTTTAAAATGTAATAATATTTTACAATATTTCTGATTAAGTAAATGCAGTCTTGGTGAGAAGAAGAGAGTGTGTTTTGCCTGGTTGATTTTTCATTAAAAGTCATAAAAATATAAAAGTTGTAAGTGGATGTTCAGTAAGTTCTTAAACATGTGCTGTACCATGTCAGGATAGTAAGCCACAGCCCTGGGGCCCGTTTTCTCTTCTAACACCTTAAACAGGATGGGCAAATCAATGATGTCCTCATCATCCAGACCCAGCTCTTTCCTCAACACGTCCCTGTTCCAGTCAATACAGTTCTGAGTGAAAGATTAGAAGATGCCAGCATTATTCTTTCCCATAAAGAAAAAATAGATCCGTCAAATCTGGCTATAAAAATATCTAGATACTATTTGGACAAAAGAAAAGCACATCTTAATGCGTTAAAGGGTTATTTGTGAATGTTGTGCGTTTTTCACTGACCTGCACATATTGGTTTTCAGCCTGTAGCTTTTTGTCACTCAGGATCTCATTTACAGAGATGGCCTCTGGCAAACCTGTTCAGATAAAACCATTATATGAACTGTGGTGGATAGTGAACTTTTTTTGAAACAGAAAATTAGTGAGTGTTTACCCGGAAACACTTCTGCTTCTCCATGTCCTTTCTTTTGTAAGCTTTTGAAAACTTTGTATCCGGCATCAGGGCTAGCCAGCAGCAATCGAAATTTCTGAACAATCAAACCATTTCAGTTAGCACTGCTTTGGGGATTTAAAAAACACTGGCTATGTTCAGAATAAAGTACTGCCATTTAAAAATGTACTGCTTTACTGTATTTTTAATTAAATAAATGCTGCCTTGGTGAGCATAAGAGACTTCTTTCAAATAAGTCACAACTTTTGACTGGTGGTGTATTGTAGTATTCTGAACATATCGGTTTACCTTTCGGTCAGGGGCTGGAACAAAGGTCATAAACTCATCCACATGACCAACAACCAGCCAATCAGAGTAGAGCGCTATTGGCTCTTGAACTTTCTGTGCCCACAGGAAGTCCTGGACGACTTGGGTCATGTTTCGGGCACGAGTTGCACTTAAATTTAAACACAAGTAATCTCGTTGACTCTTTAGGTAATAGTTGTTTAATCAATCATCACATATGTTGTGTGGACACTTTTTAGTATATTATTATTAGTGGTTTCTGTAGAGTTGTGGTACTTACGTAGGGAACGCCACTCCAATGATGATCCTGCCAAGAGGGTAACTTTTCCCGTTGACTGTGACTGGTGGACTAACCTCCAGGTTACCGAAGGAGTCCAGACTGCTCACCTCCTCATTCAAAGCATTCCGTGTCACATACCCAAAGTCTGGCCCCTGTGACACAGTGTTTTAGTGTTTCTATACATCTTTAGATTAGTATGTGATGATAATTCGATGCCGTGGGGGGGGGGGGGGGGGTAGTTTTTAGGGGCTTGGCTAGTTTTGTGATTTTTATTTTTTTTTCTTTGAGCATTTAGCCATCTTACTCACCAGAATGGACTCGTAGGGGAAATCCTGAAGATCTCCATCACGAGGAGAGTCCAAAACAACAGGGAACTGATGATGGGGAGAGTCAATGTAGCCAAACTCAAGCTCATCCTGTGGAGCGTGTCAGAGAGAGAGTGTCAATAGGAATTACTCATCTCATATGATAGTCATCTGACAAGCTTGTCTAGTTCACAGTACATCATCATATGACAGCTTGATAGTGTCAGGCACCTCTTAAATGCTTCGAAAATCACTTTATCAAGCTGTGGAATGCAAACAGAATGCAAACAGAATTTTGTGTCAGTATTTTCAGTAAGGGTTCTATCAAATAATGTTAAATAACGTGGGTTTGATTTATGTAATTGATTTGATAATAAAACAGTAATTTGCTGGTGCTCAAGAATTTTTTTTTTTTTTCGTTTCTCAATATATGTTGAAAACAGTTGCTGAATATTTGTCAAACGTCCTTTTTTCAAGATTCTTTGATGAATATAAAGTTCAAAAGAGCATTTATTTGTTTGTGTTTGTCAATTTGGATCAATTTAATGCATCCTTTCTGAAGTTTTCTTTGAAAATATTTACTTTTTATTGACTGATTGGTCTAATTTTTATTCATTTTATTGATTGAATGGATTGATCGATTTCCCCCTGATTTTGCTGACCTGCATCCAGCGATCGCCTCGGTTCATGTACTCATGACATATTTTCAGTTTGTAGCCAGACTTGTCCACCAGGTTCTTTATGCTCTTCAGGAATGTGTAGTTATCATTTGTGCTGCCAGAAAGACAAAAGTAAAAGTAAATCATTAATCCCCATGACTTACAAGATGAAAGAGTGAGTGGCAAAAAATACTTGGAAATATCTGTATCTATTTCTGGAAAATGGCATTATTTGATATATGAACGGTTAAAGAATTCTTTGACTGTCTCACCTGCACACATACACCTCCACAGGTTTGAGGGTGTTTGGGGTCATGATCCAGGGAGAAACATGAAATACCACTGTATCTGTGAAGATGGGCGTTTCAGGGAAACCCTATAAGAAAATAATTAGTATTTAGCGGTTATTAGAGAATAGGGGTGTCCCCGATTGCAAGAGAGATCAGACGGTTTTCTCTTTCACTAACCTTGCCACAGGGCTCTAGTAGACTGAGGTTGATGGTGACAAGCCCATCAAAGTCTTTATCAGGGAATCGAAGACCCTCTACAAAGAACGCCAGTTCAGTTTTGCCTCCCACATAGGTCACTTCCTTTGTCAACATGTCCGTTCCCACCACCATGATATAGTCTTTCAGGAACAATTTCAAGAGTTTGTGCTCTGGTACAAGAAAGAGGAGCCATTTAGTAAAGGACTGATGTTACCTTATAATGTATCAGTTTTTGCTTCAGTTTAATTATATAATGCATCATAAAATTTCACATTATGCTTGCCTGTAAAATTACAATATACATTTTCAAGCCTTCTCTTTTCCACAAATAATGTAAGGAATCATTTTTTCCCATAAAGTAATTATATGCATGCTGGTTTTCCAGTGGAACACAAACCAAAAATTTAAAGTTTATAGTAAACGCTACCTACACAAGCTCCAAAAAGCATTGTTCTTTCAAAATATATTGTGAAAATATTTGATTATTCACTCACTCCACACGTTGTCTTTTTTTGCATTTGTCCGAGGTCTAAAGACTCTCACGTTCTCTGAAGTGGTCTGTGAGATGTGCATGGTCAGTTTATAGCCTTCAGGAAGTTCAGCGGGACCGTTGGTGCGCAGGATCATCTTGGACATGTCCTGTAAATCTGCCATCAAAAAATATGTTTTTATAACGATTCTCACTTCCTTTCCACAGCATGGCATTTGAAGAGGAGTTAAGAGTTAACTAAGCTAACAGTTCAATATGCACAGAAAAATACACAACAAATGGGTGAAGTTGTGCTTTATAGATGGATTTATTATTAGTAATGAATAAATCACAGTTTGATTTAAATGAAACAGGTAAAAATTCACTGGACTTGCACTGCATTCTGGCCAAACAAGATTAATAATGGATGAATAATAAGGAAGTATTTGTGTGCATACAGTGTTTGAAAATGCTGTTTAAGTACACAACACAACTTTGGTACAACATCTATTTACACTTGACAAACGTGTGCGGCGAGACTTTAATCCCTCCCATATCTGGCACTAGACCTGCCCAGACTCACCTGACACTTTACTGATCTCATCAGCCTCACTGTCCAGTGACTTCTTGTAAGTGGTCTCTGAGTCACAGTTGACCAGCAGAACTGCACCGTGGCCATTAGGACCCCACTTCCACGATCCCTAGATCCAAAATCCAACACTATCACACATTCTTCAAATAAAGTCTTGAATATCTAAAATAGCACTATGCAGTTGGAACACAGAAGAAACTTTCAAAAGTCATTGAGGTACAAAAATCCTTGGACCCTATTATGGAAGACCACAGAACAAAAAACATATTGCGAGACATTACTGAGATACAAAAAAAAAAGTCACAATTGTTTATTCACAGGCGCACATGGGCTTCCAGACCCTATTGACTTTGAATTAATTGACAAAAAAGAAAACGCCAAGTCATTTTTCTAAATATCTTCTTTTGTGTTCCACCATCTCCAAACCTGTAGCAATAAGCCAAAAACAAATTTCCCCAACAATGACGAGATCGACCAGATCGCAAGACAACAAGCAAACAAAGCTCACCTTGTTTGGATTGTTTTTCTCAACAACGCCATCTCGGTCAGCATCTACGTCCAGAGATATCTCTGCAACAGAACCGAGACAACATGAGGCTTGCTTGTTCCTTCAGTCCCACCAGCATGAGGCTGTTTATAGTTATAGCACAGATACTATTTACATAAGCATTATTCATAAACACAGGCGTAGCCCATGTCTCAAAATGAAAACATCTGTGACGTACCAACAGCTGTTAGATGCAGCACGGCGTCCCCCAGCGACTCGGTTTTCTCTCCATAGTACCTCACAGATAGCTGAAACAGATCAGAAAAAAACCAAGCATAAGCTGAATTATTGCGACAATTATTGTGGTTTTCTTTGATTAGTAAAGTGATTCCTTACTGTACTGATTGCATTTAAAATTGTTCTAAATATACCTTCAAGCTGTGAGCGTTAGACAGTCTTGCGAAAGTGACGTGAGAACATGTCAACACATAAACCTCAGTTTCCTGCATAGACTAGTATCAGGGTCAACCACAGCGTGTGCGTCAGACT
This sequence comes from Barbus barbus, assembly GCF_936440315.1. NCBI lineage: Eukaryota > Metazoa > Chordata > Actinopteri > Cypriniformes > Cyprinidae > Barbus > Barbus barbus. Next base: position 26,693,327 of record NC_136741.1, on the reverse strand, counting down.
AACAAGACTGACAAGGCAAACGGTTTCCTGCCTGTAGCTGTCGATGTCTTTCAGTTCTGTTTATTTTCTAAAAGACTATTATCTGCTTTAGTGTAAAGGCTGGTCATACAATGAAAAAAACAGACCCAAATGTCACAGAAAACTCCCCTATCATATCCTCCTTTTAAATATTTGTGCTAGTCTAAGGTTTCTGGCTCAGTTTCAAACATTTTATCTTGTTTGAATCTATTCCACAGAATTTTCTTCCAAATGCGGAAAAATTCTACAGATTCTTTCTGTATTTGCTCTTTTTCGAGCACAAAGGTGATTGGATGGATTGTAGGTACCTTGCTGTCGTTTGCAGTCTTACTGATTGCATCCATGGTGACGATGAGGACAGAGTTTGGGGTGAGGGGGTACAGGGCGTTCCTGTCCCTGGCCGGAGGAGTCACTTTGCAATGTACGTTTGGGCCGCATTTTATCGAGAAGGATTTGGACAGCGGTGGGGCACACCTGTAGAGAACATAGATACATTTACAGACACATTATGAATTTATCTATTTAACTGTAGGCTATTACAAAAAATAACTATATTTTATCATTTCAAACGCAATTTATTCAGTCATTTTTTAATTAGGCCTAACACTTTCGTAAAGACCGCAAAGACATTTATGTTACAAAAGATATGCATTAATGATGCTGAAAATTCAGCTTTGCCATCACAGGAATAAAAATGTACTAAACTATATTAAAATAGAAAACTGGTCAAATTGTAAATTGTAATAATATTTCACAATCATATAATTGCATCTTGGTGAGCATAAAAGACTTTCAGAAACCCAAAGGTTTGGCATTACACAGCTTTATGGTTCACTTTAAGGTTGTGAATCTACAATGTGGTTCTTAGAAAGAGAACTTTTAATGCTGATGTTAAAAAGAAATTCATTTCCTGAAGGAATGGTATCATCATGACAATGTTTTTGATTTACTGGCAAATATGAAGGAGCTGATTCATATCCTGTGGACAACACTTTAAGACCATTTAGTAATATACTATAAGTATATTATTTTAGTAACAGAAGTGTATTACTTTAGTAATATACTAGTAAAATCTACAAATATACTGAGAATTTAAAAAAATCGAACTTTTAAACCATGAGAACCAATATTCTCTGACATGGATTAAAAATAATAATTTAAAATGGATTTAAATGAATAGTTCCAACCAAGAGACCAACCCAAATGTCATAATTACTGCATTAGTGTTATTTATTAGTGGTTCAATTCTATATTCTAAGACAACAAGCGCTATCATGATGATGTTGCTGGGGGATTGTCTATTTCAGTATTGACTGACTAATAACAAAAATGTATAAAGTCTTTTAAAAGCCTAAAGAAAATAGCTATTAAGAGGTTTGGAAAGCTATCAAACAGTGGCAGTAATAAACAGACGCATTGAGACAGAGCTCAGTGATGAATTTCAATGTTGAAGCTCATCTGTCTTTGGAACTGCAAGGAGAAATTCTTCAAATGAACAATCCCCCTGAATTCTCCCAGCAAATATTCAGTTATGCAGAACAAACAGATCAATTATTACAAACAGATCGATATCTGCAAACATTGAAACCTCAGCTCATTCCAGAATGATATCCCCAATGAACTGTTTAGAAACTTTACAAACAGAACAATAAAATAATAGACTGTTTTAGCTATAAACTATGTTAGGAAAATTGTTATTGTAATAGTTGTATTTCAATGGTCAGTCTATATATATACATGCATCATTTTCAGTGGCATTGTGTTTAAATGGACTGTTCCTTATGTTTGGGTTCCCAGAGTCTGTAATGATCTGCTTGTCAAAATAATAATAGTAATTTTAGAAATTAATCATTTTATTTTCCATTCAAATTTTTTAAATATGTTCGTTTGATCTAAACTAAACGCTTTAACCCTTTGCTTGATTTTTGAAGTAGTTACTATCTGAGTTTCTGAGTCAAGTTGACACTGATTCGTTTTTAACATGTAAACATATATTTTATTTATGTTTTAGATCATAATGTATTAGTTTTGGTCACCATTCACAACAATATGCAACGCAAGCGGATAGATACTGCGTCTGTCACATTCTCTCTCCTTTTGTTCTCCACAGAAGTAAATCAAACGGGTTTTGAAACAACGAAAGTGCGAGTGAGTTAAATAATAAAGGTGTTTCGGGTGAACTGTCCCTTTAAATATTTCTTCTGCGGACCGCTGTGTTTAATTCCCTTGAGCTCCGTCGCGCACAAGAGCGCATCTAGAGTGACTGTCCCTTTAAAATAAAACAACGTCTAATATTCATGAGTCTATTCATATAATGCATGGAAATAAATTAGCCCACCTGTTTAAATTGACCGTCAGCTCCGTCCCGAGCACATATGTCGACCTTGTCACTTTCTCAGTGTCAATTGTAAGTGATCGCCCAGAAACCATGGTGTGCAAAGATGCGTCTTTCTTTTAAAGTGACTTCAATAAGTCCCTTTAACGCTTTATGTACTTGAGATGTCACCCTGCCAGAGCTTATTGGTTGACTGAAAGCAGGTGGATATCTAGGGAAGTGAAACACCCACATCTCAGTATATCGACTGACCGCTAGAGAGCGCTGTTAACCCTCATAAGGCCAAGTATTGCACCGTGTTGCTTCAGGATAACAAGCTTCAATTTGCAAGCACATGATGCAAATACGATGACAGAAATCGTTGGTAAGAGATGGCTTTGAATAAACCAATAAAACGCAATTCAATGGTGATTTTTCTTTCTAGGTGCACCGTGTGGAGGCTGGACATATGTGGAAATATGTTAGTTTACTTAACATTTAAGTTGCATTATTATTTATTGTTTTTTGCGTTTTTCATTTTTAGTAGCCTATTATAAATGTATAATCTATACAAATATTTAAATAAATAAAACCTGCATTTACAAAAAAAAAAAAAAAAAAAAACTAAAGTATACCCCTCTAATACTATTTAATTTTTTTTTATTTTATAAATGAGTTCAATTTAATGCAAAGATAATTGAATCAAACGTTTTAAACACAGTTGAGTGTTCTAAAGCAACTATAGGTGCTATGTTCCCAAGAATGCTGCAGACATAACCTCTCCTGCTAGATGACCATCATGTGCATTTATTAAAATGCACTTAATGTGTAGAGGTTAAACCAAAATGTGTATCTTTCCCATATGTATAATAAAAACAGTTCCAATAAGTGTTTTTTCCCCCACTCTACAGTGTGGGCTTGGCTACTGCTATACAGTTCCTCAATTTTTTTAAGAACACAATGAAGGGAAACAATGGATTACAAGATTATCACATTACCTACCGGTCTACAATCACCTTAAGGTCCGTACCAACAACATGCACAATTTGTGTGGGTACATTGATTTCCAGTCGACAGGTCCGCTGAAACATGTTAGTCATGTCTGACACCTTCTTTCTCTTTCGCAGACTCCGAGGTAAGCTAGACTGTGTTTGCTCCTGCGACATATCCATTGTTACAGGCTTCCACGTCTACAAGTCTCAAATGACCTGTTTTTCCCCTGAGAAATAGGGGCGGATGATACAGCAGGAGAGAAAAGACATGTTCTCACCTGTCCAAAAACTTGCTCAAAGCTACATATTCCTAGAAAGCATTTACAAGCTAAGCTTATCAGATTAAACAATGTGGTTATTGACCAACAATGCATGAAGATTTAATGAGTAGCTCAGTAAAAATGTAGGCATGGTTTGTTTGCTGAATAAGTCTGCAAGATTTATGCTTATTTACCATGCAGCATCAAACAGTATTACTGATGCATGTGAAATACTTAGTGTATCTGCGTGATATTATATTTGACGGCATATTCACCGCTTTCTGAAAATCTATGAACGTTTGATTTTCTTCACTCCAAAAATAATCGTTTAAATAATATATATTTTTACACACACACACAAACAAACTCTTTTATCATCTGCTTTCGCCACATGCATCAGTAACCATGCAAATATGACTAACTTGCCTGGGCAATTCTGGTATTACAAGTTTACCTGCAGGATTCATTTGTGCAAGCACTAATAAAAATGTGTCTGTTCATGTCAAAGCAGACAGTTTTGTTTTACACTATACACAATTTTAAACATGCTTTTATCATTTTCTTTCATGTATATTTGATTCTTTTGTTTAAATAAAGCTAATAGTTGCTTTCATATATTGTCCACAGTCATTCGTAAATGCAATATAGCCTAATTTGTTACACAATAGAATGCAATAGCTGCAATAACCTAAATATAATATAAAGATCATATCTAAAATAAATGTATATGTCATATAGATCTGAGATCTTTTTGTTGTTATATCATTGGACACAATATACTACTGGTGTCAACATGCTGGCCTAGTTTAAAAATATCTCATCTCACTATAGTGTCTAATTTATACTTTGAGTTACATCGAGAGTGTAGTCAGAGAACTGGCCCTTAGCACATACATATGAGTTAGATCATTTCAGTCTTGCACATCAATAACAGTCTTTCACATAACTTCACATTTGAATTATGTTGCTGGTGGAACCACTCTTAGAAAGCAAACAATCAAATTATTTATTTTGAGTCTTCAGAGATTTGTTGTGAATCAGATCATGAAGATGACCAGGTTGTAAGATGATAACAACAGTACAGTGCAAAGTAAAATTCTTTGCTACAAAAAAATAAAGGGGATCAGGGGGTGGAGATTGGTAGGTTTAGGGGTGGAGATGGGTGGGTTTAGGGATCAGGGGGTGGAGATTGGTAGGTTTAGGGGTGGAGATGGGTGGGTTTAGGGATCAGGGGGTGGAGATTGGTAGGTTTAGGGGTGGAGATGGGTGGGTTTAGGGATCAGGGGGTGGAGATTGGTAGGTTTAGGGGTGGAGATGGGTGGGTTTAGGGATCAGGGGGTGGAGACCGGTAGGTTTAGGGGTGGAGATGGGTGGGTTTAGGGATCATGGGGTGGAGATTGGTAGGTTTAGGGGTGGAGATGGGTGGGTTTAGGGATCATGGGGTGGAGATTGGTAGGTTTAGGGAAGGAGATGGGTGGGTTTAGGGATCAGGGGGTGGAGATTGGTAGGTTTAGGGAAGGAGATGGGTGGGTTTAGGGATCAGGGGGTGGAGACGGGTAGGTTCAGGTAAATGTGATGTGGGCGGAGTTAGATATAGATCCAATCACGCCCCCTGGATCTTGTGTTCTGCAGTGAGGACCATCTCGGAGAAACAGTGAAAAAAGTCAAATTTGACGGATTAGTCGACTGGCCAATGAGGCGAGGCCTCCAGCAGTACGTGACAGAGGGGTGGATCACGTGTCAACGGAAGGAGGTGCTTTTGTTTTTCCTTGAGGAAAAAGTCGAGGAACAATGCTTGGAAAGACGATTTCAGTTACACTTTATTTTTCTCTCAAATGCATACAAACAGTCTTCCATAGGACATGACATCTTTCGGAATGCCTAAACCATATTTCCGCGTCTTGAAGCTTGTTTGAGGCTCCGTTTGGGAATTCTTGAGGCTGCAGAGATTGAGGCGGAAGAAGGGAATCTCGAAGCTGAGAGCCAAGAAATGGCTCCGGATTGATTTTTATCACAGCGTTGCAGTGGTTTTCAACTTAACTCGGATTTATATGAAATCATATTTCTATTCTAAAACACAGATTAGTCTCTGTCTCATTAATTTGCGATCAAGAAACTCAAAATGGCGGAGGGCTGGCCCATCCCCCAGGCCCTGTTCCTGCTCATAGTGAGTGTCGTGGGCCTGGACACTTGCCCTTCTCCCTGTACGTGTTCCGATGGTCCAGGTGCAGCACAGTTGCTGGATTGCAACAGGAAAAGACTGAGTACTGCAGCTCTGGAAGCTCCAGCCTGGATCACTCATGCGTGAGTAACAGAGGAGATGTTGTTTACAGGCTCTAGCACTTCACAGGGACTGCACATGTGCACAATACTAACGCTCAACTGACAGCTGATTCACTTTTGTTTGTTTGTTTGGTGCAATTTTAGCAATATGTAATTATTGTTTATCAAATCTTGCGTTATGGCATTGCTTAGAAGTGTCACACGATCCTTTATCGATGCAACTGTGTTTTTTCTTCAAAATAGCGTAATTGTTATGGCTACTTTTCATAATAATAAAACTTTGATAGTTTGGTTTTAGTAACAAAAACCCATCTTAGGCTGATAAAGGCTATATATTTGATTCATAAATTACCAAAACTTCTAAAAATGTCCACCTTCAGATTTTTGGGAAATCTGTAAAATCTTTATTTTATAAAGTAACGTTACTTTACTTATACATATTTTAATATCAGTATTTACTGGGCTGAAGTAAGTTAACTTTCTTGATTATCCCTTATCATTTTTAGAAAAATCTTGTTAAAATATGAGTCTCAAATATGATTCCTAAATCGTCATTATATTGAATTGCATTATATTTGTCTGTACCTTACAAATTAAAACTTGCAGAGCTTTGATCATAAAACTAAGTATTTAAATATTGAGAGAGATTATTGAGAGATACAGGACAACTGATATTTACATGCATTTTGAAGTCTATTGTACAAAAATCTAATTGCTATACATTACAAGCTAAATCTAAAATTCATCTTATTTTTTATTTTTTGTGTGAGCTTCATGTTGTCACTATATCATACATTATGGGCTACAAAAGCCTTATGTTTCAAATATGCTACGATATCCTTTTTTTCTATTAGTCTAATTTATTTAATTTAGCTTGGTTGCATCTTAGATGTACTATACCTAGTTTAGTTTGTTGTGTACAGCTTAGTTTCTTTGCTTTGGTGTTATTAAATCTGTATTTAAGTATACAATGGTGTGAGAAGTCTTTTACCAGATCTGAATGTACACATTATAGAGATCCCCCAGTCTTAAATATTAGGTTATACATTTTTTTTAATTTCAGGTTTTAATCATTTGTTCTCTGTGAATTTAGGTCAATGAATCAGAATGAACTTACAGCGGTGCCTTTTCTTGGAGATGCCTCATCCAACATCACAGTGCTGTCACTGTAAGTGTCCTTCTACATTCATTTTTTAATTAAGTCTGTATAACCATGTATGTTGATATGGTACTATATCTGCTGTTTATTTTCAGTGTTCATAACCGCATCTCTGAAGTCGTGGCAGAGCAGCTGCTGCCATATTCATCTCTAGAAAGTCTGGACTTGAGCTCTAATTCTATATCTGAGCTTAAGGCCGGATCATTCCCTCCCATGCAGCTGAAATACCTGTGAGTTTTTATACTCGGGCTTGTCTGAGTTTTGCACTGTGTTAAAATTCTAAGTAGATTAAGAGAACTTTCTGAAGAAGTTATCCTTTTCCCTCGAGTTATCAGTTTGAGAACTCGAGTATCAGTTGTTGCTTTGATCTTTTTGTCATTGAATAATGGATGTTTTCTTGGTGTTTCTGATTACTTTTGTGGTTCATGGATATTTGTCTGTTTCCTTTCTCCATCACGACAGCAACCTGAGCAAAAACAAGATAAGTTCCTTAGAGCCCGGTTGTTTCGGAAACATCAGCTCCCTTCTGGTGTTGAAGATAAACCAGAACAGACTCTCTCTGCTGCCTGATAAAGTCTTCACCCTCTCTCAGCTCCAAGTCTTGTGCGTATTCATGGCTAATGAATAGGATGTTATTGCAGTGCTCAATTAGATCGTGTCTGACAGGATTACGGCACGCTAAATGCACCTGATATTATCAATTGGGGAGTTCATTTCCCTCGTTGTCTTGTCTCTCTCCGATTGTTAGTGCAGTGGTTTAGATTTTCTCATTGCAATGTGCCCCTCTTCATGTTTTTGTCACTTTTCAGAGAGTTGAGGCGCAACAGGATTCGTGTTGTGGAAAGTCTCATTTTCAAAGAACTGAAGGCTCTTAAATCATTGAAGATGCAGCGCAACGGCATCACAAAGCTGATGGATGGAGCTCTTTTTGGTTTGGAAAACATGGAGGAGCTGTGAGTAAATGCTTTCAGGGTTGACTAGATCATTTAAATGTTTAAATAAAAAAAAATGATGTACAGGTACATCTCAGAAATTTACAATATCATGAAAAAGTTCTTTTTTTTTCTTGTAACTTGTTTCAAAAAGTGAAACTTTCATATATTTTAGATTCATTACATGTAAAGTAAAACATTTTTTTAAATTAATTAATTAAAAGTTTTTTTAATTTTGATGATTAGAGCTTACAGCTCATGAAAGTAAAAAATCAATATCTCAAAATATTAGAATATTTACATTTGAGTTTCAATTAATGACCATCCCTACAGTATAAATTCCGGGTATCTCTTGTTCTTTGAAACCACAATAATGGAGAAGACTGCTGACTTGGCAATGATCCAGAAGACGAACACTGACGTCCTCCACAAAGAGGGTAAGTCACAGAGGGTCATTACTGAAAGATGTGGCTGTTCAGAGTGCTGTATCAAAGCATATTAAATGCAAAGTTGACTGGAAGGAAGAATTTGGGTAGGAAAAGGTGCACAAGCAACAGGGATGACCGCAAGCTTGAGAATACTGTCAAGCAAAGCTGATTCAAACACTTGGGAGAGCTTCACAAGGAGTGGACTGAAGCTGGAGTCAGTGCATTAAGGGTCACCACGCTCAGACATCTTCAGGAAAAGGGCTACCAAGCCACTTCTGAACTAGAAACAACATCAGAAGCGTCTTGCCTGGGCTGTGGAGAAAAAGAACTGGACTGTTGCTCAGTGGTCCAAAGTCCTCTTTTTATATGAAAGTAAATTTTGCATTTCATTTGGAAATCAAGGTCCCAGAGTCTGGAGGAAGAGTGGAGAGGCACAGAATCCATGTTTCTTGAAGTCCAGAGTGAAGTTTCCACACTCAGTGATGATTTGGGCTGCCATGTCATCTGCTGGTGTTGGTCCACTGTTTTCTGAAGTCCACAGTCAACGCAGCCATCTACCAGGAAATTTTAGAGCACTTCATGCTTCCTTCTGCTGACAAGCCTTATGGAGATGCTGATTTAATTTTCCAGCAGGACTTGGCACCTGCCCACACTGCCAAAAGTACCAAAAGCTGGTTCAATGACCATGGTGTTACTGTGCTTGATTAGCCAGCAAACTCGCCTGACCTGAACCCTGTAGAGAATCTATGGGGTATTGTCAAGAGGAAGATGAGAGACACCAGACCCAACAATGCAGATGACCTGAAGGCCGCTATCAAAGCAGCCTGGGCTTCCATTACACCTCAGCAGTGCCACAAACTGATCACCTCCATGCCACGCCGCATTGATGCAGTAATTCATGCAAAAGGAGGCCCAACCAAGTATTGAGTGCATAGAAATGAGCATACTTTTCAGAAGCCTGACATTTCTGTTTAAAATATCCTTTTTGTTGATCTTATGTAATATTCTAATTTTCCAAGACACTGAAATTTGGGTTTTCATTATCTGTAAGCCATAATCATCAAAATTTAAAGAAATAAAGGCTTGAAATATTTCACTATATATGTTATGAATCTTTATAATATATGGGTTTCACTTTCTGAAATGAGTGACAAAAAATATTGACCTTTTTCATGATATTCAAATTTTTGGAGATGTACCTTTAGGTTAAAATTGCTGTTTTCAAAAAACAAAAAAGCTAAGTGGTTTTACTAAGTGGTAGTTCCTTTGGGGGGAAAACATCACTCTTTAAGCCATTTTAGAGCAATTATGTAAAGGTTTAAATATGTCAAATTTAGCAAGAAAGGCTGGTAAAATATGTATTAATTTTATTATTATTATTATTTTTGTGGCTATATCACCCAGATTTAAATAAGACTTGGCTTTTGTAGTATTTTTATGTTGTTTTTTTTTAAATAACTGTATTTGAAACCATGTATCTGAACTTGGAGGTTTGATTCTGTTTTTTATTTAATGTAGCTAATTTATTCTTTAAATTTCTGTTTCACATGAATCAAAGTAGTAAATGGGTGATATGTGTTCTGTTCTGTCCTCTGCCAGAGAGTTAGAGTATAATAATCTGACGGAGCTGAATAAGGGCTGGCTGTATGGCCTGCATATGCTCAGGATTCTGCGGGTGAATCAGAACAATATCGGACTCATTCGAGCTGATGCCTGGGAGTTTTGCCATCGCCTGGAAGAGCTGTGAGTGACTTCAGCCCTGACCTTAACGTTTATTCCTATATACAATACAATGAAATTAGCATGCACATTTTTTCTAGAAATGCATAATCTGTCTTTTGTTCCTTGAAGTGTTGTATTTGATTGTTGGCTGGCTCTTAGGTAATGTGTGTTTGTCTCCAGGGATTTGTCTTTCAATCACTTGAGTCGTCTGGAGGATTGGGTGTTTTCTGGTCTTAGTCTCCTGCAGAGTCTCAACTTGGGTGAAAATCAAATCATACACCTGGGAGAAGGAGTGTTCAGCAGCCTGGCTAACGTCCGTACATTGTAAGATAACCTACATTCCTCTTCAGTCTCTCATTTTATACAGATTGTTTTTGGTAGCACTATATAGAAAGCCTTAGATTTATATACTGTATAAAATGCATTAAAGATTAAATTTTTTCTGCTTTGAAAAAAAAGTAATTCACATTGAACTTGCCTCCCAATATTTTCACTCATCTCACCACAAAAAATATTCAAAGTATTATTTTTAGCAACATAAGTAAATAAATACAAAAAAATACTTTAATTATATTTATTTATTTATATAATATATATTTTTATTTCACAATAAAATTCTAGATATCACATGTTTTTAAGTTGCAGTAATAGCTGGAAGGATTACAGTTGTAATCTAAATTATAGTTATAACACTTTTGTTGGTAAATGATGACATGCATTACTGATTTTTCTGTAATTTATTTTCTTACCATAATCAAACATGCCTGTATTTGCTCTCAGTTAAAAAACATGATCTTGCTGAAAATTGAAGTAGCGTTGTGCTCTATCTTTATAAAATAAAATGAGCTCATAATTATTAACAGATACAGTCTATCCCTGTAGTTTAAGCCCTATAACTAAACTAGATAGAATAATGAATCCTTCTAGTTTAGTTTCTGCCTTTCAGGTTGCCCCACAGAAGAAGAGCACATTCAAACATGCCCACCTCTCGTAACCTTCGCCCCGTCCCTTTGGCACAGTTGTAAAAGGGATGCCAGCTTTATACAGCCAGCAGTGCGTGAAAACAGTCTCACAATACTCCCACATACCAGTCAGTCCATACAAAACCTTCTATTATACATGAAAAGCATACAATGGTGCTGAGCTGCCTGGAGCCATAGAAGTTCAGCCACCTAAATGAAACATCTCTGACATTTTAGATTAATAACAAAGCATGCTCTACACAGCAGCAGTTTGAAAATATTCTGATGGGTCTCTTGATGTTTGTTTGTTCCAGGGACATCCGTAATAATGAGATCTCCCTCGCCATCGAGGACTTGATTGGCATGTTTGTGGGTTTGAAGAGGCTGAACTCGCTGTAAGTTTGTCAATGGAGACGAGCTGTTTGATCTGACTCAGAGATGTGAAGTGTGGCTTGACATAAGCGTATGTGTGTTTTCCAGAGTTTTACAGAATAATAAAATCAGGACCATCACTAAGAGAGCGTTTGAGGGTCTGATGGAGCTGGAGCATTTGTGAGTCTCTCTTATCGGTCCTTGGTATTTTGAGAACATCGTTTCTTGGTTACTGGATGTCTCATTATTACTGAATGTAGCATTGTAGAAATCCCTTCAGATATTTATTTATTTATTTGGAAGTATGTTTCTGCCCTTGAGTACAAAAACTGCTTGCGAGAGTTAATAATATGGAATTGAAACCACTTTCTGAATTATAAAATCACATTTATGAGATGATAAAGTCGCATCGCAAAATTTGAAGTTGTGATGAAACGGAAGCAGCCGCAGATCTCTTTTCCATATTGTTCTGGATGAATTCTTTACAATTATATCTGTAATATTTATTTAGAAAACAGGTGAATTTTTTTTTATTTTATGCTGACTTTAAATTTACACTTTTTTTTTTTAAATTTACACTTTTTTTTTTTTTCCATATAAAAGCTAAAATCTGATTTGGTGAAATTGAGCATCAAAACTTTGTAAAATACAAAAGAAAAGACCACATATGACTCAGCTTTTTAACCCCTTTTTTAACTTTGACCCTTTGAAATATTCAAAGTTATAGATCATAGATTTATAAGGTTATGCTGTTATATTGTACATATTTGTCTAAGTGTAAATATATTGTAAAGACAATATGAAAACAGTAAAATTCATTTGATTATTCAGCTCTTTGTGTTGTTCCATTGTTAATAACCTTTCTGAATTTGTTCTGCAGGGACCTGAGTAAGAATGGCATCATGTCTATTCATCCTGATGCTTTTACTCATTTAAAACTTAAAACACTGTAAGTAAATTTTTTACTTTCTACAGACAGCATATATTTAATGTATTTTCTGTGTCTACACATTTTACATAACATTGTACAGACAGCGTTTGTATGTTATAATAGTGTGATTCAGGTTTGTCCTCAATGATGCCTGTATTGTGGTCTTCCTCAGGGATCTGAACACCAGCAGTCTTCTGTGTGACTGTCAGCTGCAGTGGTTGGGCCAGTGGTTGATTGACAGTCAGTTCCAGCAATCCTGCACCGCCGTCTGTGCTCATCCCGCCTTCCTGGCAGGATCTAGTGTGCTCAATATTAAACTAGAGGAGTTTGTCTGCAGTGAGTGACCTGACAGTTACCTCATGCTATAACAAGATTTCCATGGTGTTCTGTTTTGTGCTTTTTGCCATTAAAAAAGCAATATTATGAAACTTTAAATCTAAAAAATATTAGCTCATGCTTGCATTAAGCTCTCTTTATTGTCTCTCACTCGCAGATGACTTCCCTAAACCACAGATCAGCGCTCATCCCAAGACCGCTGTGGCCTTACGCGGGACCAACGTAACTCTGAACTGCTCTGCATTCAGCAGCAGCGACTCTCCCATGAGCACCGCCTGGCGCAAAGATGGAGAGGTGCTGTATGAAGCCCAGGTGCAGAACTACGCTCGGTACCAGGATCACCGTCTCCTCTACACCACCATACTCCACCTGCTCAATGTTAATTTCACAGATGAGGGCCAGTACCAGTGTGTGGTCTCCAACCATTTTGGGTCCAACTACTCCACTCTGGCCAAGCTCACTGTTAATGGTTAGTGCCTCATCAAAATTGTTACATATTGTTAAATTGTTCCATAATCAGCTTTCAGACTTATTTTTCTTCTGTTAAAATCTTTCCAAAAATGTCTTTTTAGGGGATTTGAATTTAGATGGATGATCTCCTGAAACCATTGTGGTTATAATGGATTCATCCTTTTTTGTGTGTGAATTGGAAATCCAAATTAATAGGCACTCATTAATATCTATGGAAGCACATTGTTAATAGTCATAGTGTCAGATTGTTAATTTAAAGTGTCAATTATGTGATCGTCTGCAGAAATCTTGTATTGGCGTATTGCTAAACTGCTGTGATCTCTCCAGTGCTTTGATAAGCAGTTTGGCATTTGTTTTTTCCCTCCCCTTATTTACCCTCATCTCTCCATGGTTGTTTTCAGAGCTCTGTCAGTTTAATTTTCCATATCTGTTGAACAAACATAGCCGCCCTCTGGGTTGCCGACCTTGGCAATGTAATTATTCTGTTTATATCAGTTCATGATACTGATGGGAGAGTGGATTTGTAACCTAATAATAGAATATGACAATAACAGAAACATGATTCACAAAGCAAACACTGTAAATGCAAATGGTGCTGTTTATGGTTTGATTGGCCATTGGGTTGCTTGTTTTTGTAATAGCTATTTAAACACAAAATAAATTCTGCTGTCACATTTCATAAGTAGAAAATGATGATGATAATAGTGTAATAAAACATTTGCATTGTTTGCTTTTGCTTAGGCATTTTCTTACATTACCTTACATAAAATTTTGAGAGTTTAATAAATAGTGTAGAAGGTAGAAAGAGAGAATAATATATTTTTATTTAATATTATATTATGTAAATATTGATTTTAATAATTTACGTTACTTTAGTTATTAAAATATTTTTTTAAATTGTGTTTTTGTTCCTCTTTAATTGTGAAAAGGTTTAGGTCATTTCCATGTCCATGTTTTTTAAAAGTCCTGACCACTTCACAAATGGATAATAAATAATAATATTAATAGAAGTAATGTATTAATAAATATGATCATTGTCCTCAGTAACTAATTTAGTTTCATATTTTGTAGGGAAGTCTTTCCCTTTAGTTGCACTTTCATATTTAACCACTGGAGGGCTTACTGATACATATTCACTTTATACACCACACACGCTGGGTCACGGTGTGTGTTCATGCACACATAGACAAACACCTAAACGCCAATACTTTGTACTTGTACACATCTATGCAACGCCATTGCTCACCAACAGGACTTGTTTTTATGGACCCAACTCACTAAAACTTTCTTGGATCTAACACTCAGCCCTTACTCTCTTACGGGAGTCACCAGTTTTCAAGATCTGTCAGAAAAATCCAGAGCTTCTCCTCTACATATTTGAATGCCAAAATTTGATTTGGATGAATTCTGTTGTAGCAATTTTCTAGAAGTAGAAAATTATAAATAAGTATGATGTATATTTTATATATTTTTTAGGCAGTTTCTTTACATAATGTAGTGGTATATAATTCCCAATTGAGGAATTACTATTGTATATGAATTAAATCATTGTAATAACTTCTTATTTTGGTGACCACTTTTGTTATTGTAGTCAAGTGTAGTCTCGATATTTCAGGACTTTCTGGAATTACTTGAGTAAATCAGTGAAAATAACTCTGTAATTGGTTTTCCCAGAGCTCCCAGCCTTCCTGAAGACGCCCATGGACCTGACCATCCGCACCGGTACGGTCGCTAGATTGGAGTGCGCTGCGGAGGGACACCCGACACCGCAGATTGCCTGGCAGAAAGACGGCGGTATCAATTTCCCTGCGGCCCGTGAAAGAAGGATGCATGTCATGCCAGATGATGACACTTTTTTCATTGCTAATGTGAAGACCGAGGATATGGGAGTCTATAGCTGTACTGCCAAAAATGAGGCGGGCAGCCTGTCAGCCAATGCCACTCTTACTGTGCTAGGTATAGTTTTTACTGTCCAAAATTTTCTTTTGAATTACTTGCATTTAATAATTAATCATCTCTGGTCTTTTTGACAGAAACTCCATCCTTCCAGCGCCCTCTAGAGGACCGTAACATTGCCCGAGGTGAGACTGCTGTCCTCCAGTGCATAGCTCGTGGTAGCCCCGCCCCCCGCCTCAACTGGACCAAAGACGACGCACCGTTGGTGTTGACGGAACGTCACTTCTTTGCCGCAGCCAATCAGCTTCTCATAATCGTAGATGCCAGCCCTGCCGATGCAGGGAAATACACGTGCATCATGTCCAACACGCTCGGCACAGAGCGCGGCCATATCTACCTCAGCATCTCACCCTCGACCAACTGTGACCCGGTGACCAGCATATACAGTCAGGATGGATGGACAACAGTTGGCATTGTTGTGATGGTGGTCGTCTGCTGCGTTGTCGGCACCTCACTTGTGTGGGTCATCGTCATTTATCACATGAGGAGAAAGAGTGAAGACTACAGTATAACAAATACAGGTCAGTGCACAATTTAGCATGTGTCAGTTCAATAATTAAAATGAAAAATAGTATATACTATATAAAATAATGATTATATAATGTCTAGTTAATAGACAAAATTAATAGAGAATAATGCTTAGTAGTAGAGCTGTTGTGATTTGATACTTAATAATATATTTTATATATATATTTTTCTCTCAATTACCTTTTTTGAGTGGCATTATGTGATTGGATTATTAATCACGATTGGGATATTATGCTTTGCAACAGTATTAAACATTACTTTTCATAAACAGTAACAATCTAGTGCAGTTAGTAATAAGTATTTATTTTTACTACTTTTGTCAAATAATTTTGTAAAAAACAATTAACAAAAATACTCTTTATAAAATATAATTTTATTAAATGTATTAGGCCTATATTTTTATAAGTAAATATTTTGTAGTTTAAATTGTTTACTAGGTAAAAACAAAATAGTAAATATTGTAATATTTAAAATATTCCTCTTTTTGGTCCACTTTAATTATAACAAAGTTTAAGTGGTCTTTTAACCCGGATTGCTTCAACATTATAGTAAAAAAAAAAGGATTATCCATAGTAATATTTTTCCAACAAATGTCATTTTTTGAATGCCAGTAATTGATTTTAAACTACACGGTGATTGCAGCTATTTCAAATAATCAGAGTCAAGATATTATGTAATAAATGCAACAGCCCTACCTACTATTTAAAATAGCCATTATAACAGTTTGAGCATGGCCCAAAAATGGGATAATTTGAAATCATACAAATTTATGCAGACAAATGACATGAATTTTAATATATAAATCTCTCTGTTGTTGTATTCCAGATGAGATGAACCTTCCAGCGGACATTCCCAGTTACCTCTCGTCTCAGGGTACGCTGTCCGAGCCTCAGGAGGGCTACAGTAACTCAGAGAACGGAAGCCACCAGCAGCTTATGCCGTCTCATGCTAACGGTTACGTCCACAAAGACACTGATGGTAATGTCACCCTGTGTTCTTCTAGTGAGAGAGGCTGCAAATTGTAAAATTGACAACTTGTTGTGTAGTTTTTTCATCATTATGATGGTTGTATAATACTATCGTGTTGTGATGTGTTTCAACAGGAGTATGTTACGGTGAAGTGAGCAGTGATGTTGATCCAGATGCTAATGGGATGCTGGGTGGTCGTGTGGGCTCTTTCTTTGTTGGACGTAGCAGCTTCCACCGGAGTGAACCCAGAGAGGGACAGGCAAATATCCCTAATGGTAACGTAAAAATTTCAATTTATCCCAAAAATTAATTTGATAAAAATTTAATGACATTCTGTCATTTACTCACCCACCTGGGATTGCAAAGTTGGACTATTTTTCTCACCAGTTGACATCATTAATCAGCTAATGGGTTGTTTTTTTATTTGTGTTTTTAGGTGGACCAGGCCCTCTGGTCATCTGCTCAGACTGCTACGACAACGCCAACATCTACTCGCGCACGCGTGAGTACTGTCCATACGCCTACCTGACAGAGGACGACCCACTTGTGTCTCAGATCTCTCGGGATGGACGCCAGAGCAGTCATCAAGAGCGGGATCAGCACACCGAGCACGCAGACACGGCACTGGAGAGTTTTATAAGTCAGCAGAACGCCTCTGTGTTCCTCACCAACCACGAACCACGACTACCAGCGTCACAACACTATAGCACTGGTGAGATGAGCACCATACGTACATACATCAACAACAACAACATATTCTAATGCTGTCTACTTTCTTATTAATATCCTTTTCACCATTGCTTTGTTACTAAACTGAATGATCTGCCCACCTAGGTAACGTTTTTAGGAGTCATATGCTTTAATTCCAAAAAGGTCAAATTAAGATACTGTGCCTTGTAAGATTTTTGTGTGTGTGTGTGTGTGTGTGTGTGTGTGTGCAAATTTAGTGTAATTTGTTCGAGGCAATTCCAGAATGCAGTGTGATGAGCTACATAAAAAATGCCATCCAAAATGGCAGACAGTTTTAAGAAAAATGTCCATTTAAATATTCAAATAATTCATATTTAAATGTGTATACTTGCATAATATTGTACTCTTCATATATACAAATATGAATTAAATTTAATATATTTAGATTTTAAATCGACAAGATTGGGGTCAGTAAGATTTTCTTTTGTTTTTGAAAGTCTTTTATGCTCGCCAAGTCTGTTTTTTTTTTTTTTTTTTATCAAAAATTCTGTAAAAACAGTAATATTGTAAAATATTATTACATATATGATATTATTATTAAATCAACATAATATTATTAAATCAACTGTTTTCTGTCAATATATTTTAAAATATAATTTACTACTGTGATGGCAAAATTTATTTTAAAATTGAATGAGTTATTACTCCAGTCACATGATCACATGATCCTTATGATTTATTTCCCTTAGTTTTTGAATAGAAATTTCAATTTCAGTTATTGAAATAGGATTTTTTTATAGCCATGGAAAAAGTTTTAATGCCACTTTTTGTTTTTTAGTTAAGTATTATTATTATTATTATTATTTCTTTTTTTTTTTCATTTCTTTTTTAATTTTTTAAATCATACTGACCCTAAAAATTTGAATGGTATTGTGCATGTTTCTAGCTATGATCAGTTCTCTATACAGTTATTTATGAAAACACTAATCCAGTCTTCAGAAATGAGTAGAAAAGTTACAGGTAAATGAGAAATTCTTTGGTCAGAAAATATGGGAATGCTGAAGAATCTATTGTCAGTGTATTTTAAACATTATTTTGTCTTCACATAATGAACACTAGTTATGTGGCATGCATGAGTGACTATTAACATGTTTGCTGTCCATGAAGAGCAGTAGATTTTTGCTGCGGATGTAGACCGTAAACAGAGTCTGCTCAGTAGTGTTTGGAACTGATCTAATGCATATAATTATTTTCACAATCTCTATTTTTCTTGTCTCAGATGTCCCAGGCAGGTCATTTTGGGAAAGTGAAGAAACCCACTCATCCATCCTCGCCCAGGGCTCAGTGACTGTACACAAGCCCCCGATGGGTCTGTCCTCTGGGGACGACCGAGAGGAGAAGAGGGGGGCACTGGAGGAAGGCTCATACAGGACTAACCCACAGGAAAGCGCCTCTGCGCTCACATAAACCCAGCCAGCCCCCTCTTCCCCAGTCCTTTTGACCCCAAACATCACCGCCTTGTCCTTCAGTCGCCTCCCAGTGCCCTCAGCCCACTACCTCCTTTGAGAAGCCTCATCTGCCAAATGAAATGCCTCTCTCTTTAATGTTTACACTGCCTCTCCTGTCCTTCCCCAACATGTTCCTTTGCAACCCACTGGGATGTGTGCCTTTTGTGGAAAACTCTTTCAGACAGGAGACAGAATCCCTGCTTTCACCATTCCTCAGCTAACCGGTCTGGTTTGAGCACTGAATGTACCATTTCCAAGAGCTGTACTAGTCCTATCACAGCCTGTGACGTACAAATTATGCCATGTTTGGTTTTCCCGCCTACTTAAGAGCATTGAGCCTTTTAGCATATGTCAAAGCTTGGCCCAGACTCTCGTATATCTTGCTTTGGCTCTGGTACAGGACCTGTACGAATATTGACTGTGAAGATTGGACTGCCAAAAGAGGGCAGTGATGTTCTCTGCGTGATGTCAGAGGGCCAGTTACCTGTATTGCATTTCTCATTCCTATTGGCAAACGGTACAGTCTTATGACCAATAATGTGTTAATAGAGTTGGCGGCTCTGTTGTTTCCACTGTTATTGTACGCCGGAGTTACTGTTTTGTCATTAATAATATTTTTTTGTGTAGTGCTTCTCACAAACCTAAACATATTTCTCAATTTCTCTCTCTATTTTTTTAAGGCACTATAACAGACAGTAAGAAAGACCAGATATGTTGCACCTTTGACAATCTTCCCAGGGCAGCCTTGGATGAATCATAATATGCTAACTTTTCTTTTACACTTAATTTCCATAGTAAGCTTTTGTATTTTTATTTTGTGTATTTTGCGACATTTCCATTTTAATTGGACATTTTAATTGGCTTTCCTCATTTGCATTCTTGCAAGTGCGTATCTAGTTGAATTGCAGTCTGTGATTGATCAGCATGACGGAGCACAATTGGTGTGCATATGGGGCAGGGCTACATTCTGACTGACCAGTAGGAGACTGAGGGAGCATTTGAGAGAATTAATTGCAATTCCATCTGGTGCCCTATAGTGTAGAAATCATACAATTCACCTTTAAAAATGTGTATATGCTGCATTTGAAATCTGTTGTTACTGCTGGATCAAACTGGTCTCGTCGAGCTGTTTGCCTTTTTTGTTGCGATCCTCAAATCATCATCTTAATTTGAGGTATAAGAACCATTTTGACAGTTAGGCATAGTCATGTCTTGTCATTTTTATCATTTTGGCCTTAGAAGGACATCTGGATTTATACATTTCTTGCCTGTAAACATTGTCTTAAGAGGCTGCGTCCAAAACCAAAGGAAGCTGCCTTACAATCCTGCTGCCCACTCATTCGACAGACACCTTTTAAGGAAACACGTTTTAGACGGACTTTCAAGACACTGGAACATGATCTTAAAACTAAATTCAGAGATAAACAAGGTCATATTTAATGACCACAGTTCTCATTCCTCAGTAGAAATTAGGCAAAATACATCAATAAATTAATTTACTGCTTTTAGCTGCTCAGTCAGTCCAAATATATATTTTCAACTTATGCCGAACCACATGCGCAGGATTGCTGGTTAACATTAGTAAAAGTAACCATATGAAGCATCTTGGTGGACAATGTTACGCAACCATTTGATTTGAACATGCTTAATGCCTTCCTATACCTCCAGATCTGCATTTTTCAGGTTTTGGTCATATTTTGAGTGTGAAAACGTGAGGGTGAAAAAGTTCCCCACGCAGATTTAGCTCATTTTCAAGTTGGTTGCATGAATTTGCCACATTGACTAACAGAATGCTGCTTTAAAGTGGCTTCTGTGTGAGCCGTGCATTATACATCACTACACTATTGAACCCTTTTTATGACTGCATCTTAATTCTGTTTAGTTTAGAAGTGACCTCTGAGTGGACCTTCTTTGCCCATAAAACTTCGCCTTAAGATTCAGACTCGCTTCAATTCTTGATGATCCAAACACGTGTGTGGATCCCGGATTAAATCTGTCTGGATCATTTATTTTGTTTAGAAAGCTCCACAACATAGCAGTACTGACATTTTGCACTTTGAGTATACAAAAGCTGGATCTTGCATTGCAGCAGATACCGATGGTCACTGTCTTTGAATGGAAATGCTTTATTTTCAACCAGTTTCCAACTGTGATAACGACCCCTTGATTTGCATATTGATTTGTTGCATTTTGCACAATTTCTTGCCTTGCAGTTAGCTTTACAATTACACTAATCAGAGACCTTGATGTCAAATGATTTGTCTGACTCCTCACTGTGTCAGTTTCTCTTGTTGAAAGGAAAGAAGTGCGTGTCATCAGCGGCTTCCAGCTATGTTTAAAACATCTAGGGTTTTCGAATTACTGTTAATGCTTGCTTGGTCTCTCTCGGTTGAGCTTGCGGGAGATTAGTGCAAAGCAGTTTAAAAGTAATGTAAGTGAATAGCGGTGTTATTTGACCCTGAATTATACAGGACTTCGTTGGGATATTTAGACATGAATAAGTGTGATTTCACTTACAGATTTACACCAAAGAAAAATCCACACGGATCAAACATTCCTGCATTCTGCAAACCAAAGTTTTGCTTAAATGCTTTGACAATATTTAAATGCTGCTTTTTTTAATGTTTCGGTTCATTTGTGTATTTTTTTTTTTATATGCTGTACCTGTACATTCTGTAAAGCATGTATAAAGAACATTGTGTTTCAGAAAATTCTGACATTTAGCTGACATTTAAACAATAAAATGAATTCAGATGCATCACGAGTGAAGATGTACCCATGTTA
This sequence comes from Barbus barbus, assembly GCF_936440315.1. Taxonomy (NCBI): domain Eukaryota; kingdom Metazoa; phylum Chordata; class Actinopteri; order Cypriniformes; family Cyprinidae; genus Barbus; species Barbus barbus. The sequence continues at coordinate 26,671,712 of NC_136741.1, read as the reverse complement.
TTCAAATAAGCTGTTATTAGTGGAACAAGCTAAGGGAAGGAGCGCTATTGCAATTGCTCATATTTAGGGTCTTGTTTTAACCCTATAACCTACTGTATCATATTTGATATAAAGTTGATCCAAATGATCAACCAGATCAAATCTTTGCTAAGAATCCCAGCTTCTACATGGCTTTTACCTTCTGATTGATAGTTTATCATTATGCATTTTAGTATAATTGTAAAATCGTCCACCTTCAGGTCATTGTATACGTGTCTGCTGTGGAATCGAATGAATTTTGTAAAGTAAACATAAAAATGCATTTTATTTTGTTAGAAATATTTCAAGATGAACACTTACTGGACTGAAGTAACTTCGGTTTACTTAAATATCCATCATTTTTTTTGTATCAAATATGATACAGTAGGATTTGAGAAACATTTGTTCATATCTCAATCATAATTATATTGTTTTGCCTGCACAATAAAAGCCACACACAGAGCTTTGATAATTAACTAAGCATTTAAAGATCATCTTAATATAACAAGAGTTATGAAGTGATAAAGTTGATATTTATTTGCAATTATAAAGATTGATTTACATTACAAGCTATTAGAATTTCATCTTTCTTTTTGGCTATATAAACAAGTTTGCACCAAGTGATGTATTTCTGCTCCATTCTTGAGAGTGACATTCATATTCTATATCATACTACAGTGTATCAGATATGATACTGAACAAAAAACACATGCAGACTTTTTCATAGATTTCTAAAGGTTCAATAAACTGTTCCATTTAACAAATGAGATTTTTCTGGACTATTATTTTATATCCAGGGTTAATATCAGATATGAAGAGGTTGATTCTGCAGGTTGATCTGCTATTGCTTTTTGTTTCGTGAAAGAACAAAAGTCTTTTTCATTCTGACATGAGGGTGAGTAAATTCTAACGTTTTTCATTTTGAGGGAGCTGTTTTTCAGTGTTATTGCTTTGTGGGGGAAAGTGTTGTTACTGTAAGAGCACTGTGTTAGCGTTATGCCACAGCTCACAGTGTTGGGCTCAAAGTGTGATTGAATTATGCTAATATAGTAAACTGCAGAACTTTTCTGGAAGTTTAAAAGGACGCAGACCCATTTGAATCCCTCTAATACTTGAATACCTGACAATTTTCATTGCCATCCTCCAAGAGATGTTCTGAGAGAGAAATTATAGTTGTGAGATCAAAGTACATACCTCCGCCTGCTGCTAACCCTCTTTACTCAGCTTTATCAATAATTCATTCAAACACTAGACTCGCTTTGGATTATTACACAAGTGCTGCGCCCTCTGCATTAACACTGTCCTGCACCGCTAAAGAAAAATCTCTGGCTATTGCCTTCGTTTAGACCATAACTGAGACTAGAATATGTTTGGAACAACCAGTAGATATCTAATAATCTAGTTTAGTTGTGTTCAGAGCCATGCACTTGCCAGATTTAATATAGGAGGAAACAGGCCTTGCTGTTGTTTAAGTGGCTTTGCAAAAATTCCTTAAAAGAATATTTGAGCATTCTGACCTCCAAATTAAAATTTTATCATCTTATTTATTTAAAAATGCCCAAAATGATATATAAATACTGAAAGTTGAGAACAAGTTTTGATATTTTTGCTCTATTCAATGTGTCAGGTGTCTGATGTTATGAAACAAACATTCCTGATGATTCACACTAAACATCTTACTGCTCAGTCATTGCATTTTTATATCAAGTATCAGCAGGTCTTTGCTGAGTTCAGATGGGTTTAGCTATCAAGTTGTTTTCATGTCACTTTAGAAACATAACTACATATTTTTAGCATTTTTAGAGGGATTCTAAGAGTTTTGTTCTATAATACTGCCCAGAATAAACTGCATATATATTTAAAATGGATAGTCCAACCTAAAAATTATATCTCCCCATCAAGTGGTGACATGCATACAAAACCTGTACGAGTATTTTTTTTATTGAACATAAAACAAGATATTTTTATGCTTTGAAGATATGCTTTTATTTAGTTTTTCAACCTTTTTTAAAGCTTGAAAGCTCCAGTCTCCGTTTATCATAATCGCATGAAGTACAACTGGCACAGTGCTCATAATTTCTCCTTTTGTATTTCACAGAAGAAAGTCAGAATTTAAATAAAAAAAAAAAAATGACAATTTAAATTTTTTGGGTGAACTGTCAATAATCACTGTCTTTTAAGACCCAAATACGTGTAAACTTTAGAACAGGTATTATTTTGTCTTGTGGAATACACAGTATCTTTTCCACCAAATAGAAAAAAGAGAAACACTTTGAAGGTTCTGCAAGAGGTATATGTTATTTGAGCATATCGCTAGATACGTGTGGGCTGGTCTGTAAATAACTTAGAGGTTGAATGTAACTAACACACAGAAATTGGTTTCATGTCTGGTCTTGTTCTTCAGTATAATTAACCATGTCTACACACTTCCTGCTGCATTTCCTGTGTCTGATCCTAATACTCTGGGGAAGTGCACAGCAGTGATTGGGAATTAAATTGAATCCTTTACAAACTGAAGAAGGCACTGTTTTGATTTGTCTTGACTTGTCTGTAATTAATAAGGGAGCTGAGCGCATGAATTGTGTATCATGTTTGTCTTAAGCAAAGGCAGATTGAATGATGAGACTCGAGTTATGCTGCAGTTACAGCTATTCACCATAAAGTGGCAGCTTTGAGTCTTACTCTACACTACAGGACTGTGCTATTAAGATAATTGGCCCTATAATTTGATTACAAGATGAAATATTCACTGATTACTTGTGATATCCTCACCTAGGCTTAAACTACTGATTAAATTACATTATCAGATTAATAAAAGGGCAAGCACTGACATTACATTTATTATTTGATCAGATTTGCTAATGGGAGCTTATTCTGAAATGTTTTTAATGCTCGGCATTTTAAATTTGGCAGATGATTTTTAAAATGGCTTTTGTCGCATTTAATGTATACATGTTTTCAATTTCCCTGGGAATCGAACCCGTGACCTTGCGTTGCAAGCACTATGCTTTATTATGCAGGGAAGTTTGAATATGTATTTATTTATTTATTAATTTTAAGTGTTTTCTTTCAAAGCATGGGTTTTTTCCCTCACTTGTGAGCAGGAAATACAAAGGCATACAAGATTGTGTTGCTTGGTGACATGCAAAGATTAATGCTTTGACTTTGAATTATTTGCATTGGTGAAAAGGAAATACTAGCTCATTTTTGTCTGAAATGCAAGTTACTTGATTACTTGTTTAATAAAAGCACATCACTTAAGAGTTATGTATTTACATTAAGTTATTAATTGCATTTAACATTTTGGAACATTCAAAGCTGAGGTTTGGTATTGAATTACAGTGATTTTCCACAGGAAAGTCCATCATTTGGGTCAAATCACTGTATAACACACGGCCTCTCCAGGCTTATTGTTTTTATAAAACTGATGCAATGGCAATATGACACAAGCCAATATAATTCAATATATAGTTGCATTTATTATTAGTAATAATAATTACAAGTCACATAGTCCATTAGCCTAACTGTTGCTCAGGGTTGCCAAGCAGGGTGGAAACTCGGCATATTAATATACAATTCAATGGTTGCAGGTGTGCGTTTATTGGCTTATTTTACAGCGAATTAGAACGCCACTCGTCCAATCAGAATTTAGAGTCAAAACAGTCGGTTTTATAATTGGTTCCCTTGTATATTCATTTACTAAATCAGTTAAGCTCAGTTTATATAAACCTCCACCTGAGAGCATCCAGTCACAGGCCGCTGTGAGCGCGCGCGTTACACGCACACACGCGCTCGCTCGCTCGCTCTCTCTCTCTCTCTCTAATACAAGCTGAGCGCAACAGTAGCCTCCCTGCGTGACTGGAGATCTGAGAGAGCAGCCGCCGCGTATGACAGCATCGCAGCGTCTATCTGAGGCGATACACACATGTTCGACCGGTTTATTTCTTTAATAGGTTTCTATCAAGGGCTCATAATGTGCGTAAAGCTGACGGTTCAGCCACAAGCCAGGAATGAAGACGCGTCAGACGCATCTACTCACTGACTGCGCGTTTCGAAGACGAACCTGAGCTTCGGTCGTTTGCACAACAACCGAATATATCCGAGACAGCCGCTGCCGGAGCTTTTTATACCTGTGGGACACTATTTTGCTGCTAATTCCGTTTATAGACACATTTTTATTACGCTGTACTGACAGACGGGTTTCTCAGTGTGTCAGTCTAGTGCGCTTGATGCTTTGCATGCAAACCCTGAGTGAACTTACCAGGTAAACAGTTTAACCTCGTTCTTGTATCGAATGTTGTTTACTTTTGCATTATGTAGCTCCTGGCGCACTCGGAACAGGCGTTTTTACGAACGAAAACGAATGTAATCTAAATGTTGTCTTGAAGTAATAATGGTAGGTGATGCTTATGGAGATATCATCACGGGCTGGATGGCGTTCCACATCCGCGCGCTGTCGTCCCCAAACCGGGTAAAGTGAACGGCACACCGGGAAGAAAGGCTTCAAAACCTGCTCACGTCAAACTGCACTGAAACTTAAAGGCTAAACGATGTCTAAAACGCTGAAGAGGAAGAAACACTGGTCCACTAAAGTGCAGGAGTGCGCCGTGTCGTGGGGAAGCGTTGGCGAGTTTGGTGATGTTGTGGAGATCCTCGGAGGCGCCGAGCTCGGGGAGTTCCCGTTCCTCGGTCAGATGAACTTGGACGTGCTGGTGTGTCACGTCGGGAGACTACCGTACTACGGGGATGTGTTATTGGAAGTGAACGGGACACCTGTCAGCGGACTGACGAACCGAGACACACACGCGGTGATCCGCCACTTTCGGGAGCCGATTCGAATTAAGACCGTCAAACCAGGTAAACTGAGAGAACTTTGTTTTTGTTGGCTCTAAAGTACTGTCTGTGTGGCTCACAGCGCACCTGTATCGCCGAGGCTTACATTTAAAGGGACAGTTCACTCCTAAATAAATGGTCTTCACATGTAGCTTAGACACATTATTTTTTTTCCTTTCGTGAAACACGAAACTTTATTACTTGGGTTGTTTATCGTTTTATTTTTGTGTATGCAGAATGTTCACGTTGCTCCATTCTATACAACGAAAGCGAATGGGGACTGGGGCTAATATAGTGCTGCAGCCATGACATCCAAACCCAGGAGACTAATTCGCCATGGGTTCCCTCAAGGCTTTCCTATGGATTTTCAACTCAAATTCTTTTCAGTATGTGTGTGTAATTTACATTGTAGTGCAAAAAGTCCATTAGTCAGTTCATATATACCACAGACCTTGTTTCATAAATTGAAAAACCCCATTATAAAAGACTAATAGGGAAATCTTGAGGGCATCCATGGCAAATTAGTCTTCTAATTACAATAAGGTTCCATTTGTTGAAATTAGTTAACTACATTAGTTACCATACAACTAACAATGGAAAAATTTCTGAACTATTTAATAATCTTAACTGCAATATATACTATTATAATGTTAAAATCAAAAGTTAATATGATTGAATAGACCTGTGCTAACGTGCACATGCAATGAGTGAACCAGCATGCATTTTTTCAACATTAACTAACAAATTGAATTAATGAATAATAATGAACAAATGCATCACCCAGAGTTAGTTAATGTTGGTTAAAGGTGCCATAGAATGGAAAACTATCTTTACCTTGGCATAGCTGAATAATAAGAGTTCTGTACATGGAAATAACATACAGTGAGCCTCAGACACCATTGTTTTCTCCTTATGTAAATCTTGTGAATAAAAAAGACCACTGAAAAATATGCAAATCAGAACATAACACCGACTGTTACGTAACAGTCGGGATCACTAATAGTTACGCCCCCAATATTTGCATATACCATGCTCTAGGCCAGCCGCCAGCCGAACCATCAGAAGCTCTGCAGGTATTGTGAAGAAATACGAGCGAGGACAACAGCGAAAATGGCAGATCATGGAAATAAATGTAATATTCCAGGCTGTGCAGGGGATGTGATGTGCAGGGATGGGTTGGTGTCTTTATTCAGAAAGGCACGGAAAACAAATAAGGCGTTCTAATAAAATAGCGCAAGCCACTAAAGGGACATGGTTAGCTCCTTGCTAGCGGTAGCCTGTTACAGTACATAAGATTTCACTTACCACATAATCAGAGTAAGGAGAGATGCCTGAGGATGATGGCGAATGATTTACAGATCCTGAGCACCACTGACAAGCATCTGATCGTGTAAAATGTGTGGTAAGTGCTGCCGCTCCATAGTATAAACAGAGTAAGTGCGATCTCGAAACTGAAAGTAAAACGCGATCGTGCATTCCAAAGCAGTTTCAATGCCCAGCATATTAATAACGGCTCTCTGATGCCCGCATTTTATTTACAGTATAATTACCCAACGATATAACTGCGCAAGTATTGAAATGTATATATTTTCCCTGTGTTTCCTTCCTGTGAGCTACTGAAATGAGCCGCCAATCAGAGCAGAGCTGAACATTGAACCGCACTGTGAAACAGCCAATCAGAGCAGAGCTCAACATTATTATTCATGACCCCTCCAAATAAGCCAATAACAGACCATTTCATTTTGGGGAGAAATTTAAGGTTGTAAATGGACATGTAAAACGGTTTCTGGAGAATTTGTTTCCACATACTTTCTATGTAGATATCAGAGAACAATTTAAAATATTGTGTCAATGCCCACTCTTAAAAATAAAGGTTCCAAAAGGGGTTTTCATATTGATGCCATATAGAAGAACCGGTCACACTTTATATTAGGTGGCCTTAACTACTATGTACTTACTTTTTGATGTAAGTACAATGTACTTATTTTGTTCATATTGTATTGCAAAACACTTTTGCTGCTATTGAGGTGGGATATGGGTAAGGTTAGGGACAGGTTTGGAGGTATGGGTAGGTTTAAGGGTGGGTTAAGGTGTAAGGGGTGGGTCAACAGTGTAATTATAAATGTAATTACAGAAATTAATTACAGATGTAACTACATATAGGTATTTTTTAAAATATAAGTACAATGTAAATACATGTATGTGCACAATAAGTACATTGTATCAAATTATTAATTTAAATGTAAGTAAGTAGTAGTTAAGGCCACCTAATATAAAGTGGGACCGAAGAACCATTCATAGAACAGTTCTTAAAATAACTTTTTTTTTCTTAGTGTGAAGAATATTTAAAAAATGTAAATAACCCTTTTCTATTATAAAAAATCTTTTGTGGAGTGGAAAGGTTCCATGGATTTTTAAGGTTTTTCATGGAACCAGATGCCAATAAAGAACCTTTATTTTTAAGATTGTAAAGTTTTACGAAAAATTCTGGCTTCATTTACTCATCCTCAGTTAATTCAAAGCTGTATGACTTTCTTCTTCTGTGCAAACTGAATAAAGGTAATTGCCTAGATGTTATTTACTTTTTTGTCCATGGAATGAAAGTCAAAGGGCTTCAGTATTGTTTGGGTACCAGTGTTCTTTGAAATCTTTCTTTTTTTTTTTTGTATTCCACAGAAGAAAGTAAGTCGTACAGGTTTGGAATGAAGTGATGGTGAGTTAATGACATAATTTTCCCATTTGGGTGAACTAACATAGAAAAAAAACCCATGAATATTGAATCTGATTATTGAAAAGTACTATTTCATTTTTGGAGCTTAACAGCCCCAGCATGAACAGCATGAACATTCAGTGAAAAATACTCCTGAAATGGCACCTCAAGGTTGAACTATTCCTTTAAGCCTGACTGTGTAATTTCTACTTCATAGAACATGGAGAGCATGGACAAGTGCTTTGCCGAACAGCGTTCAGAAGATTCTTTGTTCTCTCCCTCATAGTGGTTGCACCACATGCCCTGACTCTGACTTGTGCTGTGCTTAAAGTGCCTTTATGTCCGAGGCACAGCATTTGCCTTAGGGTTGGTGGGTTGTAAACACTCCACACACATCTTATCAAAGCATGCACATTATTTTCTAAGGACACTCACTGTTGGAGTGTGTATTGATCATAGCAAGTGGATCACCTTTACTTTGGACAGACCTGTGTACCTTACTGGTATATGAGGGCATGATGAAAATGGGGAGGAGGATGTTGTTACCATGGACACTGAATATCTTAGCATTATTGATGGGTCGACTGAGTGTATTCTTAGCAGGAGGAGAGGAAGGCACAATATGTCAGAGTTGTTATGGAGATAGGAGGATGTTATTAGCATGTAGATGTGAGAGTCGTTGCCATGGAGAGAAGGAGAGGGTACAGAAGGATAACATAAACTGGATGGTTGATTGTTGAATAAATGAGCAGTATCTGAGATTGTGTGAGCATGCACATCAGCGGCAGCTGAGACCCTGGCCATTAGGACGCATACAATTGTGTACGATCTTTTGTGGTTATGGTGAGTGTAAATGAGGATTTTATTGAGAGTGAGACTAATTTGTGGATATTTTTTACCAATTCATTAGTTGTTAGACTGATTCAAATTGCAAACTCATGAGTTCAAGAATTATTTGTGAGTTTCGGAACGGATTAATATTTCTAAGCAGTTCATTTGATCATAAGTGTCATTTGTTCGTGAATCAGAGTTGTGAGATTGATTCAGACGGATAACTTATGAGTTTGAAACTGAATTGTGAGTACTGTATATTGACCATTTTATTGACCCATTAGTGTAATTTGTATGTTAATCAAACTATTCTGGTCAGTAAGCACGTTGTTAAACTGATTCTCATCAGTAACGTGTGAGTTTGAAACTTATTTGTGAGTTTTGACCAGTTCATTAGCTCCTAAGAGTTATTTTTTGATGTTATTAAGATGAGTTAATGAGGGTTGGAAGGTTTAAGCCAATAACTCATGCATTTGAGATGGATTGTGAGTATTTCCGACCAATTCATTATGACTCATAAGAGCCATTTGTTACTGAATCACATAATTTCAATAAGTGAATTGTTAGACGAATTTAAGTAATAATTCACAAGTTTGGAGTAGTCATTTGTTCAAAAAAGCGAACTATTATAGTTAGTGAATGAGTTTTTATGTTGATTCAAACCAATTTCAAAGAGTAATTTGTGGGTTTCATTCAATTAGTCAGCTCATAGGAGTAATATGTTTGTAAATAAAACTGTTGGTGAACAATGCATTATAAATATTATAATTTTTTTTTTTTTTTTGAGACCAGTGGTTCTCATCTCCCCTCCCTGTTTAAATGGGTTTGTGTGTGTCCGAATCTGCTTTTGAGATAATGCTGGTGTTTAGTTTTGCTTTTTCTAGCTCTTTTTGTCAGCTGCACAAAGAGAATCAGGTTTGAAATGAGGGACTTGTTCCACGAGGGACTTGAAAAAGTACTGTTCTGTATCCTCTGTTGTGATTTTTGAGCACAGTAGTTTGTAGGCTGCTTTGTATAGGTGCATGTGTGTCCCCCATGTCCAGGCCTCATATGGAATTCAAAGTGTGTGAATAATAGATGGAGTGAGTGAAATGCCTATACACACTGAGGATCAGCTGATAACAGAAAATGATGCCGCAGTCTTTGCCACAGGCACAAACACAGCAGAGCTCCATCCACCATGCTTCAGCTCCACCGTGTCTACCTTTTCTTTCCTGAAGTCTAGTGAGGGTGTCTATTTTTGTGTCATTGGAGAATTGCTATGGTTATTATGGTCATACTGGGATTTTCTCAGTCCACATCTGAACAAATTTGCAGTACTCTTTTTGCAGCAGGTCGAGTAAATCAGTTGTGTGTGCAGTTACTTTAATCAAAAAGTGATGTTAAAATGCATCTATGACTTCATTCCTCAAGCTTTCCTTAATGGTTAAAGCAAGACAGGCTTCATTGACTGCATATATTGATTACCACATACATTTTTTGAGAGAAAATTGCTTTTACAGTAAAGCACTTAATGGAAGTCTAGACATTCTGGAGGGGTTAAATGACAAGTCTTTATATTTATTTTGCAATACAGCAGTAAAAGAAGTGTTATTTGCACTGCAATGCTGTCAAAATGATCTTTTTAGCTCTAGACAGATTAACTTCTGATTATATGGTACTGACACAGTTCCTATGAGTGGATTTTTCTTTATGCAAGCTGTCTATTTCTGGTGTTACTGCGAGTATCATAAAGCTATTTTGGTTTACCAGCTTCACATTTACGGCATTAGTTGAAATGTTGGATGTGACATTGCACAGAAACTGAAAACAACTGGAAACGGTTGTTAATTTAATTCAAAACATAAAACACATTTGAACTGTGTTTGAATCATGCTGTAATGATTGTATTAATGAGTTAAGTGCACATGAATGCCACAATAACTTTGTAATTATCAGTGATAAAATTGGCAGAAATAATTTATAAATCATGTGCACTGTAAAATAGCAATAAAGCTTGCCAGAAAATGCAACTTCTTCAGCAGATTTGTGAGACGACAGATGTGTTTGACTAAAATTAATTTCCAATCATTCTTTGTGGCAGCATGAGGATGATATATGCACAGATAAATCATCAATTGCAGATCTAATTCACATCTTTTGCTCTTTATTATGTTGCATTAGGGATAAAATTTAGTCTTTTTCGGGAAATGAAAGAGAGAGAGAAATATGTAATTGTTCATCGAGTCCATTTTATTCTGACCGAAATCACTTAAACACTTCATATCACATTTTCCGAAACAGGAACTTCCCAGGAGGACTTGAACACAGCGTGTCGCCAGCAGCGCTCAAACCTCTCGCCTCTACTGTAGGTTTGCTGCACGCCATTGTTGTTGTTTTTCAGAGCCAGCGTCAATGTGAGAATTCACAGCAATTCTGATACATAGTGCTCCTGAATTGTGTTAGTTTCATCTCTCTAGGAGTGAAGTATTGCAATTGCAGCAACAGTTTTATCTCTTTGAAATGGAAATCAGCCAGAGGCTCCAATTCCACCGTTCATAATGAGAAACTGCATTGCTTTGTCCAAACTGCGAACATTTGATTAGAACATATGAAAGGTTAATTCAACCTTTCATCTGGGCAAAATTAAGTCATTCCTTGCATGGAATATCACCTCCTGAGGGCCTTAAAGGCATATAAAGACATGTTTAAAATTATGGAGGCCTTGCAGCTCTGTGACTCAGAATTAGAGCAATAACCGCACTTGACTGTTTTAAATGGATCGCACGGCAGGGCATAGTGTCATTTTGACTTTAATTAGCTTATTGAAGCTTTATTTAAAGATTTTATTACATTTTCCCCAGGATGCTAATTTATTTTGATAAACGATCCAGTTGCATATCAAAACTGTGAATCAGCACTTACTTTAAAGGTGTTAACCATCGCACATCACATTGCGCTGTCTGCAGCCTGCTATATTTCATGCTAATGAACAATGTATAGGCAGCATTCCAGCTTATTTACTTATTGAAAGAACAAGCGTATGTTGCATCGGGGTATTTGCCTATATAAACATCTCAGCATGGTCATAAACCGCTGTGGTATAGAGAGAGATGCTTTTTGTCCCTCTTGTACAGAATGTCTCTGCAACCTCTAATTATCATTGCAGCCTCAGTATGTAATGGAAGGAAAAGACCTTGTTCAAGCTATGGGAAAAAATCACATGTCACGAATGCACTAATTAGCTTAATTTAACCACCGACAGCCTTCTGCAATCAACAGTATTGGTGTAACTAGGAGCATTGAGAGTTCGTCAACATGGAGTATGTGCGCCTGCGGCAAAGCAAAAACCTGACAATTAGGACTCAAGAATTCAGTGTCTGAAGCCCACATATCCACTCTTCTTTATTAGCACTTCTCTCTTCCTTTTCAACCGCTTCTCATTCTGTTCACCCTCTCCACTCGTAACTTCCTGTTTCTGTCCTTTTGAAGATGCTAATCCCATCTTGCTGGCAGGTGCACGTCGACCAAATGAACTGTCAAGTACAGTAGCTTGTTAAAAGGCCTGATTGAAAACCCAATGTATTCATCGCTGATGAAGTCGTCCTTGCACGGAAATTCACCCGAACTGCAGTCAGATACCAGAGCACCATGGGAGTTGCTCGCCCGTCTATGAAATATTCCTGATAATACAAACTGAAAACGATTTTACTTATCTGTAATGAAAGTTGGCAAAAGTTCCTAGTTATTGGTGGCTGCTGATTGCTCATACTTAGTGAGCTGCCGCAGAAAACCAATAGTTCTTGTGCAGTAAAGTTGGTAATTTACCTGGATGCTTGTTATAACCCCCCCGCCCCCATCCAAAAATAATTAAAATAATAATAATAGATATAACTTAAAGCTGCAGTCTGTTAGTTTTGCCTCTTTGTCGCCATCTCTGTTTGAAAACCTGGAATTGCAGCTCTCTGCGGAACTTTTTTCCATGTGTCGGCACAGCTCCTGCGTGGATGAATCTAATGTTTTGAGGAGTATGTGTCAGTCTGTCAGTCACCGCACCGGTACTGTACTCAGGAATCACAGATTCTAGCCTACATCTTGGAATATATGACCCAAATAAGAATTGTCACCGTATATTGCCATCTGAACAAGTAACAAGTCTGCCACATTTGTTCTGACCAACTGAGGAAAAAAGCATTACAATAAATCGCGCTACCAATGGTGATTTAAATCTAACGATCAGTTAGCTCATATCACATCTAACCATGCAAATTATTATTATTATACTTTACTCTCAAATTATTAATGTTAACAGCATTGCGTGACAATGAGTATAGTGTGTATTTGTGTGTAGATTTCAATTTCTGTACAGTCTAATCTAATTGTCATACCATTCGAATTTCACACCAAGAAATTCTTTTAACCCGAAAAGCAAACTATGCTCCCTTCGAACTGGTTGTCTTTAAAATACAAATCTTATGTAATCCAAGGCTATCTGTAATCAGAAGCATATTTAAAACTGGAATATAATTTAATTTCATTCACATGTGTTTCATAAACACGTAATCCTTTCTGGATTACAGTCCGCCATCAAAATGATACAATTAATTATTCTAGCTGCTGTGAGAAAAGGCTATAAACGATCTGCCACCTGCAGGATCCTCACATGCGAGGTAGCCGGGACAACTTCTTTGTTTACAGACGTGACGTAATGACGTAGCAGCAAGCTCGGATTTCCCGTGAAAACCTGCCCGCCCTACTCAAATTAGAAAACATTATTATAAGATAACCGTTGTGAATCGGGCTAAAGTAAGGAGATAGTTCTGAACACTGGCTGGTTATGCACTAGCTCAAATATTGATTTCGGATAATTTTTATCCCAAAAAAGTTACGGACTGCAGCTTTAACTAAATTCATTCATTCATTCATTCATTCATTCAAATTATATAATAATAATAATAATAATAATAATAATATTGATATGACTAATATAAAAATAAGATAAAGAAAAGTAACTGAAAACAGCTGCAACAGAGCAAAAGATGTCAAAATGAAGATATTTATTAACGATAATACAATTAAAAAAATAAACAATAATAATAATAATAATAAATGCTATTATTTTCTTTTGCTCTGTTGCAGTCATTTTCAGTTACTTTTCTACAGCTTATTTTTATTTTTAAAATGATTTATTTAATCACTTTTTAAATGTGATTATATCTATTATTATTAATGTTATATTAATATTAGTTATACTGATTATTATTAATATTATTGTTGATGATGATATGGCAAATTTTAACATATTATTGTAAATCATACTCTATAAATGAGTTTCATGCACATTTCAGCAATTGGGCTTAAGTTTTGGTGTGTACTGCAATATTACCGCAGTATTTGTATTCTGAGCAACTCCAGTGTGCAGACTGTGTGCAAGATGCCATTGTTGCTTTCTGCGATGGATAGGAGTTGCAGCAAATGCTCAACTAATTTTAGATTTATAGTGGACGTAATTCTGTATTTTTTTTTTCCTTTTTTATCAATGCATATTATGTACAATGTCTCAGAAATTTAAACAAAATGGCCAAATCTATCTCTGTTCTGTACTGCAACCTTTTAGGGTATTAGACTGGTGCATGTGACCAGGTCTGCACAACTGCATACTAAACTCTTGCTCATAAAACCGCATCACCAGCTGTGTTTATGGTGCAAAGGATTATACTGCATCACCTCCAAATGGCACATGTGGTGGCCTTTTGTCCCGTTGTTAATTACCAGCATTAGCATCAATAAAACTGATGGATTGTGCCCGTATATGGGAGATGAATCAGGGAAAATGTTGCATGTGTGTTCGTCAGTTGCCATACGTGCTGGTGGTGTCTCTGGATTTCATATTTGGCAATGTTAAGACAGCAGATTTGTGGGAGTGGCTTATGTTTCATGGAAAGGAGTGCATTATGGTGGGTGTGGTTTTAGATATGTGGGGGTATTATTTATAGAGATGTGTGTTACGGGGGTGTGGCCGCATAACACATGGCAGATATGCTGTAGAACAAGATCAATGAATGAGGGAGGAGATGTTGAGTGTATAAAGGATCGTTTTCCATAAACCACTAGGCTCTTTTACACATTTCTGTGTTTGGAGCCTTGAAGTAAATAATAATGGGGAAAAGCTGGTATATAGAGGTGTAATGAGAGACTTTGGCAAATGTTATTGCACCAACAGCAAGTTTTTAAATATGACTTTCTGGTAGAGAGCAAATTAAGAAAGAGATAAATTACGGTAGCTGGAAGGGTGGACTGTGACTAATTTTCTGTCTATGCGGTAGTATTTGTATGTTAATGAGGTGTAGGTTTCTTTTAGTCTAAAATAATAATTACAAAAATGGAGCATTATTTTACCTACTGCATCTTATATCAGTCGATTCAATGTCACATTATTCCTTGCATGGAATATAAAGGAAGAACATCTAAGTGGCATTTTTTCCCCATACATTGAACATCGTCACTAATCATTGTATCATTCAGCTAATTCAGCATCTTTATTTTGTGCTCCACAATGACATTTTCGTTTTATTTTATAAACTATTATAGTATTTATTAATATTTTGAATTCGCTTTTATTTTTGTTATTTTTAAGATTTAGTCATTTTGTGCTTTAATTTTTATTAGATTTGTTTAAAAATGTCCATTTATCTTTAATTTATTTTAATTAAATTTTTTAGTTTAGTACTTCAACTTAAACATTTTATTTACCTAAACCTAGCTGCCAAGGTGATTTTTTTTTTTTTTTTTTTTTAAATTTTCATCTCCTATTTGGATTTTGTTTTAGCTTTATTTCAATTAGCAAAAATCTTTTTAGTTTTAGTTAACAATAACAACACTTGCACTAAATGCAAAAAGTACACTTCTAACATTCTCTCTCTGCTCACATATGAAACAAACCACATAATCATGAGAAAGAAAGTCTTGCAAAAAGCGTGCTTGGAAATGCATCACGCACCCTTGAGAAAGCAAATGGAGTGACTGAGAGGTAAAAGGAAGCACTAATGAGGGAAGTGAGGCATGATTGACTAATCGATAGGGGAAGAGTGGACTGCGTTTAGTTTATTTCTTTTGCTCTAATCCCTTAAGGAAAGCATAGGCATGGTATCTGCTCTAGACATGCATTTCAAATAGAAAGCATTTAATATGGTATTTCTGTTGTTCACCCATAAACATTTTATGAACAAATTAGAGCTGCCTGTTAATGTGTTCATTTTAGAGAAATGTGTCATTCATTAATATAATGCATACAGCCACTAGAATACTGTGGCTGGCTTAAACGCATATGTATTATTTTGTTTCTTTTTTTTTTTTTTCAAAGAGGAACTTAAAGTACATTTTGAATTGGGAAAGAAACCATACAGAGATATAAAATTTGAAATGATCATATACACAAAAATAATTAAATTCTTGTAATCTATTGATAGCACTTGGACAAATATAAAAGACAGAGAATCATCTCCAAAAATACCAGAATCCGATTAAGATCAAACCCTAGAATCAGAGGTTGCTTGTTGTGGTTAACACAGAAACGGGCACAATGCCAGGTCGGTCCCGCTGGTTTAACATTTCCTTCCCACAGAGCCCTTCTGCATGCACACTACAAGAGCTGAACAACAGTTGGCTGTCTGAACAGTTGGTCATGCTGGCAAGGGCAAGTCTGCGATGACGTGCACGTATGTAAATAATCATGACATAATGGAGATGAGGATGATACGGTCTCTGTGTACTCGCAGTGCATTGTAGAATGCATGCATGCATACTCCGATAGCATTGAGTCTGCGTCAAACCACACATGCTGAAACCATAGCAACAAAATGAGTGAATGAGATTTTATGAATGACATTAGATGTTGAAGTGTGGCACCAACTGAAATGACAAAATTAACGATTATTTCTCTCGCTAGCTTGCATTGCTCAGGAAAAAAGTAGGTGGTCTGGCTTGAAACCTGACAAACAAATTGAGCAAAGTGCCACAGACACACTTTTTCTGTTTGCTGTTGTTTGTGATGTTATTATCCTTCATCATTATTTCGTTAGATGTTGAATGTTATTTTATATATATATATATATATTACAGGTTGCTATAAATATGTATTTGCTGCTAAAATGTAACTTTAAATTGGCAGTTTAGTTTGTTCCTAAAGGATTAGTTCACCTAAAAAGGAAAATGTACTCATCCTCAGGTCATCCATTTGCTTCTTCATCTGGAGTTTAACATTACATCACTTGTTCACCAATGGATCCTCTGCAGTGAATGGGTGCCGACAGAATGAGAGTCTAAACAGCTGATTAAAACATCACAAGTAAAACATCCCCAAGTAATCCAGATGACCCCTACCATCAGTTAACATTTTGTTAATTGAAAAGCTCTGTTTGTAACAAACAAAACCATCATTATAGCATTTTAATTCTAAACCGTTCGCTTCTAGCAAAAATATAGGCTAGACCAACATTTGTAATCCTCAACATTTAAAATTTTGGGGAAGTCGTGGCCTAATGGTTAGAGTCGGACTCGTAATCCAAAGGTTGCGGGTTCGAGTCTCGGGCCGGCAGGGATTGTAGGTGGGGGGAGTGAATGTACAGCGCTCTCTCCACGACTGAGGTGCCCTTGAGCAAGGCACCGAACCCCCAACTGCTCCCCGGGCGCTGCAGCATAAATGGCTGCCCACTGCTCATGGTGTGTGTTCACGGTGTGTGTGTGTTCACTGCTGTGTGTGTGCACGTTGGATGGGTTAAATGCAGAGCACGAATTCCGAGTATGGGTCACCATACTTGGAAGTATGTCACTTCACTTTGATAATCCAAATGCTTCCTCTGACGGCACCATTAGTGAGCAAGTGATGTAATGCTGCATTTCTCCAAATCTGTTCTGATGAAGAAACAAATTTATTTTTGATGGTCTGAGGGTGAGTAAATCTTCAGCAAATTTTAATTTTTGGGAAAACTATTCCTTTAATTTTTTGGATTGTTTTAAGCAGTAGGCTACTTAATGTCTTCATTTTTTATTTTTTTTATCTTGGGTGTAGGTTTGTTTTCTAGGCCATTTTTAAAATGTTTTACTATGATGTAACCAAAATGCAATGTTAGGAAAATGTTTTCTGTTTGTTGGGGATCGACATTGTTAGTTTTCAGGGAAATCAACCTACAAATGGCTTCGCACTCAGTGGTATCTCTGCTCGCTACACAGGGATAAGAGAAAGTATTTTAATATAAAAAATATGCCAATGGCCTTAAAGGCATAGCACTGTAGGACAAGACAAATTGTTTGGTATGGGCAGATTCATGACCCCCTGACATATGCTTTTTCTGTCTCTCTGTCAAATACACTCTTTTTCACTCTTTGTCTAGCACACACATACACGTACGGAGTATATGGGGATTATTGAGCATTACGTAACCCCCCGTGCAGACGTCCTCACAGGGACATTGCTTTCTGCTTGCATGCAGTAATCCAGAACGGCTGTGTGCCTAAACATGACAGAGACTGATAACAGGGCTGACATGGAAGGGCAACACAGGTCATAAATATTAAGAGCTGGACATACATGGGTCAAAAATGGCATGCCAGTGTAGGATTGATAGACTAAGTGGTGAGATAAAAGCGACAGGGACTGATGGGACCACCAAGGATACTATGTTATGTCTTTTTAATTGATCAACAAAGTCAAAGAAGTATTATATTACAGATTGATGTAGCCATGGTCTTGACTTCTTAACATTTATGCTATGAACAGATGTTATCATATATCTGTACTTCTCTTTAATCAGCTTAATACCTTGGCATTTATTTATTTATTTTATACATTTATTTACTTATTTAAACCTCATTTATTAATACTATTTATTTAGTACTGTTTTTTTGTACGTACCCTGAGATATTACATTTTAACATGTAGGCTAACTGGTCACATTGTACTACAACAACAACAACAACGATACTTGTTTGTTGGGGCTTTTAGTGTGCCTTTTAGTTTTCTAAGCAATTGGACATATGGTTTTTAGCAGGTGGGCGATAAAATGTGCAAAACGGTCATACACTTACTAAAGTGTACTTGAGGCATATTGACTTGGAAGTGGGCTTTATGCATTTTTATATCTTAGTTTTGGATTGCTAAATAGATAATATATTCACTATTAGAAAGCAAGAAAATACTGTTCATGTTTAGTATGTGGCTTAGCCAGAAACATTTTTATTCTTTTCTTCCACAAAAAAAAGAAAAAAAAAAAAGATTGTTGTTGGATGTTGCATCATGTGCTGTCGAATAGCTGGACTTGTTCTTTGAGGCAAACAGGGTTTGTGTAGGAGTGTGTGCGTTTTCAGAGACCCTGTTTCCTCTTAGACATGGCTGACTGCGGCAGAGGTCCACACCATCGGTGCACGTTCAATCAAACAATCCTTAATGTCATCCCAAACAATTACAGAGCTCAGCAGAAATTGTCCTTATGTTGTGATAAATGATGCATCACATTGTTGTTTTATATGGATCTTAATATTTAATTTAGTTTGTGGAGGACAGGGTTACTTCATCCATAAACCATTAATGGATGTTCCTTAGATGCGCCAGCACTTTTTTGGCTACTAATGTATACCTGCTAATACTATGCAGCTTCCTGTACTAATATTACTGTTTCTGTTTGGTGATGCTAGTTCCATCGTGTCTCAGGCTTTTTGAGCATCCCGCCATTAGCGTTCCATTTAAGAAGGCGTCAAGTTAAAAATATTCCACATTTTTGTAATGTTTCTTTCCATTGTGCTGGTTTTGAATGCATATGATCTTATGTAAACTCCCCCAAAGAAATGTACTAGATTGCAGTCAGATGAACGCAACATCAGTGTAATAATACAGGTTTTCCAAATGCAATTTTTCGTTAGGGCAACCCACTGAAGAGTTGAGTTTTGGAAATCAGACAAAACTTGGATTGTGGAAAGTTTCACACTCTGTTAGCAAAGAGTTTCTGTTTGTTTCAAACACTCCTCAAGAATGTCTGCAGTTCGTCATTCACTTGAAACCAGTCTGACCTTAATGAGGGATGAGCAATGACACAAGTATTTGTCGCTAGATTACATACTTCATTGTATTAATAATCTTTTTCCACAGTCACCTCACATGCAGACTGAATAAACCTACACCTCCCTCTGGTGGAAGTGCATTCAAGATATTCACCAAAGTTGCCTTCTGTAAACTGCAGAGAAGTTTATAGAAGTAGTTCACACAAATATTGAAAATTATTCATCATTTACTCACCCACATGTCGTTCCAAACCCAATTCTTTTTTTTTTCTTCTATGGAACTCTGTGTTGTTTTGAAGAATCTCTTGATCTTTTGTGTATAGTGAAAATATTTTCCAAACAGTGAATGTCAAGCTAGTTGCCCATATGACTCATGCTCAATATTTCAAGTCTTGTGATGCTATTTGATAACGGATCAAGACATCCAAGTCATACAGATTTGGAACAACATGATGGGGAGTAAATGGAGAGAATTTTCATTAAGGGTGAATTATCTCTTTAATCATCCCATCTGCTATTATGGTGATGATGCAGACGGGACAGAGTCTTTAACAAGATCTCGACCCTAAATGTTGCCCATCAGCATTGGAGCCATTTGTAGCTAAAATTTGATTGAGTATTAGGCAATTAACACTTGTTAATGATGCTTTAAGATCCCATAAAAGGAATTGCGTCATTAAACATAACCTTTAAATGCAAACACAAGCATGACAAAGCATGAAAGGTTAATCTGTTTTCGTCAGCACCTTTTAAAGATGGACAGCACAATGACTTTTTTTTTCTAAGCATGTAAATACCATCTTTTATTAGCATATTCATACACATACGTACATTGACCTTGGAGAAGCATTTGGACACCTACGCCACACTTGGAAAATTTACAAATGTCACTGCATTAGATAGAAGTATTAAACCCAGTGGCGTTTGAAAAAATGCCCTAGCCTAAAATTATAGATAATAGATATACAGATATAAAATAAAACATCTCCAGGATGCTACGTTCTATCTGACTAGTAAGCCAATTCTCAAATAACTACTATGATGACTTTTGTTCTACCCACTTAAATGATAGAAGTGCTTGCGTTGTCCAATCTATACAGACTGTGTCTGTTCCCCAAATAGCGACGATGGCAAAGTCCACTAAAGGAGGTAGAGCTTTTTCACATTTGGCTCCCAAACTCTGGAATAGCCTTCCTGCAAACGTTCGGTGTTCAGATACACTTTCTCTGTTTAAATCTAGATTAAAGACACATCTCTTTAGCCAAGCATTTACATAATGCATCTTATAATCTTGTACTGCAGTTATATCTGATCAAATGTACATTATTATTATTCTTTAGCTTGGGTTGAACAAATAATTTTTGCTTAGATGGAACAGCAGCTACGCTAATTATGTCTCTATTTGTTTCTCTGTTTCTGCCATGGGATTAACATCCCGTGGTAACTAGGAATTACAGAAGCTTCAGTCTGGATCCAACCCTTAAATGATCTGAGATGACCGAACAAATATATATATATATTGTGGAAATAAATATATTGTGGAAATTTCCTATAGAGCTGCTTTGCAACGATTTGTATCGTAAAAAGCGCTATACAAATGAACTTGAAATTGAAAATGTAAACCGATGCTACTTGGTTTGATATTTAGTCTCCAATGCCATGACATTCATACATTTGAAGTATGGCTTAAGAATCCAAAAGCTGTTTGGACCCACCGTATCATATATCCACATGAAATACACCCAAGTCCTCCTGCTCTTAAACCTGTTGTTTAAACGACGGACCTGTATGCCAACATAATGTACACTAAACCAAGACAAAGTGCTTCAGTGTCTCTTAAAATGTTGTGGTGGAAATCCAAATGATGGAAAGGATGGAGTTTCTCTTGGTGGCTTGATCTAATTGGATTAGACCAGAGCACCAGGTGATGTGAGACTATAGTGTCCCGATGTTCAGATCTCATTGTGATCGATTCACGTATCTGATGGTTGTATCAGGTTTCAGTGTCATTAGAGCCAACCTCTTTTACTTCTATTGACTCTCCGCAGTCTGCAACAAATTTTAGCAATACTTTGACTCAAAGCAGCTTTTAGAGATCACATTTGGGGATCTACACAGGCCCCTGGCAGCCACTTCATTCTTGGGGTGAGAGAATATAGCATTTTCCTGCACCTTTCAACTCTCTAAACCAGAAAGAGAGCAGAAGAGAAAATGATAGACCCTTAGGCCGGTGGCTTTCAGACGGAGGTTTGCCTTGCCCTTGTTATTCCCTCGTTTCTCCCCTCTATCTCTCCTTTGCCCTCTTTCCTCTGTATTTCTCGCCAAACTGTTTCTATTATTGGGCAGCATTCACATTGAGCCATCAGATGCTGCCATCTGATTTAAAGTGGCAGACCACAGAGGCAGCTGAGCTTTCTGCTTCAGGAACTTCGCTCTCAGTGTTTCTTTCAAAAGTGAATTTAAACATCACTTCTTTTATTTTAGACATGCAGGACTTCTAAACCCTTCTGATGTATGAATGTGTGTGATCATATGGAAAGCTCAGTCCTTCTCAGGGTCAAGCGATCTCCACATTGTGGGTGTTGCTATGGGTTATGTCCCCTCTGGGTGAGTCAGAGGCCAGTGGTGCTGAAAAGATGCAGCCTCTTTTCATGATACTCATTATGAGTGTGTGTGTGTTTGTGTGTGCATGCATATAGAGGGCTACAGAATTGTGTGCGGCATGTATATAGCAGCATAATGCAAAATAAATGCTGCATTTCTTGTCAGCATTCAAAGCAATATATGTGATTATAGTATTTACTTAAAGAATAATGAAATAAAATAGCTGTACTTGCCAGAATTCCCTAGTGTGCGTGTTTGTGCATATGCATGTTAATAGTTTTAAATGCAATAGAGTTTTATGTGTGTCTTTTGTTCAACCATACACATTCTGGCTGCACTCAGAAAAGCATACTATACCAAACTACTCGTATTATTTCTGATGTATCTCTAGTATGTTAACTCTTATCAGTACATTATGTAAATGTTAACAGTACAGTATGTAAACTTTTGGTATGCAGGAAATACCCAAATAATCGGCTATATTTGCTAAAATGTGTATTATACAATACAGCATTGGTTCTCAAACTTTGTCTACCATTAAACAACACAATATTTGAAGACCCCCCCCCCCCCCCCCCCCACCAGATAATTATTAGTTATTAGATTAATTATTAGTTATTTTTATGACTTTTTTTTTATTAACAAAAATGGGGATTGTTGGTATATTAAATTAAATTAAAATTAAATTATATTAAACTATTCTGTATTTTCTTTAATCATAAAAAAATAGTTCTTTAAAGAGAATTTAGAGGGTTTTTTTTCTTTGAAAAAAAAATGTAATTGAGTAATTTTAAGTCATCTTGTTGTCCTTGGAAGTTGCAAACCACTGCAATAGAGCACAGTGTGAAAAACATGGTATCCCATAATGCAATGTGCTTAACTTGACCTTGTTATAATACTGGGCATGATTTTATCTCCTTTGATTGGGCTGCCAAATCTTAAGACATTTTATAAATGTATTTATTGTGATTAAAACTGGATGTCACTTGCATATTTTTAATGCTGTTTAATGAGGTCATGTAACCACAGTAGAGTATCATGCCATAATGCATATTTCACATACTTTTTTTTTTTAAGCCATGTAGTATGCTGTATACACAGGAAGAAAATGCTTGTATTCCATTCTGAACATGACCTCAGAATGTCTATGCTATGACTATGAATGTACACAAAGACATTTCTTGCGAGTACCTTCTGTGTACGACTGTACAAGGCCTGCTAAGGCAAACTGGCTTGGCCTGTTTCTGAACGTGTGTGTTTTGTGGGTGTTCCAGTTACATAAACCCAGAGACAATGAGTTGGCAGGGCAAATTCTTATGTAAAACATTTGAGTTTTGGCTTTGTTGTGAAACAACTGTGTAAACTGACGGAACACTAGTCTGTCAACAAGAAAATAATCACCTTCATACACTAGTTTTTTATTTAGCAGGTATTTTTAGGCATTTCTTCCAATATGACAGCTTGTGTTAAGAAGCATGTATTCCGATTCCAGCAGTAGATATATTTTTCAAAGTATTGACTTTGTTACTTGTCAAGGTAGGGCACAAAAGTGCCATCGAGAAGGTAGAACTTTTATAAAGTTTTTGCCCTTCTCTTACCTCCTCTTAATGTTGGAATAGCAATGTCAAGCATAAACCCATGTTCAAAGCATTTAAATCTTCGACACTGACATTTGCCGAAACTCTACTGTAGATTTCACCTCACGTATGATCGCATCTCTTTGAGTGTAGATTTTACTCTTTTGAGCACGTTCTTCTTTTTTCTGCTCCACATCTCTCTCATTCTTTTCCATGCTGAAGGCGAAGATCATTGAGCTGTGTATAAAATGCGCACACACAGAGTTTAAGTGTTCCTGAAATAGAAAAGTGCCATGACAGCTGTGATTGTTGACAATATTTTTTTTTGTATAGAAGTAAACATTTCGAATTTGCTTACCATAGTAAACAGTAACCCAAAATGCCATAGTGCTGGTGTTGTTGCTTCCATTACAGTAAAACTGTGATAGCTTGGCTGTTAAAAAAGAGCTTAATATTGATATTCTGGACTCTAAATATGACTCAGACCTTTCCTCTAATGTAAGGCGGTGGGGTTTTCTTTATTTTATCATTTGCAAGGTGAATATATCATAAACTAAATTGCTTAAAATAAAAGCACATGATTTGTGATGTCATTCATTTTTCAAGTTTATTTTGTATAGCGCTTTCATCCTCAAAGCAGCTCTACGGGAAATTAAGTTTCCACAATGTATTTATATATTGCAGAACCTTAATATATTTAACTTATGGCAAAATTTGGTAATTCCGTATGTTGTCTGAGCATTGGCATCATCTGAGGTCCTCTGAGGGGTTGGCATTATCTTTTCTCAGGTGTTCGGTCATCTCAGATCATTTAAGGGTTGGATCCAGACTGAAGCTTCTGTAATTCCTAGTTACCACGGGGTTCAGACACAGATAGAGTGTCTGAACCCCGAACGTTATCAGGAAGGCTATTCCAGAGTTTGGGAGCCAAATGTGAAAAAGCTCTACCTCCTTTAGTGGACTTTGCTATCCTAGGTACTACCAAAAGTCCAGAGTTTTGCGACCTTAGGGAGCGGGCTGGATTGTAGTGTGGTAGAAGACAAGTTAGGTACGCAGGAGCTAAACCATTTAGGGCCTTATAGGCAAGTAATATTTTGTAAATGATACGGAACTTAATAGGTAGCCAGTGCAGAGACTGTAAAATTTGGGTAATATGATCATATTTTCTTGTCCTGGTAAGAACTCTAGCCGCTGCATGTTGGACTATCTGTAGCTTGTTTATTGAAGATGCAGGACAACCAGCTAGCAGTGCATTACAATAGTCCAGTCTAGAGGTCATGAATGCATGAACTAGCTTTTCTGCATCAGAAACAGGTAGCATGTTTCGAAGCATGGCAATGGAAGAATGCTGTTTTTTGTAACATGGGAAATATGATTTTCAAAGGACAAGTTGCTGTCTAATATAACACCCAGATTTTTTACTTTAGAGGACGTAACCGTGCATCTGTCTAGTTGTAAATTGTAATCCAAGAGATTCTGTGTACAGTTTTTTGGTCCAATAAAAAATATCTCTGTCTTATCTGAATTTAATAGGAGGAAATTATTGGTCATCCAATCTTTTACATTTTTTACACAATCTATTAGTTTAGATAGTTGAGAAGTTTCATCTGGTCTTGTTGAGATATATAGTTGAGTATCATCATCATAACAATGAAAACTAATCCCGTATTTTCTAATAATATTACCAAGAGGCAACATGTATATTGAAAATAGCAGAGGACCTAGGACAGATCCTTGTGGTACTCCATACTTTACTGGTGATAACTGAGATGACGCCCCCATTTAAATGAACAAAGTGGTAGCGATTGGACAGGTAGGATCTAAACCATCTTAAAGCCTGCCCTTGAATACCAGTATAGTTTTGTAATTGATCTATGAGTATGTCATGGTCTATAGTGTCGAACGCAGCACTAAGATCAAGTAATACTAGCAATGAGATGCAGCCTTGGTCTGAAGCAAGAAGCAAGTCATTTGTAATTTTAACAAGTGCAGTTTCTGTACTATGGTGAGGCCTGAAACCTGACTGAAATTCTTCATAGAGATCTTTTTTGCAAGAAGGAGCACAATTGAGCAGACACAACTTTTTCTAAACTTTTAGACATAAACTGAAGATTTGAAATGGGTCTGTAATTTGCCAGTTCATTAGAATCTAGTTGTGGTTTCTTAATAAGAGGCTTAATAACCGCCAGCTTGAATGGTTTTGGGACGTGACCTAAAGATAACGATGAGTTAATAATATTGAGAAGCGGTTCTTCTGCTACAGGTAACAACTCTTTCAGTAGTTTAGTGGGTACAGGATCTAATAAACATGTTGTTGGTTTAGATGCACTGATAAGTTTATTTAGCTCTTCCTGTCCTATAGTTGTAAAGCACTGCAGTTTTTCTTTGGGTGCGATGAATGAAGCTGAAATACTAGACGCAGTAGAATCTACATTTGATATTATATTTCTGATGTTATCTATTTTATCAGTAAAGAAATTCATAAAATCATTACTATTAAACTGTGAGGGAATATTTAGATCGGGTGGCATCTGTTTATTTGTTAATCTAGCCACTGTGCTGAATAAGAACCTTGGATTGTTTTGGTTATTATCTATGAGTTTGCGGATATGCCCTGGCAGCTTTTAGAGCCTGTCTATAGCTGGACATACTGTTTTTCCACGCAATTCTAAAAACTTCCAAGTTAGTTTTTCTCCATTTGCGCTCAAGATTATGAGTTTCTTTCTTGAGAGAATGGGTATAACTGTTGTACCATGGTGCAGTACATTTTTCTCTAACCTTTTTCAATTTGAGGGGGGCAACAGCTTCTAATGTATTAGAGAAGATCGTGCCCATGTTGCTAGTCATTTCGTCTAGTTCATGTGTATTTATGGGTACACAGAGCAGTTGAGATAAATCAGGCAGGTTATTTGTGAATCTGTCTTTGGGGGCTGGAACAATATTTCTGCCCAGACGATAACGCGGAGCCATATAACTAATATCAGTAATGCGCAGCATGCACGATACAAGGAAATGATCAGTAACATCATCACTTTGAGGTACGATATCTATATCGGTAAGATAAATTCCATGCGATATAATTAAATCTAGCGTATGATTAAAACGATGAGCGGGCCCGGTGACGTTTTGCTTGACTCCAAAAGAGTTTATTAGGTCAGTAAACGCAAGTCCTAACGGATCATTTGTATTATCAACGTGAATGTTAAAATCTCCGACAATTAGCACTTTATCAACATTAACTAATAGATCTGAGAGGAAATCTGCAAATTCTTTTAGGAAATCTGTATATGGCCCTGGCGGTCTATACACAGTAGCCAGAGCAAGAGATAGGAGAGATTTATTTTGCATATCTAACAGTGTAACATTAAGCAGAAGTATTTTGAATGAGTTAAACCTCCTGTATCCTGTTTTCTGAGTAGCATTGAGAATATCACTATATATTGTTGCAACACCGCTGCCACGTTTATAACAGTAGCTTGGAGTAGACTCATTTAGACCAAAATATTAATTTGGTTTAAGCCAGGTTTCAGTCAGGCAGAGTACATCAAAATTATTATCTGTGATAATTTCATTTACAATAACTGCTTTAGGTGCGAGTGATCTAATATTTAGGAGCCCAAGCTTTAAAAATTGTTTTTGTTCATTTATTTAGCGTTTTTCTGGTTTAATCACGATCAGATTTTTTCTAGATCCTGCATTAAATTTATATTTTGACCTCGCTATTCGGGGAAAAGACACAGTCTGTATAGATTGGACAACACAAGTACTTCTATCTTTTAAGTGGGTAGAACAAAAGTCATCATAGTAGTTATTTGAGAATTGGCTTACTATTCAGATGGAAAGTAGCGTCCTGGAGATGTTGTCGACAGGAGTTCCGCTCCGACTCTGCTGGGTTGCAGGCCATCAGCACGGAAAAGCCTAGGACGCTCCCAGAAAAGATTCCAAATATTAACAGAGCAGTTTCTGTTCTTTACACCATGACAATAACCATTCGTTTAAAGCAAAAAGTCTTCTGAACCTTTCGTGTCTTTGTTGATACGTGGGAAGTGGTCCTGACGTGATGATCGCCGTCGCGGGCGATGTGCTGCGTACCGTCTCGATCAGGCTCCTGAAGTCCCTCTTCAGTGTTTCCGTCTGCTGCAGCTTGGTGTCGTTAACCCCCGCGTGCAGCACGACAGCACCAATGCTCTCATCGCCCTTCAGGATCGCGGGTATCTGCGCAGAAACATCGAGAACACGAGCACCGGGGAAACGGTGAGTGTGCACTTTAACTTCAGCTAACGTAGCACGGACGTGCCGGACGATGGAGTCTCCAACGATCACAGAATCGCGTTCCATCTCGCGGAGGGGAGCGAAGCGGTTCCGGGTGGAGATGTTGAAGACCGGAGGCAGCGGAGGGAGAGAGGTCGTCGCCCGGGGCCTGGCTCGCGTCTTCTGCTGCTGGTGCACCCAGGGTCCGTGGCGTCCTGGTGCCGGAGTGAAGGACATCTGGGAAGATCGCCTCCTGGGTGCACAGGGTCTGTGCAGAAAAACACACGGAGTGGGGGGAGTGTTAGCAGCGTGCTGTATACTTACCCCGGACTTG
Source organism: Barbus barbus (assembly GCF_936440315.1). Lineage (NCBI taxonomy): Eukaryota > Metazoa > Chordata > Actinopteri > Cypriniformes > Cyprinidae > Barbus > Barbus barbus. The sequence continues at coordinate 26,643,520 of NC_136741.1, read as the reverse complement.
TGAGCATCAGCCCGGGATCCAGCGCGGCTCTCTGCTCTCTCAGCTGGGCCTGCTTCTCCACCAGGTCGCGGATCTGCTTCTCCACAGCTTCCAGCTCCAGCTGCACCGAATGCAGCTCGAATGTGTCCTCACCTGCACTCAAAGGTAGACACAAATCCGCCATTTAAGCAAGTAACAGTGAAACAATGATAATGTGTGTGAATAGAGTATTAGCAATGTAAGCGAGATTAGCGGCAGCCATGCTGCCCATGCTAATGGGCTATAAGCTAATAGCAGACTCGAGAAATCAAAATAAAACTAGTGATAACAAGGCGCTCTGATTGGTTTTGTTTTAGAATGCTATAGGGGATACATTCACACATTACATTATAGAAATATACATATACAAATATACATTACATTATAGAAATATACATACATTCTATACATTATAGAAACGAAAATGATAGTGTATAAAATTGTTTTTAAGATGGAAAATAGACGATAAAGAATCAACTTGATGGAGCTCAAACTCAAAACACACAGTCACCAAATCAGCGCATGCGTATGATTGTCTATAGGACAAACAGCTTGTGATAAGTTAATAATGTTCAGTATTTGCGTTTAAGTAATTCCATAAAAAAAATGTATGCCTTTACAGTCATAATTCCACTAATCATGACATTTTTGATGGACACTGATAAATTTGTGTCTCATGTTTACTTGCTTTCCGAACAATATATTGAGGCTCACTTGCATGGAAATGGAAAACAAACAGCTTGAATATCTAGTATCTGTATCTCACTTGTCCACCCTGCGGAGTTCTTTAGAATCAGATCGATTTGTTTGCGCATATCGATAGCAAAGCACCGCTTCAATTCAACATGTGCTCCTGGGAGCCTGGTTAGAAACCAGCTGCTATAAAACGAAAAAGGATGTAAATATCTAAATGTCTCACTGTGACTTGAGGTATCGAGGCCTGCTGGTGAGACGGCTATTTGTTGCAAATGACTCACCCATGATGGTCAGTGATGTGGATGCAACACATTAACAAGCCGGAAAAATTCTTAAGCTGCCCGCTGTGGTCCCATTTACTTGTGTTTTGCCTGTATTAGCGGCCCAATCAACGTCAACACTTTATATTAGTGCCACAGTTTCCATCATCTTGGCATTTGGCGGCTGACAAGCACTACGTATAGTGTTAATGTTGCTTTTTCTCCCACGTACAAATGATGAAATAGTAGCAAAGCAGCAGAAGATGTTGACGTCTGAACTGCAATGGTTGTTTACAGCTGAAGTTTGATGGCTGTGGGCGTATGCGGGGAGCCGTTTCTAGTTTGGAGCATAGTAATCAAACTGACGCGTTCACTCTTTCTGAACACATTTGGCTGTGTGATTAACAGTGTTTAAGCACAGTTGTATGTAGCAATAGCATGGGAATTAATTAATTAGCCGTGTAATTGAACAAAAGTCCGTTATTCAGGCTTATTTATGGGACTGGCAGAGTGTTTAATTTGGTTGCAATTGCAAAGAACGTTTAGGAGAATGAGCTTGTGTTTGGATTGGATCAATACTAAAATTTAAAGGGGTCATCGGATGCCCATTTTCTGCTAGTTGATATGATTCTTTAGGGTCTTAATAAAGTCTATTACAGCTCACTCAGGGCATGTAAAATTCCAGTGTCGATCAACTATCGTGGGAGCGGCCTTCGTCCGTGTGACGTCACACAGACTTTAATTAATTTCTTTAATGAATTGAAAGTTTAAAATAAAAGTATTTTTCTTAAATTAGAAAAGTTTCCTAAAATTCCTAAAGTTTTGTTACATTCTAAATGTTTTCACTGTCATTTTTAATCAGTTTAATGCATAAAATAAAAGTATTAGGCTTCATGAATACAAAGATGTGGATTATGTAAAAAATGTTTCTATTTCATACTTGTTGAGCTTTGATAATTAAAACTACCATAGAGTGAGAATGGCTTTCGTTTGTAGACGCATTATAAAATGATTTTTTTAATTTAAATTTATAAATTTGGTGGCTAAATATATTTTAATGAATCACAGTGTATCTACTCATACGCTTCATGTCACACTCATTGTTGGCCATGTGAGCTACTGAAATTTGCAATATTCTGATATCGTACCTGGAAAATTTTTATACCGCACAACCCTAGTTTGTATGCTGCCATTAAAATGCTCATCGTTAGCTCAGGTTTTCTCGGTTAGCTCTGATTGTAGGACGAGGAGAATTCCAGATGCCGTGTGTGTGGGTGAACCTATGATGTATTTTTAGCCTTTTGCATTATGAATGCCTGACAGGCTTGTTCAGAGGCGAGCCAGTGCTACTCTCTACAGAATACCGTTCCTTTTACCTGTGCACGCAAATGATCACACGCGCACACACACATACACACGTTTGCATACAGCACGAGCGATAGATCATAATGTGTGTACCAGCACCTGCGCTTGTTTGTTTATTGGGAATACTGGAAGAGCGGAAATCCATTTTCCTGCTTTATCTTTGAACTCTACACTTATCATTCCTTTCATCTAGGCTACTTCATCCCTCCCGCTGATGCAAAATAGCGCCTGCTTGAATCCTCGCACATGCATAAAACCCAGTTTAATCACTCTCGCGCATCAAACCTCAGGGCCTTTGCTGCGTTTGCATGTGTGTCTGTGTTTTGAAGTCCACGTTTGTCAGTTTCGTTTAGTTGTAACACTCGAAACCCGTCAACTCCATGTTTCACCTGGTGAGGAAATAGTCATAATAGCCTAAATACAAATGCTTATTTTCTATCTCCATCTCTGGTACATCTGTGTTTTCTGTGATTTGCGTTTGAGAGAGTTTCTAGAGGCGCTGATGTCTTGTCTCTATGAATGTCTCTAAATTGGAATAAATCCTCTTTAAGCTCTAGATTTCAGACGTGCATGTGGTGCCGCTTGCGTCCCATCAAACACAGTAATGCCTCTGGACTTTTCCAGCACCATCCGTCTATCTGTCTTTCTCTACTAAAAACCAAATCGTCCCGGATCACTCATTCCTCACAGATGGTCAGCAAGCACTTGAGGAAACTGGATGTAATTAGCCATAGCTTGGTAAGATGTTTGTGATGTATGGTTGACATGGCATGCTTTTTTTACACGTCCATTTCTCTAGTATTTTGAGCTGATCATCATATGGTGTGACAGTCCGTGACACATTTTTCTCTGTTCGCGAACAATTTAAAGAGACAGTTCAGCCACAAATGCAAATTCGGTCATCATTTACTCACCCTCCTGTTGTTCTAAACACGTATGACTTTGTCTTCCAAAGAGCACAAAAGGAGAGTTTTTGAAGGTCGTCCAGACCACTCTTTTCAGTTTAATGAAAACAAAATTGAAAACGGACTGGGGATGACAAACTGGCAAAAAACGCAATGAAAATATATTTTAAGTCATACACTAATCAGGCTGAAATTTAAGTTATTAAATAATAAAAATCTTGACATCTGCCCTTGCTTTCCATGTCACATTCATGCAAGTGATGTCTGATTCATTAATGAATCATTCTTTTGAGTCAGTGAATCAGGTGATTCAGTTGACAGAACCAGTCTGAATTATACAGCAAATCTGATTCAGATGCAAGTGATTTCAATGAATAAAAGCTTTTGTGTAATATTAGAATATGGTATATAGTTACATGTACTGCATTTATGATACTTATTGTGTTCCAGCAAAGAAAGTGTCATACTGGAGCAATACGATGGTGTGTAAATGATGACAGAATTTCCATTTTTGAGTGAACTAATTCACTAATAATATATAAATAGATCAAATAGAATATCACTTTTTTGGGGGCACCTTTGTGATGACGTTTTTGCTCACTCAGGACTGATATGATCTTTCAAGGACATCAGAGAGAAAAGAGATAAGTTTGACTTTGAATTTTTTGATAAAATTTTGTAAGTTCATGGTTAATATTTTGTTGCTGTTAAAACAAAAATCCTACTGACATAATATAGCATGATGTTAAATCACATGGTGTGAAACAATGAAAAATCCATCACTCAATAAAAGATGCTACTAGAGAGAAATAACTCTGAAGGGATGCAAATTACAGATCCAAAACTGGCACTCTCAGCACTACAGCTGCACAACTTCATTAACTACAGTGACGTGCTGGATTAGCAAGTGTCTGGTTCATTTGTTTGTGTTGTAGTCCAACCAAACACACAGCTTGGTTCGGTTTCTTTGCTTCACTGTCTGTTGTTATTTAAACTTAAAAGCTTTTTAAATCCATCTTTTCCATATACTGCAAGCTTTGCTTTTTATACCACTTACATTGTTGTGGTTCTGCGACTAATTTCCGAGCCTGTTAAATTAAATAGAATTAATTCAAAACACTGCCATTATTAATATGTCATTCGTGTTCCATTCAAGTGACTTAGTTCTGTGTTATAAGACTGGAAATTTATCACTAATTGCATCAGTTATGTAATTTATCTAGAAGCATCTCTTTTCTAATTAAGAGCCAGCATTGTAGAAGCAATCCTTTTTTTGGAAACATCTGTTTTGAGACGTGTTCATGAATACACTGTAAAAATGTCATGCTTTCTTTTACCTTTTAGACAGGAGAATTTCAAATGTAATTAAATGTTACTTACCATTTGCCAATATAGGGCATTTAACAGTTTAATTATAATACAATTATTTAATTAATTTATTATATAATTATTAAACAATAAGTTTGAATAAGAATAAAAAAAAAGTTAAATGTTGATGCAAATTAAATGAATAAAAAACACATTCAAACAATGGCATAGCCTAAATATCGCTTTGAAAAAGACAAGTAAAAAGGGTAATAAAACAAAAAACAAAGAATCACATCATCAATAGAACAAAGAGTGTTTGAAGTTTTTTGAGTATGTAACTGTATGGCTTTATTAAACGTTATCCAGCCGAGAGCAAGGAGCGTTTTTCTCTAGTGAATATTAGCCTTCTTTGAATATTATAAACAACATAATAGACCACAGGTTATCTCTTGCTGTCTTTCAAATCTAATCTTTCAGATCTTTGTGATGCATCACTTTTTTATCAATGCTCAAGATACAATGCTGTTTACATTTACATCTATTAAAAGTATTAAAGTGTATTAAAAGAGCCACTTGTCAGTCATTCCGTACTTTTGAAAACACTAATAGTGTGCATTTAATGTGTAGTTTGTATATAGAAGTGGTTATTATAGTTTTGAATTTTTAAATTGGTTTTATTTTAATATCGTTTTCAAATTTTCTGTAAAATTCAGTTTAGTTTTTATTATTTTCATTGATATTTTTATTAGTTTTAGTTTAGTTTTTATTTTGTGAACACATTTTTTAGTTTTTATATAGCTAAGTTTCCGTTTTAATTAAAGTTTAGCAGAATCAACAGATCACTTCCAGAGCAAAGGCGAAAGAAAGACGTAGGGATCATTTAACCTTAGTGAGGCAAACATTTAGCGACACAAAATTAACGCATGCTGAGATTGATAGATGGTAAAAGTATACAAATATACAAATATACACCAAAGGAAGCAGTCAAGCCTTGTCAAGTTGCGCTTAATGTAATATCTAATGGTGTGAGATATTTAATATGAAAATAAATGTAGCCTAATTTAGTTATGTATTTTTTCTTATTTAACCATAATCATGATATAGTAACTGTTGTGTCACGCATAAATCAGACTGGGACTAATGAAATTCAATAATAATTCGTAAACAAAGGCTCATATTTGAATGTGTTTTCTTTATTTATGAAGAATTATAAGCGTGTGCATGATGTGATTTAGCCTATGCATATTTATTTGTTTGAAAGTTTGGCAGAATTATCACAAGATGCTAAGTTTTGTATTGTTTACAGAAAGGCATGTTCTCATCTTTTTTCTGTTAATTATGTTGCGCTGCGTGTCTGTTTTCCTTCAAAGCACCAACATGCCTAATGTTGGGTTGATTGCTTGTGTTACATGAGAAAATAAATCATTTTGCCTACCTGATGTAATAGATTTAATGCGGGTGCGGTTTGGGTTGCAACTCACGGTCTTTGTCAAACAATTCAGGTCTGGTACAGAATTAAATTAGTGCTGCTGTCGGATAACGGTGCATGTTTATCAAACAGGACCCATGCAGGACTCTGCTTTAAACTGCTTTGCGTCTCTCCGTCAGATAACCCCATGTGCGTGATGCGCCGTTTACAGGTATTTCCCTAAACTGTCACACAGGTCATATATTTTTCTGACAAGTTTTTCTGAAAACTATTTATTTTTGTTAATTATTCTCTTATTTCAGTTGTTTTTCAATAGCTGTTGTTGGTTTCATTTCGTTATAGTTTTTCAAATGTTTTGACATTTTTATTTTATTTCAGTTTATGGAATAGTTTTTTCATCAATCGTTTTCGTCTTCGTTTTAGTTTTTGTTTACGAAAATAACCTTGGTGTCTAGTGTTTGAGTTGTGTATAGGATATGCAGACCGTGTTGCTAGTGTCACCTTCATGGCCTTTTTATTCAGTGCTGAGACACCCCTGGTTGTTCCTGGGTGATCAGTAGAATACTAGGCTGCCGAGAAAACCAATCATTTGACAGCAGGGCGCCCGCTCCATTGCCTGTAGGTAATTGAGGACCCCTCTTTGGCTTGTGTTTCTTCTTGTCCCCTGCCGTAATAATTATGCATGCTCAGACTAGGTTATTGATTGTCTCTGTAATACCGGAGGGAGTTGTTATCAGTCCCAGCTGGGTTTGGAGCCAACTTTGCTCATCTTGTCACGATGAGGTCACTCAAATGTGACAGCCACAATTTGGAAAGTGATTTTTTTATTTTCACCATTTACCTGTATCCATTTCTTTCCATACCTGTTTTCCCCTTTTTTTCCCTTCTTCCATGGGTGTCCTCTAATGCCACCGAATAGGTTTGACTTATAGAATTGGCACAGTTGTAGCGACACGAATATTGGCGCACAAAGCGTGTATTCAGTCTCCCCAAGGCACGGCGTGGCAATTGTCGAAACGGAGGCTGTTAATCTGACGGAATCAGATATTTGTTCTGGACTGATTGAGAGAGGGAGGACAGAGACGCATTAGAGCTTCACCCAGCACTCTGTGTATGCCAAATACGTGTGTGTCATCTTTGCTCAACCGAGTGTGGCCACAAATCTCAGAGGCATAGCCACCCCCTGCTGTTCCAGACACTCTGCAGATAAATGGCAAAATGAAGAAGTGTTAGGCGCAGTGCTGATGTGCTACTGCTTTGTGATTTCCATGTGCATTTGTCCGTTGTTTACCACTTTGTACAGGTTTAGGTGCAATGCGTGCACTTGAAACTGAAGTGTCTTTTTTTTTTTTTTAAGTTAATATAGTGGTTGTCTCTGTATATAATGTTGGGAATTGCATAAGCAAAGTCTTGTCAGCAGGCTTGGTTCTGGAAATGTTTTTCCCATTCATTTTTCCCATAGGGATTTTTAAAAAGTCTTTGTTTAAGAGTTAGAAACCATAAACCAAACCAATCAGCTACATGGTGAATCACAACATTAAAAGCAAAAAAAGTGTTTGAAAATGAGACAAAAAGCATATACCAACGAATTAACAACCTCACAGCTCACAATAGGTCTGTAATTAAAAATCTATTTGCCTATGGAGAAAATTAGTGGGATTTTTACTTTCAGAACCCCACTGCTGCACTTTATAAAATAATTAAATTTATTTGAGCATCCCAACCAGCCCAACACAGCATTATTGGTTCATCTAATGGCATGAAACGATCTGTTTTTAATGGAAGATTGAGGTTTATTTGGGGAACTTGAATTTCATTGAATTTCCTGATTCAACAATACAGCTCATGCCTAGTAGTAAATAAAGAAACTTTGTCCAAGACAGACCTTTTTTAATGTCAAGTGTATGTATAGATGTGACTTTTAATAAAAGTACAGTCATTATCAGTTTTTTTATGGTAGAGTTGAATAATTTGAGCTTCACAAATAATTCAGAACAGCAGTTTAAATGTCAGATTACAGCTAAATGCATTACAAGTTTTACAAAAATTACATAAATAATATCACTAATTATGTAATGTATAGTATTTATAGATATTAGAGGCTTTCTTTTTTATTTCAGTTTAAGTTTTAGTAATTTTAGTACTTCAACTTAAACCTCTTTAATTTAGTTGGTTTTCCCAACATTTTAAAATTAGTTTCATTTGTATTTATAAGTAATATTTGTATGTAAAGCCCAAAACACACTGCACGATTTTAGCAATCCTACAAGATTATGATCCTATAATTTTATAAACTTGGCTACGACGTGTGTAGACTGTACGATGAGGACACCTATTGACTCGTAGGCTACGACGCACGTGGAAAAAGTGGAAGCGGCGAAAGAGGAAGAGATAAGAGCTGGAGGTAAACAGTTTTATGTTTTAACGCCATGTCGCGTTGATTTCATGTCGCAGTTTTTTATTTTGGTTGATCAGTAAATGTGGATTGTACCAGCAAACACACTGTGCGATAGGGGTGGGAATCGCAGGGTACCTCGCGATACGATATAATCACGATACATTGCTCACGATAACGATAATATCACGATACAGCGATTCTGCGATAATCTATATATTGCTAGACAATCATATAATGATACATCACGGTATCTGTCTAACTATGAAAACACAATGCCTGTGAAAAGGAAGTGCAAGTTTTCTTTCTTTATTCAAGTCCAAACTGTTAGAAAACAGCAAAAAAGGTCTATAAATCAATTTTAACGTTAAGTAAATTAATCATTTTATTCTTGGACTTCTTAAAAGCTTCAACTTTTCTCTGTGTAAACCAACACATTTCACTGCTTATCAGCTTGGTAGATGCTCGACAAGCACACATACTTCTGCGCTACATGACGGCTCTGACAAGGTTTTGTTTCGCCGTCCATGCCATAGGTGCAGATTTATGTTTCTACCGGTCGGTGCCCCCTGCCCTCACACTGCATAACGCGCACTTGTAATATCTGAGAGAGCTGGCAGTGCTCTCTCTAACACATAGTGAGGGAAATCCACCTGTGATTCGAGCAGAGAGGCTACTCACGGACTGAATATGTGCAATAATAACATGATCGGTGCCTATGGTACACGCTGATAGCTGTTCTGGCACTTCCGGGGCAGTTTTTTTTAGTTCTCATCTCCATAAACATATATAATATAGCAGTAGAGCTAATACAGTGGCTGGAAAACTGTTTATCCTTTGGTTCCTCGTGCTTCACCATCTTCATAGAGAACGTGGTTCATGGTTGCTCAGAGTGCTTTGGAAAGAAGCTGGAAATGTTGCGGCTGCGATTTCCACAGATTTTTAGATGCTGGAAGCAGGGAAATCTATTTAGAGCACCTTATTGTATTAATGAAAATATCGATATTTGGTGGCAAATATCGATTCTCGTATCGCATGGAGAAGGATTGCGATATATCGCCATAACGATTTATTGTCCCACCCTTACTGTGCAATGATTATTCTGTATCGTAGGTTTCTTTGGTCACAAGACCATGACAACGGCCGTCTTTGAACCTCTCTCACTGTACGATATAAGAGCACCGATTAGGAGCCACGATCGAAGAAATCGCCACGATTGTTTCACAATGTCAATCTTTCGTCTGGGACAGTCAAAAATCGTGCAGTGTGTTTAGGGCTTAAGGCAGGATTATCTAAATTTACTGCTGGAGGGCCAGTGTTCTGCAGAGTTTAGCGCCAACCCTAATTAAACGCACCTAAACCAGCTAATCAAGGTCTTCAGGATTACTACAAACCTCCAGGCAGGTGTGTTGGAGCAGGTTGGAGCTAAACTCTGCAGGACGTTGGCCTGCAGGAGCAGGATTGGGCACCACTGATGTAGGGGATTCAATTTTAGAAGCTCTTTGTTGATTTTGTCTGGTCTATCCAAACATAAGGAAATACACACATACGATATGTACCAAATCACATTGGTTATCTAAAATGCCTGGTAAATATCCAGTTGGCTTATTATTATTAAGCCTCTTGTGTTTAGCTACATGGTTTATGAGTCTACATACATGTTAACTTACTCATTTTAAAGTATTAGTGTCCAAAGCACCGCTGTTCTCTTTTGGCTTCAGCGCAGCCCACCGTCTGTAGCATACCAAACAGGAAGGCTAAGTTTGTTGTAAGGTTTTAATGCGATTATGTGGCTTTGAGTCTCTTCAGGTGTCACTTTTATCATCTTAGAGGCTTGTAGTCTTTCATTTATCTCTCTTTTTCCTTCAGCCGCTTGAAGTAACCAGCCGAGTGTTTTACTTTCTTAACCTTGGCTGTACTAAGAAGCTTTGTCAACACCCACCACATAAACAAACAACAAACATTCTTCGCTATAAAAAACGCCGTTATTGTCGAGTAGATTGACTTTCCCTCCCATCATCACGTAAGATCCACATGAGCTGTCTTATTCTCGGTTTTTGTCTGTCGTTGCAGACAACAGAGTAATTGGCCTTATCTTCTGAGGCGGTAGATTTGCCAGGAGTCGCACGTAATCTTATTATCCTACCAAACACACAACAAAGACACAAAAGCACTTCCCAGCATTCCTGCTTGTAGTTGGAATCCCATGTTTCCAGAGACAATGAAGGAGTCCTTTCCAAGAATTCAGTGCTGTGCATTAGCTGTCTGCTATCACAGTTGTTTTCGGAATGTTTGTGAATGATATCACACAGTTTGTTTATATAGCAACATGTGTCTTGGTGTTTTTAGATTAAACACATTTTGTATAATACAAGAAAGGAGTGAAGTGCTACATTTTATGTCCTGCAAAATATAAAATCATCAGAATCATAGATATCCTTAATTTAATAAAATTTTTTGCATGCATTCATATGGATTGAAAAATTTCTTATACTGAACACAAAAGAGGGTATTTTGAACAACGTTGGTAACCAATCAGTCACTGGTCACCACTCACCATTGACTTTTATATTATGGAAAAATGGCAGTCAATGGCTACTAACAGCTGTTTGGTTACCAACATTCATACAGGTTTGGGACAACATGTGGGTGAGTAAATGGAAAAAAAAATATGTTTGGGTGAATTATTCCCTTAATATGTTAAAATAGAATAACATGTTTTTGACTGCAGTATTGTTAGCTATTTTTATGTGTTAGAATGACTGTTCAGACAGTAAGACAAACAGGAATGTGCAGGTCAACTGTCTGCTTCAGCAAATTCAATACTCAAGAGGCTTGTTCACTCTGGAGTGTCTATTTAAAAAGGAATTGGAGTGGTTCATCGGAATGGAATCGTTTTTTGGTGGAATAATTTGTGCTACCTAATTTATTGCTCTCTCCATAGTGAGTTGTGAGTATTTTTATGTTCCCTGGTCTGCTGCTGCGGACTGTGGAGTGGGGAGTTTCTTTGGTAAAAACAATGATCTGATTTCAAGAGTTTTTTTTTTTTTTTATAGGGATGCTTTTGGTTGTAGTTACGTATATATATTTTTTATTATTATTATTATTATTATTTTTGACCATTAATGGCACAGACATATTTATTGTTCTTTTAATGTTTTGGCAGGACAGTAATAGGAAAAGCACAGTCAGAACTATCATCCCCTATTTTTATTTTATTTTGTTTTATTTTATTTTTGAGTCACTTGTTTTGTTTATTTGCATGCTTTCTTTGTACTTGTTTGTTTTTTATGCTTTGACAGGACAGTAATGGGCAGATGCATTATTCCTCTGCATCCCCTGTCAGAACTGCCCCTGCGCCACTCCAATCATCTATTCCTGTTGTTGTGCTGTCAGCGTATGCTAACATACATCATCCCCATTTTTGTCCTCTCTCTGAGAGTCACACTCGGGTCGTTACGATGTACCAGAGTTGTTTTAGCGTGCCAGTCTCCACTGAGTCGTTATTAGATCAGTGCGATAACACACCCCGACACCTCACAAAACGCAATTTCACACTCATCGAGTGCTATCAGTGGTTAATGAGATGCCTCTCGTTGGTCCTTACCCCTCCAGTTTACCCCTCCTTCATCCCTCATTTCTTTTTCATCTCCAATAGGCACCTGTCACTGTGGATCTGAGCACGGCTGAAAGCATGTAATCATATACCAATTACGGCACTGGAAAGCATTCACGGACGACCAGTGCTATAGATCTAACATGCATAGCACTTCTTCGTTGCCTTGTTTTTCCAATCTGAAGGCCATCTCCACCTGCATGAGCAAATTAGCTTGTTTTTGCTTTCAAATGTGGCCTGCATTCATCCGGATGAGAGTGAAGAAAATATGAAGAAGCTTGTTGAAGACGTTACCTTGAAAAGGTTAAAATGATTGGCCCAAATTATAGGACCCATTATTTTTGGTTAAACACATTTTATGTAATACAAGAATTTAAATCCTGCATGATATAAAATCATTAGTCTTCACTCTTGATCTCACTTATCTCACGCACACATGTTGGTTTTTGTGGTTTATGGGGACACTCCATAGGCGTAATGGTTTTTATACTGAACAAACTGTGTGTGCTATTGCCCTACACCAACCCTACACCTAAACTTAGCCCTCACAGGAGACTTTGTGCATTTTTAGATTTTCAAAAAAACAACATTTAGTATGTTTTTTTTAAGCCTTTTGAATTACGGGGACATAGGCAGTGTCCTCATAAACCACCTTCACATTGTAATACCTCTGTCATACCCATGTCATTATACAAATTTGTGTCCTCATAAACCACATAAACATGCACGCACACACACACACACACACAAACACACACACACACACACATATATAAGTGAGATTAAGTGTGAAGACTAATCTTTATATTTTACAGTGTTTGTATATAATTATTTGGATTATTTAGAAATAATTGTAATGTTATAGCTTCAAATACAATATGACTATATGTAAGAATACGAATATACAATGCCAAAATCTTTTTATTTTTTTTATTTTTTTTGTAATTGGATTCAAGTATCTTGATAGTTGTGTAAATGGTAAATTACCATTTTAAGCTTGATTATATGCCATTTTTGACTGTAACATTGTCAATTAAATGTGTCGGGTTTAGTACAATTAATTATATCTAAAAAATGTTCGAAGAATGGACACATTTGATCATGCCTTCTGACCTTTATTAATTATGTAATAAGGAATTTTCCTTACGAATTCAGGCATTTAAAAAAATTACATTTTTAAAAACTGATCCACTCCTAACTATAAAAAATGCACCGCTCATGTTACGGGATGCTGAAGAAACAGCAAGATGCAATGCAGCAGGATGCCTGTCTGATCGTGCAGACTCAGATTTACTTGTTTTGCTTTGAAGATTTGTTTGCTTAACCATTTCCTCAAACTGACATGTGCGACACTGACTCACACCGCCGCTCTGTGCCACTCTGTCAACCTCGGCCCACTGTAAATTTATAATCTGTGGCTCTGACCTGACCTTCCGGCCAAATCTCACTGATTCATTTCAGAAAAATAGCTGTCTGTGTGGGAAGATGATACTTCAAGTTATTTATCTCATCACTTCCACATTTGCCATAATGAGAAATAAAGTAATAGTGTTAATTGGAACATATTGTGAATATTAATTTGTGACTTTATTGCTCTGTCGTCTTGCTGTGTTAATGTTTGTCTCTGAGCAAGTGTGGCGTAAGTTTCTCATAGCTTGAAAAGTGGAAGCGTGGGAATTGCAGGTGCCATCTGGTCTCAAAACAGATAACAATAATTAAAAAAAGGGGCATAAGAGGCATGGTTCACAATTATATATGTTGCGTTCTTTAAGCAAAAGTGATAGCAGTGGAGCAGATCAAATCTAGAATTCTGCAAACGATATGAATTTCGCATGAATTTCTTGTTTCATAAAATTTTTAAAAGATGGAATTCCGTTTATGCCACAATGAACAAAGTTTGCTTGAGTTTGTGTATTATAAAAACCTGTAAAGATTGCAGTAGATAAGCACAAAATATTCCGTAATGATTAGGTATTTTTATTTATTTTAAAATGCGTCATTGATTGTGTTTGTGCGTTGGGCGATGGAATGGATTTGGGAAATTTAAGGAACAACGGATTGATGCGGACGATGTTCTACAGCCGCGAAGATTTGATGACACTCCGATATAATGTTAAAGCTCTACCAAAGTTACTATATACCCTTTCTGAAATAATTTGTTGCACACAAACTACCTATGGAAAGAAGAGAAGAAAACGGAGGGGAGCCAGAGGCGGAATCCGAAACCGACTTAAACATCATGGTAATCGGTTCCCTCTTCCAACTATAACTTTAACTAATGCTTGTTCGCTTCAAAACAAAATACTCAAACTTACAGCATTGGTGAAGTATAACAGAGACTTCAACAGAGCTAACCTGATTTGCATCACGGAGACATGGCTGACGGAGGCGATTGACGATATAAATCGTGACGGTGTCAAATCAACTAAAGCCATTGGAGGAGGATTATGTATGTTCGTTAACAGTAGGTGGGCGAAGAACATTACGGTACGTGAAACACATTACTCAGCTCATTATGAACTTTTGACTGTCTCATTCAGACCATATTATTTACATTGTGAATTCGGATAAGTAACAGTTATTTTAGTCTTTGTGCCTGGACCAAACTGTGCTCTGGCCACCGAAGGCATATAGCTGCTAGTTACAACAGAGCGCTGTGTAATTCTGCGAGTCTTCCTGCTTGGAGATTTCAATAAATGTGATGTATCTACTCTGTTGCCAAATCTTGAGAAATATATAACCTGTCCGACAAGACTGGATAAATGTTTTGGTAACGTGGAAGGTGGATATGTGCCAAGATTACAACCACCTCTGGGACGCTCGGCTCACAATGTTATCCATCTGTTACTGAAATATAGGAAAATATTAAAGAAGAATAAGCCTGCCGTTCAGCAGGCTCAGATATGGTCCAGAGACTCAATAGAACAATTAAGAGGTTGCTTTGAGTGTACGGAATGGGATTTATTTTTTAACGATCACGATTGTTGTAGTAATTATGAATTGTTGAATGATACAATAACTGGTTATGTTCATTTCTGTGTAAATTCTGTTGTTCAAACCAAGAATGTCACAATTTATCCAATAATAAGCCATGGATAAACAAAGATTTAAAACATTATTTAAATATGAAGAAAATTGCTTTCTTGCAGAATGATCAGCAGAAGGTAAAGGAGTTAAATAAAGTAGTTAAATGTAAGATAAAAGATGCACAGAGGGAATATAAAGAGATTGTTGAGGAGAAATTCACAACAGGAAATATAAGAAAGGCGTGGAAGGGCTTGAATACATTAATGCAAAGGAAAGAATTCAACAATGTGAGGACTCTTTTGGTTTTGCAAATGATCTTAATATTTTTTTATTTAAGATTTGATCATTTAAATGATTCCACTGTTAGTAATGCAGCAATGACTGAGATTCAAACACAGACCATGACCTTACAGGAAAGAGAGGTTGCCACAGTGTTTCGTAAAGTTAAATCACACAAGGCATCTGACCCGGATGGCTTGAAGGGGAAAGTTTTGAAAGAATGCGCATAACAACTGGGATATGTGTGTAAAAGATGTTTCAAATCTTTTTAGACAATGGCTTTGTACCATTGGCCTGGAAGAATTCTATAGTTGTCCCTGTACCTAAAATACCTCATGCAAAATTGTTAAATGACTTTCGTCCTATTGCGCTCACATCAGTTCTTTGCAAATGTATGGAACGCATAGTGTGTAAGGAATTGTCATTCCAAATTGAGAGGTTTATCGATCCCCTGCAGTTTGCCTACCGGGCAAATTGGAGCACTGTAGATGCCTCTCTTATTCTTTTGAATAAAGTTCATCATCATTTAGACAAGTCAAATATGTATGTCAGAATACTTTTCATGGATTTCTCGTCTGCTTTTAATACTGTCCAACCTAACATTCTTTTAAAGCAGGGGGTGGTGATGGTGCAGTGGATAAGACACATGCCTTTGGTGTGAGAGACCCGGGTTCGAATCCACTGTGAGACACCAATGTGTCCCTGAGCAAGACACTTAACCCCTAGTTGCTCCAGAGGCGTGCGACCTCTGACATATATAGCAATTGTAAGTCGCTTTGGATAAAAGCGTCAGCTAAATGAATAAATGTAAATGTAAAGCATCTTCAAATCTAACAATTTAGGTGTTAGTGCTTGGTTGAATTAAAAAAAAAAACAGCGTGTTTGTATTAATAATGTCATGTCGGACTGCTTGGTTTTAAATACTGGAGTACCCCAGGGATGTGTATTATCCCCAATATTATTCTCTGTATACATCAATGAACTGCAGTGTGATGATCATTTCTCCATCATAAAGTATGCTGATGATATGGCACTGGTTTCCTGTCAAGAAGAAATGAATAGCCCTTTATATTTTGAGTATATCAATAGCATTATTGGTTGGCTTAAAAGTAGTTTTTTACATCTTAATATTGGAAAAACAAAAGAGCTATGCTTGAGGAGTCAAACAAGAATAGTAGATACAAGCCCATATAAACCATATTAATGTTATTATAAAAGGAAAAATTGTAGAGCAGGTCTCGAATTTTAAATATCTAGGAACAATTATTGATGATAAACTCAACTTTGAATGTAATGTAGAGTCTGACAGCGCCTTGGTCTTCTTAGAAAATTTAGGAGCTTTAATGTTAGTACACAGACTGTAACTATGGTATAAAGGTCAATGATTGAGAGCATTTTTACGTTTAATATTGTCTCATGGTACGGTAATATAACAGTTAACCAGAACAAACTCTCACAAATAATTAATTAGGCAAATAAGATTACTGGCTATAAACAACATTCACTTCAGGTCTTATTTGATTGTTTTATGGAAAAAGCAGCAATTGGAAGTTTTAAAGGTCATACTCATCCCCAATAACTCATCAAATAAATAAATGAATAAAAATATTTATTCTGAACCTTTCTGGCCATGGCACTTGGTTTGAATCATACCATTTTAATTGTATTTTTATTGTATTTATTTGTTTCATTTTTAATGTCATTTATCTTCTTTTTTTTTTAAAGGGATAGTTCACCCAAAAATCTAATTCTGTCATCAATTACTCACCCTCATTCCAAACCTGCAAGACCTTCATTCGTCTTCAGAACATAAATTAAGATATTTTTGATGAAATCCGAGAGCTTTCAGTTGGCAATAAATCACTGAAGTTGGCAGCAACTTCCGGTTCATGCTGACTTTAATGTAATTTGTTACTAAAAATTTATTTATTCATTTTTTTAAAATGTTTATTTTAATAAATTATTTGTCAGATAAAAATATAGTGCCTCACACTTCTGAATTATTTGTAGGTGTGTCGGATAAAGAAAAAATGTCCTGCACAATACTCAAATTTGCATCATCCCTACATTTTATTTGCAGCGTTTCGCTTGAGGCTGAGGAACGTGTTTGACTGAAAAATTCTAAAAAAATGTTTTTGATGATGCAAGTTTGAGTAGTTTGCAGGATTTATTTGTAACGTTTTGAAATTCAAAATTTTATTTCAGTGTTTTGTTTGGAAATTCAATTTCAGTTTTCCTTCCTTGTGCTTGACTCTTAGCAAGGTTGATTGAACGAAAAGTTTATCAAGAATTTACATTCTGTCACAATCTTTAAATTTCAGATCATCTGCTCTCTAGGTGTTTTATTGCCATTGAACAGTATCTACATCTTCCATAAAATTGATCTTATTTGGCTTTCAGGAGCCATATGAAGTGTTAAAGTACTGATACTCTTTTATCTGTCGAATTTAGGAAAACATTACCATGCCGAGTGCGCCAGTCATGGCATGAGAAACTATAGACAATCCGTTTGAACTGCTGAAATGACCTGTAAGTACTTTAACATTGCAGTCGAGGGCTATTGAGCGTGGAGGGATAATCTCCATGGCTCATGCGCTCCCCTATGATCCACAGGAGGACAAAACCGCTGGCCGATGGTGTGTGTCAAATGCAGCGGAAGTCATCCTGAAAGGACAAACTGAGATTACAGAGGACAAACGGTTTATTTTTCAACACAATGCTGTAGATAATGTCTTAAATTAATGACCCGGCATAAGAAGAATAGAGATAAATGTAACTTACAATCGTGCTATTAATAACTATGAAACTGTCATGCGGAAGCTCTTCCATTTAGACCGTTTCTCCAAGAAAGACTTAATCGAAAATGTCAGCTCAGCAAGAAGCAGCTGACTTCCTCCCGCCCTATCTTTTGTAGTCGTTCCTTAGAGAGTCCATCCCCCTGAATACCAGCTCGCTCTAGAATCCCGTGACCTTGAGCAAATCACCCGGCTTTCCTTTTGTCTCCCTCCGTTATGTGTCCTTTCTTTCCAAGTTTTTTCTTGTTGCATTTTATCATTGCAGAAGATCCAGCAGTTCATGGCTAACAGCTATGAAATCTGTGGAACTCAAATGGCTTTTTATAATACGGTGATGGATCATGATGAGGGCTTGACGAATCGTGCCATCATTACTGTAATGAAATGTTTTCCTGCGAAAGCCATGATTTTCAGAGCAAATTGAAGCAACTGAAATGAGCAAAGCAGCGCTGTAATTGACTTGGTTTGAAGCTTTTTTTTGTATCTATATCTATAGGCAGAGTTTGGTGATTGCATTTTTATGAAACCGAATTCTGGCTCTGTAATCTGACTAGATGTGCCACATTCAAAGCTGACGTGAAATAGCTGAGATGCACAGACCTATGACTGCATATCAGTCAAGTTCTGTATTATTATGCCCATTTGCTTGCCATAAACAGCTAATGAACTCACTTAGCAGAGGAATTGTTTTATTTATTTTTTTATTAATATGGCTAATGCATGTAATAATTCATTGAACATTGGCATTTTTATCATATTCCTGTTTATACAATAAGCCAAAGTAATCAAGGTGGAAAATGCTGCAATAAAAGTAGTCCAGGTTGCTTGTTACACCATTATGGGGAATTAATGACAACTTGAAATTGAAATTGACTCTGTTTACTTTATTAATGCATGTTATTGGGCTTTTTTATGGTGCTTTTGCATCCTATTTATAGCTTGACAGCCTCAGTCTTTCAGTTTCATTATATTGAAAAAATAAACTAAACAAAAAGATGAACAAAAAACACCTTTTGAATTCCACAGGTCATCCATTGCAAATCTCCATCCTCAACACAACTACTTTGCATTTCTATTTAACTATTATTTTATATATATATTTTTTAAAGTTGGCAAGATGTAATAAGCTATTGCATTTTCTGAATTCCCTGTCAAAACTGGTTGATTAACTTTCAATTTATTTATTTTTGTATATAAATAAAATGTTGTGTTCCATAAAAGAAAGTTAAATGAGTAAATTATGCTTCTATTTTGAGAGAACCATTCTTTTAACTATGGTAAAATCACTGTTTCACACAGCCCTCGTGGCTTTATTCTACTCTTAATAGCTTGCGACCTCGCATCGTTGGATCTAAGGCCCATTGTTGAGCTATGACTCTATGAAAAACGTTTACCACTCTTTCTGTACCCCTTTGACACTTCCACCATCCTCATTTCTTCATCCTTCGTCTCTTTATTGCAGTTCACATCTGTTTCACCTGTTCATCTGGCTAATTCTGGTCTTGCATTTAGTTTTCATTACAGTTGAACACACCTTGTAAGGTACAAGTTAATTAAGTTTATGTGTTTGCTGGCACATAACCAGGCTTACAGCGCTATGCTTGATTTATGCTGTCGTCAAGGACGATCTATACTATTGCTGTGTGGAGGTGTAAAAGGATAAAGCAGAGATGAAAGCCTTAAAGAGGTGTGCCACAGCCCATCTGTTTCCTCGACTGACGCCACATGTGTTATTTGTGCTGTGTTTTCAGCTACAATGAGTGAATTTCAGTGACAAATCTCATGGCTGTTCAGTGTCAGTGATTGAAGGTCAACCACCTTCATTTACGCAGACCGGTGCAATTATTTACTGACCTTGGATCAGTTTCATTCACTCAACTACAAAGCTACACCATGTCTGCAAGTGATGTGAGCAAAATGGGTTTTGACAAAATAGAAAACGAGTGCGTAAAAATGGCATTGCATGCTTATAAAAATAGATGCAGACAGCAGCAAAAGTTTTGATTAAAAATGGCTACTTTTGTTCACCCTGCTCTGCCAGTGTAATGAAGGTAAAATTGTGGCTTTTCCTCATTTTAAATGCATTAGCTGGTGAATTTTAAACCAAGGGCCATTTGGGAATTATTGCACATTACACACTCTGGTCTCCTTTTAAATGAAGGCATGCTGGGACATTATAAGAGGCCTCAACCTAAATTTCTTTCCGGATACACCCTTATATTACTTTAGAGTTTGCAGAGGTTTTTTTTTTTCCAGCAGAGTCCACCGAGAGCAGAAGAAAGTTTGATTTCCACCATAATTACAAAAGTGCCGTGATACTCAGTCGTTTCAGAGCAGTCTTTATTACCTCAGAGTCTCATGAGGAGGCTGGCCAGGGAAAACCTTCTACAAGAATCGCTGTATTAGCTGAAGATGACAAAAAAAAATACCCAAAACACTGGTACAAATACAGATCAGCTGATCTAGATTAATTGATTTGGAATGCATGGTTATTTTATGACTAGACAATGCTTGGACAAAGTACATTGTTTAAAGATTTTTGTTTAAAAATATTGCAAGATTATGTATTCAAAATAAGGTTCTTTGCAGTGCCTTATTCAACAACCTAGTTTTTATGAAGTCCAATTTTTCATTCTGTAGGCTTCTTTAGTTGGTTTTCATTGTTCTTTGGAGATAAAGAAATGTTTTAACGTTTGATAATGGGAATAAAGCAAAGCCTTTTATGAACACCTAAAGAATAAACCTTTTTTTTTGGCTCCAATTCTAATTAAATTTAGTTACATTTCAAAACTTTTCTTCATCTATTTCAAACTTATTCTTTTCACTATGTGTATATATGTGTATAAATATATTAAACAAGTATTTTATTTGATTAAAAATTCAGTAAAAACAGTAATTTGTGAAATATTATTAACTGTAATATAATTGTTTTTTTTTCACATTGAATTGCATTTAAATATTTATTTTCTTTACTTTACAAATCTTTACTTTTACATCCTTTAATGCATCCTTGCAGAATAAAACTATTATTTCTTTAAAATATTTATTATAAATAAACAATTTCTGACCCCTGATGTATATTTAAATTATATTTACACAAAATTAAAAATATATTTTATAATATTTACTTGTATTAGATTTATGAAACTAAAAATAAGAAAAGTAGTTTGAAATAATCTGTGAATGGTTTTTAGTAACATGTTCTCCTCAGTAGTATACAGTATGTGATGACTAAACAGCCTACACTATACAGCAGCTTTGGTCCAAGCACTATATGTGGTTTTCACCAGAACTGTGTTTTGTTTCTCAGATGTGAAAGTCTGCTTGCCTCATTTCATCTCGGAGCCAGAGCGAGTGTCGTTATTTTTCAGATGAGCCTTTCTCGTGTCATCTACCTGTTTCATATCCATTATTAAGGGCAGATTTTATCCATACGCCACTGCCTTTTTTTCCCAGCATGCATTGCTACAAATGAGGCTTATCTGAGACACCGAACAAATTAAGTCAGCAAGTCTTTGTCATTCACACGCTTCCTCCTTTGAGATGCTTTCCATCATTCTGGATCTCCCCCCTTTTTTTTCTTAGTTCTGAATTGCAAATTTCGTTTGGGAATTGAAAACTCCTGTTATCTGTGTCTCTCCTCTCTGCTGTGGCATATTCAAAGCACAAGTATTAATCTGAGACGGCTCTATAGGAGGAGAGATAACCATCTCCTTTGGCACATGGAAAGAGAGAATTGATAAAGACGGAGATGAAGAAGAGGGTCACAAGAGATTCAGAGGAATATGAAGGAAGCGTGTGTGTTTGTTGCTGTGGGAATTGTGCCAGTTTGACAGCAGGGCTGATTGGCACTCGCCATGGGTAAACTACACTCCATCAGCAGCCTGGCACCCGACTGCATGCGTAGCGTGCTCTGGCGTTTGTGTTTTAGGATGAATAAGGCAGGATATGAATGTTGCCCCATTGTTGCCCACAGCTGGCATCTAATAAAGCTCACCAGGCACTGCGCTGCCATGCTGATGCATATTTATACAGAATCAGCAGCAATGATCTACATGATTCATATGGGCTGTGTGAAGGGTGCAGTGTAAGCGATGGGAAGAAAACCAGGATGGGCCCTCCATGGCTCCTGCGTGAATTGATGAGGCAGATCTTGTGTGTGTGTGTTTGTGTGTGTGTACTGCATGTGCGTTTTTGTTAGGAAGTATATAGGATGAATTAGGGCATGTGTTGTTTTTAAAGTGAACATGCATTCACAGATGACCTTGTTCCCATTAGTAATACATGATGTGTATATAATCAGTGTTATATGATATATTAAAGTTTTTCTTAATATTTTGAATTTGGTTTTATTTTCATTTTCATTTAAAGTTTTAAAATAATTTGTGTTTTTGTCATTTTTATTAGTTTTAGTTTTTAATGTTTTAATTTGAATACATTTTTACTTATATTTTGCTATTTTAGTACATCAAGTCAAACAAAATGAAACAAAATAGGTGTACTTTTAAGTATATTTTATTTTTAGTTTTGTTTTTTTGTTTTGTTTTGATAACCCTATGTTGGGGTCCAAATGTTAGTGGATGCCATTGACTTTTACTGTTTAGATTTAAACAGTAACAAAACAACAACAAAAAAACAAAAACCCAGAAACAAACAAAATATATTCTTTTGTGTTCCATAGAATAATTATAAAGTTATGCAGGTTTAGAACAACTTGAGTGTGAATAAATAATGTCATTACATAACATCAACTTTTAGGAAGTAAAATGGGTTTTGAGGGCCATTTCATGTTGAAGTTACATAAACGAGTTTTTGGAAACTTGCGTGTTTGTAAGTAAACTTTAGGGGGGAAAAATGTCTTCTAAGTGTGGAATATGATCCCATTTATGTTTGTACATCTGTGAGCGTACAGATGTACAAACGCATAACATATACACGCATAACTGGTCAAGATTTAAACTAATGGGCTGCATGATTTAAAGGCTGCTGTGATTAAACTGTGATTTAATTAGATATGCTGCTGATAATGGGAGTGCCTGAAACAGCAGAGGGCTTAATCATTTACATGGATAAGGAGGGAAGGGAAAGCAAAGGAACCAGATGAAGTGAGGGAGAGGCAACTAAGTTTGCGATTGATATTCTCGGTAGCTGCTCATGTTAGAGCAAGAGTGTATATTCCCTCCTGGTGGTTAAAGGGACTCGGAGCAAATCAGCATGGCAGCAGACAAGCTCTTGAAGGCAGAGCCCAGACAGGCCTCTGATCTGCGGTTGGGCTCTCTGCCATATCTTACAGACATTTTATGCCTGGCTACCAGTCCTACCCAACACACGCACTGTCTAGACAAGACAGTCTCTGACTGACGTGTGACCATCAGAAGATCGTCTTTTAAGGATGAACAAAAGGCGAACGCTACAGCAGCGAGGGCCCTTTAAGTCAAATCGGTTCACTCAGTGGCCATTTTGGTAATGTCCCCAGGCAGCTTTGTTTTAGTAGGTTATTGGCATTCAAGTGCATCTTCTATACTCTTGAATGAAGAAAGACTGAACATAGGGTTATTTATGAACAGATTCTTGTTTTTAGCACCCCAGTGTAGCTTCACGTTACATTTATTTTAAGACTTAAAATTCTTGTTTGAAACCAAATCTTTAAAATGCTTGTGTATTTTAAATGTTCACATTCTCATATCAATAAATTTGATGGTGTGTTTAATTAAGTTCAAAACAAAAAGCATAAGTATCCTCGGTTTTAGTATTTTTGTGTTGCTGTCAAGACATTCTTGCTTAACTCTTTTTATTCAGATTTTTTTTTCTCTTTTTTTTTTTTGTTTTTTTTGTTGCAATGCTCAGAATATAATTCTAGCTCAACTATGCAGTATATGATCTTTCTTAGTGTGTATAAGTATGTGAAAAAGTAAGCATTTTGGAATTATACACATTTAAAATAATAGTATGTATTACATGAATGCTTTATCATGAATGCAGTTTTAATCCATGTTCTGGATTATAATGAAATTGGATTTGAGGATTGTTATAAAAATATATTGACTCTTGGCTGTCCAATCAATTTGTCAAGGGAAAAAAAGAAGTGGTGTGTGGCCAAGTATGGTGACCCATACTCAGAATTTGTGCTCTGCATTTAACCCATCCAAGTGTACACACAGTAGTGAACATACACCTGGAGCAGTGGGCAGCCAATGCTGCGGTGCCCGGGGAGCAGTTGGGGGTTCGGTGCCTTGCTCAAGGGTTTCACCTCAGTCGTGGTATTGAGGGTGGAGAGAGTGTTGGCTATTCACTCCCCCACCTACAATCCCTGCCGGACCTGAGACTCGAACCCATAACCTTCGGGTTACAAGTCCAACTCTCTATCCATTAGGCCACGACTGCCCCTGTCAAGAAGGAGTTGATGAAATATTGTGGTAGATATTTTTTAATCGAAATGCAAGATCAAGTTTATTGCAAGTGCAATGCATTGTGGGGCACATTTAGGTCATTCTAAGATACATACTGCATACTTCAGTAAGTGTAGTACACTAGTATGCTACTCAAAACATAACTATTATAGCCTTACAAGTAGGGGTGGGCGATATGGGAAAAATATCATATCACGATTTTTTATAGAAATATCACGATTCACGATTTTTATCCCGATTCTTTGTTAGTTTTACTATTTTGGTTTTACAAGTTGTCTGAGCATTACAGCCAAACTAGAAAGACAAAGATGCATGGCTGATATTTAGGCCAAAGTGGGTGAAGATAAAAAATCTTTGTCATTATTTTATTTTTCTTATTAAAAAATAAGAACAAAGATACACATTACAAATACACATAATATACAAATAAAACAAACAGTGCTTTATTTCCAGGTACAATAGGTGTATTTAGCAGAGCATTCAATGAAATTGAATGAACAAATATAAAAATAAAACACTAGATAGACTGATTCCTAAAGCAACTGTATTAAAGTTTTTCAGTCAAGAATAGTGAGGGATTTTTCTCTTTGCATTTTGTTAACGTTAAATGAATAGTTCCCCCACAAATTAATATTCTGTCATCTGTCTGTCAATTCTGTCATAATGTTGTATTTTTATATCATCATTTACTCAAAAGTTGTTTTAAACCGGAATGAGTTTCTTTCTTGTGCTGAACATTTATAAATGCTATTTTGAAGAAGGTGGAAAACCAAACAGTTGCTGGTCCTCAGTGACTTCCATAGGATTTTTCTTTCCTACTATCAAAGTCAATGTAGACCAGCAACTGTTTGGTTTTCCACTGAGTAAATAATGACAGAAATTCAATTTTAGGGTGAACTATCCCTTTAATGACAGTCGACAGCACGTTTAGTGTCCTGTCCCTTTAAGAGCTGCACGCATCTAATATACAGACACGCATCCGTTTCTCTCTTAACTATTTACTTTCATTTTAGAGATAACCAACTCAGTCTGTATGTAAACCTTGTGTGTTTTGACAGTATTAGCGCAAAATATAACTTAGTTGAGTAATCAGGCGCTGTTAGACAGGCGTTTTAGTGTGCGTGCTTCAGGTGTATGCGCTCAGAACAAGCGCACGTCAGACCAGCGCGCGAATGAAACATTTAACCAGCAAGGCTTGTATGCAAATAATGTACTTTTGCGATCGCGAATAAGTGCAGTGTCCTGTCTGAGTAACTCTACTGCTGTATGTCGTGTTGTACAGTATATAGATACGGCGGCGCCAGAACTGTATTTGACAATGTGCGCGGTAGCGCGATACTACGATATTTCTTCAAAAGCAGATCGTGGAGACATTTTTATCGTCCACGATCAAAAATCGTCATATCGCACACCCCTACTTACAAGTACAATGTTCCTCAGTGCTCTGCACAGCAGGTCCATGTTTTTGATACTTGTTGGGGCTATAAAACGTCACATTTCATTTCACCTGGTTTTTTGAAAACATTCTCAAAATGAGATGATGATAATCATATAATTTACATTTGGGCAAGCAGACAGAATAACCTGGTTTCCCAGAGTGCTTTGCAGCCATCTGTGAGTGGGAAATCGATTCTGTTATCCAATTCATTTGATTATCATTTTAAATGTAATAAACTTTGGCGTGTAACTCATGTGTGTCAGATGTGGAGGATACATCAAACTCTATGGCTTGAGGAGAGATGGGATATAAAAGCGGCAAAAAAATAGACTTACTCTGATATTCTGGTCCCTAGATATGGCTTGATTCCCTCCTTTAGGGATACTTGATTGTTGGCTCTTTTGACTTGGGCCACCTAGCAACACCCTTGAAACCACTCTAGCAACATCCTAGCATCCTTCTTGCAACTTTTGTGCAAGAACCACTCACATTTCCTTTTTTAGTATTTAGTAATTTTCTCAACAGAGAGAGAACAAGAGAGAAACAGATGGGAATGTCACGGTGCGTATCAAAGCACTGTTAAGAGACCACATTAGCCAAAGCTTGTTTATGAGCTGTTGAATAATAGAGGATGGTGGACCTGCCGTACCGCATTGGTGTGCTCACGTTGAGCAACATTTTAGTTACAGACTTTTTTGTTTCCAGTGAGCACTAAAAGGAGTGGGTGGCAAACAGACCTTTGATGTCAGAGTGGAACCCACGGGCACTACCTTCCAGAGTTAACCGAGACAGGGAGAAACAGAGAGAGAGAGAGTCCTAAGTAGGTCACACATTCTCAGCTGTAATGGATTCACATTTAGTAGAGCTCAACAACAAGTAGGGCTGGGCAATATAGTGAAAAATACCTCTGCATTCTTCAACCTAATATATACATTTTAGGAATTTACTAAATTATAAAGAATCTGAAATAATTAGAAATTGCCAATTTATAGATTTTGAGACATTGTTTTCAAGATTCAAAATTCAAGATTTTTATTTGTCACATACAAATATGTGTTTCCAAGTAGATTTGAAAAATGTAGAGAAAAAAAAAATCCCGTTTATAATAATCATGTTTCATACACTGTTTTTCCTGAATGTTATTTAATTGTTTTAATTTAAATGTGGCAATATAACAGCAATACAAACAGCACTATAATATATGTACAATCTCTATTCTTCTAAATTTCATTTTATTATTTGAATAAAAAAAAAATTGCTTGTAAATTTCACAAATAATTACAAAGAAATTAAAAGTAACAGCTTAAATGTATATTTAGAGTGACAGAAATAGCATTTTCTTATAAAACACACTTTAATATATTTTATATATATATATATATATATATATATATATATATATATATTAGGGGTGTCCCCGACTAATTATTTTCAGTCGAATCGGAATTTTCGAATCTTGCCGATAGTCGACTCATAGTTGAACCATATGTTTGGGGGCGGGGCAAAATACATTACCAAGAGTCAAGTCAGACATTTGACAGTCATAATTACTGAAGTTAACACACAGGGAAAATGTGTATCGGACGCCTCGCAGATACATAATGTTTTATGTTTTGATTAATTTTTACACAATTTTTTTATAACGTTATGACAGAAGTTATTATTCTGCATTTCTGTTTTGAGCTGCGCGCGCTGAAGATGACCAGCAGAACGAAGCATCTGATAGCAGGTTTTTAATCATTGGGATTTAACTCATAATTAATCTCAATACTCTTCATTATTTATACAACATAACGTTAATATTACGACTTATAGGCTATCTGCACAAAATGCCCCGAATGCATGAACGTGTCTGTGTGGCTCTGAATGAACTCCGTCAGTGAACGCGTTCTTCACGCAACAACGTGCAGAAACACGGCAACTAAACTCAAAAAATTCGCAGCGTTTAATTATAATAGTGTTCTCATTTTAATGTTATGTATATGACCGTCCCAGTCATAGTTATTAATATTCTGCATTGCTGTTTGTCCTGCTCACACTGCGTGCTGAAGAGAATCGCCGTAGTACTACAATAAAGCACTTTACTGCAGCCCAACTCAACCAAATGCATCTTATACTAGATAAATAATAAATACACGATATACAGTAGTGTGAAAAAGTGTTGGCCCCCTTCCTGATTTTTTATTTTATTGCATGTTTGTCACACTTTAATGTTTCAGATCATCAAACAAATTTAAATATTAATCAAAGATAACACAAGTAAACACAACATGCAGTTTTTAAATGAAGGGTTTTTTTTATGAAGGGAAAACAAAATCCAAACCCACATGGCCATCAGTTTCTCTAGCCACACCCAGGCCTGATTACTGCCACACCTGTTCGCAATCAAGAAATCACTTAAATAGGACCTGCCTGACAAAGTGAAGTAGACCAAAAGATCCTCAAAAGCTACACATCATGTTGAGATCCAAAGAAATTCAGGAACAAATGAGAATGAAAGTTTTTGAGATCTATCAGTCTGGAAAAGGTTATAAAGCCATTTCTAAAGCTTGTGTGGCCGGCCGACCAAAATTACCCCAAGAGCGCAGCGACGACTCATCCAAGAGGTCACAAAAGACCCCAAAACAACATCTAAAGAACTGCAGGCCTCACTTGCCTCAGTCAAGGTCAGTGTTCATGACTCCACCATAAGAAAGAGACTGGGCAAAAATGGCCTGCATGGCAGAGTTCCAAGACGAAAACCGCTGCTGAGCAAAAAGAACATAAAGGTTTGTCTCAGTTTTGCCAGAAAACATCTTGACGATCCCCAAGACTTTTGGGAAAATACTCTGTGGACTGACGAGACAAAAGTTGAACTTTTTGGAAGGTGTGTGTCCCATTACATCTGGCCTAAAAGTAACACAGCATTTCAGAAAAAGAACATCATACCAGCAGTCAAATATGGTGGTGGTAGTGTGATGGTCTGGGGCTGTTTTGCTGCTTCAGGACCTGGAAGACTTGCTGTGATAAATGGAACCATGAATTCAGCTGTCTACCAAAAAATCCTGAAGGACAATGTCTGTTCGTGACCTCAAGCTGAAGCGAACTTGGGTTCTGCAGCAGGACAATGATCCAAAACACACCAGCAAATCCACCTCTGAATGGCTGAAGAAAAACAAAATGAAGACTTTGGAGTGGCCTAGTCAAAGTTCTGACCTGAATCCTATTCAGATGCTGTGGCATGAACTTAAAAAGGCGGTTCATGCTCGAAAACCCTCCAATGTGGCTGAATTACAACAATTCTGCCAAGATGAGTGGGCCAAAATTCCTCCACAGCGCTGTAACAGACTCATTGCAAGTTATCGCAAATGCTTGATTGCAGTTGTTGCTGCTAAGGGTGGCCCAACCAGTTATTAGGTTTTGGGGGTTTGGATTTTGTTTTCCCTTCATAATAAAAAACTTCATTCAAAAACTGCATGTTGTGTTTACTTGTTATCTTTGATTTAATATTTACATTTTTTAAAGTGACAAACATGCAAAAAAAAATAAAAATCAGGAAGGGGGCCAACACTTTTTCACACCGCTGTATATAAACTGGCTGAAATGTTTTGAAATCACTTGTACCCTACCTGATCGGAAAAAAAAAAAAATCCAGTCTTTGCCTGTGTCAATTTGAGTCTTGAATTTAAGATTTCAATCCCTGCCGCCCAGATGCACCTCTGTCGTTCACGGATTATGGAATGTGAAATTTAGGAGTTGTTGGATTTATTCATGCACGTTAAATATTTATTTAAAGCTTCCTTCTTTTCAGATTCTTATTTACAGCATTATCTTAATAGGCTGTATATTAACTTATTGGGAGAAAACCGGTACTTCTATGTGAAATCAGACATTTCAGCACACCCATTTAGCCAAAAAGGCATGATCATAACACCCTGTGAATATTCGACTATGAGATTGGGAGTCGAATCAGGCTTCTCCTATCAAAGCATCGAATATTCGACTATTCGAGGTCACCCCTATATATATATATATATATATATATATATATATATATATATATATATATATATATATATATATATATATATATATATATATATAGAGCCAAAAATAAATACTGTTGAAAATTCACTACACTGTCCCGTCATAACAACAACTATGTCTGTGTTCAAAGGTATATTATGTGAAAGCTTCCCTTTTCCAAAAGCATGTTCATTTCACTGCATACAGTAGTTTTAATGTAGTTATACTTCAGTCATATTCAGTATGTAGTCAATATTTCAGTATTGGTCTGTGATACGGGAAGTGGTTTGATTTTTCCCTCGGTAAAAAAGCAGCCCTATCAGTGGAAAAGTGGACCGATTTTGAAGAGATCATTCCCTGAGCACTCGCACTAGCAGATGTCCTGATGTTTGCTCTTTTGCGGTCATGCTAGACTCCTCGGAGAGAAGGTAGATTTATTTAGCAGTGTGCTAAATGGACTCGTGTATAGATTTTAAAAGCCTAATGCTGTCTGTCTCACTGCAGCACAGTGGCTTCATGCAATCACTGGATACAAAAGCTTGTGGTGATACATTTTCTATGAACCATTTTATATATTTAAAGCATTTATTCAAAGGCATAGTTCACCCCAATTTTAATTTTTTTTTTTTTTTTTTTACATTTATTCAGGTTTGTTTTAAACCTGTATAAATTATTTTTTTTTCTGCTCAGCACAAAAAATAAAATTAGTGGGTAACAAAACCGTTTCTGGTCCTCACTGACTTCCATAGTACTTTTTTTCATACTATTAAATTCAATGGTTACCAATCAACAGTTTGGTTGTTGCTTTCTCAGCATTACATACAGGTTTGGAACAACTTGAGGGTGAGTAAATGATGAAAAATTTTCACTTTTGGGTGAACTATACCTTTAAGCATTTTAAGGGTATTATAAGGTTTTGTTTATACCACACATTTAAAAACATGATGCAAATACACCGTTGTTTTAGTTGCAGTTAGCTGCAGTTATAGTAAGTGATCTGCAAATTTAAGATTAAATGTGAATCTCAAATCAAAAGTATATTAAAAAATAAATAAATATATATAAATAAATAAATATATATATATATATATATATATATATATATATATATATATTTTTTTATGATTTTAACTGTATTAGGTTTTCTAATAAATCATGCAGCAAACATGTGGTAGAAAAAATATACATTTATTATTAATATTTTTGTCAGTGTATTATATTTATATTTTATTTATCTTTAAAGAAATCAGCCCTGGGCTATTCATTTGCTTTAATAGCTGATATTATACTGTTAAACTCTCAAATACACTTTTGTGGGAAATATGGCATACAATGGTAATTTATTTATATTTTAGAGTAATACAGTATTTATATCAGCAAAATGTGCAAAAGCAACCCATTAATTAAGCTTGCAAGGCATAAAATCATATGTACATGTTCAGTGAGTGTGAGATGCAGTGATACTGCAGTACTGTCAACTGGCCTGAGACTCTCAGAATGGCCCCGGGCCATCAGGCAATACTTATTTTGAGCCCTGCTAAACAAAAAACTGTTTAAGTGAAATGACTGTCAAAATGGACACACACTCACACACACACCTACATAATCCATTTAGGCAAGTGATCCGCACTGTTAAGACTTGATATGCAGCTCCATGTTTATCTGGTAAGCCTCTCTTTAATGAGCTACTAATTAATGATGAATGTTGATTTACCCTTAGAAATGTGAGTGTGTGCAGTTGATGTGATGTAGCAGCAGCATGTCTCATTGTATACTTCATGATTTGCAGAATACTTCTGCACTTTTTCTTGCTCTTCATTAAGGGCTCTGAGGCTCGGATCTAATCTCATGTATAATGTATAGCGCTGTAGTGTTAGTCTCTCTAGAGCTGGAATTCGTCTCAGTGAGAGCAGGCCTGGCCCTTTGATGTATCTCAGTGATTAGGTCTTCCTGTCAAACACCCATACACACACACACTCACACTGAGGGCTGAAGTCAGTGTTAGACCCTCATTAAAGAGATACAGCGGGAGATTTGAGGGCAGGTTGTTGTAGTGTGTGATAAAGGTAATTTATCTAATAGTGTGTTTATTATTCTATAGGACCGCAGAAATGGAGATCTAGAGAATGGAAGGAAAATGGATACTGTAGGCAATTTGGAGGGGCTGTTTTTGATATTCCTATTATACATTTTAAAACGGAACAAAACAATTATTGTTCCATATTGCGTGTGCAAAAGAATGGAAAGTGGTCCATATTACATATGCCCCCCCCTATAAAAACAAACAAACAAACAAACATGATAATAGTACAAATGGGTCAATGACAAAAAGGTTGTATTTTCATATCATATCATATTTTTACTATGCTTTACAGAAGACACCCACTAAAACATGATAGAGTGTAACAATAGTTTATGTACCAAAAAAATCTAAATACTATCTATTTAGAACAAGAATCATAGATTAATTGTCATTTTAAATCTTTATCAGTCTTTACCATTATCCTTCAAACCACTAGGTTTGAACCATTTGTCAGCAAGAAGTTTTATCCATTCAATAAAAAAAAAAATATATATATATAAATAAATAAGTTACATAATTTCACCACCCATATATGTAGAAAATTAGGTGTTATGTTGCTGGCTTGTTTTTATATGTACCGTGATCATTTTATTAGACTTGACTTGATCTATGGTCATACCATATCTTTCTTGGACCTAAATCATAGTACAAACCATGATTTGTTAGTATGGCTGATACTATAATAAACAAATCTGTACTTTATTTGCTATACTTGTACAGTATAGGCTAAATTTCTAAAAATGTCTCATATTAAACACATTAAAACCTTCCAAAGCTGAATTGTGATGATAGTATTCAGGAAAAAAAGGTTTATTACTACAGTAAGTGAAGTAATATTTGAATTAGTTAAGGTTAGAGAGTAGTGATTATAATTAACTCTAATTAGGAATGAACAGAAGTCAGCATCCCGTGACTTTAATGCACTTTGACATATAGCTGTTAAGCATGCAACATTTTCTTTATAAAGAGCGTTAAGCAACACATAGGCACACAAACATGGCTGCAAACACACGCACAAGAAGGTCAAGAGTGTATCTACCTTTAATTATCTGAGGGTGAATTGCTTTGACCTGCGGTACCTGCAGCGTTTGGCTCTCGCCACACACCTCCTCCAGACAACACACATACCCACACGCATATTTTGTTGTTATGCTAAAGGTGAGGATACGCTGGTATATATTTATTCATATCATCGCTGTGTGTTATCACCATGGCTATAAGCGTTTGTAAACACATGACACACGGTTTTACAGCTAGATGTTTTCAGTCTTCATTCCAACGTGAAGTGACAAGCTATGCCAGCTTGTGAGTGTGTGCGTGTGCATGTGTGTGTGAGAGAGAGAGTGTGTAAGATGCCCCTGAGCCCCAGACAGGCATCTCAGTTTGCCCTCAAGCTGTGGTGGCATCAGACGTCAATAGCGTCCCTGCTGTCTGACATCACACACACACACACACACACACACACACACACACACAGACAGCACCCTTCACCATGCACTGTTATGCTATGCTGCTAAATATAAGATGTGTATATCTCAAGTGTATCACACACACACCATAAACCTGGAGTACAAACCAAACTAAATATAGCAACTAACCTAGTAAATACTTATTTTTTTTAGTTGTGTGATCTAAAACAACTTATTAGTTATGTGATAGTGTCTCTTATATATATATATATATATATATATATATATATATATATATATATATATATATATATATATATATATATATATATATATATATATATTAAGGTTAGAGAGTAGTGATTATAATTAACTCTATTTAGGAATATTTATATATGTGTGTATATATATATATATATATATATATATATATATATATATATATATATTAGTGCTGTCAATCGGTTAAAAAAATTAACTAATTAATCGCACATTTGTTTCTGAAATTAATCAAATTTCCCTATAAAAAAGTTTCCCCCTAATATTTAACCTTTGACTATAGCCATTCAACATTACATTATAATTAAGAGCTATCAATTTTAACATTTATTAGACTTTAAAAAATAACTTCTAATTTAAGTTAATTTAAAACGATCTTCACATAAACCCTTTATAATGAATGTCTTATTTATCTACCTGTGCCCCTCAGGAGAAATATACAGAAATGTAATAAAATTATCAAACAATTCTAAACTAAATACAAATAAAAAGTTATTGATTTCTTTTTTTTCTTTTGTTCTGACATCACTGCAGCTGGTTATTAGGTTGTTTTGGCTGCTATTTCTTTAAGAGTTGCTGCTACGAACATGACGCGCATCATATTTTTCATATTCAGGTAGGACCCACTTCAGTCTCTTCTAATGAGCTGACGAGTTGAACCGAGTGTGTTAGATGAGGGAGACAGAATGCTCCAGGACAGTTTTGAAAAACAATTCAAGGACATGTTCTTAAGTTAATGTAACTCATATATAACATATTACATGCATGCACAGTTTTATGGCAGCTTTAATCGCCTTTTGGTAACTTCATGAATGAACTGACCACGACATTGCATTCTGGTAGTTTCTTTCGCGATTTGATATGAAATGATACAGGCTATGCGCGCGCCGGCACCTTTTGTGCGTGTATTGAAGAGCACGCGCTGCGAGCACAGTACAGTTTCCGTGCTTGTTTGACTCGCGCCTGACGCTGAAGTGAAGCTGAAGCTCGCGACCAGACACACGACCAGACACAGGAACAGTTTCTTCCCTCAGGCAATCCATCTCATGAACATTTGAACTCTTAACAATAAACATGAAACACACAACACTATCATACTTTTTATGTTTATTTTATACACATTACATTTCAAATTTGCACTTAACATACCTGTACATACTGAATTGTCTATTTTGTATATTGTGTTTGTGCTATTTGGCACATTGTCCATTTTTGTATATTTGTACATTATTATTTTTTTTTTTTTACTATCTGTGTCCTGTCCTGTTGCTGTCATTCTGTCGCACTGTGGAGCTACTGTCACTAAAACAAATTCCTCCTATGTGCAAACATACCTGGCAATAAAGCTCATTCTGATTTCTGTGAGATACTGTATATATATATATTAGTAGTTTTTATTATTATTATTATTTTTTACAAATTGTAGGTATGTAAATATTTGCTCTGATAATGTTCCTGTCAGAAATTGTCAATTTTAGTCTGATTTAAAATAATTTGTTACTCTTCATAATTATTTTTTTATAAACAAGCTAAAGGCAGAAATGTAATTCTTAATTTTGCCTTTGCCACTGCTGCAGAAAATCACACCAAAAGGGGAGCTGTATTTAGCGTGTGCATGTTTTTTTTATTTTATTTTTTTATCTGAAAATAGTTATTTTTGTTCTTGAATAAGAACTAAATATGTGCTAAACAGGTATAGTAAAGATCAGTGCATTACAATGCATATTTCACATTTCCTCTCAAACACATTTCCACTATTTTGACTTCCCTACCCAGATTCACTTTTTTTCTTTGAATTCTGCATCTTAGTAGTGTAATGAATTTAAACATTTTGGAGAAACCCAAATGCATTTTTGCCCTTATTTGCCAACTTTTATTCATAGTATGTTACATTACTCCATGTTAACGTCTTGTTTACATAATTTATAGAAGTCATATCTTCACCCATGCTAATATAACCACAGCTGTGTGCTCAGCTTAACTGAATAAAAGATTTGCATGGCATATTATTGCAGAGGTCTTCCCTCAACCTTAAAAATGCGGAGTTCCAATATACCCAAAGGCATTGCCATTGCCATGGGAACTGCTTAGGCATTTGAGACGAGGTTTCTTATGATTGGTTCTCCCATTTGTAAAGATTTTCATATGTGTACCGCAATCTTGAAGTTGGGTTTGAACACGGACCATACAACTGGCATGTGTTGTCTTCATGCACAGCTGCAAACAACAATGCTGTTTTGGCTCAAGTCATCATAATTCTGGCCAAAAGCTACGCTTGACAATGATGTGCTCACACAGTCATCCTGCAACCACTGAGAAATTCTGAATGTATTTTTGTCTGAGCTACAAATGTTAGCATGCGCTCTTACACTTCCTTCGAGGGTAAATGAGGGGAGGCAATAAAACATGAAAGCAAAGAGAGGTGGGATGAGGAATGGGCAGTCATGGTGAGGACGGCGGGAGAAAGCTCAATCAGCGCTGCCGTGAGGGGAATGATAAAAGGGGGGCAAAGAGAGAAACGCTTACTGCTTGATTGGTGCAGAGTGAGCAGATAAGACAAGAAAATGGGGATGTTGAGGGTGAAATTCAGAGAGACCTATAAAAATGGTCCAAGTCACTGATTCTGCCACTAGACCAGGTGACATATGTGATACTTTTTAGTACTTTTATTCATCAATAGTGCATTGAGAAGACTGAATTGGGGAATCGAGTCATAAAATTGAATTTACTGTATAACGCAGAATGGAACATAATTTGGCAAATTTTGAACGAATTAGTCAAAAGCAGGGCTGTACAATGAATGGCAAACTGAAATGGCAACTAGTATTTGTGAGTATTAAAGTGCAAAATGACTTCTGAATGAAGTCTGCATGTTCTGAGAGTCTCTGCGTGATTGAAGAATGGTTTCCTCTATAGACATGCGTGAAGCTTGTGGTGTTTTCAGTGTCTGATGTCTGTATGACGAACATGAACATGTGAACTTCATCTGCAGAGCTGTCCTGAGAGTTTATTTCCTGAGCATTTTACTAGGGCTGCCACTAACGACTATTTTAATTTCGATTATTCTATCGACTAATTTATCGATTAATCTAAACTATTTTTTTTTAAATCAACAATTTTTACTTAAAAATATTTTATTAAACTACATTTTATTAAACCAAATGAAATCCAAATTTCTATGAAATCCTTTTTTTTAAAGCAAAAGTAAAGTGCAACATAGAGTGCAAGAAGCAAGTGTCCATTCACTTCATTCACAGTCCAAATCACTGAAATCAAAGTTCAGTATTATAGTGTAAGAAAGACAACATATCCACGTGCTCTAGTCTACTACTAATAAAATTATAATCAAAAACACTTTTTAAAGGAGTATTTACCAGAATTTATTTAGGAGAAAAATGTAAATGTGCAGTATTTTTTTTTTCGCCCCAATAAAATAAATTAATTGGAGATGCTTTTGATTATTAAAATTTAATGGAACCATTAAAATGGAATCCAGAAAATAATGGACAACAGAATTTAGTGAAGATAAAACTGTAAAACTCAAATTAATTAGACAGGTGTTTTAACCATTAAAACAGAGTATAGAAAAATAAAAATGGAAATAACAGAATGTTTTAATAAAACAGATTTCATAGGGCCCTATAATTTATGTATTTTTTGGTAATACAAATAGATGTAAGTGAACAATAGCCTTTAAAATGACTTAAAATACATATATAATAGCAATGAGGCAATAATAATTAGTTCTGATAATAATTAGTTAAAATACACCATGTATTATAAACAATAGAGCTGATGTAGATTACGCATTACAACGAAGGCCTGCAGGGGGCGCCAACGGCCTGGCGATTGTTTTTACACATTACTGTGCGATCTAATCTAATGCTTGTTTAAAATTGACCAAGAACCATTTAATTCAAATGTCCACTTAATCTTTAATATTTGGCAATTTCTTTAGGACAGAAATGCTATAGGCGCTGTAATTAAATGAATTTGTGGACATCAAAACGTGTAAATTCAGAGTGATTGAACTTTTATTTTGATACCACGATGTATTCTCCTGTTTTTGCGTAGATTTATAAATGATTTACCTTACAAATCTGATGAAATGGCGTATGTTGCGTTCCCATATGACCGTTATAATAAACCTAAACTCACAACAACATGCAGAGAGTTTGAGATGCTCCACACACGTAAATACATTTCTGTGGAACTGCTGTGACGCACGTACTTAACCTATGCGCATGTAAATAATTAAAGCGCATATACTGTGTTAGAACTGCATCGCATATAATTATTTAATTAAATCGTAGCATTTGTGAGTTCACAATTATGCTTAATTATGTAATATATTTTTAAATGGGTTTAATATATCATGCAGCCTTGGAAAACAGTCTAATAATGTGTTTTATTGATTCTCGTCCGTGAAATGTGCCACTTCCGGTATATTACCAGATAGCCGACGCGAGCAAAATGAAGTCGACGATTTTTAAAAATCGAATAGTCGACTAAAATCGACGAATTGCGACAGCCCTACATTTTAGCCTTTCATTTGAGAAAAACTATATATCACCATATAACACACAGAAATATCATTACATCCTGCCAAAATAAAAGTTTGGTTTAACTTGAAGAAATTGTGACAGAAATACTATTACTACAGTAATAGTACAGCAGAATGTAGTTCCTAAAGTAGCAATAATAGCATATATTTTTCAAGGACTAGATTTAATTTTAATTTGGTTATATTTAGAAGATTCATAAATTTTTTTATGTTAAAATGCTAAATTGTTAACTGTTTTATGCCCTCATTTGATTACCACAGTTTTTGATGATAAATTTGTAATAAATCATAAACAGAATTTCTGAAAAAATTTAACATTACGTAGGGCACTATTATTATAAAACAAATAAAGTTGGTAAAGTTTTAAAGTTTCAGTTGATTAGACATGCTTTTTGAGTATTAAAATTTAATTAAACTATTGAAATGGAATCCAGAAAAATTCAAATGGAAAAGTTGGAATTTGGAAAAAATACAATGTATTTTCTAAAAATGTATTTTAAATTATTAGAAAATTAGTTATAAATTTTTTTTATAAAATTTTTTATAAATTATTTTTGGGTTGATTTAAATTAATTTGACATGCTTTTTGTTCACTTAAATCTAGAATCAAGAAAAACTAAAATGGGGAAAAAATCGGGGGAAAAACAGAATTTGGAAAAATATAAAACAAAATTTGAGGAAAAATTTAATTTTCTTATGGCCCTGCAAAAGTGACAGTAAAGACATTGTTACAAAATAAATCATTTCAAATAAATGCTGATCTTTTGAACTTTTCAAAAAATCCTGAAAAATGTATAATGATTTCCACAAAATATTGTTTTCAGCATTGACTATAATAAAAAAATGTTTCTTAAGCAATTTTCAAATCAGTTTTTTAGAATGATTTCATGCATTTCAGATTTCAGCATTTTAAAATCATGTGGCACTGAAGACTGGAGTAATACAGCTTCGCATCACAGCAAAAAAAAAAAAAAAAAAAGTAATATATATTCGAATAGAAAATAGGTTGTAATAATATTCCATTAATATTTCACTTGTCAAGATGAATATTTTTTGCTACCTAGTCTCATGGTTCCAAAGACTTAACTTCATTGCTCAACCAACCTGTGATTCACGCTGCAATTAAATAGCATTATGCATCCATAGTTTATCAGTCCCAGTTGGGGGTGAACCTGAGCTCTCTGTACACTGCCTGATATTGTCTCCATTAGTAATGTTTCATTTGATCCCTGTGTCCTCCTGTAATGGGAAGATCAATCATATTGAGAGCAATGAGGTGGGAAAATGGAGTTGGCCGTTTGAGAGCGCAGAGGTTATGTCCCCAGTTTTTACCGAAACTCATTCCATTTTTTTCAGTGTCAGGCTTTTGATGGGATGCACCACGGTAAACCAGGCATGCCTCTCCGTCACTGTGCACCCAGCGTTCTGCTGGGAAGGTAATAACCTGTGTCGCTTATGTGACATTTCAGAGAAGTATTTTCCACAGTCTTTACTTTCCTCTAAGGATATTTATCCAGGTATTAAAGCAATGGTTCACCCAAAAATGAAACTTCTGTCATCGTTTACTCACTCCTATGTCATTCCAAACCTGTATTACTTTCATTTTGTGTGGAACACACAGGGTGACTTTTTTTTTTTTTTTTTTTTAAAGAATGTACTGGTCATTTTTTCATGCAGTTATAGCTAAATGGATCTTGAAAGCATAAAAAGAATGCAAGAGTACTCCTTGTGCACTACATTATTTCATCTTTTGAGCTCATGTGATAGCTTTATGTGAAGAATAGACCGAAAGTGAAATCTGTATTCACAGGACATCTGGACCTCTTAAGTTCATAATGGAAGTCTGAAATAGGGAAAAGTTTTCAAATGTAATTATTAGTCAATAAATGAGGTAAACAAACAACTTGTATTATGGTGTAAATTTAAAAAGTGTTACTTACAAATATGAATTTGCTCATATAATGTGTTACCCCTAAAATGGTGTAAGATGGTTTACCAAGCTCATGTCAAGGCAAGTCACCTTTTTAAATAGTGCTTTAAACAATACAGTGGAGTCAGAAAATAACAGAAACATTGAAAGCAAGAGACATCATCATACTGTATATAAATGCAATCAACATCATTTGAGACAAATTCAAATTCTGCTATATAGTATACAGTTCAGTGTTGATTGTTCATTTCTAAACCCATGTAAAGTTACTCAAATATAAAACATAGTTCAATTCAGATAAGCAGCTCTACAGAAAACAATAGTAGCGTTATTCAGCTCAATTCAGTTTAATGTTGATTCAGTTCAGTTCAATAACTGTTAATGTAAAATTAATAAATTATGAAACAAACTCGATTCAAGCAGCTCTACACAAAACAGTGTCATTATTCAGTTCAAGTTTTGTTCTTATCCGATGGTTTCAATGCAGTAAATTTGATAATAGTACTAAATATTAATTGTCTTTTAAGCGAGCCAAAGGAGACTGTGGCAAGGAACACAGATTACATCAGGTGACCGAAATGAAGAAGAAAAAGAAACCTTGGGGAATCCAGGCTCAGTCAGGGGTCCAGTTCTTCTCTGGTCTAAATAAATGAACATGGTGTTATTTATGATTCCAGACTGCATCACAAGTCAGATTTGTGAACTGATATTATTTAAAGGAACACTCCACTTTTTTTGAAAATAGGCTCATTTTACTACTCCCCTAGAGCTAAACAGTTGAGTTTTACCATTTTTGAATCCATTCAGCCGATCTCCGGGTCTGGCGCTAGCACTTTTAGTTTAGCTTAGCATAGATCATTGAATCGGATTAGACCATTAGCATCTCGCTCAAAAATGACCAAAGAGTTTCGATCATTTTCCTATTTAAAATTGGACTCTTCTGTAGTTACATCCATGGCCGCGGGAACTAGGGGTGCTGCAGCACCCCCCGCCTCAGGGCCGGGTCTGAGATTTTTCTTGTGCCCCACGATCATCCCCAAGATACTTAATTTTTGTGATAGTTTTGGGATTAATTATTTATTAAACTGACCAGAAATATATAGCCTAGTGTGGTTGTATTTTTCTTGGGCGTCTCGCGGCGCGCATCCCAAAATCTCTCCATCTCTCCCTCACACTGACAGAATTTCATGTGAAATATTCACGCGATATTACCGTAATTTTACATTCCGACTTGTAAAATCCATTCACGTCCTCATCCTTTTTATGAGCCGTCTTCCGAAGCTTTCTCGCTTCTCAAGATGGCCACCGACAATCACTATAAGCACAGCTGTTAATTGCGCTCTAGTCTCTGGTCAAACGCGCTCAAACAAGCCTAATGTGTATATATATTAACTACACACACATCATAACATTTTAGGCAAGTAGGTTACCATATTATGATATAAAATATTTTAATAAGAGAGAATTTGTATTTAACCTGATCACGTTTAATAAAAACACATTTTGACCCCATCATGGCCTCGCCCTGCAACATCAAGCCCTGCCCCCAGCACCCCCCAGATAAAATATGTTCTCGCGGCTATGGTTACATCGTGTACCAAGACCAACTGAAAATGAAAAGTTGCGATTTTCTAGGCCGATACGGCTAGGAACTATACTCTCATTCTGGCGTAATAATCAAGGATCTTGTCTGCCGTACCATGGGTGCACCGCTGCCGAGTGTTTTTTACATTCGTTTTCTCATTCTACTTATGTCTCTGAAGGTATTCAGCAGCTGCCCTTAGGGCCTTTTGTCTCCACTCCAATGTAAAAAATTGCAAGGCTCAATTTAACTCATATCTCTCCTGGAATTCACTATTTATAGTTCAGAATGCTTTATTATTCCCAAAAAAGGTTGTCAAGGATTCCAGGAATTAAGTCTTTAAGTGTTCATAATAGTTCTGCAACAAATGCTGACTCCCCGCAAGCCATAACCATGTTTGTGCTGAACTCCAGGAAGAGGATTACAGTGTTAAGTGGTATAAATTTCCAAAATGTTAGCACAGTTGATTAAATTCATCATTGTCGTCCCCAAAATAAGCCCTGACGCTTCCTCTACAACATTCGTTGGGCTATTTGTCATAATAAATAAAGGTTTCTGGCAGTTTAATTAATCTTTAATTAATCCAACCCCCGCTAAAGGGAATCTTGGCACTAGTGTCCAGAGAGTGCAGTAAGAGTCAGCAAAAGCTTGAGGACGAAGTGTGGCTGCTGTCAAACTCCATATTTATCTTTTTCTTTTGCATCCTCAATGAAAATAAAAATGCATTATGCAGATCTATTTTGGTAGCAGCACTGCAATTATAACATAGCAAAGTTAGTGCTCATGAAAGCGGTGTTCATTAGATGAATATTCTGGGTTCAGTATAACTTACTGTAAACTCTACCATGTACTAACAGAGAAAATCATTTTGAGTGTTCCTTCATTTTGTAAAAACATAAACTGGGATAAAATATAGTTTATTTAGCTGTTATGATGTAGAAGAAAAACTGCAAGCTAACATGTAATGTTTATGAGTTATATAAGTTTATGCCATCAGAACTGTGAGATTTGAATATCTGAAACATTTATATGCCATACAGTATTCGTCCCATAGACTTACATTGTTAAATACTAAATTAGTCAAAATGATTGCTGTTAATGGAGCTTAAAGAGTTTGTACT
Source organism: Barbus barbus (assembly GCF_936440315.1). NCBI lineage: Eukaryota > Metazoa > Chordata > Actinopteri > Cypriniformes > Cyprinidae > Barbus > Barbus barbus. Next base: position 26,600,606 of record NC_136741.1, on the reverse strand, counting down.
GGCCTTCTATGTTTACCTTTTTTTCAATTAGAAATTGCCAGTCAATTTCAGTTAGAAAGAAACGGCAAGTGACATTGAATTAAATGTTAAAAATGTTAAGAAAAACTGAAATAGCATTTCCTTATAAAATGTACTCCAATAAAAAAAGCATTTGAAAAAATTCAGAATATTATATTTCAGTGCATGTGTGTTTATGTGTTAATAAATCTCTTGTAAACTGCTTGATTCATATAGATAATTTCATGATGCCTTTATGACGTTTTTGGATCTTCTAAGTTTTGGTTACTTGAACTTTCAATGGAGGGACAGAAACCTCTCAAATATCTTAATTTGTATTTTGTTTGGAGGTTTGGAACAACAGCAGGTAGAGTAGATGATGACACATTTTATTATTTTTGGGTGAATTAATCTTTCATATAAGTGATAGTGATTAAGTGATTTTCTGAGATAAAAATAAAAAATTATGTAATTGTTTCTTCCAGGTATATTTCTTTGAGCTTATGCATTATGGATGGATATTTAAGTTGTTCTCAATTGCTCTCACAAGATGCTAATTTTGTCAGAACCTCTTGCAGATGAAATGGTCTTTTTGTTGGTGTAAATGTTTATTGGTCATAGTCAATGAGGCTTTACTAATAGAGATAAGAGCTCAACCTTTAGAAGATTGAGCTGTTTTGTCCCTCATGCTGCTCTCCCTTCCTCCCAAGTGTGTCTGTTGTGAAACAATATCATCCTTCATTGTGATGTCCTCAGCTGGAGCTTTAAAAACCAAACATAACTTCATAAGCCAGAAACTTTTTCAGGAATGTAGCTGAGTTTCATATCTTACTGAATTATTTTGTCTGAGGTGCCACTTGCCTATAGGGATATTTTGTTAAGTTGAGTCAAGTTTAATGGATAAAGTTATGATAGGAGCTCTTTCAAATCTAGCAAGCTGCCTACCTAGACAGCTTTTTAAGATGACATAGGCACAAAATGTTCAAAATGCATAAAGTATATTGATAAAAATGATATTAAAACTGCCAATTAAATGGGCTGTTATCCAACATTTGTACGTTAGAGTAAGTTTTTATTAACATTCTAATATCAAACAATTTAAATTAATTTTGAGTTTTTGAAAGCTATTTTGTGTTGCATGCCGAGTTCAAAACTGAGTGTTGGAACAGAGCTGCATTTGTAGAAGACTAATGCAGTCACATTATGATAAGATTGTGAAAAGCATAAACAATCTCAGATAACATCTAAAAATATAGGATAATTATAGATTAATATCAGATTAGTGAGTTTAATCAGATTAGTAGCGTGAAAAGTCAATTAAATGAGGAATAATCATGCGTCTTGCAGCTGCAGTCTAGTTGGATAAGACACAAGAGCATGTAGTCTGAGCCACACGCTGTTAAAATTCATCGCATGATGTGAGATATTTACTCAGCAAACTCTTCCACCCAATGCCTCTCAGACTTGACAGCTGTGCCGAGCGCACACCTTTTGAGGAGGCTGCTTATGTAACGTGTCAAAACTATAAACTCTGCCTTCACTAACTCCCATCTACCCCTTTAACCGAGATGGGTTTGTTGGAGCTGATGGTTGTCCAGATCGCCTCCATCTCAATTTGTTTTGTAGTATAATGAATATGCTTTGTACGTCACAATGGGAGGCTGAAATGGAATTTCCTTGTTTGTCAGAATAAAAGACAAACAAGCTTTGCTGTAACACGTGTTTTAACTTTTAGCATTTACAGAGACAGCATGTAAGCAACAATCTGCACTTTGCTGATAAAAGCAACAACAGAACCTGAATTTGTTTGGTTCTTACACTTAAAATAGCCCACAACTGAGTATGCAGTAAAATTTATCCAAATTTTGTGTGCTAGGAATAAACTAGGTTTTTCAAGGCTGCTTTGAATTTTGGCTTGGTAAAGCCTTGTCTTAAAGTTTAAAACGGCTTTAATAATTCTGTTGATTGTTGATTGATTTTTTTATATTTTTTTATTGATATGTAACTATCAAAATCTCATGATACAGTAATATCTCGATATGAAGTCCACGATACAATATTTATTGGGATATAATAAAAAAAAAAGCCATGAAGACTTAGGAACATTTTTTTGTACATTTAAAGTTAAATTATTCTGTCTAATGCACTTTGAGAGTTCAAAATTAAGTGCTCTAACCCATGTTCTTAACTAAGAAAACTTTAGTCAGAAAAAATTCAGTGAATTGACCTGTACCTGAACTTTAAAGTGTACTCAGCCCTGTTTTTAGTTGTGGTATACTGTCTCAGTCTAAATTACATTCACACTGGTGTTTTAGAAGCCAAACAAATTAGAATAATAATATTATTATTAATAATAATAACAACAACAACAATTTGTATACAGTATTATTGTTATTCTATGACAGTAATAGCCATATATTGCAAAACAGTTGCACTGTTAAATGAAAATGAAAATTTTATTGGTATATTATTTTTGCTTTACACTACAGTAGGGAAATTACAATACTTCTTTCATATTTTAAATTTCAACTGCAGTAATGTTACCCATTTAAACTGCTAGCTGTCAGCAAGTCATACTGTACTTTTATTTTAGACAACTTTTTATTTTAATTTATTTTTATTTTATTTAATTAATAATATTGTAATATTTTAAACAGCAGTAGAGCTTTTATTTTGACGGAAAACTCCAGCTTCAGTGAAAACGTGCTTATAAAAATGTGTCTCACTACAAATCTACTGAAATGCTGTAATCATCTGCCCATTAAAATGTTGGGAATTATGCGAATGTGAAAGTAAAGCATAACTGGTGGTCGTTGTGTTGTCTCACAGCACATGAAATAAACAAGTTCACTGTGAACTGAGTCATTCTGAGGCGCAGAAAACACTGGATCACGAGCTGATCGCCTGAAAGAAGTGCACGCCTCTCTTTGAAACCCGCAGCGAAAACAGACTCGATGAAGGGATTAAGCCATATTGTGCTTTCGGTTTTAGTTCATTGGACAGATACACTGCCAAAGCATAATGGCCCAAAACACAACTTTAAAGACCTTTTATGTTATAATAAGTTTAAAGGGGTCATTGGATGCAAAATTCAATTTACAAGTTGTTTGAAAATAAATGTGTGTTGGAAGTGTGTGTACAGATCCATCCTGTAATGATAAAAATCCACCCAGTGTTTTTTTTTTTTAAATCCCTATTTTAAAATCCCCTTTCTCAAATCAGGCTGTTCTGAGATTCCTATCAGAATTATGTAGTTCTGCGCAGGCCGCTCCCATGATAGTTGATTGACAAGGCCGTCTTACCTTAGACCCGCCCTGAGTGAGCTGTCATCAGTCCATCATTGTGTCGACTCCAGTGCAGGGGAAGACAAGAATGTCTCCAATTAAGCGATTGAGGTGTTTTGTTGTTGGATGTTATAATGAACATAGCAGTTGTCATTAACTCACGACATCTGAGCCGCTGTAGACGCAGAGGATTAATGTTACTTTCGCTTTGAAGTGAATGCGCCGATCCCCAATCTGCCTAAATGCTTCTATGTTCGCGCAAATCGTTTGTGATCCAGCTTCATCTACAGAAGAAGTGAGTATAAGGGTTTTTTATGAATCTTTGCAAATCACCTTTCCTAATAATATGCTAGCTAGCCAGTTTCGCTGCTAAAGTAAACATGGGCGGGGTCAGAAGAGCTCATTAGCATTTAAAGCAACATGGACTAGAATGGCTTGCTAAAAACAGCTGATTTTTACATGGTTAAAAAAGGTGTTTTTTACACTACCTTTGAGAAATTTTAACCAAAGTATGTATATATAGACTTTTCATTAAGACCCTAAAGAATCATATCAACTTGTGGAAAATGGGCATCCGATGACCCCTTTAAATATATTTTACACTTTTTGCCCAGACGATCTATGTGACCACGATGCTATCGAGACAGTTTTGCTATCGCGATTAGGGCTATTGCGATAACCGCAATATCACAATACCGCGCTATTGACGAGCATAGCCGCAGAGGAATGCAACAACCGCAGCAACCACGATATTTCCGTGTTTTCTTTTTTGTAAGGTTACGCCTTCTCGTTTTACACTTCGTGCATGTGTACTGAATATTAGTAATGATAACAATATGTACCGTGCTGATTTGTACAGAGGCTCAGTAAATTTGCAGTTAACAAGCCTAAACAGACAGCGAATAAGAGAGCGATCGACTGATCGTGTGCGATTACCTGCGTCTGTCTTTCAGGCAGAGTCATGTATTTGTGAAAACAGGTTGTCATGTCCAAGGAAAGTGAAATCTGTCTTAGCATCGACACATTGCTGGTCAGCTGAGCCTTTAAAAGTGGCCCTCAAAGTTAAAATGATTTCAACATCGTGTTTCATTACATCTCTCTTTGAATGAATCAGCGTTTTTGAACGTGTAGTTGAATGAACGTTTAAAGACTTACTCAAAGATAGTCTCTTGCCGCCACTTTGTGGCGCAACAATGAAACTGCACTGACTTCACAGCCCGTCTAGAATTCGCAGCCACTCAAACTTACCGCAAGGGAAATTCCTTCACCGCGACAGCCCTAATCGCGATACCACAATATTGACAATATCGTTACATCCCTAATGAATTTACATGCTTGCAAGATTTGCCAGCGCAACATAAGAAAGGCAAAATTGGGGTCATAGATTTCACAGTGTCATCTTCAAGTTGACAGGGCTGCTGTAATTGATTTTGTCAGTTACACTGAAGTCCTCATGTGTGCGGTATTGACTAACTATGTACTTTATAACCAGCTTGTAGTCACATGCTGAGCGTCGTTGAGTTTTGAGCATGCACACCCAGGGTCACTCATATACCTGCCGAGAGGGAGACTTTCTGAACAGGGGCTCATTATTAATAACACGCCAATTAGAAAACATATGCATGCTCACAAAGATCACTAATGAGGACAGTTTAGTGAGAGAAAGAAAGTGCACTCTCCTTTTCTCTCGCTCTTTATCTGTTTCTTTCTTCTCTCATACATTATCTATAGTCACCCATGCTCTGAGGAGCAGAAAATCATGGGTTCCAATTAATTATCTTTTGAATGGACTTCTGGTGAGTTGTTTCTATATATAGATGCCATTTTCGTCATAGGTTCTTTTGAACAACATTCAGTTTGAGCTTTATTCTGTATTTGTCAGACATGTAGCAGGTTATTGAATATAATGCAATTTCTAAAGTCCAAGAAATACATAAAAGCAATATTGCTTTTATACTTAAATTCCTTAAATGCATATTTCACCACATGAGTAATAATAATTAACATTTATTTATTTATTTGTAATTTTCAGATTAAAAAGATGAATGGTCATAGAAATAGCCATCGGAATTCCACATATGCTGATTTTCATCTGGATATTAGGAGTTTACGGGGTCACATTTGTTAAACTGCTGGTTTGTAGATGATGCTATATGCAAAGATCTACTGTATTATTACTGTATGGTTGCATGATTTTTATTTGCATTCAATTTCATAAAAAATTCCAAAAAAACTGAAGGTCTGTTCTTGTTAGTCCATCCGTGACTGACTGACTGACTGATTTGTTAATTTACAGTCGTGGTCAGAATTATTGGCACTCTTGGTAAATATGACCAAAGAAGGCTCTGAAAATAAACCTGCATAATTAATCCTTTTGATCTTTTATTTAAATGGGTCATCGGATGCAAAATTCACTTTTCAAGTTGTACACATCCATCCTATAATGATAAAAATCCACCCAGTGGTTTTTTGAAAATCTCTATTTTAAAATCCCCTTTCTCAAACCAGGCAGTTCTGAGATTCCTGTCAGAATGACATGGCTTCCTGTTTCACAGAAATATAAATAGGAGGGAAAATAAAGCCAAAATTCCCTTAATCATCCATCACAATGAGAAAAACCAAAGAATATATTTCTGATGTGCAGCAAAAGATAATTGAGCTTCACAAATTAGTGAAGTGGCTTTATGAAAATAGCTAGAGCAGTGAAAATTCCCATTTCCACCATCAGGGCAATAATTAAGAATTTCCAATCAACAGAAAATGTTACGAAACTGCCTGGAAGAGGACGTGTGTCCATATTGTCCTAATGCACGGTGAGAAGGAGAGTTTGAGTGGCTAAAGACTCTCCAAGGACCACAGCTGGAGAATTGCAGGAAATAGTTGAGTCTTGGGGTCAGAATACCTTTAAAAAAAAATGTCAAACAGCACCTACATCACCACATGTTGTTTGGGAGGGTTTCAAGAAAAATTCTCCTAGCTCATCCAAAAACAAACTCTAGCATATTCAGTTATCAGACACGACTGGAACTTCAAATGGGACTGGCTTCTATGGTCAGATGAAACTAAAAAAAGAGCTTTTTAGCAGCAAACACTCAAGATGGGTTTGGTGAACACGGATTAAAAAGTACCCCATGTGTACAATGAAATATACTGCTGCATTTTTGATGATGTGGGCCTATATTTCTGCTGGAGGTCCTGGACATCTTGTTTAGACACATGGCATCATGGATTCTATCAAATACCAACAGATAAAAAAAAATCAACAAGTGACTGACTCTGTTAGAAAATCTTATAATGGGCCTTTGTTTGGATCTTCCAACCGTACAATAATCCAAACACAAACCTCAAAAACAACACAAAAATGGGTCACTGAGCACAAAACCAAGCTTCTGCTGGCCATTCCAGTCCTCTGACCTGAACCCTGTAGAAAATAAGTGAGGTGAACTGAAGAGAAGAAACACCAACACGGAGCTGTGAATCTGAAGGATCTAGAGAGATTCTGGATGAAGGAATGGTCTCTGATCTCTTGTCAGGTGTTCTCTAACCTCATCAGGCATTATAGCAGAAAAATTAGAGCTGTTAAACTGGCAAATGGAGGTTTCAAAAAGTATTGAATAAAAGGGTGCCGTTAATTGTGGCAAATATGTATTAGAGAAAAACATTTATTTCATAATGATATTTCCCCCCATTTTAAATTCTTATTATCCAATGAAAGGTTAGATTTTTGTGATTTAAAAAAAATATATAAGATCAAAAGGATTAACAATCCAGATTAATTTTCACAGCCTTCTTTGATCATATTTACCAAGGGTGCCAATAATTCTGACCACGACTGTACTTTAAAGTACCTTTGGTCTTCACAGCAAGAGTTTTTACTGCATTCTCTGTGTTGTATTTTATTAGATTGTCGTCTCTATAGTTTACTGGACTATCTTCCTTCTATACTGTGTGTTCTGAACTATACTTTACACCAGTATTTTGTATTTTATGGCCGCTATCTATCGCTGCACTGCACAATATGGCACATGCTGACGTCTGCATTCACACCAGTAACTACCTCAGTGCAGTGCCTCATCACAGACACTTTCACTGTCTGCAAATATTGCTGGAACATTTCTTTTGTTTCTTCTTCTTCTTCTTTTTTTTTTTTTTTTTTATTCGGGAGATTAAAAAACAACAACCCAACTTTGACTTTGACTGTGACCGCTAACAGGATTGGTTCAAAATCTGCACACCTCTCCACTATAAGTCCTCTCACCTTGCCTCACACTTTCTGAGCTTCAAAGCTCTTTGCACTCTTTGGTTGTTGCTCACTGGTTTGAGAATTTATAAGGATGGAGGAACAAAGTGAGAGAGATAGTGGGACAGGGAGGATCAATATCAATGGTGAAAAATTGCACACAATTGCCGCAACATCCTTACAAATTAGCACACTCTATAGAAGAGCATCGGTAGGTAACAGGAAGTAAAAAAAATCCATAGAGAAATTGATTTTTAGAGATAATGTATAAACCTTTCAAGACAAGCCTAATGTGAGGTCCAAGGTTGTTAAATGATGATATATGCTTGTGGGGAAGGCACAAGTCTGTGTGCTTCCAGCTTCTTCTTTCAAGGCATCATGTTTAATTGCTGTATTCCCAGTGAAGTACTATACTCTCCTGAATAGAGATTTCACAATCAGATACATTTCTGTGAGCATGGAAATGGGAATTGCAGCAAAAGAGCTCTGTAGCATTCATCTAGTTATTATTTACTTTATACATTATATATTTGTTTTATTGTTTTAAACAAATGCATTTAATTCTAGTTAAGGTGCAATAAGTAATATTGAGAGATAGTGGTTGAAATGGGCACTGTAGTCCAGATTGAAGACACACAACAGGAACGATTGCAATTGACAGTGTAAGGTGACAAGCCTTTATGTTGTAAGCTGATGAGTTTGTTTATCCAATATGCCTCTGGTCATAGAGCTTTTTAGATTGGGTACAATCTGTGATTTCTGACGCAGTTCGTTTGCTCACGTCCATGGCTGTAATATGCTGTGTTTTCCATTAACTGACAACCCAGAGTGTTGAAACTCTATTGGGTAAATTGGCAGTTGGCGAAATCACAGTGACCAAAACAAAAACAGACATTCCGACACAGAACGCACATTTCAAAGCAGAATAACTGGCTGTAAGTTTGTTACAGGTTTGCTAAATATCTGCAACCATATTAGGCCTATATTTTTTATGTTTTAGTACAGTTAAAAAATTATATATAGCACCTTTTAATATAGTCAGTAGTTTATATTGTACTATTTTTTCAGATTAAATTGAAATTATGCATTTAAAAAAAAAAAATGTATTTAAGTGTAGTGTAGTGTGTTTAAGTGTAATATTTCTATATGCGCACATTTTATACCCATAATCAATGATTTATAGTCAGTAGATTTATATTGTACTTTATATTGAACTGTTGATTGAACATTAGTTTGTCATTCACAAAGCTTCATGGGACAAGTGCATTGTCTCAAAAAAAAATGTACAGTCATTTACCTTTTTTCACTTTTCAAATAGTTTATTGCTTGGAATTAAATCATTAAATCATTAATTACATGAAAGGAATTGTAATCCTGTGATTAACCTCAGAGCTGGTTGCTTTGGTTCATGTTTTATTTAAGAATATTTTGAAATGCCATTATGGAAAAGTAATAGGAAAAATACACCCAGAAGGTGTGTTCAAAAACACCTAGACTGAACTCTAAAGGTTTAAAACGTCTTAGAAAATCTAGATAAATTGTTCACTGATTGACTAGTCATTTGCTGGATGACGATAACCATGGGTCATCCAGTCACCCTTATTGTCTGACAGGCTGATAGACGCCTCAGTCACGCTTTACTAAAGTCTTTTCATATTTCTGTTAGAAATCCTTTCCTGTAGGTTCTTGAAGGTCTTGGTTATACAGTAAATCCGTTCTCTTGTAGACAGCAACTGCTGTCACCACTGCAACAACTGCATTTCTCTCTTTGTCAGCAACAGGCTTACCACATGCCTCCCTATTTAGCTTCAGAGGATCAAACGCTTGGCATCCTTTTCCTTTGTAACATCCCTCCTTCCTCTGCACGGACAGCTCTCCTTATCTACATTAATGAAAGTAACAAGAGGTTTCCTATTCAGCCTAAAAAGAGTGGTAAAATTGCAGTAAAATGTAGATACATTTTTGATGTCTTAGCGACTGTTGACTCTGTTCGAATCTGTCGTCAGAGAGAGGCTTTATCCGGGGGCACGGTCTCGGAGAGGTCGGGGGAGCAATCAGAAATAGTGATTCAGCTGTCTCGCTGCTGTCCTCAACCTCTTGTTTTCAATCGGTTCTGCAGCCAGCTGTTTCTCGACTCTTCTCATTTCCTGCAATGATTATGAGCCGCAGTTTCAGCTTCAGAAGTGCCGTTACCTTCGAGCGCTACAGGAGACATTTGCAGGAGCTAAAATCAGCTAATTTGAGTCACATAATAATCAGTGACGTCTAATAGATGCATGTGTAACAGGCCTCCTCAGCAGTGCTGTAGAGAATCGATGGGGAATCGGAGCACAGCTGAGAAAACGAACCCTTATTTGAGCCGTCAGTGGCAAACGAGCCAAATCAGGCGAAAGAGCCATCTGCTACTGAACTATACAGTATATAGAACTTTAACCAATTAGATAAATGCGCTGTCTGAGGGGGCAAGAAGGCTGTAAGATGGCCTTTATAAAAAATAAAAATAAAAAAAAATTACCATGGAAACCCATGTTTCAGCCAAGCTTTGTTTCAGCACATTTGTTTTAAAGAGTTAATAAAGGATCTCTTTTTGAAGGGGCCATTCACACAGCGTGTGTGTGTGTATGTGTATCATGCCAGTGGTATTTTTATTTTATTTTAATTTTGGTATGCTGTATGTGTATGTGTGCATGAGTCAGGGATTTGCATGTCTGGCATTCTCTTTTTGTTTATTTTGTAATTAATTTAGTGCTGTCAAACGATTATTCACAATTAATCGCATCCAAAATAAAAGTTTTTGTTTACATAATAAATGTGTGTACTGTGTATATTTATGTATAATAAATACACACACATACATGTATATATGTAAGAAAAATGTTATATATATCTTCATATAATTTATATATATATGTAAATACATGGAAATATTTTCAAAATACATACTGTATTTGTGTGTATTTATATATACATAAATATACACAGTACACACATATATTATGGAAACAAAAACTTTAATTTTGGATGTGATTAATCATTTGACAAATTGAAAAATTATAATATATTGTTATATATAGATACAAATATATTGGTACCATATTGGTTAGAAAATATTGGACATTCAATTATGCATGATGCTCATTAAATATATTGTGTTTAATAATTGACCATAACATTATAATTATTATCGTACACTAAAAAAATGTATGCTTAGAAATTGCTGGTATTTCACAATTTATTTCACTATTAATTCCAAAAAAAAAAAAGGCAGTAACACATTAAATGAAACATTTTGAAGTAGAATGACTGGAAATAGTATTTTTCGTGTAATCTTTGATTTATTTACTGTGAAAAATATTTTTAATGAATTTTAATGTTTAAAATTTTTTTTAGCTTTGCATGCTCTATTTTCATGCATTATTGTTAAAACATATTTCAGACTGCAATTTATGATGAAATTCAAGTATGTCCTTCTCTCTCAATATGCCTACAAGATATGCTATATTGAATATTAGAAAAATGCTAAATGTTTAAAGAGAATCATACAAGTTAAATTGAGGGTAACTCTATTGCCCCCTACTGAGGTTTATTACCACCAGAGCAAGAACACAAAAAATAATTTTTCTGTTAACAACATTTGTATTTTAATGGAAACTATGCAAATTATGGTACATTTTTATAAGAGTGATCCTCAGCAGTAGTAAATGGAGACTTCCTCTCTTGTGGTAAAACAAAGAGCAAAAAATGATAAATCCCCAGTGTCTTCTGTTTGTTATGTGTTTGTTTTATTTTTATTTTTTTTGTATGTCCTTGCCATGGTTTGTGAGCACTCTGACAGGAGGGAATCTGGGGAGGATTATAAAGCTGCTCTGCCATTTCTGACACGTAGGAAAGGAAATAAAGAAGGACAGAGATAAGAAAAAGGAGAAAACCAAAGGGAAAAATGTCAACGTTAAAAGGGTTATAAAAAATAAAATAAAAGCAAGGCAGATGAGGAATGACCAAAGATATTGACAATTGAAAATGGGAAATAAAGAGAGTGGCACAGTGATAATGTTCTCTAAAACCTCTGGTCTTCCCCCTAACAAATTCTCTGTCTTCCCTTGACAGGATTATTATATTATTACCTCATTTTATTGGTGGAAGAAGAAGGTAGGCGACGCAAAGGGAGAGAGAGTGTCAGATAGAGAGCATCTGTCTTATAGCCTCAGACGGCTCTGCCTCAGAACTCAGAATCCAAGAAGTTAAGCTGAAAATGATGAAGAGAGTCTAGACCTTTGTCCTGTTGAGTCCAGAAAGAGACAGAGCGCTAAAGAGACCGTAGAAGTCCCCTTCTTGAGGTCCACAAATTACAGCCTATTTGGTGTTTAATACAGATTCTATATGAATAAACACCAAAAATACATACAGCGCAGTCCAAAGTCTCAGATCACTTTGGAATTTTTTGCATGTTCCTAATTTAATTCAGTTGTTTTTTTTAATACTTTAGTATTTTCTTTTTTTTTTAACAGAAAAAAATTGCATATATAAAAATATTTTTTGTTAAATAGAAAAACATTGAAAACACACATCTTTATTAATTAATTATCTTAATTATTTTCTTATTTATTTGTAAGTGTTTTATTTTTAATTTAATTTTATTATTATTAATAATAATAATAATAATATAATTATTATGATTATTCATTTGTAACATTGTAATTTTACAAAGTGTTTTATTTTTATGATTATTTTATTTTTGTAAGTGTTTTACGAGTATCGTTTTATTTAATTTCATTTTTTTGTCATTGGTATGTAAAAATATGGGACCTGTTCATTTAATCTTGTAGTTTAAATGCAGAGTAGACACTATATTTTACCCAATGCGAATGAAAACTAGGCTGAGATATAACTTATATTGTGTACAATGGGTTGCGCTGTTTGTACCTCTTATTGATTGTTAAATCGATAAAACATTGAAAATACGTCTTTCTGAAAAATTCTCAGGAACAATTGGGTTGTGAAAATAAGATATGACCTAAAACAGCACAACTTTTCTCTCACAGTCTCATTTTCATTCACATCAAATTAAATATGCTGTCCTCTCTGAGTAATATTCACTGAAGACAGTGTTCAATAGAGATGAAGTGCCTTTTATCAGAATCAGAATTAGCTTTATTGCCAGGACGAGGAATTTGTTTTAGTGACAGTAGCTCCACAGTGCAACAGAATGACAGCGACAGGACAGGACACAGATAAAAAAAATAATAATATACAAATATACAAAATAGACAATGTGCAAAATAGCACAAACACAATATACAAAATAGACAGTTTAGTATGTTTTATTTTATTTCATTTTAAATTAAATTTTTTCCTTAAGTTTTTGTTTTTGTAATAGTTTTATTTTGTGTGTGTGTGTGTTTTTGTGTAACATACCTTACATTTGTAAACAAGAATCAACACATGAATATGCTTTTATTTTATTTTTATTATTTCTGTAATGTAAATATTTGTTTATTTTTAAATGTTTTGTAATTTTGTTATTTTTGTAAATGTATTTTTTTTTTTTAAGTTTTACTTTTATTTATTTTATCAAATCAAATCAAATCAAATCATCAAATCAATCTGACCCATCCATCTCAGGTAAAATATGTCCATAATCAAATCTAATTAAGGAATAGCATAGTGTTCTCTTCGTTCCCTAAAGCAACAGTATCTATAGCATTCTAGGGTGAAGCATTGCTACGTCCATGCGTAAAAACAGCATTCATCTCCCAGTCACGTTAAGTCATCAAGCCATTAAAACGCTGCTGATATCTGCTTCTCATGTCAACACTTTGATAATTCCTGTTTTATCCCTGTCAAAATAAATTAGAATGATGTGATATTTCAGCTTTTCATGGCTGGTAAATCCTGCTTCCTAATCCTACTGACGGGGACACCTGCTTTTCCGCCCAAAGGTTATGACACATAACGGGTCACGCTGTGTTTATGAGGAGATTATGATGCTTTATTAGGACTGGCAGCAGGCACAGGGGTGAAGACGGGAGGTTATGGGCGAGGGCTTTAATGGTTTGTGGCGTCTGTTTGCACACGTTCACACTTTCTTCTTAAAGGCGTCATATTATACATTTTTATCTTTTTTTTTGTTTGTTCATTCATAGTCCAAGAATAAACAAGAGTAAACAAGAATCAACACATATGAACAAGTCTACATTAAGCATATTTAATTTTAATTTTGTATTTAATTTTATTTTATTTTTGTAAGTGTTTTGTGTTGTTTTGTAATTATTTGTGTTTTATTTTGTTAAATGTTATATTTTTGTAAGTGTTTTGTGTTATTTTGTAATTATTTGTGTTTTATGTTGGTAAATGTTATATTTTTGTAAGTGATGCAAAAAATATGTTCATTAAAAAAGATCAGACTCAAAAGAGCAATCTGTTCACTAATCTGACAATAATTAAAAAGACTGAACGTTATTGTCAAAGATTTATAAACTAATCTGCATGGAAATGTGTCATATGAATGGTAAATCCAGATTGAAATAATCTGTGACATTAAGAATAAATCACAAATCTTTATTAAATTAAATTTACAAATGAAAATGAACTTCTTTTTTTAATATTGAGATCATTCAGAAGGATATGTTTTGTGAATGGGGGTTCTGGCATTATCAATGATTATATAATGAGTTGGTTTTTAAATTTATAGCATATTTTGATAAACTTTTTAGGTTACACTTTATTTCGATAGTCCACTTTAGACATTCTACTAACTATAAGTAACTTTGTAACTACGTGTCAACTACATGTCAACTAATTCTCATTCATTTGCAACTACATGTCTACTAACTCTCAGTAGGGTAGGTTTAGGGTTAGTAGAATAAATTGACATATACTTGCAAAGTTTCTTATAGTCAGTATGTTGTTTGTTGTGGACCCATCAAAATAAAGTGCTAGAAGATATTAAACAGACAGTCTATTAATACTCTAATGACTGCTAGTTGACATGTAGTTGCAAAGTTACTTACTGTTAGTAGAATGTCTAAAGTGGACTATCGAAAATAAAGTGTTACCACTTTTTATTTTCTTCTATTAAATAAAGATCAAAGAAAATGTGATATCTCATATGACCCCTTTAATAGCATTTGTTCTCCTCCCTCGAGTTGTGTTGTTGGACTCTTTTCTCTCTCTCTCTCTCTGTTTCCCTTCATTTTCTCATCCACCCTCAGTCTGTATCAGCAAACATCCTCCGTCTTCTTCAGCAGAGCAACTTCCCCCAACTCTCTGTGAACTCTCCCAGAGTTGCATCTTTGGAGTTTGGCAGAAAGAGGGAAAGTGAGGCTTTTAAAAGTTCTGTGTGGAGGATTTTCATTAGGTTTCACTTTTCACAGTTGCTTTCGACACTGTGTCAGCTTGTTTGTGAAGTCTTTTCTGAGTTAGCAAAGCTTATAAGAGACTAACGCCGTGTTGTTTTGTGCAGCTGGCTCTCACACTGAGTGTGCGCGTGTATATGTGCAGAGTAAGATGTCACTCTAGTCCTAGAAAATGAAAAACAATTGGGCACTAATAGACAGTATTTTCATACAGTGAAAGTACCCTCAGGAAAGCAGTATCACGTATGGCATGTCTTTATTTTTTTTCCTAGCCATAGAGTAAACTGAACTTTTGCTTCTATTTGAATTCAATAATTTGACATAATGCATAAGTTTTGTTTTATGCTTAGATTTTTCTTTCCTGTAATTTTTCTTCTGTTTCTCCTAAGGTTTCACAAAAGAGCTTAACAATGTGTTTTATCAACTTTTTGATCAAATGAACAGAGCTATACCTTTCATATTCATTGTATAGCTCTATACTCTTACCATATGTCAACAATTGTCTAATTTTTAGACACAATCATGTGATTTTCTTTCTCAGACGTTTTATGCTTTAAATGGGCTAAGAACCCATTAAGTCTCATTATATTATGAAAGAGCAACCTCAGAGCAATAACGTATCCCTTCTGGGAGTTAGTCTACATTATAATGCCACGACTACCTACTTCTGTTTCCATAACCTTTGAAAGGTTTTCTAAATTTCTGTTTGCCTCTCTCTCTCTCTTTGCAGGTAAAGTGCTGAACGCTGATTTGAGGCATTATCTTAGTCTGCAGTTCCAGAAAGGATCAATCGACCACAAACTGCAGCAAGTGATTCGAGACAACCTGTACCTGCGCACCATTCCATGTAAGACACACACACACACACACACACACACACGTTTGTGGTTTATGGGGACACTCCATAGGCGTAATGGTTTTTATACTGAACAAACTGTGTGCTATTGCCCTACACCAACCCTACACCTAAACTTAGCCCTCACAGGAGACTTTGTGCATTTTTAGATTTTCAAAAAAACACCATTTAGTATGTTTTTTTTTTTTAAGCCTTTTGAATAAATAAGCTTTCCATTGATGTATGGTTTGTTATATATATTTGGCTGAGATACAACTATTTGAAAATCCGGAATCTGAGGGTGCAAAAAAATCAAAATATTGAGAAAATCACCTTTAAAGTTGTCCAAATGAAGTTCTTAGCCATGCATATTACTAATCAAAAATGAAGTTTTGATATATTTACAGTAAGAAGTTTACAAAATATCTTCATGGAACATGATCTCTACTTAATATCTTAATGATGTTTGGCGTAAAAGAAAAATCGATAATTTTGACCTATATAATGTATTTTTGGCTATTGCTACAAATATACCCCAGCGACTTAAGAATGGTTTTGTGGTCCAGGGTCACATATGTCCTCTCTGTCTTTTTCTGGCAGTCTGGTTATCTCATCTTACCTCTCAGTCTTTTTCCATTTGGTGTTCAGAGTGAATTCTTTGGCCATTTCTCACACTGGTGTGTCTGTTGGTGTAACTGAGGAGACAGAGCCTCTCCTCAGGCAAAATCTCTCGTGTTGGTCTGGCCCTCTGCAGCACACCGCCAGCTCTCCTTTGTGATGCGCCGCATGAGATACTGTTTCTCTTTGAGAGTTGTGGAGTGGCTTTCTGAGAGCATGTATCTTCTCCAAGCAATAGCGCACTGCTCATTAGTTTCTCATTCAGCTAGTTCGTTATTCCCTATTTAGTCTAATTTGATAAGTGACAGTGACAAATGTGTCATGAAACACTCTGTGGGGCAAATTTACTACAAAACGTTAGTACGTGGCATTTTACCGCAAAATAAATCTGCGTCTTTCTTGCATGCTACCTGCAGCATAATCTGTTTACTTGTTTCATAAAATCATTTCAGTCTGTGTTTTAGGAAAAACATACCCTCCTAAGCAATTGTAACTTGTTATAGAATGCACCAAACCTGAAAGATTTAATTGTTATACAAATTCATTTTAATGCAAGTTGTGGCAAAACCAAAATTAACCTGAAAATCTAAAAGAAACCCCCTGAAAAATCATAATCAGAATGAGCTTTATTGGCCAGGTATGTTTACACATACGAGGAATTTGTTTTAGTGACAGAAGCTCTACAGTGCAACAGAAAGACAGCAACAGGACAGGAAGAAACTGTTTCTGTGTCTGGTCGTTCTGGTGCTCAGAGCTCTGTAGCGTCGACCAGACGGTAACAGTTCAAAGAGGGAGTGTGCTGGATGTGAGGGGTCCAGAGTGATTTTACCAGCCCTTTTGCTCACTCTGGATAAGTACAGTTCTTGGAGACTGGGGAGGGTTGTACCAATGATTCGCTCAGCAGTCCGGACTACCCTCCGTAGTCTTCTGAGGTCAGATTTGGTAGCTGAGCTGAACCAGACAGTTATTGAAGTGCAGAGGATGGATTCAATGATGGCGGAGTAGAACTGTTTCAGCAGCTCCTGTGGCAGATTGAACTTCCTCAGCTGGCGAAGGAAGTACAACCTCTGCTGGGCCTTTTTCACAATAGAGTCAATGTGATTGTTCCACTTCAGGTCCTGAGAAATTGTGGTGCCCAGGAATCTGAATGACTCCACTGTTGTTACAGTGCTGTTCATGATGGTGAGTGGGGGGAGTGCAGGGGGGTTTCTCCTGAATGAAAAATTAAACATTTGATAATCGATTATGATAGAACAAAACACTGTGAAATATTATTACAATGTAACTTTTTTTTTTATTTGAATATATTTTTAAAAAGTAATTTATTCCTGTGATTGCAAAGCTGAGTTTTAGCATCATTACTCCAGTCTTCAGTGTCACATGATCCTTCAGAAATCATTATAATATGCTGACTTACTGCTCAAGAAACATTTCTTATTATTATCCATGTTGAAAACAGTTGTGCTGCTTCATATTTTTGTGAAAACCGTGATGCATTTTTTGAGAATTCTTTGATGAATAGAAACTTCAAAAGAACAGTGTTTATTAAAAATGTCACTTTTGATCAATTTAATGCGTCTTTCCTGAAGTCTTACTGACTGCAAACATTTGAATAGTAGTATTATGCTAGAAAATACAGTATATAATGAGATATAGCTTATGCTTTGGAATGTATAGTAACTGTTTTCCTAAATTAATATTCTGCAATGTTTTTTGCAAAACAATAGAAGTCCGCCATACTGTTTCTTGCTCTTTGTAGCTCCTGTCACTCTGAATATCCTTCTGAAGTATTTCAGCGTTAGGAATGAGCAGCTAAAATTTATTTTTAACAATCCATGATCATCACGCTCATCACCAGTTTGCACGGTGCATTTCAGCGCCAATTGTTTTGTGAACCTGTCAAAATCAAATACTATTGCAAAGAGGCTGTTATTGAAGGCAGCCTGGGGCGGTGCAAACTGTGTTAGACTTGACAGCAAACATGCAGCTCTCGAGTAAAAGTGCAGCAAAGTGCCGTTACTTGTGTCACGTGTGCAGAGGGTGTTTAGTGAAAGTGACGTGACATACAGCCAAGTATGGTGACCCATACTCGGAATTCGTGCTCTGCATTTAACCCATCCAAAGTGCACACACACAGCAGTGAACACACACACACCGTGAACATACACCCGGAGCAGTGGGCGTTTATGTAGACTTCTTAAAGGTACAGCGACAAAAAAATGACCTGTCATTTGTAAAGGTGAAAGATAAGGTTATAAAAATTATAAATGATAAAAAAGGTTATAAAAAAGAAAGATTGATATTATAAAGTGGACTTGAGAGAAAGTGACCCAAACTTGAAATACAGCCAGCGGAGGCTGTTTAGCTGTGCATTTTATCGCTGGCAATAAATGTTAGACATAAGCTTTTATTTCCCAGCTGTCGAACAGTCTAAAAATAAACTTTTTGATTAACACATTTCTGTTTTATTTCTGAATTTGTTGAAGTTTAAAAGAAGAATTAATTATGAATAATTCCCCCCCCAAAAATGAAGAATTACTCTTTGATGTTTATGGAAAATTAGCAGGCTTGAGCCAATCCAAATTAAAATAAAATGACACAGAATTTCCACTGGATGCCAATTTAAGCATCCTCTTCTATTGTCCTTAGGTTACTCTGTTCTTGGCCTAGTTACTCCCTTTTTTTCTCTTTACCTTATTCAGTAAGTTATGAGAAGAGCCTGAAACGGCAGGGTATAGGAAAAAGAATTGGAAGAAGAGAGAGCCTCCGGTGTTTGCAAGCACAAAGCTGCTTTATGGAGCTATTAACAAAAGGAGAGGAGAGGAATAAAGAGCAGCCTAAGGTGCCACTCATATCCCTTCTCCACCAGAATGCAGCCGGATGCAGGTGCTCGCCCGGGGGATCGGCGGACCTCATGTAGCACCGGCCTGTGATTAAACTGACTTCAGAGGCCGACTAAGATGTAACTGGCTGTTATTACGTAACCTGCTCACAACCTGCTGCATCACAGTCTTTGTTTACAAGTCTTTTGGGTGCAGTTTACGCTGCGTCAGAGAGCTGTGAATGCATTAGTTTCTACTGAGACGGTTTGTCGCAAAAAATTAAAGCGTTTGCGGAAGAGGTGTTGCATTTTGCGAAAGAAAGTCTGGGATAGTTTAACATACTGTGATAGAGGCGTTCGTAGAACAATGAGTATTTAAGACAAATGTACTCTGATCGTTCACTTGCGATTTCTAATATTTTGGCTTAGATTTAAATGTAATATTATAAAGTTTTACATATTAAATGTATACTATAAGGTTTTTATTTTTTAACTTCATTTGAAAAGTTAAAAATTGCTAAGATTTTTTAAACATTTTAAAAAAAGAATCTTTTATGCTCACTGAGGCTACATTTATTTGATTTAAAATATAGTAAAACAGTAATATTGAAAATGGATTTTCTGTAATATATTTTAAAATATAATTTATTCCCGTGATGGCAAAACTGAATTTTCAGAAATCATTCTGATATGGCGATTTACTGCTTTAAAAAAATTCTTATTATTATCAATGTTAAAAATGGATGTTGCTTAATATTTTAATGTGGATTTTTTAAAAATTGTTTGATTGATTAGAAAGTTCAAAAGAACAACATTTATTTGAGAGAGAAATCCTTTGTAACATTTATAAATGTCTTTTCTGTCAGTTTTGATCAGTTTCATGAGTCTCAAAATATGTAAAAATATTATTGTATTATTTTTAGTGCTGTCAAATAATTAATTGCGATTATTCGCATCCAAAATAAAAGTTTTTGTTTACATAATATATGTATGTTTACTGTGTATATTTATTATGTATAAATACACACACAAACAGTATATATTTTGAACATGTATATAGATTTATATATTCATATTCTTATATTTTATATTATATATAAATATATTTAATATATAAACATTACATTTTTCTTAAATATATACATGCACGTGTTTGTATTTATATATACATAATAAATATGCACAGTAAACACATATATTATTTACACAAAAACCTTTATTTTGGATGCGATTAATCATTTGACAGCACTAATTATTTTATTAAAATAAAACTCAAAACAATTAACTCAATTTACATTTGATATTTGCAAATAGTTTTCTTTCACATGGACAAGGAAAATAATGTGGCTGGAAAAGGAGCATCTCTTCTTTCATTCTCCTCCATTCTTTATCCTTATTTTATGGATCTGGAACAAGTTAACCCATTTTAACCTTGCCAGTGGATATTCACATATCTGTAACCAGTGCCCTTGTTCCGGTTCCCTCTTCTTGTGGCATTTAAACAGTTGCTCTCCCAGGAAAATGTAAAGTTTTTAATATTATTTGCTCTTAAGTTAGAGTCAAGTCTCCGCAGACACTTGACTCTGGCATTTCAGTTTGCTGGGTCTAATGTAAATGTCCTTCAAATGACAGTAGAGCCTGGTGGCATTTCCTAGCACACACACGAACAGAGCCGAGAAATGTCATCTTTTATTTTTGGCCTTTTATTCGCAAGAAATGCCACCCTCGGATGTCTTTTGAGGATTTTGCTGCTAAACAACCCACCTCTGAAATTAGGTCCAAACGTGTACAGTTTATATTTGATATTTTTTGAGCAAACACACTCACGCAGGCTTAAACACACAGAATTTGCATTTTTATCTTGGTTTAGAGGTGAAAAAGCAGACATCCATTAATAGTTCATCCCAAAATGGAAATACTGTCATCATGTTCAAATCCATATGACTGTTTTTCTTCTGCTGAACACAACAAAGATACTTTTTTAGCATGCATTTAGAAGATTCTTTTGTCCAAAGCGACTAACTTGGCATTCACATGCACATTTAATCAGTTAATTTTTATTGGTTTTATATTTTAGTCATTTGTAAAGGTCAAAGACAAGGATGTAAAAAAAGAAAGTTTGACTGATATTATGAGTAGACTTGAGAGAAAGTGACCCATTTAAACAACTTGAAATACAGCCAGCAGAAGCTGTTTAGCTGTGCATTTTATTGCTGGCAATAAATGTAGACATCAGCTTTTATTTCCCAGCTGTCGAACAGTCTAAAAATAAACTTTTTGATTAAAATGTTTTGTTTTATTTCTGAATTATTTGAAGTTTAAAAGAATTATGAATAATTCCCCTGTAATAATGAAAAATTACTTTTTGATGTTCATGAAAAACTATACCCTTTTATACCCTTTTTGAAGTTTTAGTCAGTCCCAGATCACGATATGCTTTTAGAACAGCTTGAACATTCTGCAAAATATCTGCTTCTCATTCAGGAACTCGAGCTGCGTCTGCAAACGCTAGGGGAACGCCTTCAGCGATACCATGCTCTGAATCATGTGTGTAATCAGTCCAATCGATGGGTGAGATGTCACAGGCGGGTGACGTAACGACCAGGAAGCTTAAAAGCACGTGAGGTGCAACCGGCGTTAGCTTTCTGTCATTCACCAAAGCTCTCTGTGTGTGTCAGTCACGATCTATGTTCTGTGAGTCTTATTTACAGTTGTTTGTCAAGTTACAAGTCCAGCAACATATAAAGCTCCATTATGTCTAAAGCCTAGGCAAAGACAAAATATAAGGGCAAAAGTAGATCACGTTACAGATTGTGTGTTCCTCCCTGCCCACGCTGCTTCGGAGCAAAGCACGGAGAGTCGACTCTCGAGGGGGCTGACTGCCCACATTGTGTGTGGCTTCCACTGCGTACGCTTTGTTCCCCGAAGGCTCTCTTTGAGGAGGGAGCCTTCACCAGCGTTCCAGATGGATCAGGTGGTGGGATTGAAGACGGGCGAGCCCCTATCTTCTTCCTTTCCCATCAGATCCAGCACCCGCTCTCTGGGATCGGAAGCCCACCCCACGGTTTCTTTCCCTCGGAACGAGGGCTCGACGCTGCGCCTGTCTTCCTCCGAGGAAGTGGACGTGGAAGACGTCGATGAGCTTTCGTAAAGAACAGTTGTACAAGCATATTGTTTGCACAAGCATATTGTGAACGAATATCATTATGAGCAACATGTCTGGGGAGCGGAGCTCGCGCAGTCAGCTCTCGAGAACAGGAGGGAGAGGGGCTGATTGTGCTTTACCCCGCTGCAATACGTTCCGCTCCCGCTGGGCACGCTCCGATGAGTGTGTCCGTGCATGTGATCTCGCGGTTCCGGTCCCGCTGCTGCTGAGGCACGGCGGCGATTGAGATTGTGGGGATCGCACATGGATCTGGCGGACAGGTTGGAGACGGACTCGCCCTATCTCCACCTGCATTCCACAGATCTAGCGTTCTCTCTGGGTTCGGAAGCCCACGCTGCGGTTCTTCCCACTTTGAGTGAGAGCGTGCTGCTGCAGCTATCTTTCTCTGAGGAGATTGATATTGTTTTATATCTGAGTGGCTCGCATGTTGCTGAGGCAACGCGTGCAATACGGTCATTCTTAGTTCTTTATATGAATATTTTCACATCAGACCATGTTTACTTGTCTGGTTGTTTGGCTGTATTTAACTTTGAGGAATTTGATGTATTTCATCTGACTATGAGAAGTTATATATATATATATATATATATATATATATATATATATATATAGAGTGGTGTGAAAGTGTGGGCCCCATTCCTGATTTATTATTTTTTTGCATGTTTGTCACACTTTAATGTTTCAGATCATCAAACAAATTTTAATATTAATCAAAGATAACAAAAGTAAACACTACATGCAGTTTTTGAATGAAATTGTTTATTATGAAAACAAATTCCAAACCCACATGGCCCTGTGTGAAAAAGTGCTTGCCCCCTAAACCTAATAACTGGTTTGGCCACCCTTAGCAGCAACAACTGCAATCAAGCATTTGCGATAACTTGCAATGAGTCTGTTACAGCGCTGTGGAGGAATTTTGGCCCACTCATCTTGGCAGAATTGTTGTAATTTAGCCACATTGGAGGGTTTTCGAGCATGAACCACCTTTTTAAGGTCATGCCACAGCATCTGAATAGGATTAAGTTCAGGACTTTGACTAGGCCACTCCAAAGTCTTCATTTTGTTTTTCTTCAGCCATTCAGAGGTGGATTTGCTGGTGTGCTTTGGATCATTGTCCTGCTGCAGAACCCAAGTTCGCTTCAGCTTGAGGTCACGAACAGATGGCCAGATATTGTCCTTCAGGATTTTTTGGTAGACAGCTGAATTCATGGTTCCATTTATCACAGCAAGTCTTCCAGGTCCTGAAGCAGCAAAACAGCCCCAGACCATCACACTACCACCACCATATTTGACTGCTGGTATGATGTTCTTTTTCTGAAATGCTGTGTTACTTTTACGCCAGATGTAATGGGACACACACCTTCCAGAAAGTTCAACTTTTGTCTCGTCAGTCCACAGAGTATTTTCCCAAAAGTCTTGGGGATCATCAAGATGTTTTCTGGCAAAACTGAGATGAGCCTTTATGTTCTTTTTGCTCAGCAGCGGTTTTTGTCTTGGAACTCTGCCATGCAGGCCATTTTTGCCCAGTCTCTTTCTTATGGTGGAGTCATGGACACTGACCTTAACTGAGGCAAGTGAGGCCTGCAGTTCTTTAGATGTTGTTTTGGGGTCTTTTGTGACCTCTTGGATGAGTCGTCGCTGCGCTTTTGGAGTAACACTCCTGGGAAGGAAGGTTCACCACTGTTCCATGTTTTCGCCATTTGTGGATAATGGCTCTCACTGTGGTTCGCTGGAGTCCCAAAGCTTTAGAAATGGCTTTATAACCTTTTCCAGACTGATAGATCTCAGTTACTTTCTTTCTCATTTGTTCCTGAATTTCTTATTATGTTTTAACGGGGGGGGGGGGGGGGGGGGGGGGCAAACACTTTTTCACACAGGGCCATGTGGGTTTGGATTTTGTTTTCCCTTCATAAAAAAAACCCCTTCATTTAAAAACTGCATGTTGTTTTTACTTGTGTTATCTTTGATTAATATTTAAATTTGTTTGATGATCTGAAACATTAAAGTGTGACAAACATGCAAAAAAATCAGGAAGGGGGCCAACACTTTTTCACACCACTGTATATATACACTGAACAAAATTATAAATGCAACACTTTTGTTTTTGCCCCCATTTTTCATGAGCTGAACTCAACAATCTAAGACTTTTTCTTAGTACACACAAGGCCTATTTCTCTCAAATATTGTTCACAATTCTGTCTAAATCGGTGTTAGTGAGCACTTCTCCTTTGCCAAGATAAACCATCCAGCTCACAGGTGTGGCATATCAAGATGCTGATTAGACAGCATGATTATTGCACAGGTGTGCCTTAGGCTGGCCACAATAAAAGACCACTCTAAAATGTGCAGTTTTATCACACAGCACAATGCCACAGATGTTACAAGTTTTGAGGGAGCTTGCAATTGGCATGCTGACTGCAGGAATGTCCACCAGAACTGCAGTTAGTCATCGTAACCGACTTGAGTGAGCAAATGCTCACATTCGATGGCGTCTGGCACTTTGGAGAGGTGTTCTCTTCACGGATGAATCCCGGTTTTCACTGCACAGAGCAGATGGCAGACAGCGTGTATGGTGTCGTGTGGGTGAGCGGTTTGCTGATGTCAACGTTGTGGATTGAGTGGCCCATGGTGGCGGTGGGGTTATGGTATGGGCAGGTGTATGTTATGGACAACGAACACAGGTGCATTTTATTGATGGCATTTTGAATGCACAGAGATACTGTGATGAGATCCTGAGGCCCATTGTTGTGCCATCCATCCACGACCATCACCTCATGTTGCAGCATGATAATGCACGGCCCTATGTTGCAAGGATCTGTACACAATTCCTGGAAGCTGAAAACATCCCAGTTCTTGCATGGCCAGCATACTCACTGGACATGTCACCCATTGAGCATGTTTGGGATGCTCTGGATCAGCGTGTTCCAATTCCTGCCAATATCCAGCAACTTCGCACAGCCATTGAAGAGACGTGGAGCAACATTCCACAGGCAACAATCAACAAGCTGATCAGATGTGTTGCACTGCGTGAGGCAAATGGTGGTCACACAAGATACTGACTGGTTTTCTGACCCCCCTGCACTCCTCCAATACAGTAAAACTGCACATTTTAGAGTGGCCTTTTATTGTGGCCAGCCCAAGGCACACCTGTGCAATAATCATGCTGTCTAATCAGCATCTTGATATGCCACACCTATGAGGTGAATGGATTATCTCGGAGAAGTGCTCACTAACACAGATTTAGACAGATTAGTGAACAATATTTGAGAGAAATAGGCCTTTTGTGTACATAGAAAAAGTCTTAGATCTTTGAGTTCAGCTCATGAAAAATTGGGGCAAAAACAAAGGTGTTGCGTTTATAATTTTGTTCAGTGTATATGTGTATATATATATATATATATATATATATATATATATATATATATATATATATATATATATATATATATATATATATATATATATGATATACAGGAGCCTCTTGGGATAATTTCTCAAGTGAGAGCATGATGTTTACCTCTCTTCCTCCGAGGTTGAGGTGGTCAGCAGGGGCTGCTGGGCGGGAGCAGCTCCAGTCGTGTTCCAGCTCCTCATTCAGGGAACGTCACTTCTCGTACTCCCCAGAATTCTGGGGAAGAGCTGTGTACACCGCATCACACGTTGCCCGTCTCTCCTCAGTGCCCTCAGGAGATCGGTCTGCCGACCCTGCCAGTTTTCCAGAGCGCAGCAGTCTCCATCGAGTGCTTTTCTCAGTCTCTTCCGCCCGGAAAGGTAGCAGAGCTGAGAGGCTCGCCACTCCTTCGGGGATCTCTAGAGCAGCTAGATCGGCTGTCTCCTGCCGGTCCTCTGCTTCAGGGCACTGAGCTAGCTGCTCTAAGTACACCAGAGACCAGTCTCGAGAGACTGGTTCCCTTAGTAGGTCACCTGGCGGTGTGGAAGCCCCTGCCAGGCGTGTCTCATTGGGTCCTTCCTGGGCAGACTCTGGTTCTATCAGTCTATCAAGTCTTCCTAGGAGATGACGTGGGTCTGAGGACCATCGTTTTCAATAGGAGACTTCAGAAGCAGTCCTGATGCCCATGGCCCAGGACTTTTGAGGGCAGGCCCCTCTGTGGAAGAACGGGGTACACCGCATTGCACGGTGCCTGTCTCTCCTCAGTGCCCTCAGGAGATCGGTCTGCCAACCCTGCCAGTGTTCCAGGGCGCAGCGGTCTTCTGTTCTCTTGCCATAGCTGTGCTTTTCCACACTAGGCATGGATTTGTCAGTCTGGCAGCGTGGACATCTCATTCCCCTAGCGTTTTCTGACGCAGCTCGAGTTCCTGAAGGGGTACGTCCCAGGTTACGTATGTAACCATGGTTCCCCGAGGGAACAATACGCTGCATCTCAGGGCCATACTTCCGGCATCCCTACTAGAGCTTACTTCATTCCTAGAAGCTAATACCGGTTGCACCTCATGTGCTTTTAAGCTTCCTGGTCGTTACGTCACCCACCCGTGACGTCTCACCCATCGATTGGACTGATTACACATATGATTCAGAGCTTGGTATCGCTGAAGGCATTCCCCTAGCATTTTCCAACGCAGCGTCTCGTTCCCTCGGGGAACCATGGTTACATACGTAACGTGGGACGTTTTGTGTTCAGCTGAATAAAGTCATACATGTTTGGTACAACATTAGGATGAGTGAATGTTGACAGGGCTGAGCAACCAAAGGGTGAAAATATGGTATATTTTAAAGAATATTTCACTGCAGACACGCAGTTTTCAAAAGTGGCGAATGCTTTAGAGACTGAATCTCATTTTATGCAGTCTGTGCACACTTTCCACCTCTGTGTTACCGACTCCCTTGTGAATGGAGCAATCTGTGACTACACTATGCTTGAATAACACTAAATAACACAAGATTTCTCTATGATATGATGTAATGTGTCCTTGTTCTACACCGTTTGACTAATAAGTACATCTCTCTGTGTGGTGTGTTTCCAAACCATTTTCACAGGAATTATGTTAAAGCATGTGCTTTTTTATCTTTTAAAGCCTCGCGAATGGCCAAAACCCCCCCCCCCCCTTATTTTGGCTATCTTTCCATATAATCCATCCAGATTCTCAGTTCCAGATTCAGAATCCAACTTTCCAAATCTCATCTATGGGAGATCAGTTCTATTTACAGTTTCGAATGGAGTGCACTTGTTTTAAAAGGAAATGCTGAAATGCAGCCTGGGAATCCAATTTAAATTTTGCTCAATCTGAGGCTGTGTTTAGACAGACACAAAGTTTGCAGTGAAGGGGATTGTGGGTGTAGGATATTCTCACTGTCTCTAATTGTATTTGTTTTACTGGAAGGTACCACCCGGCTGCCCAGAGATGGGGAGGTTCCAGGAGTGGACTATAATTTCATCAGTGTGGGGGATTTTCGCATCCTCGAAGAGAGTGGGTTGCTGCTGGAGAGTGGAACATATGATGGTATGAAACACTGTCTCTATACTGATATTCTTTATACAAACAGACATGAATGATATCTCAAATCATGTGACTTGTCGAGAAGAGGCGTGCTGTTTCTATTTATGGTTTTCACCTGGCAGGTGAAATTCACATCGAATGCAATGAAGCTTTTCGTTTTGAGACCATGAAATCCAAGTTTAACCGAAAACTTAAACTCTACTCTTATGCTGCCTGTAAAACACTGACATTTCTGGAAATGCACCTCTAGTGTTAAGATCTGATAGTCATGTTGTTTACTTGACTGAAGTAAACTCTGTCACCAGCACCTCGAAGCATTTATCTTGTCCAAAAAGAATTCCATGACAGTGCAGCCTCATAAATGAACTATGGATTTAGCCTCCAAATCTCACAGGCAGTGAACACAGGTTTACACCATGCAAACATGCTTTGCAGAGCTTGAGGTAAACCGCTGAGAAAGGACACATAAGGAAGACAAAAAATGACAGTCTTTCTGCAAATATTTTTCTGCAAAATATTTTTTTTTCTCAACAAACGTTCTATGAAAGGTGCTAAAAAGCAATACCTAGCTCCTTTTCATGCTAAGATACTATAATTAGACAGTAGTTTATTTTGTGTGTCTGTGTGTTTGTATACTGTATGTAAACTCTCAGAAAAAGGTACAAAAGCTGTACTGTTTACAGTAGGTACTTATATGTACACTTGAGGTTCAAATGTGTAACGTTAAGGTTCTAATATGCATCTTTTATGGGTAAATAAGGTACAAAGGTGTGTAGTTGTTTTTTTACTAACCATTTGTTCATTTTTTATAATATATAAATTGTTCATGATGTGTAAATGTGTAAACATATGTAAACATAAATTATTTACAAAATGTGTGTACGCGCACACACACACACACACACACACACACACACACACTTATGCGCATGTACTGACTTTTGAAGTTTGAGGTCAGTAGAAAAAAAATATTCTTTTATTTAGCAAGGAGGCATTCAATTGATCTTAAGTGACAGTGAATACATTTAGAATTATTTATATTTCAAATAAATTCTGTTCTTTTGATCTTTCTGTTCATCAAAGCATCCTTGAAAAGAAAGTATCACTCTTTCTACTTGAATATTAAGCAGCCCAACTGTTTTCAACATTGCTAATAATGATAAATGTTTCTTGAGCAGCAAATCAGCATATTAGCATGATTTCTGAAGGATCATTTGACACTGAAGACTGGAGTAATGATGCTGAAAGTTCAGCTTTGCATCACAGGAATAAATAATATTTTAAAATATATTCAAATAGAATGCAGTTTTTAAAATTGTAATAATATTTGACAATATTACCCTTTTTACTGTATTTTTGATCAAATAAATGCAGCCTTGGTGAGCACAAGAGACTCTTTCGAATGCTATATATAATTTTTTTTTCCAGATTATTAATGAATTCATTAATGAAGCACAAAAAAGCTTTGTGTGTTTATCCTCCCCTCTGAAGTCTGGTGGGTTTGGATGTCTCTGTCCTGAGAGACAGATAGCGTGCCAGGCGAGTGCATTCTCTGTGGCCCCATGTCGACAATGGGACCGGATTCATGCCAGGCAAAGCCTGCTGGGACAGGGAGCCATGCAAGTAGGAAATGCCCATATGTGCTCTGCTCGCAAAGAGGGAGACGTTCTGATCATAGGACATACACGCGTGCATGCTAACACACAGACGTACACAAATCCCAGCAAACTGTTCCTTAAAGGAATAGTTCACCATCGGGAAGGCACAATCCGGTTTAACTAAATATTTACTACAACGATATTACATTTTTATCCTTGATACAGCATTATATGATTTACAACATTTAATGTATCTGTGTGGTCATGCTTGAGCAATAGCAAACAGATGCTAGGCATTTCTGATTCCCCCATTCCAGTAGTGTGGATACATTTACAACCCTCAAGGCAGCTTTTAATGTAATCCTGTCTAAGCAAGCTTGGTTGAATTAAGAGTTGATCCTGATCAATAAAGATTTAGCGCTCGTTGAAAGCACACAGACATAAAGAATCTCAATGGGGGCGATCTGTAAACATGAATAGACTGTGGCACAATTCACTGTACTTACTACCTGTTGAGTCACATATCAACATCATTTTTAGACTAGTCCAGTGAATGGATAGAAGTCCTGTGCTCACTTGAAATAATTCTCACTGAATGACAGGTTAAAGAAAGATAATCTTTGATTCTGTAAATAGTAAATACATAATAAAGATACAGTATTTATTATGTAGGATAATGAAAAGTCTATAGGGCTGTTAAGTTGTTTGAATTGTGACATAAGTTATAGATGGGGGAAAAATCTAGACACATTTAAAATAAGAATAAGAATAAGAAAATACCAAATTAAAATAAAAAATAAACATGCCCCTCTGAGGTCCGACGCTAAAGTGCCCTTTTGGTCCGGTAACCCAGGTCTGCGATTTCTGCCGAGGGTAGGGGTGTGCGATATGAAGATTTTTGATCGTGGACGATAAAAATGTCTCCATCAACTCATATCTGCTTTTGAAGAGATAGCGTAGTATCGTGCAACAGCGTACATTCTATCAGCTGCAGTTCTGGCGCCGCCGTATCAATATACTGTACAACGCCACATACATTCACTTCAGTGTTAACTCAGCGGTAGAGTTACACTCACGGGACACTGCACTTATTTAAAATCACAAAAGTACATTATCTGCATCTGCTTTAAAGCCTTACTGGTTAAACATTTCATTCGTGTGCTGTTCTGACGAGTGCCTTTTCTGAGCAAATACACCCAAAGCGCGCTAAGTAAAAAGCCCGTCAAACAGCGCCTGATTAATGAACTAAGTTATGTTTAGTGCTAATACTGTCAAAACACACAAGGTTTATGTATAGACTCAGTTGGTTATGTCTAAAATGAAAGTAAACACCTGAGAGAAACGGATGCGTGCCAGTAGGCTAAACATGCTGCCGACTGTAATTAAAGGGATAGTTCACCATAAAATTAAATTTCTGTCATTATTTTTTCCCTCACATGTTGTCCCAAACCTGTATTAATTTATTTCTTGTGCTGAACACAAAAGAAGATATTTTGAAGAATCTGGGTAACCAAACAGTTGCTGGTCCACCTTGACTTTAACAGTAGGAGAAAAAAAAAGTCACTGTGGACCAGCAACTGTTAGGTTTTCCACATTCTTCAAAATAGCATTTATGTTTTGCAGAAAAAGGAAACTCATTCACGTTTAAAACAACTTTTGAGTGAGTAAATGAAGGTATATATATAAAACACAATTTTTGGGGTGAATTATTCCTTTAATGTTAATAAAACACCAAACACAAAGAGAAAAATCACTCGCTACTCTTGACTGAAAAACTTTAATACAGTTGCTTTAATAGGAATCAGTCTATCTAGTGTTTTATTTTTATATTTGTTCATACAGTTTCTTGAATGCTCCTGCTAAATACACCTATTGTAGCCTACCTGAAAATAAAACACGGTTTATTTTATTTTTATATAATTTTTTATTTATAATGTGTATCTTTGCTCTCATTTTTTAATAACGAAGATAAAATAATGTCGACAGTTTTTATCTTCACCCGCTTTGGCCTAAATATCCACCATTATTTTTTATATTTTGTTACCTTGAAAGGCTTTGTCTTTATAATAGGGAAATTAATTTGGCTGTAATGCTCAATCAAATAGCAAGATAGAAAAACCAACATGACAAAGAATCGTGATAAAATCATGAATCGTGATATTTCTAAAAATGTTTTTTGATATTTTTGCCATATCGCCCACCCTAGCCGAGGGGGACCAAACCCACAAAACAGAAATTCCCCCAAATACACATTTTTGTAAGTGAATTTGCTGAATAGTGGGTGCCATTTTGGACCTCTTATCTTGTGTAAAGCCCATAAATCTCTGCAATCTCTCCACATTCCATCATTTGATCTAATTTAATGTTTTAGCTGCGCTTTATGTGCACCGAAATATTTTTGACAACGTTAAGAGAACGCTGGGACAACATTTCCCTCGTGGTGGGATTATACGGCTCTCTACAGATTACTGGCGACAGATAACACTGTAAATCTGCTCTGATACTGAGTGTAGAGCATACCTTCTGATTCAATCATGGTTAGCTGAGTGCATATGTGGTGATTACAGCGTCATGCAACAACTCTAATTAGCCAAGCACTTACCTAGCATTTATTACAAACCATGTTGTATATAATAAAGTGTGTGTTTATCTGTGATTGAAGAAGTCTTCATCTCATTGCTGGAGAAGTTGTTCAGTACACTAAAATAAATAGTTTTCGAAGTTGTAAGTCTGACATCAAGTAACATTACATTATGTTGCAACTCTTCTAGTATGGAAAGTCTCCTGTGCTCACCAAGGCTGCATTTATTTGATCAAAAATACAGTAGAACAGTAATATTGTCAAATGTGATAAAAAAAACTCTTCTCTATTTGAATAGGCTTCATTTGAAAATGCAGTTTATTCCTGTGATGGCAAAGCTGAATTTTCAGCATCATTACTCCAGTATTTAGTGTTACATGATCCTTCAGCAATCATTCTAATATGCAGACTTGTTGCACAAGAAACATTTTTCATTTTCATCCGTTGAAAACAGTTGTGCTGCTTTGTAGGTTTATTTGCCTCTTTATGTCATATCAACAAGGTCAAACTGTGGTTAGTTGGGTTAAATGTTGTTGGGTAGAATAAGCTGCAAACTGGACTGGAATTTATGCCGATGTTCAAACGTCTTTCTCAGTGAGACTATAGTTTTGGAAACATGGTGTTTTTGCGTGATGATGCACAAAATGTGTTACAAATGTTATGGTAGCAGCACAAAATGATAGCAGGAGATCTCATTTGTATAATGAAGAGAGACAGAGAGGGATGGAGTGAATATTCATCACTGCATATTCATGAGAGGTGAGCGAAGTTGTCGACAGTAGATAATTGCTTGTGAAAAAGCCTATTCCCACACGGTTTCGGTTTCTGTTTGCTAATTAAACACTTTAGAATTTACAATCTAAAAAGGAGAGGATTAATCTTTCGACTGATTACAAGGATTATATTTTACATTGGCAAAAGATGAATATGTGACCTTTAAAAAGCTGTTTTTTTCATGCACAGACATTAATGATGTCTAGGGGCAGCATATTTATTTTCAGGATGAAGGGAGCGAACAAAAAAAACAACAAATTTGGATCATTTAAATTAATCTGTTTATAATTGGTGAAGGTTGAACGGTTGATTTGAAAAAACGTCTTTCCATTGGTTGAATCTAATCATACTGAAAGTGATTTCTTTAGTCGTCTTTAAGGGGAATAATGAAACATAACCCTTCAACCCATACAAACACACACACACACATTGACATGTACCACCAAATTAGAAATTCATTTGAATACATTATGCTGCTCCACTGATTGGCTGTACCATTGTTTCTGATGCATATTAATGAACTGATTTTTGCATGAGAAGATAGTGGGAAAGGTTTCATTACTGAATCCAGTGGTGAGTGTAATTACTTTCAAGGCACCACCGAATGGAAAGAGTATAACATTTCACACTGCATATTGGATAGTCGGCACCTAGATCTCCGTTTTTGAGAAAGCTGAGACTGATGAAGAAAGCGAAGGTAGCGATAAAGAGATAAATTTGCAGCCAGCTCCTGTCTCAATGTTCCAGAATCAGCTGTTTCATCAAACTGTAGAGGTTTGTGAATTGTTAAATCAAAGCTAATGTAGCAAAAATGTTGAAGCACTACTTTTATGATTTATTCAAAGGTATCACAAATCAAAAGCGTTTTTTGTCTTTAAACAAGGCACTCTTCATTTTTCTCAGGTAACTTCTATGGCACTCCCAAACCTCCTGCGGAGCCCAATTTGGTTCAGCCTGACCTGGTCGACCAGGTTTTGTTTGAGGAGGATTATGGCACCGAAGTCCAACGAAAGCGAACAACCTCCGTCAGCAAGATGGACCGCAAGGACAGTGTGGTCCCTGAGGAAGAAGAGGATGAGGAACGGCCACAGCTCCCAAATGGCATCCCAGGTCAGTGGACAGACTTTAATTTGTGTGTTTTTGTCAACCAAAATGTGAATAATTGCATTCTAAAAATTCCCACCCATGTTGACAGAGACTGTGGGTCATTACATTTTTTTTCTTTCTTTTTTTAAACTTGAAATATGTATCTTGGGACTTTGGCCCAGTGTTATTTTAGTATTATTTATATACTATTACAGTATTTATTCATATTTTGAGTTAGCTTTATTTAAAATTTCTGCTTTTATTAATTTTTTTACTTTAAATTTTAGGAATTTGCTTGTTGTTTATTGCTCATTTTTTATTTTATTTTCCTATTTATCTTTAATTTTATTTTTATTTCAGTTTTAGTTTGAGTCATTTTAGTATTTCAACTTAAATGTATTTTTCAGATAGCTGCCAAATCAATATTTTTCAATTTTTTAAGTTTAAGCGTTTCATCATTTATATTTAAATAATTTAATTTTAAAAAATGGTAATTTTACTTCAGTTGCTGTGTTCCTGTCAGTTCTTTATTAGTAGTCATACTGCAGTACTGAGACCCAAAATTTTTGCAACTGTCAGAACTTCTTTGGAGGTTAAGATTCATCGCAAAGCCAATTAATTGGCCGTTGGGGAGCATGTCAAATGAAGTGATCAAAGGCTGCCGATATTTCCCCACAAGAAAGAAGTCTTTAATATTCCTGAAATTTGTCTCAGACAGCAAATCTTTGCTAAAATCGCTGTGTGCTTGAGGCTTTAACCTGCAGTCTGCTTCACTCATGTGCAAGTGATCAGTCTGAGGCCTTACATGATCTCTCAGAGAGGAACCCTGTCCTTTACTCAAGGAGAAATCAGCACCGAGAGGCAAGCTTTGCTTAAAAAAGAGCCAAACCCCCTGCTCACATGCTCTCATTAGTTCACAGTATAACCTTAAAATCCTTTTGAGATCTGCAGTTATGCTTTCAAGGCTTGAGGATGAAATGTATGCTCTATTTGTATACTGCAGTACTTCAGAGTAGCGTTTGGCAAGCGAGTCACATTGCTATATAATGGCTTGCTTAATGCGTGGAGGATTCATGTCCATGACCCTGGTGTCGATCAGCTTTAAACATAAATGAGCTGTTTAGATGTTTACGGGGCTTTAACTTTTAACCCTTGCTTTTGACTTTAGGCAGTATAAGCCTCTAGTGTCCCCAGGAGGAACCAAGCTTACATCTGCTGTATTTTTTGTCTTAAATTATGCATGTCTTATGTAATGTTCCTATATTATACTTACCTATATTGTACCTGTTTGTGTGTGGGCTGTGTGGGATATATAGGTGTATGTAACTTGATAAAGAATAATAAACTGATTTAAACTTTCAGGCCTTGAGTTTCACGAACTGAAAGTAACATGGTAATTTTGTGGAGTTCAAATATATGTGTGTGTGTGTGTGTGTGTGAGATTAAAGTTTAATATAGTGTGCATATGCATACAGTGCAATGCATTAGTACACACAATATCTATATTCATTATATTCATTATATGTTATGTTTACTAATGTATATATAATATATATTATATATGGCAATGTTACAATTTATAAATTTTATTAACAATTTATTTAATTTATTTAATAAATGTTGTAGTGAAATGTACATTTTGGACCAGTTTCATGGCAATGCTATTTTTGTACATGTACCATGATTTTCTGTGTTTTGTTCCATGATTTTCCACAAATACCATCTAAACACTGCATTATACTTTATCATAATCATTCAGTAATCATTCAGTACTATATGAATCTATATATATGTGTACTATTGTATTTCCCTTTAATACCATGGTACCTGCCTTGTTTAATCCTTCTGGTTACCTTCTTATAGCCTTCTTGAAAGTAAAAAGACTCTTGACACAGTTGTTGTTTCCTACAATGTATTGTTATTAATTAAAAGCTGTTGTGTTTGTATAGTCATGTTTGACTACTGGGACTGATGAGGTCTTCCCTCCCAGTCTTGGCAAAAGCCAGCGGAGAGGGAATAGTTGTTGAATATTCGCTGAAGTAATCCCTTGGCTCATGTTAAAAGAGACGTTTAATGGGGAGTGTCCTTGCCGCAGAATAGTGTCATATTTGCTTTAAAGGCTTCTGCCACTTCAAGTGTGTTTAAAGAGAGGGAAAATGGCAGCGAATTAGTTGTCATGCATGCACACGCATACTTACTGCTGTTACATACAAACACAGACAGCTGCTGTTACCACGGGCGTTTCTTTATGTGCTGCAGTGTTGCGGAAACAAAGTACAATGCTGTAGCCTTTCTATTTAACTGTAGTCATATATATATATATATATATATGTATATATAATTTCATTTCCATTTAGTTTGTTGAAGTATTAAAATCACTCAAATGAAATAAAACTAAAAGTTAATAAAAGACCTATACAGACATAATACATTCAGACATTATTTAACTAAAATTAAAATAGATAACAAATACAAATCACGACAGTATAGTTTATCAGTAATCCTAAAAATAACACTGCCAAACACACATGCTAAAAACAACAACTTACTTACACATAGTAAGAAATGGTTATAAAAACTGAAACAAGTAGTAGAAAAGAGGAGAAATCAAAAGCGATACTTATATCCTTTGCCGGTGTCCCAGCCCGGTGGAGTCGCACGGTAGAGTCGATGGTCTTTACACTCTTCGGTCATCACACCAGGAGGACTTCACACGGCAACTGCCGCTGCAGCGGGAATATAATATCCAGTTTTATATATAGTGCTGTGCAATAATACATTTTACATTTTGCGACAGTATAAACTATCAAGCACCTGGGATTATATATCGCCTCACATGAGTATATTGTATGTGTGAGGATAAATTTGGAAATAGTTATCTAACTTTATGTAAAGAGCCAGTTTTATATAATACATATACAACTTTATATATAGAGCTGTGCGATAATACGTTTACATTTTGTGATGATATAAATTATTACATAGCCGCAATTTGCTATATAGTATATATTGCTTTACATAAGTAGGTAGGCTGTACTATATATCCAATGTTTGATATATCGCTGGCTAAATGAAATAGTTTTTCAACAATTTTTGGCAATATAAAAATCTAATTGAGATTTGCTATATAGTAGGTTCACAATTATATATTATACAGTGTATGCTATAGAGAATTATGATGCAAAAAAAAAAATATATATATATTTATGTAGGATTAATTTGTGATAATAATAACTATGTCATTAAATTGTGGCTTTTTCTGCTATGAACCTAAAACAGGAAAAGATCTTACTTGCACACCATCCTACTTTGACATGCAAATCTTTCTCCTGCGTTAGTTTTGCATTGTTTTTATCTTCTTTCCTTCTGCAGAGAGGACAGAGGAGTGGAGGAAAGCTGTGCCCAGCTACACTCAGTCCAGTGGTGGAGGCAGCGCAGGTGGCAGTGGGACACTGGAAGTCCGCACCTGGAGCTCTTTAGCCAGGGACGAAAGCCTGGAGCCCCTGCCGTACAACTGGGAAATGGCCTACACAGAGACGGGCATGGTCTACTTCATAGAGTAAGTGTGTGTGGCCGTCAGAGGAGAGATTTAGACTTTACTAACTGCATGAGGGCTGCTGCTGTACTCATAAATTTCGGGTCACCTTCTGGTTCATAAATAATATGGCCAGTTCATAACATTGGGAATGTGGATGTATTAGCAGAGAAAAGTGCATTTCATATTAAAAAAGTGCAGTTACTTTAAAGCTATCACTGTAATTTCAGTTAGTACATGCACATTTTCAAAACTTGTTGCATCACTGTTACTACTATTTGTGTTTAATCATGCACATGGACATATTTTATCACGAGATTACAGAGCTGTGGTATTTGGTTTTGATCAAAATAGTGTAAATTATAAATATATTTTATATTATTTATCAAATCTATTTGTAAATTCTGTAAATAATGCTTAACATTAATATTATCCATTACAGACATCTTTTTTGGTTACTTTGAACCATGGCTTTATAAAGTACCTTTTGAACTGAATGTAGACCTTGAAGTCTTGATTTATTTTCGATGTTGTTGTCACATTACTTAATGCCATCTGATTTGACACACTGTACATCACAGAATATTGTTTAGTGTTTATTATTGTATTCATACCACTGAATGTCATGTGGGATTTGATGCACTATTCACAATACCGCAGGATATTGTTTTGTTTGTTTTTGTGTTTTGTTTTGCATTTATTATGCCACTGTAGTATTTCTGTGGAGTGTTTTCATTTTTTATTGCTGGAGGTTCTTAAAGTAATATTTTGATGCAGAAGTTGTATGCAAAGACATTATATGCAAATTGTATTTATACAACGTTTTTATTTACTGGCTTTAAATTTGTTCTCCAATATTTCCTTTTATAGGCAGCAGTATTTGTTAGCAGGCAGCACATTTTCCCCTCCATAGAGCTGCCGTCTGATTCTATTCAGGTCAAATCTCAAACTCCATCAATAGTATTCCAATTTCTATTGTCACAAACGGCATGCTTTATCACTTTCTCTCCCCATCTTGCTGATATCTGATGTTTTTCTCACTCTGAAAAAATAGTGTTGCTTTTAAAAGTCAAGAGCAGAGCTGTCAGAACAAAAGAATAAATATAGCTCACAGTGTGGCCTATATGCTCTTTAAAGAACAGAGTCAAAGTTCTGTGTGTGTGTGTGCATTTGGGGTCACAATCATAAATATTTTAGAGGTTCCAAAAATTTTCCAGTTCAGTTTATAAAACTCATAACTACAGGCCATTGAAAACCTCACCCTCTTTGACCTGCCAAGACTTTATAATAATTTTCTTTGACGCATTGCACAAATCAGCGGGTCTCAAACTGAGGTCAATGCAATGTCAAAAATAGACCTAAATAATAAAAAAAAGACAAAAAGCAAAGACAATGAATTAATCAACTAACGAATCAGTTAATAATAATGAATGAACATGTTCTGTCCAACTGCTTGCGATTAATCAGTTCATTAAGATTCATTAGATGAAACTAGCGGTCTAGTTTATTTTAATGAAAGAAGAACAAAACAAAAGTCTAGCAAAATTATGGTATCTTGGGGTGTTATGTACCCCAAAATCTCTTGTGAAATACTGGTCTAAATACAGCTCTGATATCTAATGCATTTTCTTTTTTGTTTTATAGCCACAACACAAAATCGACTACGTGGTTGGACCCTCGTCTGGTCAAAAAAGCCAAGCCCCCTGAAAAGTGTGAGGATGGAGGTGAATCTTTGCATTACGCATTTATACAAGAAGCCATAAACATGTATGACAGCTACATGCATATGCAAATAGAAGTTCAGTTGCATTCAATCAGATGTGTGTACCCTTCCACATTCACACGCCTCAGAGGGCATGATTGCATAACCTCATCTGAATGCATTCACTTCCTCTTGTCTTTTCACTAACAAAATAGCTGCTCTTTTAAGGGAGTTTTAAAATCCTGTGCTATATGCTCACTGGTGCACAATACTTTTCTGTTTGTGTGTGTGTGTGTGTGTGTGTGTGTGAAGCTCTCTGTTGCGTGAACAGCTCTTTTTTTCTGCTCATTAGTTCATTTGGGCATAATGTACGTACAGCAGAGGGAATACACACATGCACACACAGCAGCTTACACTGCCTGTTTATTTGACTATTTTGTAAACATGACATCTTTTGCACTCTCATACAAAAATATATTTATTTGTTTTTATATTAATACCAAGCAACATAATGTGTGTATGAAAAACCAGAAAGATTTTTATTTTTTATTTTATTTTATTTCACAAAATAAAATGTATTGAAATCTTATGACACATTATTACACTAGCTTGTTTGGCTTGTAGCATTATAAAATATGTATTTTATTAAATATGTTATATAGATCTTAAATACTCTATCCATTAAAACACACTTTTATTAAGAGAACATATATGGTATATTTAAAGAAGTATTTTAAGTAAATATTATATTTGGTCAAAATAATGT
Source organism: Barbus barbus (assembly GCF_936440315.1). Taxonomy (NCBI): domain Eukaryota; kingdom Metazoa; phylum Chordata; class Actinopteri; order Cypriniformes; family Cyprinidae; genus Barbus; species Barbus barbus. The sequence goes on along the minus strand of NC_136741.1, from coordinate 26,560,791 downwards.
AATAAAAAAGAATATATTTTATCAAATGTTATTGTAATGCCATGCTGCAGAAAATATGAAAATGAAATAATTTTATTATAATTTAAAAGATTTCCTTTCCAAAATGAGGAAAAGTGGTCATTTATTTATTAATTGTTATATTTATTTATATAATTTTTTCTAAAGTCCATGTACAATGTTTAATTTTTTTTACAGTTTTTTTCATAATTTAATTTATAATCATTTACACCCACTCTCTTTTCCTAATATTAATGAGGCTGCAAAAGTACCTTTAATATTTGAAGAGTTTATTTGCAAAAATCAGATGACTGTTTTTTTTTTTTTTTTTTTTACATTTTTAAAAATGTTTTTTTATTATGTTATCATGTTTTTGTGTTTTATTGTGTTAGTAAGCCAACTGCAGTTTGGTTGAGATTAATTGGAATGCACAATGAAAAAACATGGTTTTAATAATCCGTTTTTGCAAATGAACTCTTTTTTTATGTAAATAGCTTTGTCATGATTGGCTAGTGTATTTCAATGTAAAAAATCAAGGAAATTGATGGTTCTTTGTGATATGGCCCCTTTAAAATGTTGTCTGCTGTTGTTAATAATGTTGTTGCAGCCATATGCGTGCGTGTGTGTGTGTGTGTGTGTGTGTGTGTGTGTGTGTGTGTGTGTGTGTGTGTGGATTTGCATTTAAACACATTGCTCTTGTTCCTTCATCATCAGAACTTCCATATGGTTGGGAGGAGATTGATGACCCACAGTACGGCACATACTATGTTGAGTAAGTCTTATGATATGATTAGATTTGTTTTTTATGCTTATTAAAGTATAGGCTAGTGATAAACTTCAAAACTCTTGTCATCCTCAGTCACATAAACCAGAGAACCCAGTTTGAAAATCCAGTTCTAGAGGCCAAGAGGAAACTCGGTTTGGACACTGCAGTCGCAACTCAGACCCAACAGAGGGCAGCACCTCCTCCAGGTACAAACGCGCACCTCCCTAACTGTGAATTTAAACTGAATTTATGAGTGTTTAAAGGGAACAGCAAAGACACTCAGCATGTTAGAGTTTCCCGACAGCAGCCTGGAGACAAACACATGGGCTCCTCGCTGGGTGAATGATTGTGTGTGGGGGAAAGAGGGACAGAGAGATAAGATTAAAGAACGGTGAGTCATCTGCCATTCTCAATATGATGAATTAAAGATTCTTCCATTACACTGGATGCATTATAGATGTGTTTGAGCATGTGCATATATGAGAGAGAGCGAAAAACCCGAAGAAGAGAAGAGTGCTGTTTTAGGGTGGATGGATGGGAGTATAAATGTTATAGAGATTGCTTTGCAGCACATCACAGGCTGCATTAACATAAAAGAGAACATTAGCATCCATCATGCATTCACATTGCCTCTCTTTGATCAGTCAATCTCTAAAACATGGCTTTACTTCTACACATTCGTTCCGAATTTCTGGAAACGACTGCTGTCCATTCGGGCCAGAAAATCCATATCTGCTGAAGTGAACCGTCGCTATTGATGCAGAGAGGACAGGAACAGGGGGTAAATAGATGACACGTGAGTCTGAGGGCTTTGATTGTATGGAGACCGGCGTAACAGAGCCTCTATTCGGTCATTAGGCGTTGAAGGAAGGACAAGGGGAAAAAGCACATTTTCTTTTGCTTTGCTGAAACGCTCAGTTACCATGGCAGTGGTAAGACTGCAGCAGGTTTCAGTGCTTTAGATATCAAAATCAGAACTCGAGTGGCATCTACAGACACACAATGCTTGAGCTTTCTCAGAAACTGGTTCACCAGCATGGTTTTAACAGATGGACAAACGGACGTTTACACAGGTGTCCTAGAAGAGTAACCGCAGGTGCGACTATGGACATGTGCCACTAACATTTGACAACCACAAAATGTCCAAAAAGTGTGTTGTTTCAGTTTCAAACAGCATATTTTTTATCTCATCTTTAAAAACCTTAAGAACCATTTTGTAAATATTACCATAATTTAATCAGATACACTACTGTTCAGAAAGTTTAGGGTCAGTAAGATTAAAAAAAAAAAAAGAAAATAAATACATTTATTCATCAAGGACATATTAAATTGATCAACTTTCTATTCATCAAAAAATCATGAAAAATGTATGTGTAAAAGGTTTCCACAAAAATGTTAAGCAGCACAACTGTTTTCAACATTGATGATGATGATGATAATAATAATGTTTCTTGAGCACCAATAATTTCTATGACATTGAAGAATGGAGTAACTAAAATTACATTTTAAAATATCTTAAAAATAGAAAACTGTTATTTAAAATGGTAATAATATTTCAAAGTATTATTATTTTTACTGTATTTTTGATCAAATAAATGCAGCCTTTGTAAGCATAAGAGACTTCTTTCAAAAATATTTTAAACAGTTTTTACAAACTTTTTAAACAGCAGTTTAATGAAAATAAATATTTATTTATTTATATTTTATTACATTATTGTATTAATATTTAGAATATTAATAATATATTAAAATATAAATGTACATGTATATTTTTTTGTTTATATATATTTTTACATAATAATAATATTTATATTCTACAGTATTAATATAAGGACAGAGGCAGAACAAAAAGTCAAATCACCAGCAAGTGGTTGCAGTTACAATAGGTGGCACTAATTGACAACTAAATTTCTTTTGATTTGGAGATGTGGCATTCAACTCTTTTAACAGTATTTTTTCACATTCTATGACACTTAACTATTTTGAAGATTCCTCTTACTTTCAGTCTTGCTGACACAATTAAAGAAAAACCTCCTTTTTGTCCTGTCAAAAATGGCAAAATCAATGTTTTGACAGGCCTCCCTCCCTGTAGTAGGGAGATTCACAGCTGCCATTACAGCACATGGAATCAAAGCCGTTCTCTCTAACAGCACGCACGCACACAACCCAAGCTTCTTTTAGCTCAGTGTGATTCTTCTTTTATTGTTCAGTGATATAATAGTTCATTGATTCCCACAGTCTTGGTGATTTGTGAACTCTGAGAGTACAGTATTCCATAGCAAATTGTATTTATCTTTCCTGACAGGAAGTACAAAAAAGTGAGTCAGAGCAGATATGGGCATAAAACACAAACAGTTCCCTCTAAAACTTTCACTTACAGCAGTGGAACTTTAGCTGGAAATCTCCACACCCAGTGCTGAGAGGGTTTCTGAAGGTTGTCTAATATTGAGGATGTGAGTGTTATCAAGGATGTGAGTGTTATCACTCGCTCAGCCCTTCTGGGAACACACAGGATAGCAGTATGTTAGAGGAGTATGTGAGGTTGAGCGGCGACGATAAATGTTCTCGTCTATGCTGTCAGAGAGAGTTGTTAATGGTTTTGTTTACTATGCCAGATGTTTGGAATGATTCGCAGTTTTAATTACATATCAGTCATCTATCTATCTACCATCTAAAATATAAAAATAGAGGTTATGAGTGTTCCACGTTTTATGCAATCCTGTTTTGCATAATTTCCCCCTTTTGCAAATAATGTAATGGTCTTTAAAATTGTGACACACAGGAAGCAACATCATGAAGTGAAGTGACATTCAGCCAAGTATGGTGACCCATACTCGGAATTCATGCTCTGCATTTAACCCATCCAACGTGCACACACACAGCAGTGAACACACACACACCGTGAACACACACCCGGAGCAGAAAGGCAAATTAATAATTTCATCCATTTCCTCAATTTTTTTACACAAATTGTAGTGAACATTGACTGCACTCTTAAAGCTCAATTGGAAGATTTGAGGATTTTTTTTATTTATGTTGAATGTTTATCAATAACTGCAAACTAACATTTTGTCCCAAACAACCTATACTCTACCATATTACATTTTATTTTAGGCTACGTTTGCAACCCTGAAACCCATTTTTTTAAATATGTTTTTGTCGGTTTCATTTTTTAAATATTATTGTAATTTTTTAATGCTATTATAATTAAATCTATTCAAATAACTAAATCTAAACTGTAGCATGTTCCACATGTCACATTTTAGTTTGACCTCCTGAGGTTGATGGTCAACCCTTTCTAGGTCTCTTGTCTCTGTCCATATGTTCAGAAATGTGCTTCAGACCCTTTTTTGTTATTTCAGGCCCTATTTTGTCTCATATTCGCTGAAAGTATGCTATAATGTGCTTTGATTAATTATTTTACGACAGTCTGCATTTGTGCCTTCACAAATTATTGATAGATCTGTCATGCATTTTGAAAACATGTTTATCAGCGAGTATTGTGGTGCTTGTATATAGCATAAATCTACTGTATCAATGTCTAGTTGTTTACAGTTTTGTCTTTGTGCATATTTTATGTGAAGTCATGACAGATGTTGTCTGTCTGTGTCTTCCTCTCCTTCTGTCTCTGTAGGTGGAGTGGCTGGTACACCCGGGTTCACGCGGGACCCAACCCAGCTGAAGGGGGAACTGTATCACACGGCTCTCAGGAAGAGCCAGCAGGGCTTTGGTTTCACCATCATTGGTGGAGACCGACCTGATGAGTTCCTGCAGGTGAAGAATGTTCTCGCTGATGGTCCGGCTGCCCAGGACAACAAGATGGCCTCTGGTGAGTGATGCCTAGTTTGGTGAATGGTTTTTTGGGGAACATCCACAATTCACATTAGGGGTAATTAGGAAGTCAGTTAATGAATGACTTAATTATAGATGTCTCATCACATTAAACTGGGATAGGAAAAGTATATTACCATAATAAGGCTACACAATAATGGCTTTATTTACTCACCCTCATTTTTGTTCCAAACCATTTTACTTTTTTTCTTCTGTGAAACAAAAATGTGATATTTTGAGGAATCATGCTTTTTTTCCATATCATTCTTATTTAGTATTACTTATACTATCACAGTTTTTTATTATTATTCCTTAATAGCTTTTGTTTTAACATTTTCGTTTAAATGTTTGTTAATTTTTTATTAATTTTGTTGTGCTTTAGTAATTTTTTTTTCAATATTGCCATTACATTATTTAAATGTATATGTATAATGTTTTTATATTTTAGTTTTAGTATAATAACCTGGTTCCATACAGCAACAGTCCATTGTGACCATAATGGCAAGGCTTGAAAAAGACTTCTAAACCCACATGATAACCAAAAAAGACTGAAATTTAAGTCATTATTCACTAATAATATTAATTTCCATTGAGTTGTTAAGTAGAGAGCTGCTGTAGATCATTGAGTGAGTGAACAAATCAGTCTGATTCATGAACTGGATCAGCTGATTCCAAAACAAATCTAAAGAATGATTCATTCACTGATCGAGTTCAAAAACACTTGGAATATAGTGCACAAGTCACACAAACTGCTTGGTATTTCTTTGTCATTTTTGTATCTTATCAAATGTGTATAAAAAAGATCTGTGTCAAAATTTTTCAAAGGTTCTTAAAGAAATAATACACATTTGAAATGACAGTGTAAGGGTGAGTGGGAAGTCGTGGCCTAATGGTTAGAGAGTCGGACTCGTAATCGAAAGGTTGCGGGTTCGAGTCCCCGGCCGGCAGGGATTGTAGGTGGGGGGAGTGAATGTCTAGCTCTCTCTCCACCCTCAATACCACGACTGAGGTGCCCTTGAGCAAGGCACCGAACCCCCAATTGCTCCCCGGGCGCTGCAGCATGGCTGCCCACTGCTCCGGGTGTGTGTTCACGGTGTGTGTGTGTGTGTGTGTGTGTGTGTGCATTTGTTCACTACTCACTGCTGTGTGTGTGCACTTGGATGGGTTAAACACAGAGCACCAATTTCGAGTATGGGTCACCATACTTGACAATACGTCACGACTTTACTTTACTTACTTTAAGGACAGAATATTTCATTTTGTCTAATCTATTCCTTTCATCTAGTGTCTTTCAAGAACATAAATGGATTAGAAAAGTTGTTTATTCACTTTGTAATGATCCTTTTCCTTTCTGACGCTGTCAAATTCCCTCTCTTTTCAACCTAGGTGATGTTATTGTGGAAATCAATGGCACACTTGTCTTAGGCAAAACCCATGCCGACGTTGTCCACATGTTCCAGTGCATCCCAATTAATCAGTATGTGGACATGGTCCTCTGTCGTGGATACTCGCTTCCCCCTGACGTGGACGTAGACAGCGAGGACCTTCCCCCTCCACCTCCACCTCCGTCAGGAGAGATTGTAACCGCCGTACCCCTCATCAATGGCCAGCCACTACTGGTCAAAAGTGACGCCCTTCACGGCTCCTCCCAAGAGCTTCACTACGTAACCACAGACGCCAGTGGGCGGCCGGTGGTCGCCGCTCTTCCAGGAGGCAGCTGCAGCGGTGCCAATGACAGGCCTGAAACGGGGATGCTGAAGCCAGAGCTGGTGAGCGTGCCAATCGTGAAGGGACCTGGAGGATTTGGCTTCGCCATTGCAGACTGTCCGCTGGGGCAGAAGGTGAAAATGATCCTGGATGAGCAGTGGTGCCGAGGCCTGTTGAAAGGAGACGTGATAAAAGAGATTAACAGGCAGAACGTGCAAACGCTGAGCCATACGCAGGTGGTGGATATACTGAAGGACCTCCCAGTGGGCAGCGAGGTGAATCTGTTGGTGTTGAGAGGAGGTAAGAGAGTAGGAGTGTGTATGGAAAATAGCGCTGATCATTTAGGCCATAAACATACTCTAAACAAGCAGAAAAAGCTGAAGGTTTACAATAATTGTCGCTTTGGTCTCTCTTGTGGCATCATTTGCATTCATGTTTGTTCTTGTAGCTCAAACAGTAAAGCATGGTGCTAACAACACTAGAGTTGAATCCCAGGGAATTCATAGCACTTTTCACAATACAGATCAAAGCAGCTTTAGAGAGAATGCATGTTTCAATGATCTTTTGGCCTTAATGACCAGTAAATGTGTATGTATATATATATGTATGTATATATATATGTATATGTATATATGTATATATATATATATATATATATATGTGTGTGTGTGTGTGTGTGTGTGTGTGTATAGCTTGAATGCAATAGAAGTCACACACTCTACACAATTTTTATGTAGAGTATGTTTTGGGCCTTTATACATTTAGTGTTGCCATAATAGGCGTATATTAAACTGTGACCATTTCTACGGTCTAGTTTTTCTAAAGGGAAATACATTTTTTGGTATGTGTGTGTTTGTACACGTTTTTGTATTTCTGCTCACTCACTCAAAACGGATCTAAGGCATTTCTAGTAAAAACCCTGCTAGAAAGACTTTCAAAGACTTTAACTTTGAATAGTATGAAGTGAATATAAATGTGAAAATGAATAAGACTGTCAAACTTTTTAATCCTTTGAGGCTTTGACAAGCCATCATTCAAAAAGTTTGCAGTTTGTCTTGTAAGTCATCTTTTTCTCGTAAAATTACAATTATTGCAGTTAAATGAATTTCTTCAGTTTGTTTTATTGTTACTTTCTTAAATTCTGCATCATGTTTAGTGCTTTCATTTTGTTTAGTGCTTTAATTCAAGATTTATTTGAGATTTGTTTTCTGAAAAATATATCAAAATTAATTTTGGTTTGTGTTTGTTTTTGTTTTGTTTTTTTAAAAAATAAAAAACTGCTAGCAGTATAAGAAAAATCAATAAAAAACAAAATTTTTATTTTGATATATTTCTCGAATACCTACATTTAGCATCTAACGTCATTTTTGCCTCTCAAGTAATATATTTTGATTTAAAAATGTTTAGATATTTTTACTGAAAAACAAGACAAATACTGAGTAAGAAAATGTAGCAGAGGACATTTTGCAAAACACAACCTTTCATGTTCCACAGTAGAATTTTCAGCAGGGAATTACACAAACGCTCTTTTCCCTTTGTCTCATTTTTTTAGTTATATCTCCATTGCTCAGCAGGTGAGAAATCAGTTGCATTATTTTCCCCACTTCATAATTTCACATTTTAGCCACACTCCTCTCCTCCACTCTCACCGATCATACTTGAGGTGTGTTTCTGTCCCCTTAGGAGAATGTTATGTAAGAATGATGGTTCAGAATGTTGATTCTGATACAGTTGGCAGGAGAGGCCCTGTTGCATCTTTTGCACCCACTCTGTGGGGCTGGCTGGGAATTTGGGAAATGAGTTTACATCACAGGGGAATTCAGGATGCGTCTGCAAAGAGTTCTGTGAGGATTTATTGTCTGAAGAGCGAGAGAGAGAGAGAGAGAGAGCAAGGGAGGGGGAAAAAGGGAAAAAATATGAAGAAAGAGAGCAAGATAATGCTTTAATCAGTTCTGTTAGCCCTCAAAGGCTGAGTGAGTTTTGTCATTCGTTGTTTAGCCATTCAATTAAATGGAAATCTCACCAATCAAGAGAGAGACAGAGAGAAAAAAACCCAAAGGGAATGAATAAATGGCGTGGGCTCTGAATTGACAGATGGAAATGTAGTAACGTCATTATTTTATGCATGACTTCTGTCATTTGCAATGTCTTTCTCCCTGGAGGATTCATAATTTTCTCTTATGTACATATATTCTATCCATCTTTAATGGCTCCTAGATGACGCATGTGTCATGATTAACTCAGATCGGAATTGGCTCAGGAAACACCCCACTTTGAAGCGCTTGAATGATGCTTCCTCTTTGAGTAGCTTTTTAGTTAGATGGATGGGAATTAATAATGTAGCATTGAAACAATGTATTCTCATGCCTTTTTCATATTCGAGAGGCAACAACCATGAAATGCTGTCATTATAATAAGGCTAGAAACTTTCTATCCCAGTAACGAGTTCTTGTTTTTTTCATCTGTCTGTTGATGAGTGCCTGTTCCCCCATTTTTTCCTCCTTCAGTGCTACTTACGTCTCTCATTTGCCTTTTCTCTGTTTCTAGGTCATACATCGCCTGTGAAGAGTCTAAGACCTGTGAGTATGATAATAGATTTCAGAGGTGATAATGACCTTGTAGAACTGAGGAAATAGCTGAATATTTCATCTTTTGCTGATGAAATTTCTTCTCAATTATTGTTCGTACTTGGGGTTTGGGATTTGAACAAACCCCTTCCTGTAAGTACCAAAGTTCGGTAGCTGACACGTCCCACGCCATTTGTACTGAATCGTGTGGCATGTACTACTTTGAAGTGATAGGATATACGATTTTCACTTGAGAATGATGAAACGGGCAAAAAGAATCCCATATACTTACTTTGAAGAAGGGTTTTGAGGGATCAGAATATCATTGAGAGATATAAGAAGGCCCTTTTGACCCTGGCCTGTAAACACTCTAGTATCAAACTGTTGAGTTTTGTATGGACATCACTCACAATTACTACAATAAATGCTTTGAAAGACCAGTAACTTGTAACACGAGGCAAAACGGCAAAAATATGAATTGTATGAGTGTGTTGGGCTTCATTTTCCAATGGGTTTACTGATAGACTGTAAAATATTCCATTCAGTATCACTCTTGCGCACACTTGCATATGAAGTGTGGGAATTTTCCTGTTAACCAGAAGGCCTGATCCAACCATAGAAGTATTTCTGTTGATATAGGCTATCTATCTGTATGCACAGTTTAAATGCTGCTTGTTGTAGTCCACATCTGTGTGCACTCTGCTGGTCACTTTGTGAAGTGGTATTAAAACACATTTTATTCCAACAGAGACCGGGGTTGAGTGCCAGCACTGAGACTCTAGACCGTTGCCACGACATCATGGTTCCCCAGGCTTTGACCTATCACTCAAACACACTGCCATGCAGCTCTCCAAAACAAGACGCTTCCCTCCACTACAGCAAACCCAAAGCTTTGCCGGAGAGCATAGGTGAGTCTCTGCTGAGATCATCCAGCAAGAAGGAAACTCTTTTATGTTACAGCACCAAGATGTGGATCTGTTGGATTTGAAAATTTGTCTGAATGCGATATCCTGCATCAGATACTTTTTTTTGCATTATCTATTTAAAGTATGGAAGAGCATTTCCGCCTCAGAGTAAAAAAATATGTAATAGTGTAATAAAGTTTTAAGTAAAAAACTTTAAGTATAAACTATAAGTAATTGAAGTAAAAAAAACTGAAGTTAGTAAAACACTTTATTTATTATAAATAAAAATAAGGTAATAAGATAAAATTAGATATAAAAATAAGATTATATATTACTGCTATCAAATGATTAATCACTTTATGTTTACATTTATTCATTTAGCATTTTGCAATAGTCAAGTCTCGACAGAACAAGAACAAAGGTCACGGTTATGTCTGATGTATCTATGTATGATACAGTTGTGAGATACAAAGATACAAAGTTGCAATTATGTGATATAAAGTCACAATTATGAAGTACAAAATTACATTCTATTTTAATTTGACTTAATTTATTTAAATCATTTATTTAAAATACATATACAGAACAGTTTTTTTGTTGTTTTTTTTCACATTCAAATCATAATACATGAGAAAACAGCTCACTACAGACAATATAATAAGAGCTGTGGGCAAATGTCTTGTTCTTGCATATATTCCGCAATTGGTTTAGCTGTGTGAAACTTTGAATGAGATTTATGAGCAGAAGATTATCAGTTAATATAAATTTTTCCACGTTAAAAAGTTGTTGAATGGCTTTGGGAGACTTTGAATATAGTTTGAATGGAGTATTTTATAGTGCTTTTTCCCTTTGGAGCTTTATGGTCTGACTCACCAACCACTATTATTGCATGGAAAAGAGCAGCTGTTTAATATGAGCTTCACGTAAAAAAATATCATATGGTTTTCAAATGACATATTTGAGAAAACTATCCTTTTAATTTATCTGAATCTGAATGCAGAGACAGAAAAAAGGCCATGTGCATGGCAAATACTGTTGGTTTTTATTTTTGGTTTTGCTTTTTTGTGATGAATTGATGAATGTGGTTAATTCCATGTTTTCCAAATTATATATTGTAGTTCCATTTAATTTTGTCTATTTGTGTACAGTACCTCACTATAAAGAGTTGGACGTGTTCATCAAGAGAGATCAGGAGACAGGCTTTGGCTTCCGTGTGCTTGGAGGAGAAGGTGCAGAACAACCAGTGAGTCCCTCATACTTCTGTAACCACATTACTGGATATTTATATTCATGGACTGTATTTATGTGATTTATTAGCAGATCGACTTTCTGTCTTAACTCTAAAACGAGAGCTATCTGTCTAATTTCATTAGGTTTATATTGGTGCCATCATTCCCCAGGGGGCGGCAGAGAAGGAAGGCCGTCTGAGGGCCGGAGACGAGCTCGTTGGCATCGATGGCATCACTGTGAAGGGGAAATCTCACAAACAAGTTCTGGATCTGATGACTAACGCAGCATGCAACGGAGAAGTGCTGCTTTCAGTGCGCAGGAAGGTCATTTACAGAGGTGAGCGCTGCTGACTGACAGCCCTTAGACATAAAACCAGCGCTGGAGTGTAATTAACTGCCTGAAAAGCTTTCGTTAAAGGTCAGTCCGTGTAATCTTCTGCTCTATAGATGCCCTGGAGGATGTTGGGAGCGGAGCGTTGACCCTTGTGAATGGCTCACCTCGGCTTCCACGTATCCAGGTGCCAAGCATCAAGGACCAGGGGTCGTTTGATATCACGCTCCATCGTAAAGATAACGAGGGCTTTGGCTTTGTCATTCTCACATCAAAGAGCAAACCGCCACCTGGAGGTAACAGCAGATTCATTGATGCACCAGCCGAAGTCATTCAGCAAATAAACAAGAAAAAAATTAGATATCATTAGAATTGGGAATCAAGAAACCTAGTGAAAAATAAATATACTAAAATGTATTTGAAATGCATTGATTTCATGCTAAATCTACTAAAAAAACATTTACATATTTATGTACTTAATAAAAATACCCTGCAATTATACTTTTAGTATACTAAACTAGTATAGTATAAAAAGTCTGCTAAATTGGAACAACTAATTTTGTATTTAATGCACATTAATTGTGTGGAAGTAGTGCTGAAGTCCAAATAAAGATATACCTAAGTATATTTGTGCTATAGTGGAGCTGTTGCAAATATACTTTAGGTACACTTGAAATATCTTGCATTTAAAGACCAATATTATTCAAAGATCATACAATCCTCATCAATAGTGACATTAAAACACATTTTAGGCTTAATATTAAGAAATGTGCACTATGCACAGATAGTACTCCAAATAAAGTTTAATTATAATTTTTATATCAGTAAGTCTCGAGCAAGAGGTCAGTAAATATGTTAATAGATTTGAACTATACTTAGTATGAAATAAATGTACTTTAAATATATTACTTTTTATATATAGACTAAATATATTATAAAATGTACTAATATTTTATATAATGTCTAATGTACTGTATGTACTGTTTCATGCACCAGAATTTCACTGCTAATAAATCTAAAGATTTGTAATGAATCATTAAAAAAGTCGAAAATCTGTTGTTAAAATACACATACAGAACAGTTTTGTATTAAATGACTATTTAAATAAAAAAAACATGAAAACACCAGTAATTTAATTTTAAATTCATTTCATAATTATGTATAATTTTTATTTTTAATTTATTTTATTTAGTATATAGTTATTTCCTCAAAAGAATCATCAATTGCACTGGAATTGGAAAAAGAATCATGATGGACGGCTAATCAACTATTTGTAAAGTTGACCAATTTTAGATTTTGTATAAATGTTTTTGTTTCAATGTAATAATTACATTTTACCATGGTTGTTGTGGTTTAATGTCATGTTGACACAGTATGCACTTTTTAAGTGATTAACATTTTGCACAGTAAAAGTTGTTTCTTTATTTTCATCGTATTTTATGGCCACTGTAGTCATACATACTATAGTAGTCAGTGGTGGTTGCATCACAACTTGCATTGTTCATTGAACATATTACGTCATCAGCGTTGCATGTTCATTTATTTAGATTGTAAGATGTTATGTTAAAAATACAGTAGTTTAAAAGTGTCTTGAGGCCCCTGTTTTCTGTTCCATTCCACTCCATCCATTGTTTTACACAACCCCAGAATTGTTCAATTTCTTATGATTCATTCATTATGATTATAAATACAACACACGCCATTCCAATTCTGCTAAGTGATTTGCCTAAGTGTGTGTTGCAGTGATTCCTCATAAGATCGGTCGAATAATCGAGGGCAGTCCGACTGACCGCTGTGGACTGCTGAACGTGGGTGACCGCATTTCCGCTGTGAACAGCCAGTCCATTGTGGAGCTCTCTCACAACGACATTGTTCAGCTTATCAAAGACGCGGGGAACTCCGTCACACTCACCGTGGTTCCTGAGGACGGTGAGTGAGATAATGAAATGTCACATAAATACTGCCGCAGCACATATTCATGCTTTCTCAACCTGTGCCTCATGCTTTGATTTGTCACACTAAGGCAATAATGCCACTTAAATTGAAAGGCTAATAACCACAGTGAAATTTAATATCAATTATGCATGCATATTTAAATTGAATGCTTTATAAAGGGCATTTAGACCAATTATTACCCCATTTCAACTACAAAACATGACTATACACAGTTAATTTATGTCAATTTTAATTCACATGCATGAATATGATACAACAAAACAGCATTAATTGCCACAGGCTTTCGCAGTTCAAATGTTCCTCATCTTAATGTGAAACATTCATCATTAATATTACAGAAGTGTTGCAAATGCTGTTTCATAAGGGCTTTAACACTTGATGTTTATCATTGCATATGACGATCTGTTTTTATTGGCTGTTTAGAGTACAAAGGCCCGCCCTCAGGAGCCAGTTCAGCCAAACAAAGTCCAGCACCACAGCACAAGATTCTCAAATCCACTCAGGATGAGAGGTGCAGTTCAATATTATGTATTTAAACCACTTTAAATGTGCTCATTCCTTCTGTCTATTTGTTGTAAATTCATGTAAATTCAGCCATATACAGTAGCTGATAAAATTAAGCTCTCAACACTTACGGAGGATTTAAGCCACACTTCTGCTTTGTTTTACTTATGCACAGATATAATTTGGATATGGATGAGATCAGGGATGAGCTTATACGGACAGAGTATAAAGCTCTTCCCATGAGTGAACAGGGAATGCTGTGTGTCGCCAACTCAAAACAGGCAAGAGTCACACTTACATCACAAACTGTGCCTAAAATCTAACTAGAGAACGTGTCTAGGGTAAAGTATAACGGAATATTTCAACATTGCATAAAAAATAATGAGATCATACATAAGTATTTAAGCCAAGACTAAAAACTACAATGGAAAATCAAAATCACGTCACAAAATCTAGTCAAGGATTATAATGAATTTCTTCATGCCATCACAGAAATATATTAAATTTTGAATGTATAGTAAAATGGAAAACTGTTATTTTAAAGAATGTTTTCTTGCATTTTTGTTCAAATAAATGCAGCCTAGTTGAGCATAGGAGACTCCTTTAAAGAAAAAAAAAACATGACCCAAAACCTTTGAACGGTGGCGTATATCTACATTTTCTACCTAGGGCTGTATTGCTGTAGAGTTGGAACGCGGACCTCGTGGTTTTGGCTTTAGTCTGAGAGGAGGAACTGAGTATAACATGGGCCTCTACATCCTGCGTCTGGTTGAGGACGGCCCCGCTCTACAGGATGGCAGGATACACGTCAGTACAGCACACCGCTCTTTAATAACTCACACATTGCGAATGGAATCTGCTGACTTTGTTCCATCTTCTGCAGTGATTTTAGGGAAACATCTGCCTGCAGAGTGTAAATATAAAAGATTTAAGGGAAGCTGAATATCATACCTTTTTATACTCAACATATTTCAAAGGAGGATATCCTTTTCATGGGTTTGGTTCCCAGGAAATACATGAAAGAAGAAATAGCTTGAATGGATTGTGGTTTGATTTGGATGAATTAAAGCGGTCATAAACATTTATTTTGTACTGTTCTCTGAGGTCCACTTATGTTATAAAGATTTTTACCTCAAAAACATTTTTACAATTTAGAGGTAATAGGCAATTTTCTGTGCTGTTTTAACCCCCCCCCCCCCCCCCCCTCATCGGAACACTCTATTTGAATAGGCGTGATGGTTTGTTGACTCGGAAGTAAACACCAACTGCTATGATTGGCTTACAATTGTGTATGTTTGACAGCCTACATCCTTCACAGATGGACACTGCTGTGTTTTAGGTTAAAAACGCATAAATACTCAGTACATATCAGACGATCTGTAATAACTAGGGCTGTATACCTTGGAGAACCTGGCGATACGATACATACCTCGATACACAGGTCACGATTCGATACGTACCTCGATACAGAGCTGTCTCGATACGATTTGATACAATGTGACACGATTCGATACGATTCAATAAAAATACATGGGCCAGAGCCAATTAGTTAATGCTGAACACATTTACTCAACAAACAGAACTCTGCATTTTTCTTCAATTTATTGAAGACAAAAGTATAACAAAGTGCATTTTGCTTAAATATTTGCAACTTTAAGTGCTCTGATTAATTGTACACAAATTGTATTAATCTGGAAATTACCACAAGTCAACATTTAACTTTCCAAGGGTACAGTCTGAGCTCACACAAGCACAAAATCTTCTTCTTATTATTCTTAACTTCTTATTAAATCTTCTTATAATTCTTTTTTGTGACACCATGTACTGCCATTTCACTATGAAATCAGTTAAATGCTACATCTTGCTTTAACATTTTCCATGAGTTTTTTGAAACTCGCGGGCGCCGCTGCGCCCCCTAATGGCTGGGCGGAGTATCGATACTAAGGGCTAGAATATCGATACTGTATCTTTTTTTTATTATATCGGTATGTATCTAAGAATCGATATTTTGAGCACACCCCTAGTAATAACAGACAAAGCAATAGGGATTACGTAATGAAAACAGTTACTCACACTTGTGTGGTGTGACATCTGATCCAATATAGTCAGCACAGCATTGTCTTTTAAAAAATCCTGCATCGAATTGTGCCTTGTTTGTAAACAAATCTGTGGTAAAATGAAGTGAACAAAGAACCAAGTTCTTACTGTCATGGTCTGGAACTTCATTAAAAACAAAGTTAATCAAGTAAAGCCTATTGTTTGGTTTCTTGTCATTTACCTACTATGCGCATGAATTGGTGGGTGTGGCTAAACAGGCAGCGATGTAGAAGCAGGTGTTGATCTTCTTCTGCGGAGGCAGTGTTTAGCCACACTATTACGTCATAAAGTGGCATATTCCACAAGCTGTAGTTTTGGCAGATTGGCTTTACTATAAGCTGTTTTTAGACAAACGAGAGTTGAAACTTACAGAACGTTTTTATAGCACAATTTTATAGTTTTTTATATAACACAATGATTAGGGAAATTTGAATTTCAGTTTATTATCCCTTTAAATGCAAATGTTAATTGATTTTCAAGGCCATATCAGTCATCATCTTCCTGTTTGCAGTCAATTGATATGGGTTTTTCATTGGTGGATGCTGATACATGAAAAGCAAGATATTTTGGACTTTAACTAAACTCATCACCTCTTATGGCCTGAACCCATTAAGTCCATTAAGATATTTCAATAATGATAAAACATAAATTATCTTATGCTTGAATGTGCAGGTAGGAGATCAGGTAGTGGAGATCAATGGAGAACAGACGCAAGGCATTAGTCACACCAGAGCCATTGAGCTGATCCAAGCTGGTGGAAACAAAGTGCTACTGTTACTGCGACCGCAAGCCCTCTTATCAGAGAACAGTGAGTTATGACACACAAACACACGATGATGCTGCTATATACGTAAGCATGCTGTAAGATCATAAAGTTGCTTGCTAACTTCAGCTCTTTCTTTCTTTCTTTCTTTCTTTCTTTCTCTCGTTCTCTTCTTTGCAGGTTGTGTAAGCTCCTCTGCGGTGTGTTACTGTCCCCAGGAGCATCATCACTAACAGCCTCTTTTCCTCTAGGTCTTTTATTCTTTGGTAATGGGACTTTTACTACACTTTCTTTGCTCCTTAATTGCTAGTCTTTTCTGTTTTATTGAGTAAATTTTTAGATCTGTGAAATATGTTCATGCTCTTTGCAATCACAACACCATGAAAAATGGTTTCACTGAAAAATATAGCATAGCAATGCATTTACATAGAAATTCATTAGCAACCAGCCAGGATACCACTCAAATATAATTGGTTACCATGGTAATTTTTTATAAGGCCTTAATTAGTCATAGTATTTTAATTCTAGGCAGTGGAACCAATGCACATCTTTTCGCCCCTAGGAGATGGTATCCTTCCTGATCCGCCGGGATCCAACACTTCCGACATTCCTCTCAGTTCTCCTCTCCTTCATCCGCCATCCAGCTCAGTGAAGGAAACGTCAGACCTGACAAGCTCCTTTGCCCGTTCTCGCGGCTCCTTGGATCTGGCCTGCGAGGATCCTCGCTCTAAAGACCGCAAGAGGGAGAAGCGTGCCAAAGCACCAAACACCAGCTCTTCCAGAGTCCCGCAGCAACGCCGCATCAAGTGTCGGTCCGCAGAGAATCTCCTTGATCTCGGAGATACAGAGAAATCCAAAAGCCCATCCAAAGACAAAGCTCGCAGCCACAAAGAAAATCTGCAACAAAGCACTCGAGACTCCCGCAAGAACAGAAAGTCCTGCCAACATAGTCGCTCAGTCAGTCCCCAGAAGTCAAAGCGTGAAGGACAGGAAGTGGTAATTGGCGAAGCGCAGGGACGGAAAGAGGAATGCCACGTGAAGGGGATGCCAAGCTTGAACCAGAAGAAAAGTGATGCTGAAAGGAGGAAAAAACAGGAATTTTCTAGAGGAAGGAAACGAAATGAGACCCAAGAAGGGGAGGAGAGGTGGAGAGCTGAGAGAAAAGTGAGAAGCAAAGGAGAGGGTGAAGCGCTTGAGCCAAAAGTGGAAACGGAGCTCAAAAGCACCCGAAAGAAGAAAAAACAGAGAGATAGAGACATGCGAAATGATGACTCCCACATATCGAGAAGAGAGGGAGACAAGAAGAGCATACAAACAAAGGATAAGGGGGATCAAACGGAAGAAAACAGGAAAGAAATTATTACAGATAAGAATGAAAGCAAAAGAAAAGGATATGAGAGCAAAAACAGGAAAGACGACATTGTCACCACAGATGCGGCTCCAGTCACAACCAGGGCGAGTCTAGTCTTTGACCACCCTGGACCCTTGAGTGACGGCCTTTGGAAGATCCCTAGTTTTGCACGGATCCTCACACACGAGGAAGCGATGCGAGATGTTTATGAATAGTTTGGAAATCCTTGGGAATAGAAGGTTTAAGGCCAGAAACATACGAAAGTATGTGAATGCAAACCCTATGATTTCACACAGTTCATCATGGATTGCAAGTTGCATTCTCAGCATTTTTTTATTTTATTTCAGCACTATCAGGGGAATTAGCGCAAATTATCTGCTGGTGGAAGAGAATCTTGCTGAGCGAGTTAAACTGTTAAACTGTTATACATGTTTATAGCTAGCTACCTAAATTACATCACATCTGGTTTACTGGCACAGACATTTAAAGAAAACTTCTTGAGTACAAGACTAAACATCTTCAAGGGTTACTCAAGGGAATGACTGAGATTTCTTTATACGTCAGTGTACAGCAGGTCAGTGTTTCAAGCATTTGCACTTGTGTAGAACGTAGCCTAGCCAAACTTCTCCTAACATGTTCCCTATACTGTAAAAAATCTGAATTTTAATTTTTAAATAATATTGAATTCACGGAAAACTTAAAAGTTGATGCATCATATAATACATTCTACTGCGTAAACTCAAAAATTAAATTGTCTGTTACTTGTGAATTGTGGCTTGCAAAGCCTTATGTCGTTCCAAACCTTTTTTTTAATCTGTGGAACACAAAAGAAGATATTTTGAAGAATACTGGTAACCAAATGGTTTTGGCCCCCATTGACTTCCATAGTAGGGACAACAAACACTATAGAAATCAATTGATCCAATACTGCTTGGTTGCCAGATTTCTTCAAAATATCTTCTTTTATAGCTAAATGGATTTGGGTCCCATTGACTTATGCAGTGTTTGTTGTCCATACTATGGAAGTCAATGGGACCCAAAACTGTTTAGTCTATAGAAGGTTGTTTATTACTCAGATAGGTAGCTATAAACAAGTCGACAGCTTAGAGGAACAGACATCTCAAAGTCTTAACTTTATCAACATGATTGAATAGAGAGGTTTGAAACCACCACAATAACACAAAGCATGCATCTTCAGTGCATAGACCGAGCATTCACATGCTTGTTCATGTACGTTCCAAGAGTATGTTTTTGGCCTTGCACCTTGTTTTTCTCCATGTGGCTTCAGAGCGTATCATGTGAACCATGTTCATGTGCTTCTCTTTGGATAGTGGTCAGCATGAGCTTCTCATTCAAATGATTTAAAAACGTTTGTAATAAGCAGTCTCACAGACGGACTGATTCGACATGAAGTTTCATCTAAACTATTTTGTGGTGATCATTGCTTAATCGTCTTGGACAGGCAATTTCTGAGGCTTTGTGGTCGAACACATGGAACTCCGTTTTGTCCGGACAGCCTCTTTTAATTTGCTTCTTGCCAGCTGACATTAAACAACATGAGGACTCTGTCAACATCACAATGCAATCCTTCCTTATGCAAGGGAACATGCCCCATCAATCACCGAAACAAACAATGCAAATTTATGTTTTGGTTCAAAACAGCACGTCTTTACCCCAAAGAATATTTTTTTTTCCCCTGCATGCAAACTCCTTGTTTTGTTGCATGCGTTTTAAACCCGTGCAGTTTATCTCTAACATTTTCAAATGGTGTATATAAGAACCGTCTTGGAAGATTGGGGGCTTTACCAGGGACTTTTCAGACTGTTCTCTTTTCCATGTCTTTGATTCCCTGATCTCCAAATATTATAATTGCAAATGACCAGAAACTTGTGCTTTAATATACCAAGAACATGATCAAATGTTTATTTATTGAAATATGTATATGAATAGATACATGTAGCTATAACAGATTGTGACATTGATTTTGGTGTAGAGATCCAAGCTCTTGCTAAGCACCGTGGTAGTTTTACCTTGTAGCAACAGTTTTGACTTGTCACAAAACAAATGGTACATGTAAATGTATTTTTAAATATTCTATGAAATCAGATTTAATATGGTAAATATTTATTTTATTTTTTTCCTGGACATGCATGTCCAGTCTGCTCAAGATGAAGGCAAGCAGTGCAAGCAATTCAAGTCCTCAGTTATAAGGCTATGCTGTACTTTACAGCAGTCAATTTTGGTTTATGACCATCAGAAGTCAATGCGCATAGGTGAACCTCATGAAGGTTGTCAAGGGGTCATATTTGATCTCAAAATATTTTGGATTAAAGGAATAGTTCACCTGAAAATGAAAGTTTGCTGAAACTTTACTTGCATTCAGGCCATCAAAAAAAAAGGGTTTTATCAGTCCAGACAGCTGATAAAAACCTCACAATAATCCACATGACTTACAAGTACATCAATTATTGTCTTGTGAAGTGAAAAGCTGTGTGTCTGTAATAAACAAATCCATTGCTTCTGGCCAAAATACTGACATTTGTTTTGGACATTTTGGCTTGTAAACTGTGCTTAATCTTTGCATCTTTCCCTCCTGATTCACACAAAAACTTTTTCACTGGAGAAAGCAATATCATGGATCGAAGACTTTTGAAGTTAAAAATGTCTTGATGATGAATTTGTTTCTAACAAACACACAGTTTTTCACTTCATAATGTAAATTGATGGACTGGAGAGGTGTGGATTATTGTGATGTTTTTATCAGCTGTTTGGACTCTCATTCTGACGGCACCCATTCACTGCAGAGGATTCATTGGTGAGCATTTGATTTTGGGTGAACTATTCCTTTAAGAAAATAAAGCCTGCTTTATTATTATTATTATTATTATTTATTTTTTAGTATCATGACATTATTTTTAAGACAATTATAAGCACATTTACTCTTCAAACTCAAATTACTGTAATTGTTTGCATCAGGTTTAACTTAAACTTAAAATAAAATGAGTACTAAAATAATGAGTATCTAATATGACTGCAGTGAAAAGCAAACCTTCTGAATCAGTTACAGAGAATTTTTAGAAGAGAGAAATGTGCTTTAATACATGCATACTGTCACAATGAAACAAATCGTAAAAAAACTTAAAAATAGACTTCATTAGGCTTCATTGTCTTTTATGCATATTTTGATTTTGGAGGTGAAATATGATCTAGACAATTTTCTGTGAGATTCACCTTAATGTGCAAAGATTCAGTCTTTAAATACAGACTATAAAGCAGGGAAAAATGATCCCTCCTAAAAACAGGAATGTTGCAGGTGTAATGTCTTCTATCAAACTATCTATTTTTAGATCATAGTCTTATTTTTTCCATGCTTGCTTGCAACACATCATCAGTTGTGGGAGGTTTCTGAAAGGGCTGATTTATTGGGGTTTTGAGGTCTGAAATGTGGCCAAGATAAACATGTAAGGTGTGATTTCAGAGGAAGTGATATGATCTATCAATACCAAAGGACTGGTGGCCATTTCTTATGCTGTGTGAAGTGATTATGACCTCAGGGTTTGGATATGTAACTAACAGCTGTGACACAGCTTTGATATAAAGTAAATGATGAGAACGCAAACTAATTACAAAGGCAAGATTACTGTTCATGATAAGTTGTGGTGTTACATTGTGTTTTTGTGCAAATGACAGACTTTGAAAACTGTTTAAATTCAACAAAATGTGAAGACATGTCATGAAAGCAATGTTGGCATCTGCTGTAGATACTGTACGTAACTCATCTTCATTGTTCATATTTAAAAGTGAGGCCTAGAATCACCTCATATTAGACTAAATACATACAGTATGGCTCAATATAACGTGGTCTGATTCATGTAAATGTTTAAATAATGTACAGCACCTTTATAAAAAATAGCTGAGTGGTGTCTCAGAAGAAAGAATAGAAACATGTATATTTGTTCCGTTATTTTTCTAAGTAATTATTTAAGTATGGCGGGAAAATATTTCAAGTCAGTGCAAAGAAAATAAAATCATATCCTGGTGTTCTGGTCATGTAACGTTTTATGCAAAATCAAATCAAATGAGTTTTAATATTTGTATCAAAAATCTCAAGGGGAAAAAAACAATCCACTTTTACGCCAAATTAATTTTTTTCCCCTTTAATCAAAATGTTGTGACTTCTGCTTCAGAATAATGATGTTATTGAATTTTGAATTTCTATATTTAACATCAGCTCGGTTTAATTTATATTTAATTAAGATCATTTTCTGCTGAGTTTTGCAGAGGAACAGACAGTGTGACAAAACCGAGCGCACACAGATAAGAGCAGCGTTTGACTAATTTCATTATTTTAAGATGACTTGAAGCTATAAGATTTAAAAAAAATATAATGACTATGACCATGACATTTATTATCCCAGCTCAAGTTGTCTACAGAAAGTCTTATCCTGGCCTGTCACACCTAAAGCATTGTCTAGATGATAAAACCTATGGCTTGTCACACAGAACAAAATGTAGACTACTTTAATGGCTTACAGTAAAGAAATATGCCAGTCTAAGCGGCATTTGTTCTGCTGAGTTAAGCAGAACACTGCTGTATCATTTCATGATTGCTCAGCGATGTGTAAAGTACTCAGTACCGTAGAGACTGGAGGAGGTATTTTAGGTGGTAGCAGAGATATAAAGGAGCAGATAACTGTATTGCAAACCACTGAAGCAGTGGTGAAAGTGGATAATAAATGTCTGACAGGTGAAATATATTAGGATTCTTTAACATGCAGGCCTTACGGTTTCTACGATCTGCCACCATGTGTCACTAAAGAGTAATTTCCAATAAAACACATCACTAATGTAAGCAAAACATTTATTGTGTGGTAATATAAAAGTTTATGTACTTATAATGAATGCACATTTTTATATATTAATGTTATAACGCAAAAAAAAAAAAAAAAAGACAGCTTTGTGTTCTTGTTGAAATGCAATAGTAGTAAAGTTATTACATGGGCCTCACTGCATGGCGAACAGGAATGCTATTAACAACCATGCGCTACTCTAGAACTTTACTCTTTGGACCTTAATTGCTGTGGACAAGTTGATGAAAAACAGACCTGATTCTTCTGTTCTAAAAGGAAAGTGTGACTGTGGTTTTATCTCTGTAGTCAGGTCAGAATAAAATGGGTGTGGTGTGTGTTTCTGAGATAAGCGCAGAGAGCACATTTGGAGTCTGCTTTAATATGTCTGGCTCTGACCGTTCAAAATACTTCCTGAGAGAACGAAGCTGATGTTATAAAGGTTATTCAGTTTCGCTGATAAAAGAGGAACAATATACAGCTGAAAACAAAGAAACGATCACAGGTCAACAGTTTCCTAATCATTTAAAGATGTTATTCTTTAGTTTTTGAAAAAAGTCTCTTATGCTCACCAGGGCTGCATTTATTTGATAAAAAAAAAAATGGGAAAATTGTGAAATTATTACAATTTAAAAGAACTGTTTTCTATATGAAAATATTTTAAAATTGTATTTATTGCTGCGATGGCAAAGCTGAATTTTCAGCAGCCATTACGCTAGTCTTCAGTGTCACATGATTTTTCAGAAATCATTCTAATAAGAATAAGAAACATTTCTTATTATTGCCATGTGCTGCTTTGTAGAAACCGGGCAATACTACCATTCAAAAGTTTGGGGTAAGAAAAGAAAAGAAAGATTAAGATATAATGTATTTTATATTATTTAGACACAATCTAACTTAACATTTTCTTATATTGATGTTGTTTATTTCTTACTCCTTAACGATCTAATCTCTTAATGATCTAATCTATGCAATCATTGGAATATCTGAAGGCCAGGTTTTTCCATCACTCTTCATTAGAACCCATTTGCTCTCTCGATTCTGACTTGTACTTGCTCTTATGAAAAAGTACCATAGTTCGTAACTGTATTTGTTGTAATAAGGCTAGCCTATTAATCATTACAAGGCCAATAATTACTTTTTTATTAATCTATATTGCATTTGTTATGAGAAATCCCTCCCTCCCCCCATTCCCCCCACAAACTATGCCCCTGTTGAAACACAGCAAGATTCAAAATACTGATGTTAGCAATTAGACATATGGTAAATAGTTACCATAAAGCACTGAGGAAGAAAATGCCAATGTAACTAGGCTACACTGTCAAATATAATCAGACTAAAGATTCATGAGGGACGCCCTTGTTGGGGAACACCCTTACGCTTGACTCACACAATCCATGAACTCTGAAAATGCAAACTGGAGACTGCCTTCAAGACCTCAGCAGACTGGATTCATTTGCACTTTTGTTATTCAAATACATGCACACTATAGCAACAGCATTCAATTATTAATGTTGTACAATAAATACTCTTAATCATGAACAGATTCTGGAGATGTTTCCGTCATGTTTTACATCTCAAAATCACCCGCAATGTAGGCTGCATTTATTTGTTAAAAAAAACATGTATATTGTGAAAAACCATTACCATTAAAAATTGTTACCATTAAAATGGTAAATAACTTTTCTATTTTAATATATAATAAAGTGTCTTTATTCCTGTAATGGTAAAGCGGAATTTTCAGTATCATTAGTGTCACATGATCCCTCAGAAATCAGTCCAATATGCTGATTTGATTCTTATTACTCATTATTATTATCCATATTGAAAGTAAAGATAACTTTTACACACACACACACACACACACACATTAGTGCTGTCAAATGATTAATCACATCCAAAATAAAAGTTTTTGTTTACATAATATGTGTGTATACTGTGTATATTTATTATGTATATATAAATACACACACATACAGTATATATTTTTTAAAATTTTCCATGTATATATTTATATTCATTGATATTATATATATTTTAAATATTTACACATTACATATTTTTCTTAAATATATACATGCATGTGTGTGTATGTATATATACAAAATAAATATACACAGTACAAACATTATTTTATGTATACAAAAACTTTTATTTTGGATGCGATTTAATCGTTTGACAGCACTAATATATAACATTATAACATTACTGACCAGACTTTTGAATGGAAGTGTACATGGCTACTACATGCAACTAGCTAATGTGATAAAGGTCAAAGGATAACACAAAGACAACCGTGTATCAAACAAATACAGTACAAATACATAGGGTGAAGTCAGCAAAAGTGGGCCACGTTTTGGTAAATGACTGTATCAAATAAGATATGCATGAGATCTAATGATATTCTTATAAATTAGCATGGGTATCTTAAATATATTTATATTTTCTAAACGTGAAAAAGTATAAAAGTTTTTAAATTATGAGAGTTAGAGTATCAGCAGGTACCTTCTTGAGCACGGCACAACATTCAGGTAAAATGGGCCAATATAAAAAGAGAACAACACAGGTAATCTCAGCTTAAATCAGTTTATTTTTAACAGTAATTGGACACTACTGTCTTTAGTGTGCCATAGCAACACTCTAAAAAATGATCGTGATTTTAACGGTAAAAGACATAAGTTTCCTTACTATATACGGTGAATAACTGTAATAGATCTAACCTTTGTTTTCGAGAAAGTAGCCTCAAAATTGACATTCATAGACTGTGTCAGAAACCACACCATAAACCCTCATTCACTATATAGTCCACTAGACAGAGTGACTGAGAACAAATGAATGAATTCAGACACTGATGAACACCTGCTGTTAACAAACACAATCACTGAAGGAGAGAACAAGAAACAAAACTACAACTGACATACAGCCACGGCCTTAAATGAAATCAACTGAAATAAAACAGCAGAGGATGATTAAACAACTCCACAAACAGCATCACCAGCTCCACTTATTGCTAACCAATTTGTCTTCATTTCTGTCATATATCTACAGAAATTCTTTGCGAATTAATAGAGGTTTATAGAAAGATTTATAGAGGTTTATTGAAAATGTTTCGTTTGACTTTACCATTTTGGTGATCAATGTTTGCTTTAGTTGGGCTCTTGACCCTTGACTCTTTAATATTAGTTTTTCTCTGGTTCTTGTAGCTGTGTTTGTGAAGCACATTTGTTATGACAAGTACAGTCAAGAGAAATTGTAGTTAAGAAGTTTTGGTTAACTGCTGATGGTGATCATATGACCTGATTCACTGATCTCAATTAGTGTCAAATGATATGGGTGAGCTGTAATTAATTTCATATCGTTTATGGTAGTAATATTACTCTACAAGATAAGTTGACAAACTATGAAGGAAATGAAAAACATTTTATGCACAAAACATTTAGAGCTACGACGTCATTTAGACACACAGACATCAAGAATCAGCACAGATGGGAAAAAAAAACACATTGTGAAATGTATTTTTAACATAAATATACTGTTAATTTAATTTAAGGAAGAACACTGTAAAAAAAACAACAACAGTAGATTACTGGCAACCACAGCTGCTGGTATTTCACCGTAAAATCAAGAAAAAAAACAGCAACATACTGTAAAACCTAACTTCCTGGTGTGTTTTGTGGGTCACTATTGTGCTGGAGAGTAGAGCCTGTGTTTAAGGCAAGGATGGACAGAGAAACACTGATATTATACTGCATGTTACTTTATTTAAAGGCAGTAATTGTGTAGTTACTGATGCAATAAGAATCTTTTCACTAAATTCAGTCATACATGTATGTGTGCTACTGTTATTTGTAAGAGATTTTAGTTGAACTGATGCTTTTAATGACTTTGCATAAATCAGTAGGTTTTTCTTCATGGACTTAAGCAAAGTAGTTCTCAATACCCTTATGTTCACATTATTTAATCATTATAAATATTAGTTTATAAACAAATGGCAGTTGGACAATTTAAGTGCAGTCGGTTTCGAATAAAATGAGTTAACTGAAAGGTTTGTATATTAACATTGTATCAGATAAGGAAATACGTTTTTTTCACTGTAAAATTAAACAGTTCTGTAAATCCTAAAATGTTGCTACCGTGTTTTTCACGGTAAAGTTCTGGCAACCACAGCTGCCGGTATTCTACCGCAAATTTAACAGATATTTTTATTTTTTTTACAGTGAACATCATAAATGTATTTCATTAAATAGAAAGTGCACAATGCAATTAAAAATTAACTGATCCTTTATATATCATGTTAGTTAATCTTATAACGGGCGATGGGCAAATTAGCCTAATGTTCTATTAGGGTCATTCTATGGAAATGTCAATTTTTCTGTCCCTAGCCTTTATAGAAATATTACACTTGAAAAACACTTCATAGGGTTACGATTTTAATGCAATGTTTGTTCTTTAATTAATTATATAGAATTCCAAGCACCACAAAACTGCTTGTCCCCACAGCCAGAAAAAAAGTGCTTTATTTTGAGGTCCAAAACAGGTGTTTCTACCATTTAAAATACAATAATGTATTCATAACTATCAAATATGTGACATAAATGACATAAAAAAAAACTAAATAGTGAATAAATATTATATATATATATATATATATATATATATAAATAATATATAAAATCAATATATAAGAAATCGCGTTTGGCCTCGTACTGTATCGCGTATCTTGTCAGTGTGTGCACTTGCTTGGCCATTTTTAGTTGATAAACAGGAAAGTGGGTTCAAGCGCCAGCAGAAGGCAGTGTAAGGCCGTGTTCACACTTGGCGTCTTTTTTGACTAGAAAAAGTTGACAAGAGCGTTTTTTTTATGAAAAACAAAGCTTGCAGCGTCTGTTACAAATAGCAGCCGAGAGCGTCTTTTGTTGTCATAGCAACAGCTGTAACAGTAGCCTAGCGCTGTGTACTGCAGAAATGTCAAGAAAGAGTAAAAAGTTGGCTCTTGCGTTGGCTTTTGAAGTTAACGGGAAAGAAAATGTCGATTCACAACGACGTTTGTGGGTGCACGACATTATACGGGGAAGGAACCAATATTATGATAGAGTTTTGTGCTCATATCATACAGCTCCTTGTGCTAACGTTAGTACGAGCAGTCTATCTACCGGCACCTTCTCCATTTTTCTTCTTGTTGTTATGGAAACGACAGATCTCGCTACTCGCTTGTCATTGGTCAGCTGTCAAAAAGGCGCTTGACGTAGGGCGTTTTTTTCAGAAAAGTTGAAATTTTTTCAACTCGAAAAAACGCTCTGAGCTGCAGAAAAAGACGCCGGCGGTGGCGTTTTAAAAAGCGCTCAGGACTTTTTTGAAAACACGGTTTACTCCATAGGATTATAATGTAAAACAGACGCCGGCAGCTTCGAAAAAGACGCCAAGTGTGAACACGGCCTAATGTCTTTAAGAGAGAGAAGCAGTCTATCAGCGGAAGTTTAAAATCAGCTCGTAAGTGTATTTACTTGTCTCAGTGTTTAGCACATTTGCCGTTGCTAGGAAACGCTTATTTTGTTTACTGTGTTGAGAGGTGCTGAAATCGCCTTTGGTCTCATACTGTATCGCGTATCTTGTCAGTGTGTGCACTTGCTTGGCCATTTTTAGTTGATAAACAGGAAAGTGGGTCCAGCTGAATTGAAATGGTGATTTGTTGGATTGGTATAAAAAAGGTTATTATACCGCGGCAGCAGTCGCGCAGTCGTCCTGTGAAGCCCTCTTAAGGCTAGTTCACACTACAGGATTTTAAGCCCGATTTGCAAGTTAACGAGCTCGCCGACAGGTCGGGCTCTAATCGGGGGAAAATCTGCGGGTGATCGCTTCGCGATCTTTATGTGTGAACTACACTACGATGCATCAAAGACGCTCGCTGACGCCAAACAAATACCTAGCATGCCAAATATCTGGACCGGTCGGCCGACTCGACATCATGTGGTGTCAGGTGTGGTGACGAGCTACAGCCAATGAGAGAGCAAGGCATGGGTTGAGGTCACCGGAAGAAAAACAACAGCAACTTCGCTGAAAGAAAATGCTTATATTTTTGCACATAAGCATCTTTCACAGGCTTTTGGCTGCTATATTTTTTATTAACCACCAATAGTTACTGTTGCCATGACTGACAAACACTCACACACTAGACTCTCTCACGCAGTGAAAAACACATCGCAGAGCAGAGAGGAAACTGACCACACACCGACAGAAAAGACAGAGCAGGTTACTGCTGATATGAAACAAGGTCTCAGGACTCTCAGCTTTTAAATCGAGTCATTTTTAAAGAAATTCAAACAATAAATACCTTTTTGTAGAGGTCTTCAATGTGTCGTGACAGATCACTGTATTGCCTCAGTTCAAACACGTGAACCGATCGTCTTTTCATATTTACTTAATGCACGAAATGAACATGAATAAACATCAGAAGGTGTTTAATTTAAACCGCGGAACACACCATTTTAAGTCCACCTAAGTTAATCTGCTCTTGTCTGATTTGTGGTTAAGGTTAGAAGGGATACAGCTGCGGCTACTGGGCATGCGCATTCACATATTTTCCGAGCCCACAATATAACGTGAAACCAATGAAAATGGTTTTAAAAAGCACATAGCGCCATAGTTTCATCACTTTGCCAGTGTCGCAGAGGCCGTTTTTTTTTGCAGTAAAGGACCTGTCATAGTTTAATGAGTGGAAGATTACATGAGCTCGCGGTTAACCTGCATTGAAAACAGATGAGCGTGCACACAGCTCCCGATCGGGGCGAAGTTCATTTTGTCCACAGAATGATAAGAGCACACTTTTTAACATATTATTTTATTATTTAACACTCAGCATTTAACTTTAGCGCTGCAAGCCATGCATACAGTGCATTACCAGATTTTCTGTTAAGCAAACAAGCACTTTTAAATACCTCAGCTTATTGCCGTTACCATGGCAGCCAACAACAGCACAGCTTAAAGGATTAGTTAACTTTTAAAAAAAACTTTTGCTGATAATTTACTCATCCCCATGTCATCCAAGATGTCCACGTCTTTCTTTCTTCAGTCGAAAAGAAATTAAGGTTTTTGATGAAAACATTCTCCATAAAATGGACTTCATTAGGACCCAAACGGTTCAAGGTCCAAATGACAGTTTCAGTGCAGCTTCAAAGGGCTTTAAACGATACCAGACGATGAATAAGGGTCTTATCTAGCGAAACGATCGGTCATTTCAAAAATAAATAAAAAAGTTTATAAGCACAAATGCTCACCTTGCTCTGTTCTGTTATGCGCGTTCATGACGTCACGTAATACGCAATGACGTTGAAAAGGTCACAGTTGACTTAGGCGGAAGTACCGACAAAGTCATGTAGTCTGAACGGCACAGCGATCTGCCGACGTGTAAAGTCCTGTAGTGTGAACTTGGCTTTAGCGTGAAGACCGAAGAGTGTAAAGACCATCAACTCTACCGTGCGACTGCACCGGGCAGGGGCAAGGGATAGAAGTATCGCTTTTTATTTTAGTTTTTTCATTTATATGTTTATTATTGAAATGTTGTTATATGCATGTGTCAATTTTATTTAATTTCTTTATTTTCTCAAATATGTGGGTATGTAGTATTTATAGAGTTGTAACTTTTAGTTTTAGTTACTTTTTCTTATTTGTAAGTCGCTTTGGACAAAAGCGTCTGCTAAATGACAAAAGTAAAGTATGTATGTATGTATATATATATATATATATATATATATATATATATATATATATATATATATATATATATATATATATATAATATTTATATTATAAAATAATGAAAGTAGGGGTCCCCTGGAGTTGTGTCACTGGTGTTACCGTTTAACAAAAATAGTTTATTTTGAAATAAAAATCACACTTATGACATCACTTGACTTCCTTCTTTCCTCTTTCCTGAAGACCTATGAAGAAAGGCCCATGATAAGTCCACTGTCTCTTTTCAGAAGAGAAATTTTCTTATTTATCTCATGATTTCATAGCTTTTAGTTGAAAGTTGCTTTATTGTTAGGGAATTACAAAAAAAAAAAACTATTAATTTATTAATATTAATTAATACTATTAATTAAACTACTTAATTCAGTGAGTATACCATGATTGACAACATGTGGTTTGATACCTTGCAGCAGACATTTTGTAAAATGCATTTTTTATGAAAATTATGTGTTACCGTCACTGGTGTCACCTTCCTTATGGGTAAATAAATGCACAAAAGATAAAAAACAAAACAAAAAGAACAACTATCATTATGTATATTCTTAAAGTCAAAAGGTAATCTAATAATGTATTCTAAGTTTAAGACATCTTGCCATACCAAAAGTGGACATTTCTGTAGAATGACCCATTAACTACGCATTAAAATCCTACTTTTTATTTAAGTAGCCTACCACATGCACCACATGCCCTCTTAGTTTGAATGGGCATGACACCTCTGTGTGTGTATGCAGCCCATTTTACTGACATCTTCCTTTCTTTCCCTTTCTCTTCTCGTCTCTCTGTTTCCTTTCTTTGCTTGTCCTCCTGTCATACTGTCTGCAATGCAATTTTTTAAAAAGACTGTTAAGATTTTGTATGGATACATATCTAGGCCTATAAACCTATTTTCACCCTCAATTTTTGTCTAAAAGTGTGTGTGTGTGTGTGTGTGTGTGTATGTGTGCAGCCCATTTTACGTCACAGAATGGGCGTGTTTCCTCGAACACGAGTGAACCAGATTCCCTTCAGTCTCAGTACACGCCAATATATGAAGCGCTTTTTCCTTTCATCTGCTGCGCGAAAAGTGACCAGTGAAGCTAATATGGGGAATATCTTTGTCCGTGTAACTTAGTGCTTTATCGTTATTTCATCCGTTAAGTTTTTCTGCCGGTTGTTGTATTTTCACAAGTGTTTGTTGCTGAAAAACAAATTCTATTCAAATAAAGATGACAAGTGTAAAGGCTTGCCCACTGCTTCTTCTGCTGTTTTCACTGGTCTCTATGGGGAAAGGTAAGTTAAGCTGATTTTAAATTAAACGTCTTGAATGATTGTTTTTAAACCCAGTCAGTCTGTCAACTTCAGAAACTTGAAATAATAGCCTTGAACAGATTCAATTTCTTGAACAGATTTCGCTAAACCACGAGACAACCTTGTTCTGTTTCTTAGAAGTTTATGTTTTTAACAAAATGTCGAAAAGTTAGTCAAATGGGAAAATACCATTTGGTATATCGGAACTTTCCTGTAGGTGGAGCCACAATATAATGGTCAAGTGCATGAATTTAACTACTTGTAAATAAAATGCATTTAAAGGGAGGATTAGTGAGGTTGGGAAGCTTTTTATTATTTTTTATTTTAAGTCTCTTATGATCACCAAGGCTGAATTTATTTGGTCAAAAACACACTAAAACAGTTATGGTGAAATATTCCAATTTAAAATAGCTTATCTGTTTAAATAGATTTTAAAATGTAATTTAACTTCCCTCTGATGGCGAAGCTTGAAAACAATGACCCCCAAAAAGGATAATTTGATGAATAGAAATGTAAAGTGAACAGCACTTCTTTGAAATAAAAATCTTTGTAACCCTCTAAATGTTTTTCCTGTCACTTTTGACCAGACGAATGTATCCTGAATAAAAGTATTTATTCGTTTACAAACACACAAATCTTGACTCACTGACCCTAATCTTTTATTGTGGTTGTAGCAGAGTGTAATTTGCCAGCTTTGAATGGCAAAATTGTCTTGTCCTCGGAATCCATACTGAAGAATAGCTTCCCAGACAATTCAGAAGCGATTGTGGAGTGTGCAAAAGGATATGAGAGAGATGAAGGTCCGACTTCAATCACCTGTGTGAAGGGGGTCTGGAGTGAAGTGAAGTTAATCTGCAAAAGTAATTCACTTTTGACTTCTAAATTGGGACGTTCCCCTTAAAAGAAATGGCATCAAGTACTAAACTGCTGTTTGCTTTCATTTCAGAGATAGATTGTGGCCAACCTAAACTTTCAGAACATATGACCTACTCCATCCCTGATGGAACATTGTTTGGTGCCTACATACAACCCAGATGTGAGATAGGGTAAGAACCGCTGTGGCCCCTACTGTCCATATTGCACTCATACTTGTAATTGACTTGTTTTTGTCTTTAATCCAGATATGATCTGGAAGGATCAAGCCACAGACAATGTCTTGTTTCTGGCTGGAGTGGAAAAGCTGAATGTCTATGTGAGTCTATGTGATAGATTCATATAAGTATTATTTTGAATATAATTGAGACATTATTATAGTGTTTCTTAATATTTTTAATGAATTTGATACATTTTTATATTTTCTGTTTTCATTTTCATCTTAGTTAAAGTTTTAGTAATTTTGTTGTGTGTTTTTGTCATTTTAAAGTATATTTATATAGTTTTTCATAATTTTACATCGTTAAAACGATGAATAAAATGAAAACATTGCCTGAGCAACTTGCTGATATAAAATGTTTACATTTTATTTTAATTCACTTCATGTTTATATTATTTAGAGTTTTTTTTTTAAATGATTTTTGTTTACTGTAATAACCCTAATGCACATTCAGTATCAACATCTGTGTTGTCTAGAGCAACTTCACAGTCAGAGATGTTGTAACAGCTTCTCTTTCACCATGTCTCTTATAGTGACAGTATGCAATTTGCCAGATACAATTGAGCATGGCAAGAGGGTTGCACCCAGAGAAGAACCTGTGTTTAATGATGTCATTACATATACCTGCGACGATAACTACATCCTTGTTGGCAACAGCTCCATTAAATGTGGTGAATACGGGGATTATAGTTCACCACCTCCGAAATGCATAGGTCAGTTTTTTACAATTAAAGTTTAAAATCAATCAAATGAATTTTTTTGTCCTAGTTAGCTGCATTGAATGACAGTGGGAAGCTCCACACACAAACAATTGCATTGGTCCAGCATCTAGCTCCACACACTGTAGCTGTGTATAGAGTGCAACAGCCAGTTGCGGAACTCCATTTATTTTCTACATAGGAAGGTGGATTTTTTAGCTTTAACTTCAAGATCTGACCCTTGATCAGTCTGAGCTTGTATTTGGATTCAATCACTGGTGTTGCAGCACCATCAGGGCACTGCATGTTAGAACTCAGCCTGCTGAACTCATCCTGCTACATTTGTATGTATACTCTATACATACATACATATAAATAGATAGATATACTGTTTATAGATGTAGATATGTAGGCTCCATTTTGTGATCAAGTGACTTATTACTTTTCATTTTTGTACAATTTATATAATTATTATAATAAATTATAATCAAACAAATAAGTCACTTGAGAACTAAATTGAGCCATGTATTGGTACACCTGATATTGAACAACTGATTAAAAATATTGCTTAAACCAATAATCTGCCTGTTATTTCAATAATGGTTAAAGCAGACATTTTTTTCTGTACATGTTTCTTTCCAGGGAAACATTCTTTTATAGTCTTGGATTATACAAAATGCTTTGGAATCTTGTTTTTAATTTTTATTGGGTTCACTTACCATTATTGAAATGCCATGCATGCTGCAGTGTGCCAGATGTCTTGAGATGTGGTTTCAGTGCTATATTTTGTTTATTACAATCCTCCAGTTTTTACTTCTTTAACAAAAGCATTGATTAAAGTCGTTAAAACATGAAAAAGCTGAACAAAAATGTACAAGTTTCCTTTCTATCCTCAGCTATTGAATGTTCAGTTCCTGAAGTTAGATTTGGTAACCGGACTGAAGGAAATCCTCCGTACTTTTATAAAAGCGAAGCAACGTTTGAATGCTGGCCAGGTTACAGAATGAAAGGTTTAGCTACATCAGTGTGTGAAAAGAGTGGCTGGTCTGCCCTTCCTGTTTGTGATGAAGGTAAGCTGAACCTTCTGAATGATATAATGGATGGGAATTTATATTCCAAGGTGTGCATTCATGATACGAGTGATAAGTAGTAGGCCTGTACAGAATGTGCAGCACTTCCTGCGCTGATTTCGAGGTAAACTCTGCTGCATTCTGCTTAGAGTACTGTACATAAACTGGTAGCTAAAAGCATCATCAAATATGAAACGAATTTGTGAATGATGGGTGTTCCTGTTCTTCAGAAATCTGTGGATCTTTCTCCGGTGGTTTTGCATTCCATATGAATTGTTCAAATCAACTGAATTGTCTAGATGTTGAATTGGAGAAGATGGCAAAAGCAGATAACAACGTATTCATATATTTTTTTTCAGTCATCATAACATCGACAAAAGCAAGCACTGCCACAAACAAAGCCACGACAACAGACACGACAGCAGACACGACAGCAGACACGACAGCAGACACGACAGCAGACACGACAGCAGACACGACAGCAGACACGACAGCAGACACGACAGCAGACACAACAACAGAGACAACAACAGAGACAACAACAGCCTCCGCCCGTTCACATGGTAAGGAGTCCAGCACACACAATCATGTTTTTTTTTTTTTTTTTTTCAGGTTTCACACTAATTATTTGTTATGGTTATGTTGTAATGGTTATTTGATTATGTGTTTTATTGTAGGAGGACTTGTAGAAGAGCTCACTACTGGCATTCTATGTGAGTTCATCCTTTAAATCCAATGATACTTTACTGAATTTAGTGTCTGACTAAGTCACCCTCAGGGAAAGTAATGCGGTGCTGTAGGTGGAGCTGACTGTAGTTTGTCGTACAACATATGTCACCATATGATATAACAGTCAGTGATGATAATGGTTTATTTTGTCTTGAATAAGTTCCAAATAAGAGCTACTATAACTCAGAGCCACCACATACTGTATCTATTGAATGTTCATTTCCTTTTGTTTCTAATAACACAACTGATCTTGTAACTGTTTTAGGTGTCTTTGCCTTAGTGATTATAGCAGCAATTATAGCAGCCTGTGAGTATATGAATTATTTGGATTGAGCTATGTACAGTATAGTATATACCATTAATTTTGGGGTCATTAAAAATGTTTTTAATGCCTTTTTATAGTATTTTATTCAGCAAGGATACATTAAATTGATCTAAAGTGACTGTAAAGACATTTTATAAATGTGCAGAAGATTTTTTATTTATTTATTTTTTACAATTTATTCATGTAAAATTCCTATCACGTTTCCATAGAAATATCAAGAAGCATTGAAGACTGGAGTAATGGCTGCTTAAAAATTCAGATTTGCTTCATGAAGTTGCATTTTAAAATAGGAAACTTGTAATAAGATTTCACATAAGAAACTTAAACTCGTATTGTTGAATGGTACTGTATGTTTTCATGCTTTGGTGTCATTGATTGTGATACACAGCTGTTGACCCCATTCCAAAGCATTTTAAATTTGAAATGATCTTCTTACTCTCCACAGTGCTTTTTGTATATTATAATTATAAACACAAAGGGTGAGTATATCTCTTAATCTGTCAATTGATTTAAAGCTAAGCATGGCTTTCACTTCACTTCAACCGCATGCTGCTGTACACATGCATTCATCCACATATTAACATCAGCTTTCCTCTTGCCATTTCCTGCACGGATCCCATCTTGTCATATGAGGATGAGGATGAGGATGGACAAAAAAAAAAAATACACAATACACTTTAATTCATGTTTTTATCAATCAGAAAACTATCTGTCCTTGTGCTTGATTTGTGGCGGTTGCACACTTTTAATTATTCATTTTTTTTAGTTTGATTCTTTTGAGCAATGACAGAAGAAGTGCTTTTGGGCTAGTAAAGCTTATACAATATCATAGAAAATAAAGTATGATCGACTTTACTGGTTTGAAGGAATTGGAAAGTCTATGCAAGTTCCTACCTTAACATTTCCATCATGCTCATCATGAGTTAATGGGCAAACAACCTCAATCTCAAGTAAATTATTGCTGATGTACCCGGTGGAAATGTATTTTATGAGCTGTAGTAGGTTAATAATAAAACGTTTTTCTAATTAAAAGGTGTGCTGTCACAAAGGAAAGGCTGGTCTGGTGCTGCTGGCAAAATGACAGAAATAACTATGCAGAGCTAATGTCTGACCAGATACTAATTACATCCAAACAGCATGCAGAGCGGATGGCTAATTCAATATTAACAAAAAATTAATGTGTCCAATAAATAATGGATTATAATGACTTTACTTTATCTCTTTGTTTGATAATTCTGCATAGTTCATACAATACTGGCGAAGAACTGAGGGCAAAACAAGAGTTATTGCTAAATCAAAGTGTCTAAACTCAAGGTATCCACCCATTTCTGAATCTTCATTGGCTTAATATGAGTTTTCTTTTGTCATGACTTCATCCAATGACTAATACACTCATTAATTATTAGTTAGTTCTGGCATTAGTTGTAAAATAATCTCAATTAATTATCATTAATGTGTTATTGTGCCGTGTTTATTGTCCTTAATGTGCTTTATCTGGATTCTCAACCACAGGGCAAACAATCGGACGGCTCCTTTGCTTTAGCGTTATTCCTGCACATGGATTCATTAAAGTTTCAAGTTTTAAACTTTTTTTGTTGTATTTTATAAACTAGATATTGTATTTATTTAAAACTGCTTGAAAATGTTTTGCTTTTAGAAATATATTACAGTTATTGATAAAAGCACAAGATAATATTTTTGTATATTTGAATAAAGGTTTTTTAAGTACTTGGGTATGTTTCTTTTCCCCCAGGACGGCTGAATCCTGACGTCTAAATTTCCCCATTTTGTTACCAAGAATCCACCCAAAAGAATCTCTGGCACATGTGTTTTCACCTTTTAAAAGTGCTGTTTTAGTGAGACATTGTAAAGTGAGATATTGACGGTGCTACACAGCCGGGTCAGATTATCTGTGACCATATGGTGACAGGAAACCTGATCCTGAATGAGCAAACGTTTCTAATTTGAGTTGTAATAATTTTTCACCCCCTCTTTCAAAGGTATTCCCTTTATGTAAGCAGTAGACCACACAGCAATGTGGTTACCAGGACAATGGCAGAGATACTTGCTGCTATTCAAGCCAAATACTTCAACTGGAGAAAAATTTAGACCGTGTGCTCCTATACAGAGACCTTGCCTAAACCCATGAAAGCAAAGAGAAACTACATTTAAATGTGGTTCTCAAAAAGCTGCTAAAAACATTTAACCCTTTTTACAGTTTATTAAATCTATTATTTATTTATTTAAACTGCTAAAGAGCAAAATGTACTGTTTTTAACCGTCAAGTGAATTGTTTTCATTATTAGGGTTAGGGTTAGGGTTAGGGTTTCATTATTTCCTGGGTGAAAATTGTAAGTCAAGTCTCAAATAATAACTTGCTTGTCGTTAAGATTTGGTATGGTTTGAGGTATCATTTATGCCTGTAGCACAAACATTGTGTGACACTGACAAGATACACACTGAAGTGTAAAATTAAGTTTAATAAGTATATTTTTTTTATATTGCGTATATGCTTTATGTATTATCTTATAATGATAAAGGTTTTATAGTTGTTTTATAAGTTTGGTTGTAAGTGAATGATATAAATATGTGAATATTTAGTTACACAACACATTTAACAAGCTAATTTTCCCTATGGAGATGTAAAAAAATACATAGTCTAATTATTGTTTATTTATTGTCTTTTTGTTTTGGTGGTGGGTATTAACACAAAAGAAAAAAATGGAATGAAAAGGTAGGAGAGGAAGAAATACTGGGAAAATGAATTATGTACTTATAAGAGAAATGTTTATGTTGGTAGTTTGAAGTGTAAATAGAAGTATAAAAAATTATATAACAGAAAAAGTTAGTGAACATGCCAATAAAGGCAGTGTAAGGACAATGTACCTTCACTAACTGCAAAGAATGTGGTGGTTTCTCAAGTTCTTATGGTGTCACTGACAGGAACGGTGTAAATCTAATGCAAATTTTTTGCTGATCACACACAATAAGGCTATTCTAAGCTTTTATCTTGGAAGGATGAACCCATTATCAGTGTTAAAGCTTCTTAGTAGGTTTTGCTGTCTCGTAGTAACCCAGATCTTTTGTTATATGCTTGAGCAAGCATCCTCATTTACCCCAGACGGTTTCACACTGCAATCTGAGGGCCCTTAACTTCCAATCACAGTCGGCCATCTGGGAGGAGACGGCCAAGAGAGGAATTTAACCATTAAATCTGGCTAAATGGCGTGTAATCAAATATATATTTAAGAATATCATGTATGCCGTCATCTTGGAAAAGTCACATATGATTCATTGTTTGGGTGGATGCTTAGCAGTAGATTGTAAATGAAAGGATATTGAATGGGTGTGTATTTACTCATGCTGTGGTACTAATCACAACCACAAGCTGTAAGTCAGCTCTGACCAGAGCACTCTGACCACTAACGGCTTTATTTATAGGGTCATCCAGTCACAGGACATTTAATAAGATGCCCAGTTTATGCATAGACTCAACTTCTTGTTCAAACTGAAGGTTTTATGAGATTCAGTAGGGATGTTTTGTTGTAGTTTGTTCTTTTTATGGTGCTCTTAAAATTATACAGCAATATAAAAGATCTTTTCCTGGCAGAAAGGAAATGTGCGTCCTTGTTTTTCATTAATTTGACCTAAGGTTATCCCATAGAAGTAGGTAAGAGCTACTAGCATTTGTCATTGATGAATGCAGCACATTTCCTGGCCCTCAACCCAACAACAACATCCCTCATGTGGACAACCAAAACGTTGGGACTTTTCAGATTAGCTATATTTTAATATGACATAAAAAAACTGTCCGTGTAAAGAGGAATTGGAATCTTTGTTGATGCTGACTTGTTAACAGCAGCTAAAAACCGAATATGAAAAGCAAGGGTTCTCAAAGCTGCATCTCTGGGATCATTCAGTGTTGGTCAATCAGCTGTGTCATGAATACATTAGAAAACATCCCGTTTTAATACAGCCATCAGACCATTAAATGCAATCAGTAAGTGGGATCAGTTACAGATGCTGGGAAAGTGATCCCAAGTTCAAAGTTATAAAAGCGTATGAACTCGTCTGGGCTAAGATTAGCTCTGATGCTCGCCTGGAGTCGCCTTTTTTGAGGAGAATCGTATTCATGGGTGTCTGTTTTTGGAACAGTCTGTCTGTGTAAAGCAGGTTTTGAGGTCACACAGTGCCATCTAGCGGTGAATAACTGAATTGGTGAGAGAGTAGCGCCAAGCGGCTGTTGCGTCTTCAGCAACTCATCGATTAGAAAGTCATGGCTTTAGGCTGCAAGAATCACTGAACCGGTTCTTTTCAATTAAATGTTCGAAAGAACCGATTTTATGAAATGATTCGAACTTTCCACTATACTTTTCCATTTTCAAACAGGTAGTTCCCTACTCAAACTCATTGGTTTTAAGACTATTATGTTGCCTGCTAATTGTATTGGATTGGGAAAAAAGAGAAACTTGTAGCATAAGAATAAATGAGTTTTATTTAATTCATGAAATTTACACAAATCAGACATGCAAAGACATTGATCACAAACATTGCATTAGTCAACACCATTTAGGTCTCCCATGTGATGTCAAGACAGACCCAAGAACACTGATTTCAAATGGTGCTAGATGCCATAAAGTACTCTATGGCACCATCTGAATTCAGCTTCCAGGAGCAGCACAGGAGGAGATGGCACTGGAAAACAAAATACAAAACAGACAAAAATGAAAGATGCTACAGTACACATGAACCTCATTCTGTCAAGATAGTTTGTTCTGATCCATACTTTCTTTTAATGGGATTTATTTCTGTGAGACTATGTTAAAACTTGTTTCCTTGCCACTATGTGTACCTGAGATTAGAGGTATTATTTTTGAACTACTGTAGACCTGAGTCAATAGAATGAGTACAAAAGAAAAGCATAGGGAGTGACCAAGAGGGAGGGAGAGCATTTGTTTACAAGTTTATTTTTTCACTCTAGTACATCAGTTTATTCTTGGTTTGCTGCCTCTGCGCACCTGACAGCTTGTGTAATGCTGATCCAGCTCTTAAAGGGAAAGGCATCTTTATCGAGGCTCCGAACCTGCCATTTAAACAGGGTGGAAAAGAGAAAATACTGCAGTGAATATACACTCAGCAGATTGCAAACAGTTAAGGCATGCAGTATAGTATTTTTTATTTATTTTTTAAAATAAGATTTTCTAGCATAAAGCATATTATTTGAACAATGCAGTTTATTCCCAATATTTGGTGAGCTGCTGAGAAGATGTCTTCAGGGACGTGGCTTAGGTTCATATAATATGTTTATAAAGGATGTTTATCTTTATCACTACTGTTGGGTCTAGAAAGATTACGAAATTCATCTTCCTTGGACACGAGTCAGGCCAGGATACTTAATATAACATCTTATTTATAGCCTAACAACAAGTGATAAGTGAATAATTATTAATACTTTATTGTCTGTACAGGTCCTGGACATTGAAATTCATATTTGACACTGGCATAAAAACATATAATAGACAGAAACGTACTTTACACTTACATACTGTATCTATAGAACACATGGAACACACATTATCCTAATAAAAAAAAAAAACTTTTTGCGTCAAAACAAATAGAGCATAATGCCACAGGGGGTGTTAAAATACAAATATAAAACTAAAAAAAATAAGGTACAATATATAAATGTTGTTTATGAATTCACTATTATAGCTTTTTTT
The DNA here is from genome assembly GCF_936440315.1 of Barbus barbus. Taxonomy (NCBI): domain Eukaryota; kingdom Metazoa; phylum Chordata; class Actinopteri; order Cypriniformes; family Cyprinidae; genus Barbus; species Barbus barbus. The sequence continues at coordinate 26,519,269 of NC_136741.1, read as the reverse complement.
TTTATTAAAAGAGTGTCTAATGCTGTCGTTGTTTTATTTTTTTAATTTAAAAATTTACATTTTTACAAAATTATAACAATGACGGGTCTACCATATTGTTCACTTCAGGCAACATACAAGAAGCATAAATGCGGCCTGATTGCGCCACCTGAAGGGAAGATTGAGCATTGCGCTAATGATTTGTTTACCTCGTTTGGTCAAGTGCGCACTAACAAATAACTACTACACGTTTCTCGTTAAACACGCTGAATAAGACAGATAGCGTTACGATTTGACGTCTTAAGCACTTTTTTTGCGTTGAACAAGATGATGATCTATAACAACAAAAGTTTTGGTGTTAAACAGGTTACCAAAGGTATGATAAGCTTAATATGTAAATCACTATTACTACTTTACGGTTTCTCTTTTAGAGAGATTTGCTTCAGTGATGGTCTAGACAAGAAGTGCGCACTTCAATTACAGCCAGTGGCGTACGCAACGCAACGCAACGCATCTCTCGCTCGCGCAGCATCCTTTTCTAGCCATTGTCTTGAACGCGACGCATGCAGTTTTGAGACAGTGGAAGACTCACTTATGACTATGTCATGTTCAGCCGCGACGCGTTAATATAAAAAAGGAGCGCTTTACGAAATCTCTTACGCAGGCGAAATTCCCTAATGAAACTCCATATTATTGTCGCTATGACGCAGTAATATATTTTAACGAAGACCTGTTGGAATAATTATTAGTACACTTCAATCTCAGATTTCATGACATCAATTCGTCAATATTATTTATCAGATAGTATTTATAAATTATGTATGGCTAAAAATATTAAGGCATTTCAAAGGATTCCTATATTAGTCCCTGTCTTACAAACAAATAAATGACTTATACCTCTTATAATAAGAAACTCTTCTACTTACGTGGGAACATTCAAACGATTGCCTTCCAGTGGAATCTTTTTCTAAATATTCTACATGCCACGGATGCCTGCACTCTTCACTTGTTTCAATCCGACCCAACTCCTCACTTTCCATTCTTGAGACGTAGTCTCCTCGCATCATTACAAGATCCCTATCGATTTTTCCAGGGCATAATACTCAAGCCCCGCCCCTTCAGACACTCCCCCGGCGACTGATTGGCCAAAGCGCTCTACACGTTCCTAAACACTTCTGGATCACATGTGCTTGACGCGTGTTTACAAACATTGAATGAGGTCACATGGTACAGGCGACCATTTAATGCGCATCGCTGGATAGTGTCGCAGCATCTCAGAAGAACCGGAACCCAAGCTTACGTGAAACGATCTGCTATATCATGCCGTAGCCGTCGTGAAAACTCGTTTATTTGATCTTATTCTTAGGAAAATGAGCAATTGTAATATTTTTCTTTCATAACACACAACTACGTCCTCTATGCTTTAATATAAAAACATTTATATTTGCCAAGTAACTGCTCTTAATACAAATAATATTGCCCACGGGTTACAATCTACCATGTTGCAAACATATTACCAAATAAAAGCACATACATATATGACAAATTATTTGAGCAGTTTCTTGTTAAAATTGGGAATATGTTTACAGTGGTTACTTCAGAATAATAATATTGCTTTGAAAGATTCTAGAACATTCTAGGAATTCCTGTAACAGTCTGTACTATTCTAGAACGTTCCAGAACATTGTGGGGCTAGTCTTAAAAAAACATCCAACGTAGACTTCTGAAGTTTTGGACGACTCACTGTTGGTAAATGTTTATGTGAAACAGTTGTTGTTAGCTCAGTATTAGGCATGCACCATGTTGTCAATATATCATAAAATATGTTGATTAGCCAATAAGCCAAGAACAGTCTTCAGTTAGGTAATTTCATGGATGTGTTCATTATGCCTTTAAAAGTTTAAAAGTCATAACTATTTTAATTATACTTTTGGCATTATAGACAACATAGGGTAAAAAATAAAAATAAAAAAAATAATCAGTTTTGTACCCCCCAAATCATTTTTTGTTGTATAAATGAAATCACATTCCACATCTTTTTCTTGATAGAGACAAAACTTTACCAAGCGTATTCTGAGACATTGTCATCTCGATAACTTATTTGTGGCAAAAAGGAAGGAGTTTATTGTTTTATCTCTATCTTTTGTTATTGTTTTAAGGCAGGATTCCATGATGAATTCTCACAGCTCTCCCAGATTATTATTTTCCCCATGCAATAGCTCTTTATACACACTAGAGGACACTGTTCACCCAAAACACTCTCCACTAAATCCATTGCTGAAGTTGTTAGCACTTAACAAGTGGAGTATTTGTGAACAAGTCCACATTTTGAAAATTAGGAACATGATAATTTTATTCCAAAAGCAATACCTCAACAAAGACATATAATCAACCACTGATCAATTGTTGTTCTATGTATTATAGACCTCAGCAGAGGCACAGTGATTTACAGTATACAGTGCACATATGTGAGAAAGCAGTGGAGGGAAGTGTCTAGGAATAGAGCATGAAGTGTACATGTGTTGGTCATAAAACTGAGCAACAGGGGAGGGCATGTGTCTGAGTAAAACCACCCGTCATGTTCATTCTCATGGGAATTATATAGCTGACAGGTTTATTTGTGTGTGCGTGTGAAATGAATCAGTGTATCCTTATGCCTGGTTAGGGAGGTTGATTCACTCTTCTGGAGAACAGAGACAGTTGGTCTTGTTAATTAAATATTACTCTATAAATTGTTAAACCTTTTTCAGGTGGCTCACAACCTAAACCTAAGTCAATGTTGCTGTATTGATTGTACAGATTAATGTAGCACCGCTGTATTAGTAAAGTAAATCAGTTTTAAGTTGTCTCTGATTATCATGTTAATTCATTAAGCCCTTTACTTGTTAATGCAGAAGAGTGATGTAGATCTGGTGTCACTGTGCATGCCTGTGCTATCCAAACTCTTCCACTGAACATCTGAAACTGGCAGCTGGGTCTTACTGATCGTCTTTATTTAGCTCCATGGTATTTAGACTATTTGTTGGTGTCTGTAAATTATCTATAAATAAAAGGACTTGATGTTATGACATGTATATACACAGTATTTGTTAAATGTATTTAATTTAATAACAAACTCATATACATATTTTAGAATAACAGTAAAATCCTCCACATGTGGTTTATATTTTAGTCTTGAGGAACTGGGAATAAGTTTCACTTTATGCTTGGTTTATGAATATAATTGCTATTTTTTCTAGCTGCTGTTAATTTGTCTGGTTTTCATTGGGTAAAATGATTCTGAATGTTAATGATTTCTGTATTCCCCCTTCTTGACAGCGATTGGCTGGTTCATAATTATAGGGAAACATCAGCTCCATCTTTATTTTGCCATGGTAGTGCTGGTTGCAGTTGTTGAATTCATCTGGTGGTTGGAGACTCAACTTCTCCACCCCTGTCTGTAAATAAGATATAAAATATGTTCAGCTGTGGGGCTCCACAGAGGGTTTAACACACTTCACTTGATCCCACGACCGTGTGAATCCACTGAAATCTCATGCACGTAGCAAGCTTGATGTGGCCCAGGGGGCATTACTACCGCCTTACTAGTGTTTTCTTTGTAGTAGCCTCAGTAGATTTACTTAAACAACCATTTAAAGCCAAAGATTTACGTTATTTATGAATCCTAAGTGATTACTTTTTTGTTGAACTGAAGTGATTTTGTTTTTAGGTGGCAAGTTACAATGTCGATTCTTCTCTGTAGTCATATTTTTATTGAACTTGAAAATCAGCAATATATTGTATATTCATGCATTTTATGTGTTTTATCTGGACCAGATGGAACGTGTAGACTTTTGCATGTTCATTTTTGGGATAAATCCTGAGATTTCGGTGGAATTCATTTAAATATATAGTAAAATGTGACACAAACAAAAGTTTATTCCATTTTTCAAGATTTGTCAGAATGACAAGAAAATTACAGTAAAAAACACACTATGCTAATCACTGTAAATTATTGATATTGTGTTAAAAAAAATATGAAAATTGTGTTTTGTCCTCTAGCGGTTCAGAAATTTGGCTTCTCCACAATAAAGGAAATGAAATGACAAACAAAACAACATAAGAACTCACTCATACACATACACTTCCACATGCCCCCCCCCCCCCCCCCCCCCCCCCAGCCGAGTAACTGAATGTCTAGATTACACACCAAACCAAAAAAGTATAAAACAAAATATACTTTGTATAAAAATATATGCAATTACACAAACAGTAAAGGTCATTTTTGTTGTTGTTGTAGGGACTATTTTGTCTTTACCATTAAGTTGTGTGTGAGTGAGTCATGTCTGACACATGTCTGATTTTTAGCATGAGACACCACTTTACAGCTTTTTGCATATCACACATTTTTCAGCTCAGCTTGTAGATAATAATGTTAGAAATGCCAAGGTCCTGAGTTCAGTATCCAGGAACACGCATACTGATTAAATGTATTTTAAATGCAAGAGTTGCTTAGATAAAAGCATCCGCCAAATGCAAAAATGTCTGAAATGCATAAGCATCCTGAATATTACCAAAATGAATCAAATCAAGAGTGGCAAATGCAAAATACTAACAGAGGTGATTGAAAATGAGACTACATTTATGTCAGTGAAAGGCCAGATTTGATGACCCCTTTCTATCTTATAAGAATCCTAATTTTAAGAACCGTTAAATGCAGACAATAACTATTCTGATGTACCTGAAATAGTTTCAGTTCGTTAACATTAATGAATTTAATTTCATGAACAACATTGACATGAACTAATTATTAAATGCTATAAAATTGTTCATGTTAATTCATAAATATACCATTGTTCATTAATTCATGTTCATTCATAATTAATTCATTTATACAACTTGATGTTAAAATGTATTATGCATAGAAATTGGCATCATGATTGATTAATAAATGCTGTAAAAATATTGTTCATTGTTATTTTGTAATACCTAACCCATTAATGTTAACGAACATGCTATTAACCAATACTATGCAGAGCAGCAGTTGTAGACTTGAGAATGCTTTTCCAGTATGAATACTGTACATACTTAAGATTTTGGCTCATCTAAACGTATAATACAAATCCTATTCATTATGGAGCTTACAAATGGAAGCATGGAAGATCTCAAGATAATTTTTGCACTGGTGGAGTCCAAACATATTTGAAAGTGTATATAATTGACGTGGTTTCTGAATTGTTGTTCATCAGCTAACATTTCAGGCTCAACTGGAACAGATTTGGTTCTTTTATCTCTTGTGTTTACACAAAAGGCTGCCCAGCAATCAGTCTTTTCACGTGAGTTTCTTGTACTTTCATCAGTTTTTATCACACCTAATGCTGTTGTGATAACTCATGATGTTTGTTCACTCTTCGCGTTGGTCGATGGATTGATGTTGTCTCCGAGTCGCTTACATCGGCGTATCGGCCACGTGTGTCTGGGTGGCAGAGTGTCCATTGGTCGGAGGAGATTCTGGAGACTCTCCATTGATGATAGGCTTGTCCAAAGGTTCCTGTTGAGGCAGAGGAGCCACAGACAGCAATGTGTTGCCTTGGTTCTCTTGATCCACTTGAAAGGAGTCCTCAGCCTTGATTCAAATGAGACATTGGATAGATATGCTGAGCATTGATCCTACCTCGACCCTAATACTATTGATTCATTTGGAATGTGCAATGATTAGATGGTCACACTCACCAGTCGTAGTCCTTTCGATTGCCCTCGATTAGTCTTTAGAAGATATCCAGCAATTAGCAAAGCAGCAAGAAGCAAACCCGTTATCAGAAGAGAGATCAGGACAATTTTAGAGCGCTGGCCTGTTCGGGACACCGCCTCCTCTACTTCCACCTAGACACAGACCAGTTCCAAAACATGTTAGCTTTTTTGACCTGGAAGTAGTTGTATTTCAGTTTTGAGTGAATTAAATGGAATTAGGTTTGTGTGAAGTGTCATATAGTGTGTTAATCTGATTTGTCAGCACAGCTGTTTACCCTTAAAATGAGTTACAGTCTTACCTCACCTTAACTTAACCCTAAACTAAACCGCATGGTAAAATATGCAGTGTTTCTGAGGCCTAATAGGGTGTTTAATATTCATATGGACTGGAATCTGGGAGTAACGATTTGTTAAACCACTGCTATGCAAAATCCTGATAGCAGATGTACAGGCTCCCTCTTCCTTTTGTATTTTTGTTTTCCATCTTTTTCACTCTGCTTACTTGATTACATGACAAAGTTTTAAGCGTTGCTGACCTTATCGGTGATGTTGTCGTTGTTGAACTTCCCAGCCATGCCTTCAGGATCAGCTGAATCATCATGAAACAAAATATAAATAAATACAAAAAAAAAAAAAAAAAGACAGATTTTATTCTGATTGTTCACAGCACTGGAATATTTAGTCTGTAGAGAATCTTTCAATTCCAATTAAATTCATGAGTTTTAAGTGAGATGTAGGCAGTAAGTAGAAGTTTTATAGTTTGAATATGTAAAAATGAATTGAAATTCAAAGAAATTCAATGGTATTTTTTAAACTAGAATAATAAGATAAACGTTGAATGTTGGCTTTATAAAGAATTTAACTTTGATGCTTTATAAGATAGATAAATAATCTATATTGTATGTCATATCTATAATATTAGATTTATATATTTTATCATATTTAATAAAATATTCACACGCATGTATTTTAATTAACTGATATTTTAATCTATATTTGGGGATTTCATGATATTGATAAAAAAAAGTTTTTACTGTACATTTTGTAATATTCACCAAATATAAATCAAGCAAATGAATAACAAAAAGAAGACAATACAAACCTTCAATGCTGTCTCCATAAACAAGTATCTCATTCGTGTTGTCTATCTGATAGATTTCAAGTTTGCAGTCTTCACCGCACAGATGTTCTAGAACACTCTGAATCCTGACTTTAGTCTCTTCCTATTGGATGAAAGAGTTTTTGAATAAGTGTAGGACAATTGTAAATGCATATATATGTATGTATGTGTGTGTGGTTATTTAGCATATAAACATGACGAAAAGAAAGCAGAGTGATGCATTAAGCTTTACTCTTTTTTTCCCTCCCCTTTCTTTCTCTCTCTATCGCTCATATTTCTTTCTTTCCTGGAATGTGGTGTAATATGACGCCTGTATATTCAGGTTTTCTCTCTCACTCAGTCACAGTGCTCCAAGGGAACATTGGCGAATAGAAGAATTCCCATAAAAATATGCCATTATGATTAACACTAAAATAATATTAAAATACTAAAATGAATAATTATGTTGCTAATAAACTGAGCAATCTTTCAAAAAGTAAAAGTCATGTATAAATGCTACAATATATAGATATATATGACAGAAGCAGTTTAATAGTTTAACTTAAATCAATGGTTTTCAATTGGTTTTCTTTTTTGTTAAAACAAATGTCAAATTCTTCTTGAATTTTAGCTGAAAACATCAGAAGTCATGAAGTCTGCTTTTGTCACATACACACAAGTCATTGATGTATTTTTTCCCCCTATTTTACTACTCGTAGTAGATACTTTATTCTAATCCATTGATTTACTGGCTCTGAAACTAAACCTAGAGGCCTGACTGTGTATCTTGGCAGAGTTCCTGGCGTGAATGCTGAACTGCAGCCGCCCATAGCGTGTAATGGAACGCCATTGATGTGCAGGCCACAAGGCCTCTGTGAAGGGTCCACCCAACGAGACCTTAGCGCATAGCATAACACACATTTTAGAGTCTCTATAGGATCACTTATAAAAAGACTTAAAAATCTTGTATAAAGTCATAGTTGGCAAAAGGAAGACACGCTTAGCAGTCTCTCTATTGTTTTGTCTGTGCCAAAAGGCTTTGTTTGTTATTGTAGATTATGCTGATCATGATTTTCTGAAATTTAAAGGTGTGTGGGTAATTATACAATATTGTACAATTTAATATATTTTATTACTTTATGGAATTTGGGGAAAGTGCTTAACTGTCATGAATATAACAATACAATGCAAAAATGTTATGGTAATAAAAATTGCCTTCATTTATTTAAACAAAATGCCATATAGGTTTTCTTTTTGTTTTAGGGTGAAATATGATTCACAATAATTAATCTACAAAACTATAATATAGGTTATCAAATTTGGCTCTGGGATTTGGAAATTTAAAATAGCCTAATAATAAAAAAAATATAAAATATTTTACTTCAAATTTTTATTTTTAATAATCATGTTCTTACCTTTACGGTGTGGGTGCAGATAGGCTACTCGCAAATTTGTTACTTGGATTAATTTTTTTTAGAATCAGGTCTGTTTTGGTCTCTATAGTTTAACTAAAGCTTACTGTAGGGGAGTTTTCCAACTCTAATTTCAGCCCTTTTAAACTAGCCAGTATGGATCTAGAATCAGCACTGCTGCTATTATATAATATTATTTCCCCAGATTCTGCTCAATTATCACAGGATAAATCCAGACCAGTACTTACACATGTGGAGGAGGCCTTTAGTTTCAGCAGCACATCATATTTGTATCGCACTGGTATTTTATCCACACAGACCACATTACCCTGCAAAATAAACACACATGAAAATAAACACACTAGAAGCCTTCTTAACCATACACATAATGGATGGAGCTTGACAAATAATCAATTCTTTGATGATGTTTTCTGAATAGTACAGAGTGTCCCCACCTTAGAAGTGACACTGTTTTTTTCAGGTGGGTTTGGGTCGGTCTGATCTGGGGTCTGTTTGTCAGGTTGAGTTGACTCAGTGGTTTCAGTTTGTGGCATCTCTGAGGTCTCTGAATCAGGTGACATGTGGGGAAAATTAAAATCTGAGGATCTTCTGTGACAGAAATATACTTGTAATGACTTGTCCAAGTGTTGTGGTCATTGTCATAAGGAGTTGTTTTTCTCATATAATTTTGAATGTGAAGAACATGGTCATAGTTTAGTGAGGTAAATTCTACTTTTTAGACTTCAGAAAAATCATATATTATACCGGTCGGTTCATTATACTATAGATCAGGGATGGGCAACTTCGGTCCTGGAGGGCCACTGTCCTGCAGAGTTTAGCTCCAACCCTAATCAAACACACCTGAACCAGCTAATCAAGGTCTTCAAGATCACTAGAAAGCTACAAGCAGGTGTGTTTGATTAGGGTTGGAGCTAAACTCTGCAAGACAGTGGCCCTCCAGGACCGAAGTTGCCCATCCCTGCTATAGATCACAAATATTTGTACAAATGGATTAATTATATCACATCTAATCCAAACCAAACTTGAATTGTAATGTCATTTAAAACAACAACATCACCTGTTTTAGTCATAAATACCAGATAGTTTTCTTGTGTTTTTGCTGGCTGATTGGTGTAAGTTAATCAGCTCAAAACTCAAGGGAAAACAAAGGAAAAGGAATTAAAAGTGATTCATGTTTTTAATTACAGAGAAAGTAGAGAAGGTATTGTGACCAAATAGCACCTTTATTAATTCATTAATGTAGCATTTATTTCTTTGCTGAGTTTAACATGGATTATTTTCCTTTTCCTTTTTTTAAATTTTTTTTTTACCTTTGCTGTGGACCTTTGCTGTTGGAAGTGGATCACTATCCCCACGGGAGATTCTGTCCAAATCTTCAGGCACATCATCACAAATCACAGCTGAAATTTAAGGTAAATGTTGTCAGGGCGTTTCATTCAAACTAACTGCATTCAAAGTGTCATGATATTAAGTTTTATATTACTCTAATTTTAATCTTTCTCAAACATTCAGTTTGGCAGATAATAAAATGAGCAAAAGACACAATAGGTGTGCACTGAAGGACGGATCTGAGAAAAAAATTAATAAGTCTTTTCTGCAATGATGCATTAAATTGTTACAAAAAAGTATTTTTCAAATAAATGCTGTTCTTTTGAACTTTGTTCTTAAAACAAATACAGATTTTGTTTGCAGCATAAGTGTTTTCAACATTGAAAATAATATAAAATGTTTCTTGAGCTGCAAATTAGCATATTAGAATGATTTCTAAAGGATCATGTGACACTGATGATCAGTGTTGGGCAGTAACTAGTTACTAGCAACTTAGTTACTGTAATAATATTACTTTTGCAGTAACTAGTAGTGTAACTAATTGCTAATAAGATTTCAGTAATAATATTACAGTTACCATCCATAAAACAGCTTTGTTACTTAGTTACTTTTGATGCCTCAACCCCGCTGATTTAAAATCCAACAATCAAATAATTCCTAGATTTATTTTCATAATTTTCACAACTCGCACATGCATGTGATGTCCCCAGTGCAGCAAGCAAGCTTGGAATATGGAAAAGCTTACATTCAGCAAATAGAAATATAGCATTATATTGATTTTTTTTTTCAGGACAAAATATGATCTGAACACTGTTGTGTAAGTTGTGGCTTTACTTTATTCTGGCATTACATCCCATCCACATCCCTCTGATCAGCATGTGGTACATTATATTACTATAATTAAACATCTTCTTGGAAAATTAAACAGTTTCTTACAAACTTATGTGATTTGATAAAATACATAATGAAATATAATCATATATGGGTAATGGAGAAATTATAATTAACTTCAAGCTACACATGGCAATTAATGAGATTAATACAACACTTCTACTTGAATGTCACTATCAATCACAGTTGAGTGTTTGTAATAACTTCTGACTGCGATCCAATGTGGATTTTGGTCAAATGATAAGGCAGAAATATGTAACATTATAGAAGAATTTTATGTGGAAGAACTGTAACTAGCCCAACACTGCTGATGTCTGAGTGTTGAGTGTAAGAGTATTGATGCTGATTTGTGACCCTGGACCACAAAACCAGTCTTAAGTGTAAATTTTTCGAAACTGAGATTTCTAGATCATCTGAAAGCAGAATAAATAAGCTTTCCATTGATGTATGGTTTGGTAGCATAGGACAATATTTGGCCGAGATACAACTATTTAAAAATCTGCAATCTGAGGGTGCAAAAAAAATCTAAATACTGAGAAAATCACCTTTAAAGTTGTCTAAATCAAGTTCTTAGCTATGCATATTACTGATCAAAAATTAAGTTTTGATATATATTTACGGTAGGAAATTCATAAAAAAATTATAATTTTGACCCATACAATGTATTTTTGGCTATTGCTACAAAAATAGCAATCAGCGACTTAAGACTGGTTTTGTGGTCCAGGGTCACATTTGTAGTGATAAATCACAATATCACTGTTTTTATGGTGATATGGATTAAATAAATGCATTCTTGGTGTGCATAAGAGATTCTTTCAAAACCATTAAAAAATATTACTTAACCCATGGTTAGGCACCACTTACATATATTAGTCGGATATGTGTAGTTAGATAAAATGATTAGAATTAATAAGCCTTAACTGAGCTGTAAATCATCCATATTGTGTTGTGTTGTTTAAAATCTTGTCACAATATTGTTGCATTGGCAGTGTTCAATAGACTCAAATCCAATTAGCAAGCTGTTCTTTTTTTCCCTCTATTTAATTGAGCTGCTTTCTGTCTTCATCACCTACCTCAAGCATTGTGTATATGAGTTAAAAACTTGTGTTAGAGCAAACATATTGAGCCATAGAGCTTATGTGGGCGATGTGAGTTTGAATCTGGCTAGCAAACATTTTTCTTATTCTGTCCTATCTCTTATGCTTCCTTTAACATGTTGCTGGTTCTGTAGTTGATGAAGCTGGATCTAGTTTGACTAGAGAGCTGAATGATATCCTGACTGACTGTGTTCAATTGGCCACATCCAAACTAATTGAATTGAGTAGCAAAAGTTTACAAAACTCAATCTTTGAAATTCAGAGGTATGTTTAGCATTTGCTGAGCGTGCTTAACTCTGGTTCAAGTCTATTAAATTGCATAATGTTTTTCAGAGCCAGAGGAATGAACACTGACCTAATTTCTGAACAGCTCTGCCAAGGGCTGCAGTGGTTTGAATCAATGAGTTAAATGTTCGGGGTGTAAATAATAGACTAATTGAGCATGGATACATCAGCACAGACTGAGCTAATAAAACCGTAACCTCACTCCTCCTCCCTGCTACAAGAGGTCCTGACCTCTGACCCTGTCCCTGCCTCAACACACTCCCCTCTGGACGCCTTAGAGAGAGTCGGTCAGAGGTTAAAAAGAAAAGAATAGTCAAAGAAAAGGAGTCAGGGAGATGGAAAGGGGAAATAAAAGACTCTTATTTATGTCTTTCTGGAGCCATTTCTCATTTGCACATGATTATGTGCTGAAAAATGTGATTTTCTGCTAGAGATGTTTTGAATAAAGGAGTAATTCTATTTTAAAGGAGAGATCTTTTTTTTTTGTCTTCGGTCATGTGTCAGCGCCCAGCATGATGCACATTAAACCTAAAGCTAGACAGTACTGAGTCAGATCACTGTCAGAATGATTTAGTGCGCTCTAAGGCATCCGTTCCATCCATTATAATGAAGCGATTATTTAACATTATTTGCATAATTCTCTTGAGCATGCAGCAAACTATTCTCAAGTTCACCACACTCTAATTAATTCTAATTGATCTTTTGATTGGTCACACACAAAATGTTGTCATTTTTAAAAGTTTTGGTAGTCAGCAAATTTGTTTCCATGTTTTTATTTTGCCTGTAAATTAAATAGCCACGAGAAGCAATGATAAAATATGATATGGTAGCTTTTCTCTCTTGGATGAATCTCTTCTGCTTGTATTATTATATTTATAAGATTTTTCCATGCTAAAGTTTCAAAGGGAAATTCACTAAGAGTGAATTGGGTTTATTTGCATGTGCTTCTTTGTTTTGACCAAAAGAGTTATGCAAATTGGTAATGATGCAAACTCTAAAAAAAATTAGCTCTGAATGCAATTTGCACAATGCAATTGCCCATCTTTTAAACCGGGTTTGAGGGTTCACTGCGTGATTGAGTCTGTTAAAATGCATTTAAAATGATCACAAAATTGAAGATATAGGTGCAGAAAATGTATATTTATATAATTTCATATAGTAAATCAATATCACACGAAGAGTGCCGTTTTTCTCCAAAAATCAGCATGATTACATATATATATATATATATATACATTTTACAACAGTTCAATAAACAATAAATTAATTAGTAGAAGTGCTAACTTTTTTGAAATGCGTTTTTCTGGATTTTATTGTTGTTATTCTCTCTCTCACTGTTCAAATAAACCTACCATTAAAATTAGAGACTGATCATTTCTTTGTCAGTGGGCAAATGTACAAAATCAGCATGGGATCAAATATTTTTTTTCCCCACTGTAAAAAATTTATAATATTTCTCTTGTCTACTGACATTCAAATTAACTAGGGTTTGCTGTGGATATTATCCTTATAAATATTGTTTTCATTATCCTTAGAATCCATGTGCTTTTTGAATGTCTCTAAAAGAAAAAAAGCACAAATATGATTTAATATCTCTTTAATATATGAAGATTTAGATAGAGATTTTAATAGAATCTCAAACTGTGGTCAGGTTTGCCATGAGTTTTCAGTATATCCTTTCAATATGAAAATTATAATTTTTATAACTCTACTGTATAGCAGCTCTAAATTCTAGCCGCATGCCAGCAATTGTTTCAATTATTTCTGTTTAAGACTCCTGAGCTCTGAAAGAACAACCTTTACTGAGTAGTAAATTGTTCCTTTTGGTTTCTGACGTTGCAGATTAATTCATGCCAAGGGTTTTGTTTCCATCACCATTAGCTGAAGTCACCAGATGGGCACATTAAAATCTTGTTTTCTCCTCCTCCTCTACTCCAGAATCCACCCTCCTGCTTCTCCAAGCCCCTTGTTCCTTGCATGACCTCACCTCAGCGGTATTCACTCAATCGCTTGCTTCCCACTGAGCTCCTACCAGCCTGATACGGCTTTGTTTATTTCCCTTCCTATTAATTGGTTAAACAGAGACCAGTGTGTGTGGTATCAGGCGTGTGTGTTTCTGTTTGTCTGTTATTTCAGAGGTATATTGTTTTGATGGTTTAATTTAATTTAGAGGCAAACTTAACCAACACAATCTTAAATCTTAACCAACACAGATGTAACGATGCCTATGCTTTTCTTCATTACATTCATTTGCATTGCATAGTGTCAGGGTTCTGTCACTTCGGTCTAGTTTATTCATGGTTTTGTGACGGAGCCCTGACACTCCCTTCTTGTCTTGTTTTCTGGTGAGCGCGTGGCTTCGAGTGTGCTCGAGCTGCGCGCTCTCTTGTCTGCGTGCTCTGTTTCATGTTGGGGCGTGGTGTTCGGATCCCGGCACTCCTGTCTTGTTCAGACTCTGTTCTGGTTTCGTGTCGGGGTTCGGACACTCACGCTCCAGGTTTGTTCTTGCTGGGGAGCGTGCGATTTCGAGTTTGCTCGGGTCGTGCGCTCCTCTGTCCTCTGTCTCTGTGTGTGTGCGTTTTGTTCGGCACGCAGTTCGGTTTCGGCCGCGTGCTTTTTCTTGTTTTGTTTTGATCTGTGCTTTCATGTTTGTCATGTTTTGTGAACATGCAGCTTATGAGTCTCCTCGTTAGCTGCGTGTTCGTGTCCTGTCTTGCACATGGCTAGTGATTTGTTTTGCTGGCCATGTGCTTGTGTTTTTGTTTTGTGTGAGCACATGGCTTGTCTTGTTTGGTTCTATGTGCCATGTGCTCATGTCAATTGTCTTGACCCCACCCACCTTGTTTCCTAATTATTGGTTAAATTTCCCCACCTGTGTTTACCTCATTACCCTCCTCATTTGCTCCCTTTATAATCTCCTTGTGTTTGCAGTCCTGCGCCAGTTCGTCGTCGTAATTTCCCCTGTCGTGTGCTGATCCTGCCTTGCCTTGTCGTGCCCTGTCCTGCCTTGCCAAGCCTGCCAGCTGTCCTGTTTTTCCCCTACGGGGTAGTTTTGGTTGGTTTTGTTTATTTTTATTATTAATAAAGCCCATTCTCTGCAGTACTGAGTCCTCGCCTCATCCCTTCTTCCCACAACCCTGACAGTACGAACTGGCCACAGAGGACTCAGCAGAACAATGGGCATCTTCCTGTTCCCATCTCCCTGCCCCTCCGCTCATCAGATGGCTGCTCAACGCAGCAGGCTCCTTTCTCTTCGGCAAGGGGGAGCCAGTGTGAAGGATTTTGCATACCAGTTCCTGTTCGTAGCGGAGGGACTCAACATCAGTGATGCAGAGCTCAAGGACATTTTTAACACCAACCTTAATGAGCCCGTCCATGCCTGGGAGATGGGAATGCTGGGGATACTGTCCTTCTGGCAGTTTGTGGGGTATGTCTACCACCGTGGAGAGGAAGGTGGCCTTCCTCCTCTTGGCCCTCCTCCCATTCCCCTCACAAACTACTTAGTCCCCAGTCCTCCAATGACCCACCAACGGAGGAGGAAGAACAGGTCCGCCTCGATTACGAAAGAGGTTGAACCTGCCGCAGCACCCCCAGAGGTGGCTGAAAGGACTGTAGTGCCTCCAGTGGTGGCCAAAGAGGCCACAGCTTCCCCAGTGTTGGCCGATGCTACAGCACCCCAAGAGGTGGCCGAGGAAGCTGCTGCGCCCCCAGCGGCGGCTGACGAAGCTACAGTGCCCCCAGTGTCAACTGATGATGCAGCAGTGCCCCACTCTCAGAGACGGAGGAGGAGGAGGAGGCACAGGAGGAAGGATTCTTCCACCCTTCAGGGCCTGGAGGCCGTTCCAGAGCCCTCTGCTGGCCAGGAGGCCGTCTCTGAGCCACCCGAGCTGCTTGCCCTGCCGGCTCCACCCAAGCTGCTTGCCCTGCCGGCTCCACCCAAGCTGCTTGCCCTGCCGGCTCCACCCAAGCTGCTTGCCCTGCCGGCCCCGCCCAAGCTTCTTGCCCTGCCGGCCCCACCAGAACTTCTTGCCCTGCCGGCCCCACCAGAACTTCTTGCCCTGCCGGCCCCACCCGAGCGGCTTGCCCTGATGCCAGCGCCGCCCGAGCTCCTTGCCCTGCCGACGCCGCCCAAGCTCCTTTCCCTGCAGTCTCTGCCCAGACTCAAGCCCCTTGCCCTGCCGGTGCCGCCCAAGCCCCTTGCCCTGCAGTCTCTGCCCAGACTCAAGCTCCTTGCCCTGCCGGCTCCGCTCAACCTCCTTGGCCTGCCAGCGCCGCCCAAGCTCCTTTCTCTGATGGCCTTGTCGGCTGCCAAGTTGCTGGTCCTGCTCTGGCCTCCTGCCGGGGTTCCAGAGGCGCAAGAGCCCGCCTGGTCCGTCCCTCCAGCGCCACCCTGGTCCCCAGCCAGGACTCCTGGACTGCTGGAGCCCGTCTGGTCCGTCCCTCCAGCTCCTCCCTGGTCCTCACCCAGGACTCCTGGACTGCTGGAGCCCGCCTGGTCCGTCCCTCCAGCTCCACCCTGGCCCTCAGCCAGGACTCCTGGACTGCTGGAGCCCGTCTGGTCTGTCCCTCCAGCTCCACCCTGGCCCTCAGCCAGGACTCCTGGACTGCTGGAGCCCGCCTGGTCCGTCCCTCCTGCTCCACCCTGGCCCGCAGCCAGGACTCCTGAAAGGCTGGAGCCCCACTGGTCCGTCCCTCCAGCTCCACCCTGGCCCTCAGCCAGGACTCCAGAACTGTTGGAGCCTCCCTGGCTCAACCCTCCCGTCCCACCCTGGACCATCCTATAGACTTCCTGGGCTTAGTTTCTGGCACTGGCTTGGCTTCCCCCCCTCCCACCCTTCCTTGTCTCTGTGTGTTGACCCCTGTCTGTCTTGTGTTCTCAGGTTTGTACCAGTCTTGTCTTTTGTCATGTTTCTGTCTTGTTTTTGGTGTCCTCCTTAGGGACGCCAGGTGGCGTCCCTTTGGGGAGGGGTAGTGTCAGGGTTCTGTCACTTCGGTCTAGTTTATTCATGGTTTTGTGACGGAGCCCTGACACTCCCTTCTTGTCTTGTTTTCTGGTGAGCGCGTGGCTTCGAGTGTGCTCGAGCTGCGCGCTCTCTTGTCTGCGTGCTCTGTTTCATGTTGGGGCGTGGTGTTCGGATCCCGGCACTCCTGTCTTGTTCAGACTCTGTTCTGGTTTCGTGTCGGGGTTCGGACACTCACGCTCCAGGTTTGTTCTTGCTGGGGAGCGTGCGATTTCGAGTTTGCTCGGGTCGTGCGCTCCTCTGTCCTCTGTCTCTGTGTGTGTGCGTTTTGTTCGGCACGCGGTTCGGTTTCGGCCGCGTGCTTTTTCTTGTTTTGTTTTGATCTGTGCTTTCATGTTTGTCATGTTTTGTGAACATGCAGCTTATGAGTCTCCTCGTTAGCTGCGTGTTCGTGTCCTGTCTTGCACATGGCTAGTGATTTGTTTTGCTGGCCATGTGCTTGTGTTTTTGTTTTGTGTGAGCACATGGCTTGTCTTGTTTGGTTCTATGTGCCATGTGCTCATGTCAATTGTCTTGACCCCACCCACCTTGTTTCCTAATTATTGGTTAAATTTCCCCACCTGTGTTTACCTCATTACCCTCCTCATTTGCTCCCTTTATAATCTCCTTGTGTTTGCAGTCCTGCGCCAGTTCGTCGTCGTAATTTCCCCTGTCGTGTGCTGATCCTGCCTTGCCTTGTCGTGCCCTGTCCTGCCTTGCCAAGCCTGCCAGCTGTCCTGTTTTTCCCCTACGGGGTAGTTTTGGTTGGTTTTGTTTATTTTTATTATTAATAAAGCCCATTCTCTGCAGTACTGAGTCCTCGCCTCATCCCTTCTTCCCACAACCCTGACACATAGTGGATAGCATGCTGAACTAAAACAATTTATGAGGTATATTTCAGTGCAAAGATAACAAAGAGATAACCCTAAACTGACCCTTGGCTAGAATAATTTGCTCTGCTTCACTTCCTTCCATCCTTCCTGTAAACTGACAGACAGATGGGCTTTAATGAAGTTTATCTTTCAGCCGTTCTGATGAAGCACAACCTGTTTTTATTCAGAAAAATATATGTATATCAATGACGTCTTTTGGACAGTAGTGCAAAAAAACCAAAAAAAACCCCAGTAAAACAGAGAAAAAATGGTATCACAGAAGAACATTATCTAGTTTCTTTCAAAACCATCCAAGTACTGGTGCTTTAATGTGCCCAGAAGCCAAAATTCTGATCTAAAAACTTAGAATTTAACACCAATAACTTAATTGTCTCCATATAGCCAAGTACCATATAGCATACAGCAAATAGATCTTATATTTTGTTTAATTTCTTGTTGAATGATTGCATAGACTGTGTTTTGTGTGTGTGTATTTGTATGTTTTTCCATTGTATAACGAAAGCGATTGTAATTTTCTGTATATTTGTAGGATAGATATTAGACATTTTGTGGAGATAGAATATAAAAATAGATAATATAGCCTTTAATAGCAATAGAGAAATATATTTTTTTATTTTATATATAATGTATACATTAAAAGAACAGTAACTTCTGAGCATTGTTAGCTTTACCAACAAACTACACTGAACTGAATCATGTACAAACTATTTGAAAGCATGACTTTGCTCTGAAGGCACTACAGAGGTCAGTAGTTGACCGAATAAATTAAACCATCAATAGCTCTGAATAACAGTGGCCTGTATAGAGGGATGGCACAATAGAGCCCATTACTCAAAGAATCATAGGAAAGCATGGCTCCAGCTTGCCAGATATTAGTGACCCATTTGTGATGTGAAAAAAGATTTTGTGTTCACATGAGAACAAGAATAAGCCTTTTCCCCCCATTTTTGTTACGGTGGTACAAATTTAATGCATCTCAAATACACACCATAGTGAGTGGTAGAGAAGTGTTAGCGTCAGGGTCAGAGAATGAATATCTGGCTAAAACAGAGGCAAGAATGGGATAATTAAAGAAAACTTTTAGCCAAATTAAAGGGATAGTCCACCCAAAAAATGAAAATTCTGTCTTTTACTCATGATTACGTCATTCCTAACCTTTATGACCTTTTTCTGTGGAACACAAAGAAGACATTTTGTCCATTCAATGTAAGTCAATGTGTTCCAGTTTTTTTTGGACCTCAACATTCTTAAAAATTATTGGTTTTGGTAGCACTTTACTTAAAGCCTTTATGTATAATGCGTTATAAAGTCTATGTCTAGTAATAAATAATTATAACCAAATTTAAAATGCGTCGTGTAACAATGAATTCATAAGTGTTATAATGTATTAATTGTGGTTACAATTATTCATTAAAATTGTACAATGCATTATCAGGTGCATTGCAAGGCATAATTAATGCATTAAAACTACTTTTATAATGCATTATAAATAAAGGATTAAGTAAAGCGTTACCAAGTTTTTAATAAAAAATTTCATTGTAAACTTTTGTGACACTGATTGCATTTCTCTTTTTCTTTCTGTATAATCGTTCCTAATTATGCACATCTGTGTTCAGCAGCCAGAAACACATCTTTTTACCAAACGTGTTTGTTTGAAGGTGAAAAGTTGACGTCACGTCAATAATTGTCCACACAAACAAAAACACGTGTAGGCCAATTCACTCAGGCACTTGCACCAGCACCACCCCCAACATTACAAATGAGCCTCTTATAACCATAGGGAACATTTCTACAACCCCCTTCCACACAGATGTTATATCTATCTGCCCCCATCCCCCCTATTCCTCAACTCATCTCACCCCATTCCCTCCATATTTCCCATAACAGGAAGTTACATCTCTTCACATATTTCACATAACAGGAAGTTACATCTCTTACTCTCTTACTATCCCTGCCTTTCCCTCAAAGCCTCTGGGAATTTCCAGTCATGGAATGTTTCGACATTCAAACCCCAGGAATGCTTGAATAACGGGATCGGATGGATTCCTTTTAAGCTGTGGGGAAGAAGGAATGATAAAGGAACCTATCACGTGAGGAAAGAAGGACAGAAGGAGTGTGGGTGTCAATAAAGTGGTATGTATTTGTTCTACATCTGTATTGTGATCTTCAAGGCTGCTCGTGCTACTTGGCGAGGTCCCATGTTGCAGTTTCTGTCTGAGCCAACAGCACGCTCGCTACATCATGCCCTGCTTCACACTTGATAACACTGACAGTTCGTCAGCTGCTATGAGAGATCAGCTTTACTACAGCAGATGCACAAGCATATGCCTCCAACCCCCGTCTCAAGTACATCTGTCACTTTTGCTTATCAAAGGCAAAGAAAATGTCCTCAAATCTCAGTCATAAATTAACTTTTTTAGTGACTTCCTGCTGGAATGGAATCTTTTGACTTCATCACTCAAAACCATCCAGAAGACCCTAACAACCATTGAGAACACCCTAGGAGTCACTAACCACTTAGAATGACCTAGAAACCATTGAGAACACCCTAGCAACCATTCAGAACACCCTAGCAGTCACTAACCACTTAGAACACCCTAGCAACCATTCAGAACAACCTAGCAGTCACTAACCACTTAGAATGCCCTAACAACCATTGAGAACACCTTAGCTAGTTCATATATGCCCTCGCAACTACCAAAATCACCTTAGCATTAGCTAGGTTTTCAGCTTGTTTTTAAAAGAAGTCTCTTATGCTTACCAAGGCTGTGTTTATTTTATCAATTTATTTGATTTTCTATTTTAGTATGTTTTAAAGTGCAATTTGTTTTTTTGATGCAAAGCTGCATTTTCAGTGTCTTCAGTCTTGTCTTCAGTGTCTCATGATCCTTCAGAAATCATTCTAATATTAATTCTCATGATACATTTCTTATTCTTAGTGTTATCAATGTTTAGAACACTATTATTATGGATATTTATGGATTTAAAAAAAAAATGCATTTATTGTTTGAAATAGAAATATTTTGCAACTGTCTTTATCTTTTTATCAATTTAATGTCTTTGCTGAATTAAAAAATCTTATTGACCCCACACTTTTAAAAGTTAATGTATGAAAAAATTAATAAAAGCAATCCAAGTATTGTTGCATTGCTAGGTCATGATATCCTAATGTTAGAAAATGTTAGAAAATTTTAAACTTTTCTACTGTATATCATTATCTCATCACATTTTTTTCTCTGAGGTTGAGAAAGCAATGATGGTATGGAACAGTTTGTTCACTTTAGCAGTGCTCGACTAAATGATGCCTGGTCGTTTGCTGCTGCAATGAGCATTCCCTTAGGGATGTTGGAATTTGAGACTCAAACAATCCAGTTAAAGGAAAGGAGGAGTGTAAGTTTGGACCACCTTCTCTCTCTCTCTCTCTTTCTGTGACAGCATGTCCCCCCGATCTCTGACCCCTCAGCCCCTCTCTTCCTTGAGTGTGGGGCCCACATTGTCTCCACCATAGAGAGGGCAGCAAACATATGGAGGAAAGACAGACTCTTATGTTTCTAATCAGACACTCCTTGAGCAGCCCAACTCCTTAGCTCGAACCCCTTTAAGCTACAATAACTTATTTAAGTTATGGGACCTAAGCCAACAAGAGTGAAAGCTGTTCTTGGTTGTCGGGAGTATGCAAGGGAATACATGCATTGCCCCAAATCTGCCTTGGAAAATAAACAAACTTTACTTTAGTATTTTGACACATTAATTGATGAAGCAATAGATTTGAAATTAAACATTGACATTTCCTCATATTAATGCATGGTTGAGTGTATTTTTATGTGTCTAAATATCATTTTATGCATGGACTTATAATAATTAATTAAATTACTTATTTTCTTTACTTAAAATTCAGTTTTCTTGAAAATTAAATTGTTTTATTTATTTTTTTAAATTTTTTACACTTAATATTTATAGAAGTAGGATATCAACAAATATTGGCTCATATTTAGCAATTTAGCCATATTTTAGCACATTTTCTGTTTGTTAGGCAGAATCTATTTTTCAAACATTGTCTTAATAGATATTTTTATTGTTTTGTCTACAGTCTACAGTCCAAATCCAAATCTACATAAGACACACAATTGTGATTTCATTTTTATGTTATTGTTTCAGAGAAAATATCTTAATATATATATATCTTTATTTCATGTTTTAAGCTATAAACCTTATAAAGCCTAAAATAATAAAAACAACAAATAGAAAAAATTAATTTAGGTCTAAATAATAATAATAAAAAAAACATTTAATGCAATTTTGCTTTTTTAATAAGTTTAGATATTTTACTGGAAAATATTAATAAATATAAATTCAGAAAATAATTCTGTACCACTGTATCTTTTTTTTATTTGTGGTTTTCACTGTGCAGCTCTTTAATGTAAACACAAGTGTTTGTTTCTGTCTCTTACTGAATTTGAAATATGTATTACATCATACGGTCCACAACTTTTGCCGCCCAGGGTCTTCTAAACACCTGGATGCTTCATACTCCGCCAAATTAGCAAAATCCTCTTTGTGCCTAATGGAATAACAACAGATGGACTCTTTAATTCACATACAGATGCACACACGGCCACCTGGTGATATAATATATGCACAGATACAGTGTGGGAGAGAGCGAATCAATTGATCTCAAGCCATTAACTTGAGAGGAAACTCATCAACTTTATTTACAGCGTATTGCTGTGATGCAAAGGGGTGGGTAGCTTCGCAGACAGCGGACTAGCAGAGCGGAGTGGAGAAATGCATGCATTATAGCAAGCGCTGAAACTTTTGCACTAAAACTTTTCTTTTTAATAGTTACTAAAAGTTAGGAGTAGATAAGACCTCTCAAAGCAAAATGTTAATGTATAACATGCTTCTCCCTTAACATCTTGAGCAATGCAAAGTTGGGTCCAAACATCTGCAGGAGAACAAAAGTGAAGTAAATTGTACTCACCTTGAAATAAGACAGCAAAAAGACAGATTAAGAAAGCAACATTTGACGCTTTGTGGCATTTTCTGTGAGTGGCCATCCTAAGTGAACGGTCCTGCAGCACTGTGGTGTGACTGTGTGTGAGAGTGGGTGAGGTTTGGATTTGTTTCACTGTGAGTGTCACACAAGGGATAAAGCCAATGCCTGGGCTCTTATAGATTCATGCGTGGCCCTTCCCCCTCTCTCTTTCACTTGCTGCCACTCTCTACTTCTCTACTCTATTCTATTGTTTTCTTCATTCCCCTGAGCTGTGTTGTAATTATGGAACATAGTGTCTGTATCCAAAGTAGCTCAAATTGCATGTTTTTAGTCTTTTGAAGTGAAGACGATTAATACAGCATCAGTGCTCAATTTATACATCGGCTTGCTGTGATGCCTTACTGAAAACTCACATTGTAAAAAAACATATTATTATAGCTGTCCTGTAACAAAGGAACAAAACATGAGTGGATATTTTCTAAGTTGATGTGTGTTTGACCATTTGAAATGTACATAAATCTATGTAAAGCACTGGAGAAAAACTGAATGTAAACAATGTATTTTATAACTCCTCTATTCCTCAACTTACATCTGAAAGTGGATGATAAATGACTTCTTTGTCCTATTTCAAATAAGAATAGTGTTTTAGGCAGCATTCCAGCAGCAGGTCCACAGAATGAAATGTGTTGTTGCTGTTTCTAGTGATATGTTAATGCATACTTTCCAGACTCAACAAAGTGCTTCAAGTAATAATAAACATATAATAAATCAATTTAAGATTTTCTGTGCTAATAACAATGTTAATATCTTGTGTATGCAAGAATCTGCAGCTACATTTTAAGCAAGCATTACTTGTTGTCATTGTTTTATAGGCTGTTTTCATTTAGGTAAAGAAACTAGGACACAGTGCTGACCCCTGCTGTTTAAAATTTCACATTTATCCATTTATAGGAGACTGCAGCTCCGAAAACAACCTAAATTTGCAATCAAATACAATTGATATACAAACCCAATTCCAAAAAAGTTGGGACACTGTACAAATTACAAATAAAAAAGGAATGCAATAATTTACAAATCTCATAAACTTATATTTTATTCACAATAGAATATAGATAACATATCAAATGTTGAAAGTGAGACATTTTGAAATGTCATGCCAAATATTGGCTCATTTTGGATTTCATGAGAGCTACACATTCCAAAAAAGTTGGGACAGGTAGCAATAAGAGGCCGGAAAAGTTAAATGTACATATAAGGAACAGCTGGAGGACCAATTTGCAACTTATTAGGTCAATTGGCAACATGATTGGGTATAAAAAGAGCCTCTCAGAGTGGCAAGAGGATCACCAATTCCCCCAATGCTGCGGCGAAAAATAGTGGAGCAATATCAGAAAGGAGTTTCTCAGAGAAAAATTGCAAAGAGTTTGAAGTTATCATCATCTACAGTGCATAATATCATTCAAAAGATTCAGAGAATCTGGAACAATCTCTGTGCGTAAGGGTCAAGGCCGGAAAACCATACTGGATGCCCGTGATCTTCGGGCCCTTAGACGGCACTGCATCACATACAGGAATGCTACTGTAATGGAAATCACAACATGGGCTCAGGAATACTTCCAGAAAACATTGTCGGTGAACACAATCCACCGTGCCATTCGCCGTTGCCGGCTAAAACTCTATAGGTCAAAAAAGAAGCCATATCTAAACATGATCCAGAAGCGCAGCCGTTTTCTCTGGGCCAAGGCTTATTTAAAATGGACTGTGGCAAAGTGGAAAACTGTTCTGTGGTCAGACAAATCAAAATGTGAAGTTCTTTTTGGAAAATTGGGACGCCATGTCATCCGGACTAAAGAGGACAAGGACAACCCAAGTTGTTATCAGCGCTCAGTTCAGAAGCCTGCATCTCTGATGGTATGGGGTTGCATGAGTGCGTGTGGCATGGGCAGCTTACACATCTGGAAAGAAACCATCAATGCTGAAAGGTATATCCAAGTTCTAGAACAACATATGCTCCCATCCAGACGTTGTCTCTTTCAGGGAAGACCTTGCATTTTCCAACATGACAATGCCAGACCACATACTGCATCAATTACAACATCATGGCTGCGTAGGAGGAGGATCCGGGTACTGAAATGGCCAGCCTGCAGTCCAGATCTTTCACCCATAGAAAACATTTGGCGCATCATAAAGAGGAAGATGCGACAAAGAAGACCTAAGACAGTTGAACAACTAGAAGCCTGTATTAGACAAGAATGGGACAACATTCCTATTCCTAAACTTGAGCAACTTGTCTCCTCAGTCCCCAGACGTTTGCAGACTGTTATAAAAAGAAGAGGGGATGCCACACAGTGGTAAACATGACCTTGTCCCAACTTTTTTGAGATGTGTTGATGCCATGAAATTTAAAATAAACTTATTTTTCCCTTAAAATTATACATTTTCTCAGTTTAAACATTTGATATGTCATCTATGTTGTATTCTGAATAAAATATTGAAATTTGAAACTTCCCCATCATTGCATTCTGTTTTTTTTCCCAATTTGTACAGTGTCCTAACTTTTTTGGAATCGGGTTTGTAATATTAAATACTGAAATGTATGATCAGGTTATGCTCAGGTTACATTTTTGATCTTTAACAACAGTTATGTTTTACTGCTATGAATTAAATATTAATATGCAATGCATAATACCTCTTCACGGTAATACTTTGTTCATGGAAAGCTCCATATAGCATATTCATCTTGCTATCATGATTATTCCTTTTGGATAAACTTCATAGAATTGTCGATTACATCTCTGGCTATTGAGGCTGGATTTAATTAGATGTTTGCAGAAGAGATGAATGACAATGTGACTCTGGAACTGGAATGCTGTGTTCAGGAAGTCATATTTCAAAGGGATGGTGTGAAAGTATGCATTGTTCCATGGATCTGGCACTGTTTTCTCGCTTGGATGTTTTCTTGGATGTACACAGCAAAGTCATCTAATCAAAACCAAATTGATGTTGAGAAAAAAATATGTTGTGAAGTGTGCAGATGTCAGGCAACTGCTATGATTGAATGGAATTTTAAGGAGCTTGAAGCGATTTCAGACACATGTTCCTTGGATAAGTCGGAGGAAGTACCTTTTAAGATGTCTGTGATTGTGCTTAATTTGAGAAGAGTAGTGCTGAAAAGACTTTGCTGTGGAGAATTAATGTCTATTCCAAAATCAAAATACTTTCATAATTTACTTACCCTCAACCAGTATGTCTGTCTTCTGTGGAACACAAAAGATTGATCAGAGGTAATTAAAAATGCTACGTCTCACTACATTATAAGATGGCTTTCAGTTGGGACTAAAACCCCCCGTTTTAGCTTTGTTAAAGCAACTGTATGTAGTTTTGTGTCTTTTTGTGATTCTGCAGCCCCCTGCAGTAAAATGAGTGGAATTCACAGTCGTAAATCCACTCTTAAAAATAAAGGTGCTTCACGATGCCATAGAAGAAAGAACCTTTAACATCTGAAAAGGTAACATATAAAACATATAAACGTTATAAACAAAGGTAAGGTAAGGAAGAGATGGTTCTTTAAAGAAAATTCAACTGAATGGTTCTTTGTGGAACCAAAAATGGTTCTTCTATGGCATTGCTTGAAGAACCTTTTGAAGCACCTTTGTTTTTAAGAGTTTATATATCTATTGTAATTATACTGGACAGTTGTACCTGCTGTACCTGTAGCATTTGTTGTTGTCATAAAGAACACCGACATTTAAGCTGAATTTCGTAACCGCTCACTAAACTTACATACTCCCAGAACAGACATTTGGAAGAAACGGAAGACATTAGCCGTATTAGAAGTCAGAATGATTTTGATAGGGATATTTAAAAGTAAATAAACACACACATACAGTTGTTTTAATAGCAACATTGATCATATTAATTTCTATATAAACACCACCATTCAAAAAATTGGGTCGGTAAGTTTTTTTTTTTGTTATGATTACCAAAGCTGCATTTATGATCAAAAAATGCAGTAAAAACACTAATATTGTCAAATATATCAATTTAACTGTTAATATTATAACAGCATTTTATAACAATTAATAACTGTTTTCCATTTTAATGTATTTTAAGATGTAATTTATTCCCATGATGGAAGAAAATTCAAAACATTAATTTGAAATAGAAATATTTGTAACAGAGTCAAAGCCTTTACTGACCCTAAATTTTTGAACTGATCTAGATTGGTCTTTTCCATTAGTAAGACCATACAACATATTGGCTAGTGCATGATTAATTTTAAAGTATAGCTCTCGTAATCTATAATTACTGGTGCAGCTGTTATTTACACAAACCAGACAAATATAATATTTTACCACTAAATGTCCCTGGTCTGGTAACATCGTGTTGATTGTTACCACAGTATGTGGCATAACATTATTACTGGAAGTACAGCTCGGTATGTAAGAGCGTACATGAGAGCGTCCTGCATTTCTGCTTATAAAAACAAAGAGACTATAATGGATTTCATGCATTACAGCCCATAGGCATTCAGTCACCATGGGAACTTGTGAAGAGCGTGAGGTTAGCCACGATTAGCTGTCTTACCCTGAAGCCTGGCAGAACGTGTGTGTGAAGCACAGCTCGTGAGCCTGTAAGCAATGTTACCAAGATATTTACAGTTACAGTGCAACATGGAGGCCACTACCCTAGAGAAACAAACTCGGGTCTGTGTGATTAGAGGTTACACAGTACAGCAGTGGGGCCAATTTAATACATTTTCCCGGTCCTGTTATGAATAACTCATCAGTGCATGATATTTAAGATGATAAATGTTGTCCTTTCTAATATTAAAATGTGTTATAACTTGCCCTACCTATGAAATAATTTAATGCAATTTAGGATGCCCCAGAATATCTGTTTGTTTTGCATGAAAATGGATGGTAAACAGTGTTTCATGTTGATTTTAAACAGGCAAAACACAGGATAAAGCAAGCTTTAAATAGATTGAAAAATTGGAAATGCTAAAAATTATTAACTTAGTGGATTTTATTTTATTTTATAGTAAGCAAAGTAAAATGTATTAAATTCTACTTGCTCATTATGCTTGCTTATTACCTGCTTATGCCTTCTACAAAGGGTTATGATGAAAACAATTATTTTACCCATATTAAAGATATACATCAGCTTTCCCCTACCCTGATAAGGCCTTCAGAATGAGATGAAATCTCAGGATATTCATGAGCATTCTGAAGCAATTGGGTAATATCCACTACTCTTTATTTCACATCCAAGGCACTCTATGTAGATTTGATCAACATCGACTGCCTTAATGGCATTTCCTTAGGAAACATAACAACAAGGAAATTGCTGTTAAAAGTTGTGTAAGAGTCTTGTATTAGCCCAAATGGAGAAAATGTCAGAGGAACATATTGCTTGCTTTGAGAGTGATTGTTATAGAACTGGCAGCTCAATTCAGTTGCTTATCTGCACTGTTGCAGTTATAACTCAGGGACACTGCAGCAATTATAGCTCTAGTGTGGTGTAAGCAAGAATAAAAGTGTCTCATGTACCCATGCCTAAAATTATTTAGTATATGACTTTGCTGAACCTGTTCAGAACTGATCTGCAAGCTCGTTCTGTGGGTGTTTTTATCGTACTGTGAGTATGCAAGTAGGATAGACTCCTCTGTGGTGAAATGTGAAAAAATGATGGATAAATTAATCAATATTGAATGTTCCAAGGACATAATGGGTGAGCGGTAATGATCAGGGACGGGTGGACACGCCTGGTCTATCATTTCACTGAAATGTCATGAAAGACAGATGTTCCCCTTCACAGCATATAGTCAGACAGAACTACTCTCATGTGTAACATTTTAATAACTACTGTAAGGCGATCCCTGTAAGTTGAAGGAATTTTTTTCTTTGCCACCATCTCTTCATGATAAAGAACATCTTTCACAGATCTATATTATTGTTTATTTATTTATATATGGTAAAAATAAGGCACAATATATTGCATTAATATGAAGGAATTTTCCTTTTTAAATTTTTTTTTTATCTATATTTTGAATTTTGCACTTCATAGCTTTGCGCGTTAGGAAATGTCCATACGATTACTGGATAATGTCATGGCAGAAAATAACAGTATTTTTTTTTTAGTGTGCGTTTGTATGAGATCGATAGATATATATATTAAAAATATATCTAAATTACGACCTATGCTCTCAATGTGAAATGCAGAAACAACATTAATTCACGAGTTCATGACCTCGAGGCTAGATTATTGTTTATTTGATTATGCTTTATTGGGTGGCTGCTCTGCGCGTTTAATAAACAAACTCCAGCTGGTTCAAAATGCTGCAGCTAGAGTTCTTACTAGAACCAGGAAGTATGACCACAGTTCTGTCAACACTGCACTGGCTCCCTATTAAACATCGTATACATTTTAAGATCTTGCTAATTACCTATAAAGCCGTGAATGGTTTGGCACCTCAGTATTTGAGAAAGCTGTTATTGCATTAGTCCTTCACGTCCGCTGCAATCTCAAAACTCTGGCCATTTGATAATACCTAGAATATCAAAATCAACTGCAGGTGGGAGATCGTTTTCCTATTTAGTGCCCAAACTCTGGAACAATCTACCTAACACTGTTCGGGAAGCAGACACACTCTGTCAGTTTAAATCTAGATTAAAGACCCATCTCTTTAACCTGGATTACACATAATACACTATCGCATATCTATATTGTTAGGCTGCATTAATTAGGTCAACCGAAACCGAGAACACTTCCCAAAACACCCAATGTATTTGTTACATCATTAGAAGAATGGCATCTACGCTAATATTAGTCTGTTTCTTTCTTATTCCGAGGTCACCGTAGCCACCCAGATCCAGTCCGTATTCAGATCAGATGGTGGATCAGCACCTAGAGATGACCTCTACAGCCCTGAACGTCAGCAGAGACCAGGACAACTAGATGAGCCGCAGAGACTGATCCCCAGTGAAGACCCTGTCTCCTACAAGGCCATCAGGACAAGACCACAGGAACCAGATGAGTCCTTTGCACAATCTGATTCTGCTTTAGCCTAGATTTAAACTGCTGATTTTGTCTGGCCAGAGGAGAATGACACTATTTCGACAAACTATTTCCCCTTCTAAATACTGTAAAGCTGATATAAAGCCACCCAGCATTATATCAAGCCGATGTAAAGTTGCTTTTACACAATTTGCATTGTTAAAAGCGCTATACAAATAATATTGACTTGACTTGACTTGATAGATAGATGTGATGAAAAGCTAATTTAGTTTAGTTTTTCATGCAAAAATATTAAAGTTATAAGTGGTCCAGGAAAAAAAGTGATAAAAAAACATATATTATTATCCATAACACATACATATTATGATTATGATACTGTATAATCTCAGCATCTCAATCTGTTGTGTGATAACCAGAGTCATTTAGTTGTTTCTCTATGGCCTGGGGAGTTGCTATTTTAGATTTTTTTTTGGATGTGTGGTCTACACCATCTGTTGTATCCAAATGATATGAATAACATATCACACTGGAGGTAAATGAACTGTGGACATCATGACTAGCAGCATTACAACAAACCCACAGTATACGTTTTGGTGAAAGTATCTACACCTCATGTTTCTGTGCTGGTTGCAGACGGGTGTTCTGTGGAGCATAAAAATACAATTACTGAAGATTGTTTATCATTGAGCGCTATGCTATTATGAGAAGCTTGGGCAGTCATAATGGAGATTGGTGGCAGAATTTTGAGATAAAACTCTTTGCTTTGCAGCAATTGACTGTCCTTCAAGAATAATGCTAAATTATAGATTCAAACACTCATTATATATAATGTTTTCACTGATTATGGCCAAAGAGTTAACTGTTGTCTTACTACCAGCAGTGTTTGCTGCACAGGCTAATGGGAAAGTATGTACAAATCAGTATGATATAATTTATGATGCCATTGGTTTTAATGTAGTCACCTAATGAACATGAGACCGAATTGAATCCACTATGGATCTGCCAACAATCTGAATGTCTTTAAGGGCCTGTTTACACCTGGTCACTTCATGCGTTTTCTCTTATCGGATATCTATCTGATTTGTTAAAAAGTTTCCATTTACACTTGGCCACATAGATGTGTCTTCGCAAAACGGATATAAATCCGTTCTTCAATTCCCGCGCTATATGCAAATTTAATATAGATATGCAGTAGATATGCGCTGCATTTTATTGATTATCAGCAAATTTCAATATCAGAGACCGCAACAGGTCTGCAGAGAGCTATCAGCACTGGAAAGATAGGTTCACTCTGCTTTTAATGAAGATGATTGTGAGTGGAGCGTCTGCGACGAAGTTTCATTCGCGTCAGTTTGCATGTGGGCTTGCTGAAGAGATACTTGTTCCATTAGCGCTGTCATATCTGACTATAACATGCCATGTAGCCTATAAAATGCTCTAACAGGTTTATTATTTTAATATTTTGGGAGGAGTAAAATTAGCATATGTGATTTCAACAACCAGATGCATTTACACTTGTCCAGTTTCGTCAGGAATGCGGTCCAGACCACCTCCTGAAGTGGTTTGAGCGGTCGGATTTATATTCCTCTCGAATGCGTTTCGGAGGGCATTTACACCTGGTTTTTTCACGATCGGATCAGAAAAAACGCATGAAGTGACCAGGTGTAAACAGCCCCTAAATGATAATTGATGATGATCTGCTGTATGGCTGAGGCTATAGTAAACACTTTCTAGCTGTTATCTAACCAACGCACTGCATCAAGGGTTATGTGTAGTCACAAATAACAGTAGAAAACCAATTTAATTAGGAGCTGGCCACAATTTCAGCCCTGCAGTTCACCCTGAGTTATTTAATAGAGTCATTTCCTACAGCCACCATACTGCACTTTGTTCTTTTTTTTTTTTTTGCCAGTTAATGGTGCAGAAGTACTTTGTTAATTAAAGTATACACTTTTGCAATAGACACTGTTCAGATGCTGTGCCACTTAACTCAAGGAATTAGAATTTTACTTTAGGATGTAAGTGATCAATTAGTTCAAAATTACTGGCAATGCTTTGTTTTTTTTTTTTTGCATTAGAATGATGTCACTAAATTGCAAGATGATTATCGTGCTGGCAAGTCATTTGTGAATCAATAATATTAAAGATTTGTGTAATATATGTACATGTGTGTGCTAGAAAAAGAAATTGCTGAAACTGATTTGCATGAACCAGTCTGGCCTAGCCTCATCCTTCCTTTCTCTAGTGTGTGCCATTTGTTTTATTTATCCCCTCCTAGTGGGCCTGGTGATGTATAGGTTAACATAATATTAGCAAGGGACATTTAAATGTCAGTTAATAATTGTAGTCTACAATGAGCTCCGCTAAGTGTGAATTATTCCCTCTGAAGGGTCCTCACTATGATCCATCTTCTGGCTGTATATCTTTCTGTGCTGCCTGTTAAATATGCCCCTAAATCCAAGGCTTATTTAAATGTCACAAAAAATTTAAGCCCACTGAACAACGTCAAGTCTGGATAGTTCTTTTATTTTAGTCCTACTTCGAGCATGTTGGAAAACAAAATATTACTGTATTTAATCTTTCCTTATCTGTTTTTTCTTCATTGCCTCCTTCTGCTGCTTTATCTTTGGGGCTTGGTTTTGCAGTTGGTGCAAAAAGTACGGTTTAAAATAGATACTGTGGAAATGCTAAGAAAATCTTTTAAGTTTTATTGGAAGACTTTGTAAAATATAAAGTCTAAACATTGAAAGGGCCTTCCTATAATGAATGCAGGAAAGCATTGGGCCCTTAGTGCACATCACATCATTTTTTTTTGTGGATACTGCTTCTGACTTGAGCTTGTCAAGCTACTCGTTATTTAAAGTAGATCAACTGCATTTTTCAAAAACAACAAACTTTATCAGGATGACAGCATTTGAACAGATCAGTTCATTCTAAATACCACCAATAAATGCCAAAACAGCATAATTTGCACAGCTGAATTGAAAACCATGCTGGATAACAGCATTTAATGAAAAGACAGACAGAGAGACAGATAGATAGATAGATAGATATAAATAGATATTTAATGAATGTGTGTGTGTGTGTGTGTGTGTGTGTGTGTGTGTGTGTGTGTGTGTGTGTAAAAAAGAAGAGTGTATATAGGGAAAGCAATGATCCAAAAGCACTAGCTCTGTACTAAAAGTGGTCATGTTGCCAAGATGAGCAGAGACTCTGGCAGCACTGTAATTTGCCACCTTGAGGAGTTTATCAGTAACACGCTGGCCAATGTTCCTACAGTGGCTTGGCAGCTTGGCTTCTGAGCAGTAAAGCAGCTTGGCTAGACACAAAAGAGGCATGGGCTCTGTCCGAGAGGGACAAAACGCTGCTGCAGTACTCTACTAAATCTAGCTCTGTTTGTGATACTTCTGCACCGATGATTTTTTAAGAATGCTTAGGTGGAATAGACAGTAGATGGAAAGATACTGCATGCACTTTACAAGCCACCATCCAACAAGATTATTGGGGACACATCATATATTTGATGCAGTCACATATTCGATTTGAGGTTTTTTTTCTTTCAGTTTTGTGTGTTTATAAATGTGTGTGTGTGTGTGTGTGTATACACATACATAACATAAATACTCTACACGTACATACCATGCATTTATTTATTTATGAAAAAAATAAAAAAAATAAAAGGGAGAACTGATGCTTGCCAATCAGCTATGTGTAAATGGCAGTAAAAAAATGACTGTTGGTCATTAGTAAACATTTCTCTTCGCTAGGGGGTGATATTGTACCATTTTAAAAGTGCACTTATTTCTGGGATTTCCCAAAACACCAATAAAGTTCAGAATTTTGGGAGAGTATAAAACCTAATTGGAGAATTAGCATTGACTCCGTCTGGTAATAAACTGTCTAAGCGTACTCCTAGAACATTCAATTATAGCTGAATGGGACAGGAGGTAATGCCAAATGATCTCATTTATACAAATTCACAGAATTAAATGCAGATGCAAGGAGCAAAAAAGTGACAAGAATGAATGAGAAAAAATGATATATATACTGTATATTACTGTAAAAAGATATACAAATCTCATCTGAGTATAATTTCGTCACACCAGACTGGTCTATAATTCCTTCTCTGTGTCCACTGATATAGTTAGGCTTTTAGAAATGACTTTACACGAGTTTCAATGAATAAATTTAAATACAAAATTGGCAGCGAACAACTGATACATAGTACTTGCGAAGGGGGTTTAACCTAAAATGTCATTCTGCCTTTTTAAGAATAACATGAGCAACAAGCTGTATAGGTTAACACTAGGAAGATACCAGTATATTGTGCACACTACATTAGTCCTTTTGTTTTCATAATCCCCTGGGGAAATTGTTTGGAAGACATTGAAGTTGGAGGCATGTATGTGAATAAATTAGAATTAAGAATTCATAATGAAATATCCTGAAAGAAAGCTCTAATACAACACTACCATCCAAATGTAGATGTTGCCTACCTTTTTATTCAAGCCCAGATTTGTACTGACGTGCTTTGTGACTAAATGTGTCCTCAAAAACAGCAACGAATAAATGGGTATATTTAGCATTCCAAAAAAGGGTCCTTCGGGACATTCTGTATTTTTATAAATCCTCTTTTGCTCACTGTACCTTGGTTATCAATGCCCTGAATTTTTATGCTTTATATTTTACATCTTGCATGTACAAGAAGAACAATTGTCTCCAGGACATCTACACAGCTTTTTAAAGCATATTCAACTAATTTCCTTTCCAAAGTGAAGAATACAGTAGATAAAAACCAATCCTAATGGGATCAAACAAGATAAAACAAAATCTAATAAAATCCTACTGGCTAAACTGAAGTGCCTTTTTTCTTCCCAATATTATTGTTTATTCAGTGGTGCTTCTTTAGAGTTTTTATTTACAGTAAAATGGTAAAATAACAACTACGATTGCCGTTATTTTATTGTAAAAAAATACAGTGACAATATTTATAGGCATTATGGAATTCTTTGTGATTGCATATTTTATATAATTGTATGTAATGTTAATATACCAGCTTATCTGAGCTGAAATACATTTGTTGTCCTTCATGGTATTGTGGGAATGTTAATTTCCCCATAAATTATGATTTCTAATTAAAAAAAAGAAAAAAAAAGAAAAGAAAATGGCAACAAATCATTACTGTGTGAGATATGCACATTGTCTTGTTAAATATCATATTTTTTATCAATAAATTAGAAGGTATTTCATAATTTTTACTTCTAAAACACATTTTTATAGGGTACTCGTTACCATAAATTGCATTTATTTGCATTTCATGTAAATTACAGTAATTTATTGACTTTTACAACATAAATATTTACCATATATTGCAAGGATACAGTTAACAATTAATAATTTATTCTTTAGCATTTTTTATTTTTTATACATTTTTATATATATTTTTTAATCTCTTTTTAATTTTTATCTCAGAAATTTTTATCTCAAGCATTTTTGCACCTGTATCTCATCAAGGTTGCTTAATTATATTTGAATTCCTGCATGATTTTTCTTGTAGTAGTTTCCTGTAGCCCTTATTAAAAACATCCTTGTGATATATTTTTTAAAGAGCTCAATCATTTTTTGTTAGCTGCACGAAAGCTCTTTCATCAGTCAGTGTATTTTCTGGTTGTGTGA
The DNA here is from genome assembly GCF_936440315.1 of Barbus barbus. Classification (NCBI taxonomy): domain Eukaryota; kingdom Metazoa; phylum Chordata; class Actinopteri; order Cypriniformes; family Cyprinidae; genus Barbus; species Barbus barbus. Next base: position 26,483,841 of record NC_136741.1, on the reverse strand, counting down.
GTGTGTATGTGTGTGTGTGATCAAATGGAGTGGGCTATGTGGGCGTTGAACGCACTGCTTCGACTGAAGAGCACTGCCTACATCTCAGCACGGCTCTGCTCTCCAGTTATGCTCAGTGCAGTACTATCTCTTCAGGTATGAGCTCCTAACACAAGACGAACAGTATTTGCCAATTTTGAATGAATGGACACGAAGACCTGGAGAAATGGAAAGTACTTCGGCTCCGAGAGCGTTTCAGCACCACTTTCACTGGACAGCGCAACAGCTTTTCCCACTTGGTATCGCGCTTTGGGAGATTTGCGTGTGATTTCCGTGCGTGGGGAATGGAGTTTGTCGTATTGGGGGCCATCGAACATCAAGTGATTAAAGAGATACTCAAAAATCTGCAGTCGACTGTGTTTAGGTGATCATACTGGAGGTGTTTGGCAACAGTGGCGGCAGATAGAAAAAGGTAAGTGCATGGAAATGGGTCAACTTTGAACATCTCTCACGGATTCCTTGCGGGAAAAGCGTTGCTTGATTAATTTCGTCGATGGTGATTTGTTGATATCATAGAGATTTTTCTTGGTTTCCATGACATAATAACGGTAGGCACGATGTTTGTGAGACATTTAGAAGAGAATGGCTTCACCATATATATTGAGCAATAGTGCGGCACTTTGGCGAATCAGACTTTTCTTTGATCATCTGGCGTTTTTCTGCAATGCTCTGTGAATGTAGCAGAGGGAAGTTCTGCCCATCACTTTGTTCTAAACAACAGGTTTTACTGTTGTGCATCAACGCCTCTTAGAATGAATGCATATCACTGATTCATATGCTAATCACCTGTCAGGATTGAATGTTTTTATTAAGGTTTACTGGAGAAAAGTTGGATGGGCTGCCTCGCAATTAAAATATTTTAATGGAGAATAATATTTCAGTCTGTCTGAAATATTGAACCTCTTGATCAATTGCAGTTACAAAAGTGAGATATTAGAAGATGGGTCAATGACATAAGCATGCACGAGATAAGGAGGATAAATATTAAAAAAAATTAATTTAAGTGCATATGAAAAGTCCATCAAATTTAATCAAATGGGTATATTGTAACAAGTCCATCAAGTTAAATAAGAAATGCTGTTTAACCATCAAAAAATAAAATAAATAAAATAATATATATATATATATATATATATATATATATATATATATGCAAATATATATATATATGCAAATATGTGTCTAACAAATGTGTGACACACACACACACACACACTTTTACATTAACTGTATAGTTTTCTTGTCACATGACAACAAAATGGCTGCATGTTGGCTATGCCATGCTGATTTTAATTTGGGATTTGAGGGATACACACACATTTGTTAGACACACATTTTCATATTTTTTATATTTCATATATACATCTATAAAAAGATCTCCATGGAGTTACACCACCTAAGCATTTTTTACTTTTAGCATCACAAATAAAGATTAACTTGAATTGAGAATATGAAGCCATATCTATTTTTAGAAAATATTTTTGTATGGTTTGCATTTTACTGTATAATTTAATAGTTTAATAGATGTATCATAGCATTGACCCAGATATAGCCTGTGGAGGTCTGGAGGAAGCGAAGAGTTTTATCTGCTTTGCAGATGTCAAACCTTGAGGCCATCTGGACCATATGGGCTAGTTTAGAAAGCATGTTAGATGGGTTTCTATAAATGTCTCCACATGCTTTAATACCATTTATGGATGTTTTGGCATTAGCAATAGTTTTTGCTATCTAAATGTGTCTGTAATTGGCACTGGAAATTGCCAGAGACAAGTTAAATGAAACACCTGTAAGGAATAATGAGTTGGGAGGTGTCAGTCAGAAGGCCGCATGGAAGTCTCTATGCCTCGACTTGTAACTTTGTTCCACAATACCGCATGACATGGCATTGTCAGATCTAATGAGTCAACTATTTAATACAAAAGCATACACCTACATGATGTGCTATAACAATGTGTGATGGAGAGCAGTAACTTTTGTAGTATGGAGAGGTTGTCGCAGCAATGACTCACTCCCTGGGTCTTTGTGAGAGCGCTACAAACCCATTGATCATAAAGCACAGAGTACTGCATTTCCCTGTTTTGCCACTGCAAAAAGAGTTTTCTGTGGCCAACATGAGGAGCTGCCGTGGAAACTGTGCGTATGATAGAGAAGCATGGCTCTCGGCGTTTGCATAGCCAAGTGTGGTATGAAGTCACTTCTCCAGACTTCATTAGTCCAGAGAAGCTTTTAAAGCAATGGAAAGAGCTTTTGCTTGGAACGCTAAGGTCTGGCGATTTCAGGCACCGCCAAGATGGCTCTATTACATAATTGAATGAGCTAATTAACTTTTCCATCACGGCGATAGGGAAGTCAGGAAAACTGGTGCGGTGCCAACTTGTAAACTTTTGGCCTGTGACAAATTTTGTACTTCTTTCTGGCCTCTAGATGACATCAATTGATGAAGTGTACGTTTGCGCTCCTTATGAGTCTGATCACGCACCATGTAAGTTCTGCGCAGTAGAAAAAGAAACAACACTAGGTTTTATACATTATTCATAGGTTTTCTTAGGACTCTTGCTCTATAAATGCCATTTGACCCTGAGTTTTCCTCCGGGTTGAGAGTCTGTATCGGTTAACATTGTTTACCTCCATCGAGAGCGGCGGATAACACAAGCAGTCTGAATAAACGAAATAAGTCATAATGCTCGTCCTTCACCTGTTGTCACCTTTCTGGTCTATAGGCAAGGAATTTATACCGAATTATCTGTTTATGTCAATGTTTTCCATTATTTGCAACTGAATATAGTTACCAACTGCTGACAGATGGCCGAAAGCTGCTTGTTAGCACCTAAATAACTCTATTAACAGTTTCCGTTTTCTAAAGTCCTTGTATTGGGAACAATTCGTGACATTTCTGTGGTGTGAAATAGACTGGCAGAGACCCATAAAGCTTCGCTCTTATTTGAGTTTACTTTTGAGCAATGGCGATGAGCTAAAACCGATGAAGACACTGCAATTAGATTCAGATTAAATGTAATTCAGATTGACCGCTGATGTTGGAGGTTTGGCACAACACAACCAGAAATGATTATAATGATGCTTCTTTTTGGATTGGAACTCTTGCTTGATGAAGAAATAGAGGATTTTGCATTTGACGTGAAGTGATAATGAGCATATTTTTAACATTGCTGAGGGTGGGTAATGGCAGGCCTACTTTATTCCAATGCACCAGTCAGGGGATCATACTGTGATGTGATATGATGTGCGAATTCAGCCTTTGCATTATCACTGTTGCTATGAATGTTGTATTTTTAAATCTGTTGCCTGCTGTTCAGGGCCAGAGCGTTGAATATCACAGTTTGGATAAGGGGGAGAATGTGACGTACATGTGGATAAGATTATTGTAATGTCTTGTTTCAGCTTCTGTGCGTACGTTAAAGTCGCTATCACTGGCTGGCGAATAAGCGGTCCTCTTTAAGATAAAAAACCATAGCTTGAGGAAGTTCGACTGATATTGCAACTTAATTACTTAAACTAACTGACTAAGCATAAAAACACATTCTGACTCAATTTAGTCCTGTGTCAGAGGCTCCTGCTTATGGATTTTCTGCCCACATTATCTGATGACACCCTCTGGCACAGAGGGCTAGATGAGGAGACAGTGTATTGAGTGTAGTGTGATAGCCTATAGCAGGTCATCGCCTACATCTGTTTTTCACATCAGTACAGTTCAGAGTGGCATGACTTTATCAGATGCAGACTCTCCCTCTCCTTTTCTTGCGCTATCTCTCGCCTCTATTTCTTGTCCTCGCCTTCACATGCAGGCTGGGTAAATTGCAATGCCTGATGCAGACTTGTGACATGGAAGAATTTCAATTAAGATTGTTACCCAAATATTAACAAGCCTTGCATATTTAAAGTAATGTAAGCTGCGGCATCAAGTCAGAAGTGTGTTAGCGGTGAAGATTCACAGCAAAAATTGCTGTGAGAAAAACTATAAATAATCAAAATAGTGCGATTTATGGGTTATTCAAATCTAAATGTACCCTCTTAGCACATGTTTCTGGTCTTATTAGGCATGATTTACCAGTGCACATTTTCCCAAGATAATAATGTGTTTTTTTGTAATCTTTAATTTACATTAATTCATTTAGCAGATGTTTTTATCTGATATGAATTACAAATGAGGAATACAACGATTTGTCTTAAGGAGGCAATACCACAAGAAGTGTTAGCAATAGCATTTTCGAACATTGTGCAGTATATAGTACAAGCTAGAAAATGGAAGGATATAGGAATAGTGAAGACAGAGAAATAATATATATATATTTTTTTAAGTATGGAAACCCGTTTCTACCACAGAATGTAAAAATTAAAAAGGCTAATTGTGACTTTTATCCTACATATTGGACTTTTTTTCTTACAATTCTTACTTGATATCTCACAGTATTGACGTTTCTCCTGTAGGATATCAGAGACCGAATCAGACAAATTGAAGATTCGACCAGAACATCGAAACATGAGGAGCCGAAATTCCAAAGAGGCCCCAAGGCAACAGGACATCATAAATTAGATCCCTAGCTTCCACTAGTCTGAAGCAAGCAAGTCCAACTACCAGCTTTGAGAAGCTCACAGCATTAAGACAAAATAATACTTATTGATAAGTCCAACTCAGGAAGGAGATCGTCAAATTTGGGGCACGTAATCAAGATTAATGGTCAAAGAGATGCACCGCGTGACGAGCACATGTAGATCTGTGATAGAAATCACGAGCTACAGACTTTCTTGGATTGGTTTCAACCAACCACAAGACAAAGACTGAGACTGAAATTCCTTAGGAGACCTTTTAACCTCTCTGGTCTTCGCAGAACATGTCTTTTAGTTCTCCACAGAATTACAAAGAGACTATTGTTTCCATGTGCACCTAAAATCATCTTAAAAGACTTATGAGCAACTAATCATTTCTATGCATAACTCCATATCATGTATGTAACCCACACAATTAACTATCATGTTTTAATCACATATGGTGTATGTCTTTTTAATAACTACTGAAAGATTTTAAGGGTTATTCATGTTTGGTATGTATAAGTTTGAAAAATCATGCTTAAACGTTTCTTCCAATCAATTCTTTGCTAAATGTATGAAAAGCCGAGTTTAAAAACTCAGGACACCATCAAATCTCTCTCTTCCGCCTCTTCTCTTTTGTTTCAACTTTTGGCACCGCGTTTTGACGCTGTTTTTTTAGCGCTCTTTGAGCGTGCTCTAGCCTACATGCCAGCTGCTACCACGATGAGAAGAAAAACCACCTAGTCTCGTTACATCCTTTTATCCTTTTACTTTAATTTCTGTTCTTTCCGTTGAGTTTCGCGTGCTAAGTTAAGTTTGCCAACGCCGTGTCTCCGAGTCCGATTTTAACATCCAGTGCAGAGTTGATGTTATACATCTCGTTCGTGAATCGCTGCTGACTCAGTGATCAGCAGTGAAACAGGCTATAAAATCATAAATGATTCCTTTTGAACTCAATGAAACTACATATTACCTTTACACTCCTCAGAATTGTGATTGTAAGTTAACATCTCAGTTGATATCTCAAGTTTCAGTTGTTTCTTGAAAATTGTCAGGATTCGGTTGTCTGGATAGGGTTAGGAATAGGAAGATCATTCCACCAGCAAGGAACAGTGAACGTTTCGGTTACGTATGTTACCCTGATGGAGGGAACGGAGACGTTATGTCACGACGACATTAGGGGATTCACTAGGGAACCCCCAAACATCTCTGACTTTAAGAGAAAATGCCAGTGAATATGGATTTTGCATACCTGAGCCACTCCCCGTGCATACGAGTATAAATAGGCGACAGGTGCATCCAATCATCAGGTTTTTTGCTGAGGAGCCGAGAACGTGTCCCTGGCACCCAGCGATGGTTCAAGTTTGAGGCATGGGGACATATGTCTCCATTCCCTCCATCATGGAAAGAGGGTTACATACGTAACCGAAACGTTCCCTATCTGTCGGTCACTACAAGTCATGTCATGACGACATTAGGGGTCCATGGAAAGTGCCACAACCTGAACCCCGTCACAACCTTGTGGCATTGCAAATGTTGACAAGCAAGCGCATGACAGACAAATGCCATGCAAAGGTCGTAACCTTCCCATCGCCCCAGCGCAAATTTGCTGACCTTGGTACTCACAGGGACCACAGGTGAGTACATTACTGCTGGAGATAGTCAAGGCGCTGTTCCTTTCACCACAGAATTTAGAAGGGATTTCGATCTTCAACGTAAGATTGCTTCAAGTCTTTCCTGTTTGTTGTTACAGCTTGGCAGTAACAACGGGGAAGCAAGCCTTCCGGAGAAGGACGCTACGGGGGCCACATCCTGCCCGAAGGGAGGTAACATGTGGAGACACTGATATGGACTGACCCAGGCCTGGGGCAGTTCTACATACGAAATGGGACTCTGAGGCAGATCCTACCTAGGAGTAGGGAGGAGAGCTGCCAACAGAGCCAGACAGAGTGCTCTGTCAAAGGGAAGACACGGGTTTACAGAGGGGGAAACCTTACCGTAGAAGAATAGACATATGGGATTGCCCGTTGGGAATCAAGCCATATGGACACCTAGCCCAGTACAGGGGCTGACCGGAGACCCAGGTGAGTTAACACCAGTACTGGGCCTGGCGTCAGACTGCTCCGCCCAGTCCGACTGCTGAGGGTGCTGGAGGAACTCCACCAGGGTTCGCCGTCCGGGGACCTCTACTGGAGGAGGAAAAGGCGCTCACATCCCCGGGTGAGGGGGAATGGTGCAGCAAGCATGACACTGGCCAGCTCTTCCTGCCACTTACCTTTTACCCAACACACGGGAAGAAACTGGCTCAACGCGGAGACTGAAAATCTTGTGAAGGTGTTCGGTGTCGCCCAGCCCGCAGCTCTACAGATGTATGCCAGAGAGGCGCCGTGCGCCAAGCATAGGAGGAGGCAACACTCCGTGTGGAGTAAGCCCTCACCCCCAGGGGGCACAGCTCGCCTTGAGATACGTAGGTACGCCAAGGCGATGGAATCCACGATCCAGTGGGACAACCTCTGCTTGGAGACAGCCTTCCCTTTCTGCTGACCTCCGTAGCAGGCAAGGAGCTGCTCAGAGCTTCTAATGCTGGCAAAATGAGTCGGAATGCGCAAATTTAAAAAAAATAGTTCTTTTTATTTTCACATTAAAAATACATTAAAAATTATATATGACTTGTTGGAATCGGATAAAAAATAACTGAGCTACAGCCGTTTGAAGACAATATTAGCAGCAGATCTGATTTTGAGAAAAATCGAGTTAAAGATTCCAAAGCAGAATCACCAAGCAACGTTGCATATTTTCCTCCAATTCTTTTCTTAATAATAATTAATATATTATTAATCACAATATAGCTATTTTTATTTTATCTTTGTTATTAAAAACAAGAACAAAGATGCAAATAAACAGTATTTAATCAAGAGCAGCGAGTGATTCCGTCTTTTCTTTTAATGTAACAATGAGACAGATCTATATTAAGACCTACTGTAATGCATAGATCAAATATAATGTTACACATAAGATTTTTCCCCAACTATTAACTAAACGTTTGCAGCAAATTAGCTTAAAAGGGAATATTTATTATTAATTATAACTGGTTATAATAAATAATAAATAGTTAGATTAGATCTTAGAATTGACTCCAGAGGAGGAGATAGTTGTGACCTGCGACGTGATCGTAGACAACCCTGCCAGTTGATGTACGAGACAGCCGCAGTGTTGTCCATGTGGACCACATGTGCTTGCCAAGCAGCAGCGGCCGAACCGCTGAAAGGTTAGTAGCACTGCCAGCAACTCAAGGCAGTTGATGTGCCAAAGCAGTCGAGGCCCTGTCCAGAACCCAGAGGATGCCTGCCCGTTGCATGTAGCGCACCAGCCCACACTGGAGGCATCCATCGTGGCAATGACATGCCGAGACACTTGTTCTAAGGGTACTTCGACCCGTAGAAAGACAAGGTCCGTCCAGGGGCTGAATGAGCGGCAATACGTTGGCGTGATGGTCACGCGAACTGTACCGTGGCGACATGCCCATATTGGGACTCGGGAGTGTAACCTGTGCTGAAGTGGTCCCATATGAAGCAATCCGAGTTGCGAGACTGCGGCTGCGGATGCCATATGCCCCAGGAGCCTCTGAAAGTGTTTCAGTGGTACCACCATCCTGCCTCTGAAGGAACTCATTGGTGAGAAGGGCCACCACACTCACCGAGTCTAACTCCATACTGAGAAAAGAGTTTCTCTGCACGGGGGAGAGCTTCCCAGTCGACCCAAAGCTCCAACTGGCCCTTGAGCCAGCGGCGGAACAGAATGAAATAATTCTCCCCCTGCCCTCCTTCGGGGGAAGGAGCGGCGCTGTCCTCGCCATCTCTTGAGATCGAGCAACTTCCCACATCTCCTGGTTGCCCGTGTCAGGGCCGCTTTATCGCCTCCCTGGACAACATCGGGGCCAGCTGGAACACGGATGGACACAGGAGGGTGCCCACGGCGACAAACAGACTGGGGCTTTCCCTGCGCCAGAGCGGTGACAGATGGTACATCACGCAGTAAGATAAGGTAAGATGTGTTGGATGGCCTCGGTCTGCTTCTGTACTGCTGAGAACTGCTGGGCACAGTCCTTGACAGTGTCGCCGAACAGTCCAGCCTGGGAGACGAGAGCGTCGAGAAAGTGCACTTTGTCAACATCGCTCCTCTCAGCAAGGCTGAACCATAGATGGCGCTCTTGGACCACAAGTGTGGACATCACTTTCCCGAGGGACTGCGCTGTGACTTCCGTCACCCGTAGGGCGAGGTCAGTCGCCGAGCGCCGTTCCTGCTTCAACCTCGGGTTGGTACTACCTTGGTGTACTCGCAGGATAGCCATGGCCACAGAGCAGAGGCGGCTTGGCCCGCAGCGCTGTTAGCTTTGGCCGCGAGAGCGGCCGTCAGCTTACAGGCTTTGGACGGGAGATGTGGACGATTCCTCCAAGTGGCGGCGTTTTGCAGGCACAGGTGCACCACAACCGCACTCTCCACCTGGGGAATGTCAACGTACCCCCTAGCCGCCCCGCCATCAAGGGTAGTGAGGATGGGGGAGGCAGGCGAGCCGCTTCTGGCTGTAAAAAAGGGGCCGTCCACGACTTCATCAGCTCTTTGTGCACTTCTGGGATGAAAGGAACCAGGGCAGGGCATGGCCGCGATCCACGGCCTGTGCCGAGGAGCCAATCATCTCGCCGCAAGGGCTCGGGACTGGGAGGTGTGCAAGCCTCCAGCCCGATACTCGCGGCGGCCCGGGAAAGCACGGCCGTCAGCTCTGGGTCCGATTCGACGGTGGCTGCGACACCCGAGGGGCGCAGCCCTGCCAAATCTTCATCCTCAGAGGATGATTGCCCATCCCCCGATGCTGTGATCGACATCTAATCCTCTATCGGCGAGCCGAATGAAACGCTGGGCACGTTGTAAGACGGCACAGCAGAATCAGCGGGGAGCCGCACAGAACAGCTGCTGCGGGAGGAGTGAAAGGTCCGTGGGCACTGGCCCGGCGGAAAGCTCTCACTGTAACCCTCAGATCGCCCAGAGCACTAGCCAATGGTTCTCTGCTCGTGGCAGAGAAGCCAGCGCGGGTAGTGACAGAGGGGGCCCCTCCCATCCCCGTGAGGAGAGAGAGGCGCGATCGCAGCACTGCCAATGTTACACGCTCAGAACGAACGCATAAACCATCCACGAACGCAGCTTCAGCGTGCTGGATGCCCAGACACTGAAGACAACTATCGTGGCTGTCGACAGAGGATAGGAAACAACCGCAACCAGTAGGACACGGCCGGAACGGTGTCTTTAAAAAGACGCGAACTGACCGTGATTTGCTCTTTTAGGAAATCTGCTCTTTTAGTTGAAGTGCCCAGGGGAATCGCTGCAGACAGGGACACCGCTGTTCGCACCGTGACGCCAACCAGAACAGCTTCCAGACAGATGATGAATGGCTTTGTGGAGATCAACACATTCATCCACTCAGCTCTGAAGCAAAAATCTGATGAGTGGATGCACCTGTCACCTATTTATACCCGTATGTACGGGGAGTGGCTCAGGTATGCAAAATCCACTAGCCAATATTCATTGGCATTTTCTCTTAAAGTCAGGGATGTTTCGGGCTCCCTAGTGAATCCCCTAATGTCGTCATGACATAACTCGTAGTGACCGACAGATAGGGAACGGAAATGTTCTGGAAATTGATTGAGCGAATTAAAATAACTTTTTTTTCTGTTTCTGAAACTACTCAAATAGGCTATTGGTTAATGTTAAGGCCGGATTGCTTAATAGCTATTAAGGCATTATTTTTCTCCATCCATGAATTGTTCACTACAGTCATAGTAATTTCCCAGTAGATAACATCAAGTCTCATCTCATGTATATTTTGTTTCACATATCCTGTTTCACCCGTAAATATGTGACATTATGGACACAAAATAGGTTTGCGAATGAATGCCTTTTCATATTGAGTTTAAGATGAGCAATTTTCTTCTCAGTTAGATTCATCTTGGCGTAATGATGTTTAGGTACTTTTACTCAACAACAAGACCTAGATATTCATTAAGAAAGAGATCTTTGCAGCCTATTTAAATAGAAAATAGTTCACTGCTCCGGTATATGATTATGTAAGTGTGTAATGAGACATATTAGGTCATATTGAGTGTCTTCATTCCAGACCATCTGCTTTAGGAGACCCTGGCCAACTGCTCAAAGACTGGGGGGAGCGCAGCACTAGTGTCGTCACTGTCCCTGACAGTGTTTCTCAATCCACAGCAAAAACGTTCCTATGTGCTCTATTACCGCAAATGGGCCGTGTAGTGTTTTGGGTAAGAGGATCTGTGGCACAAGATCGTACCCCCCTCAGAGGAACTCAGTGGACTTTATGAAACAGAGAAGTCAGTAGTCTGGCTCGTACTCTGCATCGGTTCATTTCAGAGCGATGGTTGCAGGGTATTGTCCACCTCTCTGGTGAGAGCCAATTCATTAGGCCGCTTCTGCATGGGCGTCTGGATGCAAGGCACGTGCGTCGCTTCAGAAGCGCTCCTTTCCCCCCCCCAAATTTTCTTTTAAATCATCTTTGTTTGCTCGACTGCACTCGGAGCTTGATTTAGGACTTGCTTGAAAAGCAAAAAAATATATTTTTGGTACCCACGGTGATAAATGATGTGTAAATGGTCATTAGTCATTTGGCAGAACAGTGAGTTATGAAAAAAATAATGACGGGCAAATTAAGAAGAGGCAATAAATCATATGCTACACTTTAAATATTTGAAATTGTCTGCATAGAAATAATATCTGTATAATCAAAATGCTTTATAGATGTCAAATGTGTATTGAAACAAATGAATGAGTATATATACAGTGGCTCCCAGTCTGATCTGAAATCTCATTGAAAATCTTAATTTTTTTATTACTTAAACCTGAAAAGTTTCGGGTTTAACAAAAAGAGGAAAACTGATCTTAGATTCTGTACTGTTTCTGGATCAATAATCAAATAATGTTAGAGTTTTTGACTTTGATCATGTGACCTTTTCTACCTTTTTCTTCCCTCCGCATTCCATTTGGAACATTTTTAGACCATGCGACAACATGGGTCATTTGCACAAACCTGTAGATTGCATTTCAGCTTGAGTTCTGCTGTTGTTAAAGGAATATTTCACCCCAAAAAGAAAATTTGCTAAAAATGTAATTTTAGCATTACATCACTTCCTCACCGGTGGATCCTCTGCATTAAATGGGTGCCGTCAGAACAGTCCAAACAGCTGATTAAAAACATCACAATACCTCTCACTTCAAAATCCACCAACATATTTGTTTAGAACTGTTTTGGACTGTTTTCACTTGTAAATGGGACTTGATCTGTCCATATTTCTCTCCTGATTCAGACAAGTCAGTTTTTTTCATCTTTTTTTTTTATCTTACAAACATGCAGTTTTTCACTTCACAAGATGTTGACTGATTGACTGGAGTGGTGTGGATTACTTGTGGATTATTGTGATGTTTTTATCATCTGTTTGAACTCTCATTCTGACGGCACCCATTCACTGCAGAGGATTCACTGATGTGCAAGTAATGTGAAGCTAAATTTCGCCAAATTTGTTTAGACTCGTCTACATCTTGGATGTCTTTTTTTTTTCAATTTTTCAGCAAATATTAATTTTTTGGGTGATCTGTTCCTTTAAAGTAAAAGGTGGGCAAACTAAACATTAAGATATTTATAAAGATATTCTGAAAATCAAGTTAAATGCTCAATTTTACCTTCAATTCTGCTCATAATACAATTTATAATTCAAAAATTGGATTTCATTATAAAAGATTGCAAAAGATAAGAATTCCTCTGTCAATAGTAGTTTTTTCACAACAATTTACCATCATCTGATTGACTGTAATTTTGCCTCTGGAGTGAAACTCACCATTAACCCACCTGAGGAGGTTCTGTGCTGTTTTATTGATCTTTGCCCTTGCTACCCACATAGCATGAATTACCCTGAGCAAAGATCTCTATTAGCCCAGCCCACACAAATCCAGCAGCGTGATTTCAACTGCATTCTGCATATTCCTTCAAGATATTCAACAAAGCAATGCAACAGCGCAAAATCCTGCCGAGACTTTATGTCCTCTGTCACGTTGAGCGGCGGACCCCTGTATGAGCGCCTCATGTGAAATGGTGTGTGAAATGAGCACATTTAACTAGCCCACCAGCATCATGCTCAGTCCTGGGCCGAGGCAGACTTACAGCCAAAGACTCGCTGTCCTGACACTGCCAATTGGATCATATTCTCTCTCCTATCTCACTCCGCCAGATTATGTGTTTCCTTTTTGTCTCTGACTCCAGGGGCGAGGGGCCGCATGTAGAGGTTAAATGAAAATGATCAGCTCCTTGCCCACCATTTGAAGTGAATCTACGGTGACTGGGAACACGGACATCTCTGGATGCTTTTATAGAGCAAGCAAGCTCCATTCACACTTGCGCTTTGAAAGCTGTAACTGAACTGTTGTGATAAGTGATTTTTTTTCCACACAACTTATTTGATGCATCTTCCCTTAAATGGAAGAAAAGGTCTGTGACCACAAAGTGTGACTGTTATGAAATCACTGACCTACCTAGCAGTAACATGACTCGTTCTGGCTTTTGTGCTATAGCCTTGAATAATTTTGTTCCCTTTTATGTATATATACTGCAGTAATTTTAAAAACAAATTGATTTAATATCCATTGGCTGTATTTTAATTCCCTGTTTACAGTGCAAGTGAGCAGCACGAATTGACAGCTTCTAAGTGTTTGCTAAAGTGAAGAATTCTGAGGGCAGGCAGTGAGTGAGTGTTTTTACTTTCTCTTGCAAATGTTGTTTTTATTATTCACTAATTACTCACTTCGTATATATCAGGATTATGCAAAATTCATAATGATTTTTGGACGTCTTTCATTTCATTAGTGTGAATTTGTAGTGACAGGAAGATGAATTTACTGAAGGCTGCATTTATTTGATCAAAACAGTAAAACAGTAATATTGTGAAATGTTATTACAATTTAAAATAAGTATTTTCTATTTTAATATATTTTAAAATGTAATTTTTTAGGTGATGGCAAAGTTAAATTTCATGTCTTTATTCTTAAGGATCCTTCAGAAATTATTGTAATATGCTGATTTGTTGCTCAAGAAACATCTTGCTCAAAACAATCTTACTCCAAAGCTGCAGTATAGGCTTACAAACCTTTTATTTTTCAAAGATTTCAAAGGCCTCTGGTGAATGTAATTAGGAAATCCCTTTTGTTATACTAATATTGGTTATTAAAGCAGCATAATTTAGATTTTAGAATTAGCCAACCCTTTTTTTTATACCAGCCTAATTTAATATAGTGCTAAAAACATGTTCAGACCGTAATTTAACTAGGGTAGTCAAGTCACATTATATCTCTGACTTCTAAAATGGAGCATAGGCTCAGCCCCTAATGTTGAGTCTAGTCATGCCGCTGACCTACAACAAATTTCTTTGCGTTCCCTCTATCTTCTCGAAATGAGCAACAGAGGCTGAGTCAATCTCTCAAATTTGCCAGATGTAACAGAATGGCAGAAGCTGGGACAAAAATAATGAATGCAGCCCTTGAATGTGAGCCTAGCCCTGATGGCGAACACTAGTCAGCGTACTGATAGCGGCAGTTTGTTCCCTTTCGCCCTCTGATTTCGCAATACAGAACCTCAGTTGGGGAGGAGTTGCCTCTTTCAAATCTAACATCTCTAACAATGCGAAATGGGCCAGCTTGGAGGCTCATTAAGGAAATAGAGAGGACATGCCTCCATACTAGAAACCCAAGCTTTGATAATGAGATGTAATTATTTACTTTGAGCTGCCCCAATTAATTATGCATGGTCTGCAACCTAGAGAGAAGGGCTGCGCTATAATTCTCCTCCAGAGCTACGTTATGAAGCCTGGTAATTGTCATGAGTGAACTAGAGGAAAAAGGCTTCTCCGATGTTAATGAATCCCTGCGTTTTTGTCTAGGCCTCCCCCTCTGCATGTGTGTGCACTTCTGTAGACCTTAGTCAGGGTAGATGCCATTTTTAATTTCACGCAATAGAAACCAAATTTGTGAGGGATAGACATAGAGTCTCTTTAATAGGTTCTGCTGTATTAAGATTCTAAGGCTCTAAAGTAAATTTTTTGGAAAGATTTATTTGCATGTAGTGCCAGTTGTACGTTCAGCACTTGTATATGCAAGAGTACAAGCCGCTGAACACGCTGTACACCAGTGTTCCCTCTAAGCTGCGTGCATGTTTCTCCTGTGCAAATCCGCAGAAGGCAGCCTCAAAAATATGTGGGAAAAAGCGAGAGATTTCTTGAGTCAGAGCTAAATGAATGGGCAGCATTTCAATTGGAGCACATCCGAATGTCCATTGATTTTTTTTTTTCTCCTACTGAAACTGGAGCTGTGAAAAATTCTGTATCCACAAACAGTACGAGAGATTCATAGTGGCACACAATGAAGCTTGAAAAGGTCATGCATTATTACCATGAATTAATAATTATAATAACAATAATGGTTTATAATTATAATTTTAAAAATAGAATCATTCAAAATAGAATAATTTTTACTATTATTGATGTCAGGTAATGCCCGCTTTGGAGTGTTAGTTCTTTTTTAAGTTTCAGTATACTATTTTAAATGGCTGCCACAATAGTATGTGATATCAATTTGATTGGTTTGAATTTGGAAAGGGGAAATCGCTTCAGAGGCTGGAAAATCATAAGATGAGTGCGCTGACATGCTAATTGCAGCTTTTCATGTAAGTTTTATTTATAATATAAGCTTTATATATTCAGAAGTCAAGTCAAGTTGAGCTTTATTGTCATTCCGCTACATGTGGGGACATGCAGTGGAACGAAATGCAGGACCACGGTGCTACATAAATACAGACATACAACAATGAAGTAAAAAACACTATAAACCTATACACAACTAACCTACCTGAGAGATTTTAACTATACGTCTACTATATATAAGTATTTACCCTGTACAAACTAAAAAATAAAAGATAAGAAATACAAACTATACGAATGCTGTACATGTGCAAAGAGAAACATTTTGAGTCAAGCAGCTGGTTGGGGAACAGTGCAGGATGATTTGTAGTGCATGAGCATATAAACATACGTATATTGTGGAGTCTTTTGTGGGATTGTGTACACGCAGCAGTGTGTGTAAAGTGTCTAGTGCACATAGAGGAGAGTGTGTTACTTTGTACAGGCCCACTCACCTGTGTGTAGCACACTTCGAATTGCACAAAAAAAGTTCCATACAGTTTTGTCTTCGGTGTGGTAAGGTTGGGGGGGGGGGGGGGGGGGGGGGGGGGGGGGTGTTTGGAGTGGGGGGTTGTCCATGTTTCAAGAGGTAGGGGTTTGCATGGGGTTTCAGAGGGGGGCGGGGTGATTTGAGTTCAGGGCTCTCACAGCCTGGGGGAAAAAGCTGTTGAGCAGTTTGGCGGAGCGGGCTCTGATGCTCCGGTACCGTCTTCCTGATGGTAGGAGCTGGAAGAGACTGTGGGAGGGATGGGTGGAGTCCTTCAGGATGCTGTCGGTTTTGCTGGAGCATCGTGTAAGGAAAATGTCCAGGATGGAGGGGAGAGGGGCACTGATGATCTTTGCAGCTGTGTTCACTGTCCGCTGGAGGGTCTTGCGGTCAGCAGCACTGCAGTTCCCGTACCAGACAGTGATGCAGCTGGTCAGCACACTCTCAATGGTGCCTCTGTAGAATGTGGTGAGGATGGGTGGAGGGGGACTTGCTCTTTTCAGCCAGCGGAGAAAGTGTAGGCGCTGTTGTGCCTTTTTGGAGAGTGACATGGTTTTGGTGGTCCAGGTGAGATCCTCTGTGATGTGCACTAGAAACTAGTAAAGATATGAACATACAGTATCATGGATGATATTGTGATAGTCTCTATAAGAAGCAGATTTGCAAAATAACCTCATTATTTTATGAAAAAGACTTTAGTTGCTGTCTTATTTTATCTACCTCAGGCATGGAATTCAGTATCTCATATTTATATTTTATGAATGCAGTATCCATAGATTTGTGCATACCCACATAACCAGCACACAGCATACTCATATACACAAATCACTATTTTTATTACAGCAGTTATTAGGTAAAATAACAATTGAACATAAAAGCAGTGGTGAAGACTGGTTATGAGGAATGTTACACTAAAATGCACACTGTTTTCGCTCTCTCTCTCTCTCTCTCTCTCTCTCTCTCACACACACACACACACACACACACACACACACACTAATATACACACTAATATGTTCACCCAGGATGGTAACAATACGCTAGTATGTCTTTTTGAGGAAGTTGTCTTTTAATGTTATACATGTTAATGTTAGATATTGTTTTTATACTAACATCCACAAATCCAGGTCAGTCTCTTTCAACTCAGTCTCCTCCCACACATTACACATTTATTGTAGGTGTTTTTTTTTGTTTTGTTATTTGTAATGGATGCTATGCATTCACATTAACAGATACCCTGAACCCAATGGAAAGATAGATAGATATAAAACGATAGATAGATAAATATGTCTTTATATATTATATAAATATGTTTCTGCTTAAAGGGTCATATAAACATAGTGTATACATTAATTTTGATCTATATTATTACTTTTGCAGAGCAACAATAAAAATTGAACAAAATGTTGCTTTGCAGTACAACATTCAGAGACACATTTTAATTTGTGGCAAATTAAATATCATGTCTACCTTAAATCTAATGGGATTCTTCTAAGGAAACCAAATGAAGATATATTTCAGATTCATATGTATCTGGAGACATTACTGGATTAGCTAACCTGCTGGAGACCATACATGGCTCAGCAACACTGTGTCGTTAACGAGTTGTATGCTCTCACTGTCGAGCTCCGCAGTACATGGGGATGGCTGTTGCATCCATGGGGTTTTCTCGTTTGGCTCTGTTCGAAGGCGGTCGCATTTTTCTTCCCTCCCTCCCTCCTGAACTTCCCTGCTTGCTCTCTTGTATTGTCCTGTCCTTCTTAAGAGACTCTCGCTGCACTATTTACAAAACCGAAATTATGGATCTGATCAACTGGTCTCTTAACGCAATTGACAACATCTTCTCGACTAGGAAAGCGGGATCTGGAGAACCGGAATGTCCTGCTGGGACGTTTGCTGCTGGCTACACGATGGACGCATGGGAGAGATGGCGGGTCGTGTGTCTGGCGGCTCTCTCCGTGGAGGACATTGAAGACATCTTCTTATTCGGAACAATGATAACTGGGTTTCTGCTATTTGGATTAGGCGTTGCCCTAAATTATCAGAAAATTAAGGAGACGGGACTGGCTATCCAAAACCTCTCACGGCTGCCCGTCATGATGGAGGCTGTAGGCAGAGCGGTCGCCTCGGAGACAGAGGCGATTAACCGCAATATGGATTCGATCACGGCTAAGCTCTCGGCTTTGGAAAGAAAAATTGATGGACAAGCAGATCAGAATGGACAATGAGAATAGCTGTGAAACTGGAAGACAGCTGTTCGCCCTAAGACAAAACAATCTTATCTCTTTCCGGCTTCCCACAACAGAACGGCTTGGCAAGGCCGCTCTGGTATCAACTCTCCGGTGAATACTGCAGGGAGACGCTCTTTCTTCCATTCCCTCCCCCCATCAAACACCTTGTTATTGTCGGGCGCTTGTGCTCTGTCCAAGGTCGTTTCCATGGCAATTGCTATGTCGCATCACAACCTGCGAACTGAGTCGACTGGTTTGGAGTGCTGGCGAAACGGATTTCAAGGCATACGAACTCACACGAACTTACACATACACACACTCATACACCTCCCTACCCCCATCCCACGCCTTCGTCGCTTCATCCTGTCAGTGATAACGGGTCCGTGTGTTTGCGCTGTAATGGCTGCTGGCCGGATGGCTGTTTCGTCTGAACTAGGATTACTATGCAAGTTATGTTCCTGTGTTGACTGTGCTTTATGCTGAGGTTTTTGTCTGTTCTCACACTGCACTCTCGTCCAGGAGCGTAGTGTGAGGACAATTTTTTTCTCCTCTCTTTCCTCATGTTATGCTGTATTTCTTCTTCTTTATTGCATTTCGTTGCCTTGTACCTACATGTGCAATGACAATAAATTGAATCCAATCCAATCATCCCATCACTGCATATATTACTCAGTTCTTGCTTTGTTTATCAGTGTTTCTGCAGAAGCACAGCTTCAGGGTCTGTTCTCTGATCTTTTCCTGGCCCAAGAAATACGTCAGACCTGTGTTGAGGGAGTCATGGCGCTGTAGGTGAGGCCAGGATGAGCGTAATACTCTCACTTCCAGTGCATTTTGCAGGCATCCAGCTAGAGCTTGGTTTTACTGAATGTGTCATCACACCTTCCTTCCAAAAGCAAGCACTATATGACTATTCCACTCTCACTGCCAGGCCTCGGTCCACACAGTATGAGAATATATGAAACATAAGGAGACATAAGAAAGGAAAAACTCAAGGGGAGATGTCAAAACTCTTTTCGTTACTTACAATACATTTACACTCTTTCAGTCACAAATAGAACGAACCAGAAGAATACAAATTACCTGAGGAGCCGCACAACCAAAAGCAATAAAATAGAAAGAGATAAATCTGAGAGAATTTTGAAATCCTAATAAACAAAAATACACATGCTGTTCCCACACTACATATCTAACAAAACCCAGGAGGAAATACCCAAAAATAAAAGGTAAAGAAATGCTATTTTACACTATATTATATATTATATGAGTATTATATACTGGATATAATTCAGCATTAGCAGTAATATTGTTCTAAAAGGGCATTATTACAATGACTTACTTTGAAACTAAAAATATATGTATAAATGTATAAAATACTATATGTATATAAACGGCTGCATTTTATTTTGTCAATCAACAAATGTATATGTATATAATTGGAAATGAATTAGACGTGAAATATAACTATTAAATGTTCCATATTTATACATTATATATAAATAAATTGAGCGTTAGCGTTAATTCTGGCAGGTCACGTGAGTCAAGCTTGCATCAGCTGATTCTCAGCCGATCACATCTACCTATAGGAATACGACACCTATTGCGGCATTCCTATATAAGTTCTATTCAGTTTGAATCGGCAGCTTTTCCCGCTTGCTGGGAAAATATGTATAAAATGTTATAAATATTGTAAATATTATAAATTTGATTTAATATTATAAATTTAATTTTTAAAATGGCAGCATTTTATTTTCATTTATTTTATACATGTATTTAGCTAAATGTTGCTGTTCTTCATCATTAATAAATGATGGTATTTTCTATTATTATTGGCATTTTTGTGTTTTCTAATCTAATCTGTCATTCTAATTGACATCCTTGTTGTTTTTGTGCCAGATAAATATGCTGATTGCATGTAAGTGTTGTGTTATGACCCTGCTTGTATATATTTATACATGAGGATAAAAAAATTACAACCAGTCAGTAAAGCACATGTTGACTTCAGAAAGTGTTTTCCAAGAGACCCTGGTTGTCATTCGCTGATCCTCATCAATCTATTAATACAATCAGGGTCATAACACTACCCACATGGATTAGAGTAAAACAGTAAACAAGTGCTTTACTCCCAGTCATTTTTAAAGCATGTATGCATTTCCGTTGAAGACAGTGCACTCTCAATTAAAGAAACACACTTGATAAAATGTAAATCAGAGCCAACAAATAGGAAAATCCTAAAGTAATTTACCATGTTAATGCATTTTTGTCATATTTCAGAACATGGTTTACTCGTTTGGTATTCAGCTCCGCCAGCTGCATGCTCTGACAGTGATAATGGTAAAATGGCAAATTCCCCAAGGATATTAGATAGACATGCGCGCGCACACACACACACACACACACACACACACATATGGGGGGAGAGGCAGTAAAATGAGTGATGTTTGAAAGCTTATGGCTGCACAACGTGGGTGTTTTCTCTTTGTCTTTCCCACGGGGGATGCTCTTGTTGTGTTGCGGGGGTAGCTTCAGCTCTTAGATGATTGAAAAGCACCATCTTAGTCCATAAAAAACCCGCTCTTTCACTTTCCCTCCCGTCAGGATATACATACCAGTGGCTTCCCAGTGTCTTTGGCTTCTGAGCCATCATGTGTACGGAGTCACTGTCTTGATTCCCTTTTGGAAGAGTTTAAAATGGCTGCAGGCACTTTGCTTCCTCCTGCTCTGAGGAAGCCTTTCACATTTGTCACTGACAAACGGATTTGGCGGCACTTGTTGCGCAATGAAAAAAAAACAATATAATGGATAGCATGCCAGAGATATCCAGGCGTAAACACGCAGCAGGATCCCAAACAAGGTTGACCACTGACTGTGTTAACTATGTGCTGTGAAACATCGGTAAGGCGGCAGTCTGAATCCTCTCGCATATGCAATTAATAACTATTACTCGGGCAAATGTCAGGGAAACGCTCAAGCTCATTGTGTTAGATAAGCATGTGAATGAAATCATTGTGCCATGGCTTCAGTGCAAAGTGAGACCATCTACGCACATTTATTCTTATATTTGAAGCAATATACTGTTAGTAATGTTATTGTATTTCTGAAGTAAATTATGTAATTTCTCTACCACAAAACTATTACTTAAACAGGTATTGCTCAATTGTGAGCTAGGTGGGTGCCTGAAAGGTGCTGCGCTTTTGTGCCTGTCAGCCTGCAATGGGTGCTCAAAGCGAGAGGTCAGGGTTTGGCTGGTTA
This sequence comes from Barbus barbus, assembly GCF_936440315.1. Lineage (NCBI taxonomy): Eukaryota > Metazoa > Chordata > Actinopteri > Cypriniformes > Cyprinidae > Barbus > Barbus barbus. The sequence goes on along the minus strand of NC_136741.1, from coordinate 26,462,494 downwards.
ACATGACCCCCATTAGCCCCTGGTGGTAGATGCTGTAACTACACCATCTGCTTCCAAAAGGCCAAATGATGTAATGTTACATTTCTCCAAATATGCTCTGATAAAGAAAAAAAAAAACCTCATCTACGTCTTGGAAGGCCTGAAGATGAGTACATTTTCAGGAATTTTGTATTTTTTTGAGTGAACTATTCATTTAATTGCAAATATGCAAATACATTTCTTTTGAAATTGCATTTAATTGGTAAAAAAAAGGGAATGGGTGTGACACACCACTGCTCCGGGTGTGTGTTCACGGTGTGTGTGTTCACTGCTGTGTGTGTGTGCACTTTGGATGGGTTAAATGCAGAGCATGAATTCCGAGTTTGGGGGCATCATTCTTGGCTGTATGTTACTTCACTTTCACTTTCACTTTAATTTATTTAAATTCATAACAATAATAAGCTAAATATGATTCTAGAAATAATTGTACACCTCAATGATCCTGGCCAGTTGCATTCGACAAAATGTGAATATAACCCAGGCTGGTGTTGGCATGTTCAGAACTGTAGATCCATCCTGAACTCGGCAGCATTATTTAAAAAATCCTCACGCTTTTTTTTGAGGATCTGAGCCACAATATACAAAACAATATCAGAGCAGAAACTGTGAGCAGTTGAGAGCCTGCGGGCAGGAAAGGCTGCAAGTAACTACAGTAAACAGTAGCACAAGTTCAGGAGATGTCAGCTTATCTGCACTGTTCATGCACAGCATCATGATCCACTGACAGTAAAAGTTAAGTCAAAATTGCAGAAATTGCATTGTTGAACGAACCATTTAAACCGACAGTGGCCTCCAAAAGTACACTTTTTGGACACCTAAGTTTTACTTAAAAATTACAACAAAATATAAAGCAGCATCTGCAAGCACATGCAGCTAGAACTATTGTCAGAGACATTTTTGCAATTATTTTTAACCAGCTGGTCTCAAAGTGATTTGTTTAGATATATGAAAGCAGTTCCCCACAGGTTCACACTATTTAGATTACTTAGCATTGTAATTACAGGTGCAGGTAATGATATTAACTCTGAATGTGACTCACATCTTTTTAAAAAACATGTTTTTTTCAAACACTTAACTATTTATTGTTGTTATTTATTTATTTTTAATTAAATAATTTATTGTTTTATGTTTGTGTATGTGATACATCAGGCTTTTATGGCTCATATAGTATGATAGGAGAATATGGAGCTAACAAAAAAACAAAAACAAACAAAAACAAACAAAAAAAACCCCATCAATTTTATTCAGAGGCCCCCCAAAATATGCAGTTTGGTGCAGATGTTATTTATATGGCCAAAAGTGAGATGAAATTCTGATAACTTTGTAATGTAGATCAATTAAATTTTTATAACAATATAAAAGACTACTTGCATAAGATCCATATAAATCAGTTGTCACTCTATATCTCCCAATAATTACTAAACTTATTATAAATAATTTTAGTGCTCAGAGTTATTAAATCTATGTACTTGTGTGTAATTTTGGGAAGCAAAATATATTATATTATTATTATTATTATGCAATGCAATACAATAATGAATAAACATTCCTTAAATGTTCCCCAAAAGCCTATTTTAATTAATATGATTATGAGCAAACCTTTTATGATAAGAAATTGCTTCAGTAAGTGTTCATCTTGAAATGTTGCTATATATGAAAAATTATTCTTATGTTTACTTAATAATAATCATTAAAGATTTTGCAGCAAAAAGACATGCCCCACACATTTCAGAATTCTACTAAAAGGCCCTTTGCTTACCAAAAGATATACAATGAGTATGATAAAGTAGGTTTTAAAGGGTTTATTCTATTTATTTTATTTTATTTTATAATTAAATAACACTGGGGTTGATACTCTACATATAAAATGACATTCATACTGTACATTTTCAAATGTAGATTAAAGGTCCAAATGGAGGCCACTGCACTGCATTTTTATTGCTTTTTCTGCAACATTTAATAATTAAAGCTACGGTCATGCTAGGCTTTGAGCATTCAAAATGACTTGGACCATGCAATGCTGTAAATCATGCAGACAATTGAGACATTAATTGAGACATTAATCTGTCATGTTTTGTTTTATTTTGTTTTGTTTTATTTTATTTGCAAAAAAATCCTGTCCAAAGAGTCAGTGTTATATTGGGCTGGTTAGCATGTTCAGACAAATAACACAACATTCACACAGTGCCACAGAGATGGTGTTTACACTTGCATTCATATTAATGTGCGATATTTTAACATCGCAAGATGTGCACACTCAGCTTTAAAAACTGAAGGTTATGCTAGACCTTTAGCTGCACAGAATACTAAACAGACTAGCAAAATGATCATTAAAGATGATTAAACATCTATCGATTACTGTTGTATTTAACGCAGATAACAGCGACTGCTTAAAGCAATAGGAGCGCATGAGTCACCAGGTGTAACTGCTGAAGCCGTTGCGTTCCAGGAATCCGGCCAAGCTTCCATTGTTCCAGCCCTGCCGTGTCAGCTCTTTCAGCCATTTCTGAGGCTTGCATTCATCACCAAACATTTCTCCAGGCTTTTAAAAGACTTATAAAGGTCCCGACAAGAGAGAGCGTGCACATGCCCTCCTCCTCCTTCCCCATATACTCCCAACAATCACATGCTTGTCAGAATGTCAGCTGGCATTATAGTAACCCCCTCATACAGGCCTGTAGGAGCACGACAGCCGGGGAACTGGAGCGAAACGTAGGCAGTCACTGGCACAGCTAGAGTGGGAGCAGTCGTCTTCAGAGGCCCGACCTTTGATGGCCTCAGAGGGCTTGAGGAACAGGCCCTGTGTGGGCGGCAACACCGTGGTACAGGAAAATCTCTGTCACCAATGATGTGCGGCACAAAGGCTGATGGGAGTTGAAGGTTTGGACTGCGCAACGAGCAGATTCTAAGTCCCTTTGACTAGAAACAGAGCGGGACTTGATTTCAATGAACTCGTCATCAAAATTTAATTAGATTTCGGATTTCATAGCAAGGAGGCATAATACCGCCACCTTACCTTGGCAGTTGCTTTAATTTTTTAAGCATTTTTATTGGCTTATGAAATATTAGCTCAGAAAACATGCTTCGGAATGATGAAATCTTTCGACTTCTAATCTGTGGTGATCGACGCCATTGAACTGTAAATTTAACAAAATAGTAATGTATGCAGAGAAGCCTTAGAGCCATAGTTCACATCAAAATGAATCATTGACTCTCCCTCATGTCGATTTAATTTCTTTTGTGGAACACAGAAGACATTTTGAATAACTGTTTTTGTTCCACATCAGAAGAAAGTCATACAGGTTTGGAACAACAGTAAGTTATGGAGCCCCTCAGGCTGATGGAAAAAATACGAGATTGGATCCATTTTCATATTTTTTTCCCCATCACCTTCCCCCAAAAAACTTTGTGTTCTCTCGCAAAAATATGGAATTTTCTGCTAAATCTGTGGCATGCAATTCTCATCCAAGTGAACGCAAATGTTTTGTGCAAGAACACAAAGTTTCTTAGAGGAATGTGATGATAAAAAATTTGAAGGAAAATGGTTTTGCATTCTCTTGCAAAAATATTGTGTCCTCCTAAAAAATTTTGTTAGTAAATTCTAAGTTCCCCTTCAGCAACTCGAGCTGCGTCAAAAACGCTAGGGGAACGCCTCCAGCGTGACCGCGCTCTGAATACATGTGTAATCTGTCCAATGGAAGGGCGAGACGTCATGGGTGGGTGATGTAATCGACCAGGAAGCATAAAACCGTTGTACCAATTCGTTTGCGAATTTATTATTTAATCTAATTTTTCCCCCATCACAATGTTTATTTAGTGGCTCCATATAAGGGTGAGTAAATGATGACAATTTTCATTTTTGAGTGAACTATCCCTTTTATTTGACTAGCTCAGTCAGAGGAGCATCGGTCAGCTCCAGTGTGCCCTGACCACCCACAAAATAGCCAAAATAGCCAGTCACATTTCCCCTGACAAGGTGATGATGTTCCGAGTTACACCTCTCACTGTTCATCTGGACTCATGGCTTCCTCAGGGGTGGTTCTCTGAATGAAGCGCTGGGGAGTCTGGAAGATTAAAAACAGCAACTGAAAAGCCTGGCAGGATTGGGTAGTGAAGCTGCGAGGCTTTGACACACAAGCTCTTGCAGGGGAGACTGTTTCTTTATTTATATTGTGTAAGCCCTGTTCAATTTCTGGAACATGTTTGGAAAGGCCTGAGGTGTGAATTTGTATGGAATAAACCCTTGGCGATGTGGCGCTGCCAAAGGCTTAGCTGTAGAAACTGTTGACTGGTTTCACCTTTGCCAAAATTATTATTTTGAGAAAAATCTCTCTTTGTGTGTGACATTTAAAGGATCAGCAGTTTCACTGTTGATGGTAACTTTGTAGTGAATCAGTGAAACATGGTGCTTGTTCATCATACTGTAGATCCAGCTTAATAATATTCATAAATTCAGTTTCAACTTTCAGTTCCTCACAAAAAATAAATATTTCTCTCTGTTGCCATTCACACAAAAGTCTGAGACCACACCGAAAATCTGGAGTGTGCATGTCATATATACAATCAACACTTTTGAACGGTAGAACAGCTGAAATTTTAAAAGAAAAACATCCATCCATCCATCCAACAAACAAAGCAAATGATCACTTCAATTACTTCTAACTTGTACAAAATAATACATGCATTGCATAAAGAAAAAACAATAAATTTTTATTTTTCATTGACACTGTATATGGACAACCGCTGTGTATACAGTAAATGTTGTTTGTGCAAACTTTAGGAAACGGCTCAAACTTTTCCTTCTAGTATTGATTTTCTTGTTCTACTTTTTTCTTTCTAAATTGTTATCTTGTTTTCGATTCACACTGTTCTTTGATGATTTTGCTCTCATTATTAACACACAAGTGAAAGGGTTCATGTATTATGTACTTCAAAGTGTTTTAAAGCCTTTTTTGTTATTTTTCCCTTTAAATCCTGCCATCTTTATACAGTACATTCTGTTCAAGTTCATACATAATATAATATGTAATACGTTTTATTTTTTGTTAACAACTGTTTATTGAATTTTATTCTGTGGAACTGTAGTACAAAACAAAAAGCAGCTGTAACAACAAATTTAGAACCCATCTCAACCCATCCCATTTACATTTACATTTAGTCATTTGGCAGACGCTTTTATCCCACCCCCTGGTAGACTTAAAATTAATTAATTACTTAAATAATAACTAATTAATATTAATAGATAAACAAATAACAATAAAATAATTTTTACAAATATTTTATAAAAGAGAAAACATTAAAAGCTGAATGCCATGAATTTACAGTTTTCATGTTAGATCCATGTATACGAGAAGTAGAGAGTTCCATCGAGACAATGTCCAACAAATACACAGTCCAGGTTCGTCTGTCCATTGTGTGAGGAGGATTCCAACGGTTGACAAGCAATTTTTTTTGCTGCTGTGAGAGCAGCTAACAGAAAAGATCTTTGTTGGACAGACAAGGTGAAGTCCCAAAAGTAATTCATGAAAAACTGGCGCGGAGTCAAACATATCTCAGTACCCAACAAATATGATAGGTCCTGTGAGAGCTGAGTCCAAAAAGGTGAGAGAGAGGGGCACTCCCAAAAAAAATGCAAAAACGTGCCTAAAACTCCTTGGGAAAAGAGATTATGCAGCCATTTCCAATGAATCATTTGGAATTTTTAGAAGGCAGTGTAAACTTACCCCATACCTGATCGGAAAATAAAACATGCACATCCTCATTAAGATCCTTAGCCCAAACAGTAGTAATACATAAAGGTTTGTACGAATGTTCAAGAAGAAAAAGATAGATGACTGAAGCAGAGGAGGGAGATTCCTCAGAAGGAAGTATTAGTTTGCTCAAATGATGAACAGGCAGTTGAGAGTTCCAAGGCACCCCATATGCCCGTAGGGCCGATCTAACGCGCAAATACATAAAGAAGGAGGTGCCTGGCAGATTATATTGAGTTTTAAGATTCTGGAAGGATTTTAAACCACTATCATCATAGATATCTCCCAGAGTGTTTACTTTACTATGAGTCCATTGCAGACAATGAAATGGAGTACTGCCTTACAAAAGGTTATTATTGGGAAAAGATAAGCGAATGCCTATGCCATTTTGTTGCTAGTTGTGAACGTCTTTCAACATCCCTTCATGTGGAGAGGAGGTGGGTTACAATGGGACCAAACCGAGATTTACACTGCCTAAGCGGAACTCCCGAAAAAACAAGATGCATCAACTTATACGGATAAACAATAGATTCCTCAATTGCTCTCCAAGACACAGAAGCGTCAGGATCAAACCAAACTGCTAAAGGGCGGAGAGAAAAGGCTTGAGCATACAGTCTAAAATTAGGGAAAGAAAGACCTCCATGTAATCTACATCGTTGTAAGGTAGTCAGTTTAATACGAGGACGTTTCCCATCCCATATATACTGTGAAACACATGCATCTAGTTTGTTTCAGTAGCCGACCAGTGGAGTGAGAGGAATCATGGAAGAAAAGAAATTGATACATGGGAGAACATTCATTTTAATCACCGATATACAAGCCTTAAAGGAAGTAGGAAGACGAGACCAGTTTTCCAAATCTGAGGATGCTTTGGCTAGAATACTATTATAGTTTTTTTTTTTTGACTATTTCCTGCAGGGAAGGAAAAACATATATCCCCAAGTACTTAAAGTTTTGAACCAATGGAATAGATATAGTAAGGGACATAGAATCAATTTTAGAATTGAGGGGAAGTAAACATGACTTACTCCAATTAATTTTAAACCCTGAGAGAGATCCAAAATGGTCAAATAAATTCAACACACGATGAATAGAATGTGACGGCTTCTCCAAAAACAATAAGATATCATCAGCAAACAAATAAATATGATGATGAGTATTTCATATATTTATGGGAGAAATAGTTTCAGATTGTCGGACCCCTTGAGCTAAGGGTTCCAAGGATCGGGCAAATAACAGAGGAGAAAGCGGGAAACCCTGACGAGTACCTCGATGTATAAAGAATGGGTTAGAGCGAACAGCACCTGTGAGAACAGTGGCTGCTGAATTGGCATACAGAACTTTTATCATATTTATGAAACTCGATCCTAGACCCAGATACTGCAGAACCGCCCATAAATAGTTCCATTCTAGCTGTTCGAAAGCTTTCATCGCATTTAGAGATAATACTACGCAAGGAGAGGACAAACTATTATTTGAATTAATAATATGATATAACCTGGGTAAGTTATCCGAAGCTGAGCGAGATTTAATGAATCCTGTTTGGTCATGATGAACTAGCCTATTCATAAATGTATCTAGACGACGAGATAGTACTTTAGCATATAATTTAACATCAGTTCCTATCAAAGAAAGTGGCCGGTAGCTAGAACAGGAAGTCGGATCTTTATCTTTTTTTAACAAGAGAGAAATAACAGCTATATTAATGGATGGGTGAAATGAGCCTTGAGTAACTGAAAAATTGACTCAATCCGACCAAAAAGTAGTATACAATTCGATTGGAATGCCATCTATGCCTGGGGATTTGCCCTTGTTCATAGACCAAATTGCTGACTCCAGCTCCTGAAGAGTGATCGGTTCAGCCAGGTATTCCGAATCTGACAGCCTAGGTAAATCAAGGTTGGACAGAAAAGATGCAAAAGAGTCAAGGTCACCATCAGCAGAAGAAGTATAGAGGTTAGAGTAAAAAGAGTGGAAGGCGATATTAATGTCTTTTGGGCCTGTCATAATGAGCCCAGATTGAGATTTCACAGCTGAAATATTAGCAAACTTTTCACTGTTGTGTAATCTTAGAGCTAAAAGGTTACTTGGTCTACTCCCTTGAAACTAATAATTCTGCCTGGATCTTTGGATCAGGAATTCTGCCCTGGATCTCAGTAATGAATTGAGTTCGGACCGAACCGCCATGATTCTACTGAGTGTATTGTCTGAGAAACAACGCTGATTATCTCTAGTCAGATTCTGGAGCTGTGATTGCAGTTTAACTATCTTTTTGTGTCTGTTTTTCTGAAGGAAAGAGGCATATGAAATTGAATTATTCCTTATAAATCCTGTAACTGCATTCCAAAGTGTTCAAGGATCATCCACTGAACCTTGGTTAATTTCAATAAACTCAGCAAATTTATTTCTGAATTGACTGCAAAAGTTTTCATCCTGTAACAATTTAGGGTTAAATCGCCATCTAGTGGCACGAGATGGCCGAGGAATCAAAGATAATCTGCACAAATTTCCATCATGATCTGAAACAAATATCAGCATCACGAACAGCTGAAGATAAAGAAGTAGAAATGAAAATATAGTCAATCCGCAAATAGGATTTATGAGTAGCAGAAAAGAAAATGAAAGACTTGGCAGAAAGGTTTAATAAACGCCAACTATCCACCAACGAGGATGAGGTTACACATTGCCGAAGTTTGTCAGAACACAAAGCTTGAGAGTGTGATTCCTTTGGTCCAGATCTATATAGGATATGCAACATTACATAATTCGTATCTGCACCCAATACAATTTCGAAATCTGAAAACTTCAAGAGATAGGTTGACAAAACAGAGAAAAAAGTAGGGTCAGGAGTACAAGGGGCATAAACTGAGAGAAATACAATATTCCTATTCTCCAGTATTGTTTTTATATGTGTTATTCTACCATCTGTATCACAACCTTTATCTAAAATAGTACTATTTAAAATCCTCCACACCAATATTAGGACACCCTTGGTTTTATTATCTGATGATGAGTGAGATACCACTTCATAAAACTTATTACACTTACGTATATCCTCCCCTTTCAAATGGGATTCTTGAACTAACACTATATCAATCTTTCTTCGCTAAAAATCCTGAAAATCTGTACGTTTGTGAGGGCCATTTAGCCCATTAATATTACAACTCAGAATATTAAGGTCAGTCATAGGTATCAAACAGAATTACTGCATAATAAAACAAAATACAAGTTTGAAAATAAAACCAGTTGAGTCTACCATTAAACCACCCCGCACCCCCACCCTCCCCGTTACCATTCAAAAAAACATAAACACATTCGCATGAACTATGGAAGATCAAACCAAAAACAAACCTTGATCTGCCAGCACCCCTTAATATGGTCCGTGGCGTTAACAAAAACCTGAACATTACTGTAGCACCAACATTTGGCCCCATAGTCACATATTGACTAGGTAGTATTTCTATTTGAAAAAAAAAAAAAAAAAAAGAGAAGAGAGATAAAGCATACAACTAAAACAAATAAAATATCATAATCAGTAAGCAATACTGTAAGCCCAATGAACTATGAATTAAGAAGTGAACATTAAAGTGAACAGCGAAAGACACAGTCACCTAACCATTTACAGCATCTCTTCTCCGATTAGACAGCAAATGTCCAGCTGAAGCTCACTGAGAGTTGGTGGATGAAAGGGATCTGAGAAAAACTCTTGCTTCTTTTGGAGAGTATAGCATTTTAGGTTCACCTTGATTGAGAATGACCTTCAGCGTTGCAGGATAAAGGAGAAAATTCTGGATGCCAGCGTCTCTCATCTCCTTCCTAATTGGCACAAATGCACTTCTTCTTTTTGCGGTGACTGGAGAAAAATCTGGAAAGAAAGACGGCGTTGCTCCATCGGAAGTTTTCACCGGGGCATGAAGTCTGGCGGCCCGCAGAATGAGCTCACTGTCCGTGTACCGCAGCAGTTTAAAGATGAAAACCCGTGGTTTAGCGCGATCTGAGGAGAGCCTTGTGTACACGTAATGCGCTCGCTCCACTTCAATCTCTTTGCCCGCCATAGAGGGGAGCCACGTCGGTAGCGATCTTTACAAAAAGCCCATAGGGTCGTACTTTTCAGAACCTTCAGGCAATCCAACCAGACGCAGATTGCTGCACCTATTGCGATCCTGTAAGTCCACAACCTGTTGCTCATCGTGATCTGCAACAACTTTCTTTTGTTCTCTCATCTCCCCTGTAAGAAGATCTAGTTTAGAGCATAGCGACTGAACAACTGACATTTGAGAAGCAAACTCGTTCTGCATCGCCGTCAACTCGGTTCTTAGAATGTCCTCAAAGTGTGTAACAGTGTTCGCCATCTTGTCCATCATGTCGCTCACGGTCAGTGGCTTGGATTTCTTCTTAATCGGAGAAGCCGATGGAGACAACTCCTGCTGTTTACGACTGCATGCCATCAGGTAAAACTCTACTCGAGTGCGATTAGGTTCATGAGCACGTCACGTGACTCCTGTAATACATGTTTTATGATAACTTTAAAATCCTCACATCCATTTCATGTTTGAGACAAAATGCTTTTCCCTGAAATAGTTTTTAGCTTTATTGGTATTGTCTGCATTTTCAGTTTTGGGCTACTGCATTTGACAGCATCAGTATGTATGTTTACATGCAGTGTAAGGATTTGCACATGTCAGTTCACATAACATGCATGGCTCCACATAAAACTCAACCACATACATTCTAGCATACGCTATTTCTATGAGCAATTTTGACGCTTATAACACAGGACAACTTTGTGTGTTTTTTTTTTTCTAAAAAAACCAACAAAAACAAATAAATGTAAGTTTCACCACATATCAAAGTATGTACTGCGGTTAACATTCTGTGATGGAAATGATATTTGAAACACTTTTTGTCTTGCATAGCTGTGTATATATTTAAAATTAAATAATATTTTGACTTTTTTTTAATAACTTGACAAAGTTAGGTTTACATGTAGACTAACTTCTGAAAATGAATGCAAATTAATATTCCCAGAATAGCAAGTGTAAGTAGCATTTTTATTTATTATTTATAATTAGACTTGATATTTAATTAAATGACACCACATGGCAGGCTTTCTCCAACCTTCCAAGTAATGCTTATAATTGCTCATTTCAAATGAATTTTTTTTTCAGATGTGTTCTAGATGTGTTCTATCTGATAACGATTTGAATATAGCTTAGATTCTGTTAAATGAGTCATGGTGTCTCCATCAGCTGCTCTTAAAATAAAAATAATTTAGATCATTTGTAGCTGTGTCCTATAAGATCTATGAGTGATAGATATATTTTCTCTCTTCAGGGACCTTGTGCAAATAAGATTTCTGAGAATCTCGTGTTTATAAGGTACTCATTTTTCCTCTCTCTCTCAGTAGGACGACTCTGGATATCTATCATATCTGATAGAAAAATCGATGTATTACCGTGGACAGTTGACACACTAAATGTTGATAAATCCCTGACATATCTCTAAAACGAGGCAGCACGCTCTCTCTTATTTATTTATTTTTTTCTCCACACTTTGAGTCCACGTGTTGGGAACAGCAAAATAACATCAAAGAAAATCGATGAATAATGCACATGTTTGTCTGGAATTTCACTTTCTACAAAAGTACGTATCGCATCTGCCTTTTTTCCCCCACAACCATTGTTCAAATGACATCAGAAAGAAATTCGCTCATATCAGAGGACGCGTGCACATACACCATTTTCATTGTAAATGTTTGTGGATGAGAGAGCATAATCCTGGTTTGTGCACCATTACTGACAAGCCGCCATGAAACGCTGACATGTCTACCATTCATACCCATTTCCATGACAACCAGAGACCTGAGCCTAGCATTGTGATCCATCACCCTGATATATCCCCTCATTTCACTGAAATATAAGATCTATATAGTGGCGCAACGCACATAAAATGAATTATGCATCCAATAGACCGTTAGGACCAAACGTTTACAGTAAACACAAAGAAGAATGCTCTACATGAATACAGTATCTTTCAGCATCAGGACCGAGAGAGAAAAATGAACAGGGAAATTAGCTAAACAGCGGGTTTGAAGGCACTTCAGAAAACATAAGAAAACAAAGCGCTCGTCAAGAAAACAAAGATCGTTTGCCGCGAAATCCCTCAGAATTAGTGCATTTCGCATCGGCACGCTTATTATTCAGGGCTTGTAAGAGGGTTTAGCTGCTAATAAAAATGAGAGCACTGTCAATTCTTCTTCACATGAGGCCATTTCCAGAGAGGCGACACTCTAGACATTAAACTAGACCAAACGGGTTTATCTGACAATTTAGTCCCTTGATTAGTCATTCATTAGACATGTTATGCGGTTCCTTGAGGGTTTTTTTCCAGAGTAACAATCCCCATAAGGGGCTCTGGAGTCATATTTTAATTAGCGGCTGATTAAGTAGAAAATTGTAGCATCTGAGAGGGGAAATAATGAAAGAGACGCAAGGTAAAGGTTTGTGGCAGGGGGCAGGTTATGGATGGAGCCACTAAGCTGTGCGTGGAGCGATATCTAGACAGTAAAATGGTTCCACATCAAAGGTTTTACACTATGAGTTGTTAATGTGGACGAAGGGACTAAATCAAGGTCCCACCTAGCAAATGAAATGGTTCGTTAAGAGGATAAGAACAAAGATTTTGGACGGAGACTCGAGTGGGAGGCTGATTGGGTTGTGGAAGCACGTTGATTGAGGCAATCAGACCTGCTACAACCGCAAAACCCTTCTTGTCCCTCTCTGTTGTAGGCCATATTTTCTGAGCAACCTTGGGTGAAAGATTGGTTGAAGCGTGGTTGACCTCTACACAATCCCCCTGTGAAGTTGTGCAGTGATCGAGCCCATTTGATTTCAACTGTTAAGATTAGTGCGCTGACAATGCTGCCATATTCCTCCTCCTGTTTGACACGCCGCTTCACTTTCACTGTTTGCAATAAAGACACAAAGTCTGTAGATGCTTTGAGTGTGATAAGATCTGTAAACCTGACAAGCAGTGTAAGCTCATCTATATATAGTCTCCACAGCTGTCAGCTGTGATGGTGCAAATGACAGATGACAGCTGCTTCTAAATTCGGAAGCACCAGCCAGGATGAAGGTCCCACAACATTGACTAACAGCTAATAATTGTAAACAAACTCTTACTTAACAAATAAATTATTTACAGTAGTGCTGTTTTGGTTGGAAACTATTTTTTATTTTTTTTATAAGTCACTCTCACTCCCTCATATGTAAAGCGTGTCACTGCTTTGTCAAAGAATCACTGTAGCATGAGAAAACAGTATATCATTGAGTGGGCAAGCTTTGAGAACAAATACAGTCCTTCACTGAACTAGTCAATGTTTTGGAATTGAATATGACATCTTGTTTGTGAATAAACTGAAGGAACGAGTCATGCCGAACAACTCTATCTTCAAGATTTGAATCAAATTGGCCACACTTTTTTGAATTCAAATGACAGGAAGAATTTACTGAATTGAAATTTTACAATATCAATCTATCATTCAAATGTTTGGGTCTGTAAGTTTTAATATTTTTGAAAGAATTCTCTTACGTTTACCAAGGTTGCATTTATTTGATCACGAATATAGTGAAAACAGTAATATTATTGCAATTTAAAATAACTTTTTAAATATATTTTAAAGTGTAATTTATTCTGTGATGTCAAAGCTTAATTTTCTGCAGCCATTACGCCAGTGCCACATGATCCTTGAAAAATTTATTTGATTTGTTACTCAAGGAACAATTTTTTTATTTTTGTTGAAAACAATTTTGCAGTTAAATTTTTTTTTTTTGTGGGATCCATGGTACATTTTCATGTTCAAGATTCTATGATAAACAAATAATTCTAATATCAATGTTTTCGTTTTAATTTGATGTTCGTTACATTCATATTTCACCTATAATTCTGCATCATGTTTGCTATATCTCTATTCAAATTCAGTTCTGAATAGCGTACAACCCTTTTATCCAAGGTGATACTGACCTTTTTGACATGTTTTATTTACAACCCACCAGTTCCAATAACTCCAAACACTGTTTTATTCTCAGTTCTGCACTTGTGTTGTTTTCTTTTTCCCTTCATAATGATCGTGTCTGGGTTGCATATTGAATCAAATGATGAAAATGAAATGTCTCTATATATTTTTCAAGACAAACATCTGAGTCATTCCGAATCGGCTGGAATTTGAGTGGCTAAGCGAGACTCTCTTTCGTTCACCTTGTCCTGGATCATTACCAGAGCCGCTGGTGTCGAAGCCATTATCGAGAAACCAGCAGCATAGATGCACTGTTGTGATCGGCCCATTCTCTCACAGGCTCATTAACCAAGAGCTTTCAATCACATAAAGCCACTTCATCTTAATCTGGTAAGGCACTGCGAGGACATTTGAGCAATGCGTGGGGAGTTAGACAGCTGTAAAATATTCCTGTGTTACTTGGTATTCCAGTGAATGGCAGGGATTAATGTTTTGGATCGTATGGCCTGAAAGGCCTGTCTGAATGTCGTCTATATCCATATTTTCTGAAAATGGATGACCATGCTTGCCCGTCATTTGGACGGAACTAACCAGTCGAGATTGTGTTTGCGAGAAGCATCATTATTAAATCTGTTGTCATTATGTCTTTTAGTTGAGCTCTATTACTCAGGATCAAGATATTGTCATGCAAATCACTCACTTGCCATTTAGCAGATGCGTTTCATGCTAAGCCACTTACAATAGTCTAATCGGCTAGAATTATGGTTCGTGACCTGTCTTTAGAAAATTCAGCTCTGGGTTTCTGTATGCTCTATTCTGTAGCAACGCTATTAAATTTTTATTAGTTTGACAGTAGTTCAAAACAGTGTAGATTTTCTAGTAACTAGCTAGTTTTTCCAATGAGTAGCAGTAGTGTGACATGGCTTTTTAAAATGTCACATTTTTCACACATGCAGCTTTACTACCAGTGAACAGAGAACAAAACTTGCATCTGCCTTTATGAATAGTGCATTAGTTCATTGTAAATTATTGAACCGATTGATTCATATGAATCAGTTTTTTGTTTTTGTTTGGACAGTTCATGTAAATGAATGATTCAAAAAGATGATTCACAAATTAGTCCTTGCTTTAAACTTTTTATTTTTTGTCAAATATTATTGAAAAATCTGGATCACTCAAGAAAATTTGTTAATTGTTTATTCGTTCTATTCATGCAAATTAATCATGTTGGGACAGTCCATGTATATGAATGATTCAAAAAAGATGCTTCACAAGTTAGTCTATTCACAAATTAATATATTTTACAGAATATTTACATAAATGCTTGTGTTAAGCATTATGATTTGTCTCAGATTGATAAATTAGGATGTAGTCACTTTTTAGCTATATTTATTTTCCCTATAGCTATATAGGTTTATATATTTATATATCTATATTTATTTACCACTTAACCTCAATTCATTTATTCAAGAAAAAATAATCTGATATGATTAAATTAGAAATTAAATACCGTAAATGGATAATTGTATATTAAAAAACAAAACAAACAAACAAAACAAAAAAAAACATTGTCCCCTTAAATTGTATTTAGCTTTTGGTGTTGCTAACTATTTATAACTATATATAACTATTTATATATATTTTTTAAAAGGGTAGCTTGAAAACTACTTGAAGTGTATCTTGTAGCTCGGCAAGCCACCTTCCCGAGTGGCTTCCCCAACACGGCTTCTTTGAATAAACATTGAGTAGAGGTTATTCCAAATAACAGGTTGAGAGTCAGCGTTTTCATGAAAAGCTGCTCTCACGGCACCTAAAGAACCTACACGACTAATGAAAGCAGATCAAGTCTTTCATTTATAATATAGCGTGCTGCTGGACACCCAGGTGACTCTCATTTCTGAGGTGAGTAAATTGGCACTCCATAGACAGGTTGAGGAGTCAGGAAGGTTGGCGACTGGTAAAAATAATGAAAAGCATCTACTGAGGAGAGCTGCCTCCCCTGGACCTGCTGGCTTCTAACTCCTCTCACATTCGCACCCTTTTATTTTCCCTCAGGCCTGTAAAGATGCTCATCTCTGCACTGGAGTACCTGAAACTGGGTCAGGGCTCTCCTCCCGTTTCATCTCATGTCCTTTGTACTGCACTGTCTTAATTGATTCTCTCAGTATCTGGGGTTTTGAAGTGCAGCACTAAAATAAAAGTTAGCTGCGTGGAGAGAACGCTTCTTTTTTCGAGAGGGCCTAATTAGCATACAGGGCCTTAGGTAGTTTGTTGCTGACCTCGTCAGTATGTCTTGGGAGCTTTCTAGGATGAACTAAATGGCTCCATCTCCCCCAAAATAAACCGGCTCACTGTCTGACATGTAGCCCAGTTGAGAGTTCTATTTTCATAAGTATTGCATTCATTTCGCCCAGCTCCTCGGGAGAACAGCATCTCAGCAAGGCAGCGGAGTGACTTGGAGTCTCTCACTGGTGTAGATGTATTTTCAGTTGACAAATTGCACCAGTGTTTCACTGAGTTCAGAGCCTGGGGAAATCAAACAGCTGCAGAGAGACATGCATAATATCACGTTCCCTTTATTCACAGAAACATTGTCCCTGACAAGAGAGTTAGCCATCTTTGTATTTAGTACTCTTCACTTTCATTATCACTCATCAGCTACTCATGCATTTTAAAGGCTGATATGCTGAGTGATGAAAGGGAGATATTTATTTTAATATTTTTTTTTTCACTTATAATATTGTCATTGTGTTTTGCACTCAAAAAATATTTAAAGAAACAATTCACCCAAAATGAAAATCTGTCATTGTTTATTCACCTTCATGTCATTCTTAACATGCATGATTTACTTTCTTTTTTTTTCACAAAACAGCAATGTCCCTTTAGGGGCTCCGTAGAATCTAGCTCCAAAATGACAAAAAAAAAAAAAAAAATCCGTAATAATCTTCAAACAGCTCTCAAATTTGATATTTTTGTGTACAAATACTGTATGACAGCAATTATTCTCACAAGTATTGTAACCAAAATGCACCAAATTTAATCTATGCATATTTTATTAACTGAGATTTAAGCAAAATTTAAGTAAATTCTGACAACTTTTATTTTTGAAATTATCATTTTGATTTTGCATGATCATATTTCACCCCATCTCTGACCTTTAAATGATGTAACCAACCACAATGCACCAAATTTTATGCATATTTTACTGAATGAGATTTAAGCAACATTTAAGTAAAATATGACAGAATTATAATTTATTAAATTAGATATCAGAGAACAATTTAAAATATTGTATCAATTCATTCTATGGTACCTTTAAAGGTAATTTCTATTTCTAAAGATCAAGAACGATGTTATTTTTTTATTATTTGACCCCTAGTGTGATTTATTAAAATAAAATGTAAAAGTCATTGTGATCTTTGTAAGTCACATTGATTTAAATGTTTTTGAACGTATGCACCATTCTAATGGCTGGACATTCACATTGTTCACAAATGGCCTCAAGGGATTTTTCCTCCATTGAAAACAAACACAACTCTCCACTTATTACATAATTATTACATAATTAGGTTAATTAAGTTTAGGGTGATCACTTGGGCATTTAATTAGACTGTTATGGTAAAATATTCACCTTGCTTTGCTCTTTTGCTCTCATTAGACCCATCCTATATTACCTCTGATGATTCCCTCTTTGCATCATTCCTTCATTAGTTGCCTTTTGCTTTAATGAGAGCATTCCTCTCTTTATTCTGATGCAGAGACTCACAGTAATTTGCACATCTTAAAGGCACAATTCGTACTGTTGGAAGTGCAACAACAAATGCCTTCAGAAAATAACAACGCCCTCCTTATCCTTCTGTGTTGGATTCGTGCAGACGTTCAAAGGCACAAAACTTTCCTGTAGGCTCACAGCTAATTCTTGAGGGAAAATGCCAGGCTGTTTAATCAGGTGCGGACTCTGTTTAAAGGCGTGATTATCGGAAAGGCTGGCGTCCGCGTCTCTCCTACCTTGAGTGCCACAGCTGCTGCAGGTGCACGCAGAAATGCAGCAATATTGACCACCGAGCATTTGGAACGGTTTTCTCATCTTGCCGTGTGACAAGAAACTGACAATTGAATCAAAACACTTTGTACCCAGTACACAGATTGGATACCACCACTTAGAAAAAGACAGAGTGGAAAAATGCACCGGTCAGAACCACTGCATAATTGATGAGTCTTATCACATTCATCAACATACATTCTGCATTATTGATGCGAGGGCATTGTTCTGCATGGCAGACCTCCGAGACTTTTGACAGATGAGTCAATATGCACTGATGGCCGCAGTAGTGCACTTTGATTACCATGGAGAAAATATTGCAGCTTTGTTTAAGCAACAGTCATAGCAAACGCAATTAAACAAATATGATTAGATCCTATATCAACTGGTAAATGACTTTTTTCTGCTGAAGATATTAGTTTGTTATACATAACGACTGTACTTTGTCTATTTAATAAGTCTCATTTAAATAAAATGATTCAAAAAGATCCACAATTCATTGCTTTTTGGGATGTTAATGGTGATCGTATAATTGTGTCATCAAAATAAAATTAGCCTTAACTAAACTGAACTGGAGATTGGATTATGTAATGAGCATGCAGCTTGTCGAGAGGCTCTCAGAGAGATACATAGGTGCACTTCAGTGTAAATATTGAGGAAAATGTCAAATCCAAAATAAATTCAAACCATAGTGAAAAGTGTGTATTTTGTGTGTACATGACTTCTACTATGAGGTCTTAAGTGGTGGGCTGTGACCCAAAAATGAGTTGCAGAACAGTTCTGGGACATAAAAACATGCTAAATGCAAATTCTAAAACGCAACTAGCCATATAATTGTTCATAGATTAGGGTAACAAAACATAAGAGTGAAAAAATGCTGTCAAACGAAACTATGTTATGGTAACATGACTAATACATTGAGATTTAGCTCAGTGTTTGTTTCACGATATACTGGTGAATCACACTTCTGCTGTTGTTTATCCATTATGCAGCTCTTTCCATACAACAGCAGTTCATGCTGACAGTCAATGCCCCCCCCCCAAAACAAACAATATAAAAGTGATGCATACGTCTCATGCACTACATTCTGAGTCTTCTGAAGGCATGCAAAAGCTTTGTGTGAGGAACAGACAAAGATGAATCTGTGATTTGATAAGTTTCTCATCCATAAAAGCTAGCATCAATTGCTAAATAGTAATGGTTTTGTGACTAAAGCCCGAGACACACTGCACGATTTTAGCAATCCTATAAGATCATTGCATGTCACACTGTACGACATGGATCTAATAAACTTGGCTACGACATGTGTGTAGACTGTACGATGAGAACACTTATTGACTCGTAGGCTACGACGCACATCTCTATAGAAGAATAAAACGTCATCAGCATGCGCTAGTGGTAAACAAAAAGAGCATGATAAATAAAAGTGGAAGCGGCGAAAGAGGGAGGGACAAGAGCTTGAGCTAAGTAGTTTTATATTTTAGCGCCATGTCGCGTTGATTTCATGTCGCATTTTTATTGGTTGGTCAGTAAATGTGGATAGTACCAGCAAACACACTGCGATAATTATTCTGTATCTTAGGCTTTCTTTGGTCGCAAGACCGTGAAAACGGCCGTCTTTGAACCACTGATTAGGAGCCACGATCACAGAAATCGCCACGATTGTTTCACGATGCCAATCTTTCATCTGGGATAGCCAAAAATCGTGCAGTGTGTCTCGGGCTTTAGATGATCACAGATGTGTTTCTGCAGGTGTTATGGGTTTAAATGTAAGGCTTTTTGGAGATCTTTTTAATACCAAGTAAAGAAATTTTAAGGAATACATTGAAGGGAACATAATACAACATGTTCTCTAAAATTGAGTTGTATTAGCAACACTTTAAAACACTTTCCCACCAATCTCCATTACGTTTTCTACATTATCTACAATCTACATAAATTTTTTACAAAAAAATAGCTTACACCTCTGCTTCCAACCACTAGAATATGAAAGTAACGTACTGTACCTTCTGATCACACTGCAAAAAAAAAAAAAAGAAAAAAAAGTGATTCATCAGTATATTAGTCTTGTTTTCCAGTGCAAATGTCTAGAGATTCGAGATTCGAAGTAAAAGTAAAATTCTTTTGTAATATTCGTCAATAAATAGTTTGATTAAAAAGAACAACAAAAAATAACTTAATTCAAAGGGAAACATTTTTTTGCACCTCAGGTAAATATATTTTTATTTATGGCAATGTATATATTCGCATTGAAAAACAAGGCAAAATACAGAGGAAGAAGATATTGATTTTTTAGCAATGCTTGCAACATTTAATGCCATGACTTTATGAATTTAAAATTTTCCACTCTGATTTAAGATCTTTGAAAAGGCTTAATTTGTGGAAGGGTAAATTAAGACTTTTTAAGACATATATACTGCAAAATCAAACACTTGAATTTATTTATATTTATTGTAGATGTTATATATTTGGAAACACTTTATTATAGGGACCAATTATCACTATTAACTGCGCTTATTAGCATGCATATTACTAGCATATTGGCTGTTTATTAGTAATTATAAAATCACATATTCTACATGACCACATTCTACATTCCTAATTCTTCTACTTAACAACTACCTTACTAACTATTAATAAGCAGTAATTAGGAGTTTATTGAGGCAAAAGTGGTAGCTGATAGTTAGTTAATAGTGAGAACTGAACCTTAAGTCGTGGGGAAGTCGTGGCCTAATGGTTAGAGAGTCGGGCTCGTAATCCAAAGGTTGCGGGTTCGAGTCTCGGGCCGGCAGGGATTGTAGGTGGGGGGAGTGAATGTCCAGCGCTCTCTCCACCCTCAATACCACGACTGAGGTGCCTTGAGCAAGGCACCGAACTCCCAACTGCTCCCCGGGCGCCGCAGCATAAATGGCTGCCCACTGCTCCGGGTGTGTGTTCACGGTGTGTGTGTGTTCACTGCTGTGTGTGTGCACGTTGGAGCACGAATTCCGAGTATGGGTCACCATACTTGTCAGTATGTCACTTCACTTCACTTAAAATAAAGTGTGGCCATCTTTTTTGTTTATAACTTCAGTGTTTGATTTAGCAATTATCATTTTTGTCCATGCAGTTTCGAACCTCTATCTTAGACCTTTGTGATGATCTCACTGCCGCATACCTGCGGTCGAAGAGGCAGCTGCGGAGTAAATTAGTTTGTGTGTCTGGGGGTCTCTTCCTCTCTCCCTCCCTTTACTACTTTCCTGCTGTGCATGGCTCCTCTGCAATGAGAATTACAGAGCTCCTCCTCTTTCCCCTGCAGAACAGTTGGAGAGTGAGTGTGGAAGAGAGAACGAGAGACATGAGCATGTCAGAAAAACACATCTGCTTGATGTTGTTTCTTGTCCTCATTTGCTAGATTTTTCCAAATGTTGTGCCAATGTGTTGGGATCAGAGAGCCGACACGGCTTCCTTTTGAAGTTTAAATAAACGGTTGGTGGTTTCCCTCTTTTAGTGCCACCGAAGTGCGACTCAGTGTGCGTGTTCTGCTGCATCTGAAAACAACAGGAAAGAAATGGGCTGCATGGCTGATCGAAAATATTAATGTGGGGGTTATACTCTATACCGCGAGTGCTAAATGCGCTTTGAATGTAATTCCTTGCCTCTGTCACGACAAAATTGTCCTCATTTGATATTCAGCTTGAAAGCATTTTTTAGTTATCTTTTAATGGCTACATTTTAAAGGATGTTAAAAGAGCGTTTGCTGTAATAAAGCAAAGACAACTAGATTTGCACTTCCTGAAATAATTCCACTGCTTTCAAGGCAGCAAAGGGAAAAGTGTTGAAGTTTAAAGTAGGTTTAAGGTTTTGAGCTTTGATTCTGTGCCTTTCAGACTTCCTGTTACAGTGTAAAAGGTGTTTCTGTGCGGTTGATACTGAAAATTGAAGACCAAGTATGCAAAAAGATGCAAGAAAGAAGACCAATTGGAATTTGTATGCAAATAACTAAAGTCCAAAACAATCACACCATATTCTAAACCAGGTTGATATTATAAAGCAACAAGTAATTAAAAGCTATTTTAATGAAATAGATTTAATTAATTTAATTTGAACTAAATGTGACAAGTGATAGGATTTTTCGTTTGCTTGCTTTCTGTTTGTTTGGCAATATACTTGATACACATTACAGGATGGGTCTCATTTGTTGACATTATTAATGCATTAACTTACATTAATAATGAGCAGTATATTTTATACTGCATATATTAAACTTTTAAATGCTAGTTGTTAAATGTTAATGTTCATGTAAGTTCACAGTGCATTAGCTAATATTAACAGGTACAACAGGTTTTTTATTATGCATTTTATTATATTTGTTTTTATTGACATTAACATTAAGATTAATAAATGCTTTAGATTTATGATTATTGTTGTCTCATATTAATTAATGTAGTTAACTAGCCAGTGAGTCCTTATTGTTTAAGCATTACCAATATATATAGCAGCTCATTCACTGTGGCCTGACAAACTTGTATTATGTCAGAAAACACTGTTTTGGAATAAAATTAATGATTTGTATTTTTTTTTTTTGTTCATTTTCACTGTATAATATGGCTAAAATTATCTTTAAAGAGATTGAATGGAGTCTCTGCATTAAGCAGTTCAGCCTGAATTAATTTGCAGAATTTGTGGAGTGTAGAAATTCAATTTATCAATAATTAACAACGGGCCCAAGAACTACTTGATGATCTAACCACAGTATGTCCTCTTTTTCTGTTTGCTGTCAGCAACATTTTTTGTTAGTCCAAGAAGAAAAAAATAGTTTCATAGCTAGGATGTGCTGTCAAAGTGCTTTAGACGATACAATTGGAACACATAAAGTCACATGCAGTGCATGGATATTATGCCCTAGCATGCAAAGTCAGCGTTTACATGACGATTCCAACCCAGGCAGGTGTTGTTATCAGTGCAAAGGTTAAGGAAATGTGAAATGACATTTATCTCGTTCCCTATAGGATCTCACAGCCAACCTTTAGATATCTGTTTATTCTCGGCCATGACTGGCCTCAGCAAACACGTGGCGATATTGCTGTGTGTTTGTGCCGTGTGGAGGTCCCACAGCTGTCTGTGACATTTTGCCGCTGTAAGATATCTGGTTATTCGCTCCAGTCCAAATGTGCTCTGGAAGATATTTACAGCTTTAATTTTGTGGGTTGATCTTCCTGGTGGAAAAAAAGATCAGAATATTCAATTAGAGCATGGTAGGGCTCCTCTCTTCTTATGTCATACTGTCATCATGTTTTTGGCCTCACAGTTCAAACTTTCAGTGAATCTGATGGCATGGCTAGAAACACATCAGTGCACGTCGTCAAATTGCATTCTCAGTGTTGCCTCAAGGGGAGCAATAGCAGACATTAGTGCACACTGACTACAGTCGTTTTTCCTCTTTCTTTCACAGGTCACCTTCTGTCAACAGGGAAAAAAAAAATATACAAATCTAGTTTAACAAACAAATCTAAATTGTTCATTAAACATTAAAAGATTAAAATCTTAAAGTCTTAAAATGCAGCAATAAATTTTAAAATATTTAATATTTAAAAAATGTGGTTCATCTTTCTGAAAAGGGTTGGTTCAAGGCAGTTTTGTGGAGAAATGTAGTTAAAGATAACTGTATACAGTGTATGCAATTTGTACAAAAACATGAAAATTACAGTTCTGGGTTTAAATGTTACAAATTTCACAATATTTCATATTTTGTCAAATTTATTAACAAACTCATATCTAGCTACTTGAACACTAACACATTCAGCACTTTGTTACTGCCAAATGAACGCAAGTATGCATGCGAAGTATGCACACCTGGGGAGCACACTTGCAGTGTTGTTTGCCAAGCATTTCTGTTCAGCGGTAGCATACGTAGAGTTTGTTTCTGACCCTACAGTTGTGTGTGTGTGTGTTCTGATTAGCTGCTTGCTATGCAGTCTCGAAGCTTTTTCCAGACTGTGACATCCCACAGTCAAGTTCTATCTTTGTCTTTTGGCGGGGTGCAAGCCCCATGGTACTCACTAGCAGCCAGCTAGTCAAATATTAAGTGCCTCGGCTTCTTATCTTCGTACAGTGTGTGGTTGTGAGTCCACTGTATTCTAGAAAGAGTGCACAAAGAAATCTGCACAGTTGAAATACCTGTCAGCTAATCACGAGACAACAATAACGGCCCTTAAGGTCAGCAAGTCAACAAAATGCTTATTGTAGCAAGATTTTAATGCTTGGGCCAGAAACTTTGTGATATTTGCCTAAATCAGCAAGGGAGCCTTAGGGAACTCTCAAACGAACAATATTTCCTGACGTGCTCTCTTGATCCCAAAGCTAACTTCAGTTGTAGGCTCTACAGTTATCTGGATGTGATAATATGCTTTGTTATTCCACTAATGTGATGGAAAAGTTGACAAAGCTTTGTGATTTTGTCATGTTGTGTTTATCTCATTGGTGTTTCAATTTGACGGAGTCTCTTTAGGCCTTGAGTCAACCAGGTGATTTTCAGATACGGGAAACTGATGATTAAAATACTTTAGATTATGCGGCTCCAAATTCCCTGAATGAATTTAGGTCTCAGCCACAATGAGTAAACAGCTCA
Organism: Barbus barbus; assembly: GCF_936440315.1. Classification (NCBI taxonomy): domain Eukaryota; kingdom Metazoa; phylum Chordata; class Actinopteri; order Cypriniformes; family Cyprinidae; genus Barbus; species Barbus barbus. The sequence goes on along the minus strand of NC_136741.1, from coordinate 26,438,039 downwards.
ACTAATATCAATAAATTCTGCACCGAAATGATAATGTTTGAATGTCATGTCAACCCATTATGTTTTTAGTCTGATAATTTTTAAAACAATGAAAAAAAACAACAAACAAACTCTGGTCTGTTTCCTACCAGAAGGAAATAATATTTCAGGACCATGATGTACATGAACATTCAGTTTCATTATAGTACTCAAGTATACATAAATACCCTTTCATTATAAAAAACAACAACTTTCAAATAAATGCTTTGCCCTTCTCTTCATAAAAAAACCCTGAAAAAAACACATACTGTCACACTCCTCTGGGAGTAAGGGAATGAAGGAGTGAGGAGACGAGGAGTAAACTTCTGTGAAGGTTTTAATCAAGACAAACAAAGGTACAAACACACGGGAACTCTGGGATGACATTTAACGCCAAACACAGGACACCGGAAACACTGGGCTAATAAACAGGATAACGAGGGACATGGGGAACCAGGACTGACAGTTACTCACCCCTCCCGAAAGGCGCGTCCATCGCTGCACAACATCCAGCGGGGAGGGGGGGGTACTCTGGTGGCCTCAAGAGTTTGGGGACGGAAGGCTTCCAGGGCGGCACCCGTTCCGGGACCCACGGGGACCCAGGTCAGGGGATTCGGGAGGCCATGGTGGGTTTCGCCTCCAAGGTTGCGTCCCCGGCCTCTATGGCTGGAGCCCTACTACCCCCCGAAAAAATTCCGTGAAGAAAGTAGGGGCTCAATCGGGCACTTGAGGGCACTCTAGAGGCCTGGGCACTTGGGGGCGCTCTGGAGGGCGCTGCCGAGGAGCAGGCTCTGGCTTGGAGGGAGCCGCAACCGTCAGGCTTGCCACGTGAACCGCCAGCAGGCTTGCCATACTAACTGCCGGCGGGCTTGAATGAGCCACGGGTGGCGGCGTAGAGTTTCCCCCGTAGACGGTGGGCTGGAGGGTGCCGTGGACAGCAGGCTTGCTTTCCCTGTGGATGGTTGGCTAGGGAGAGCCGCGGACGGTGGTGATGCTTTCCCCGTGGACGGTGGGCTTGGGAGAGCCACAGACGGCGGCATAGAATTCCCCGTGGACGGCAGCAGGCTTGGAAAGCCACGGAAGGCGGCATTGCTTTCCCCACGGACAACGGCGGGCTGGTTCTGGCCTGGGGCAGGACACTCTCCAGAGGGATCCCTTCCCTCCATCTTAGTCCAGTGGTGTCTGGGAGGTCCATGGGGCGATGGTAGTTGGCCCCGTGCCAGAACAGCGAGAGGATGGTGGCATCATCGAAGACTGTCGCCAAAAGCAACTCCCGCGAATACTCCACCATGGGGAGAGCTCGGCAGACGAGGGCGATGAATAGAGCGGCTGCCTCCATAGTTGCGGAGGGGAACATTAAGAAAACAAAAGACTTTTAAAAAAAACAAGAAGGGGCGCTGCTTTACTTTTGTGGGTTCGGCATTCTGTCACACTCCTCTGGGAGCAAGGGAATGACGGAGTGAGGAGACGAGGAGTAAACTTCTGTGAAGGTTTTAATCAAGACAAACAAAGGTACAAACACCCAGGAACTCTGTGATGACATTTAACTCCGAACAAAGGACACTGGAAACACTGGGCTAATAAACACAGGATAACGAGGGATTTTGACAACACAGGGCTGACGAGACGTGAGACGTGCGGATCCATGTGCAAAGCTTTATTATAAAACATGGTCTTACAGGCAGGGTCGGGAGACAGCAAACAGGTATGGCAGAGGCAAGACAGAGCAATCCGTGGAACAAGCGAGGGTCGACGATCGGCGTACAGAATCCAGAAAGGGCAAGGCAGAGAGAATAATCCAGGAACACGGGCAGGAATCAAGACACGGGAAAACTAACTACGGAAACAGGGAAACGCTTTGTAAGGTAGACTAGGCTAACAATACTCGGCTCTGAGCAAGAGCAAGGCCCAGGCTAATATGGTGTGTGTGATGGTGATTGTGAGATGGGCAGTGCAATCAGGGTAATGAGAGATTGGTGCCAGCTGTGTGTCGTCAGTGCAATGCATTATGGGAAATGGAGTCCAATGTGCTGTGTAGTGTGAAAGTCCATGTGGTGAACGGGTGACCTCTGGTGGTGAATGAGTGGAAGTGCATGGCCAGGATTCGTGACAGGACTAAACGAGGGACCTAAGGAGACACACCTGGAAACTAATAAAGATCTAATCAAACACAGCTGGGACTAATAGAACTGAATGGGGACAGGAGCAGTAAACACCAAATAAGGGCACAAGAGGGAGGGAAACACAAGACATGGGAAACCAGGACTGACACATACATGGAGCATTTTTATTTTTTTTTGTACAGGGCAGTTTTTTTTTTTCCTGGAATAAATTAAAATAAGAATAACTGTGGTAACAAATAAATAATTAGAAAATTCTTAATGTTCCCGAAAATAGGCTTCAGATCCATTTTTATATAAAATAATATTTCCTATATATGTTCTGTTGGTTTTGGAATTAAATGTGACCTCGACATACTTTCGAGAAATTCACCCTGATAGCAACAAAATAATGCAAAACCATAAATGAACACCACCTTTCTGTAATCTTTCCAGTTTAACCTTGCCAATTTTTCTGAGAAATCAAACTCATTTAATGACTGGCTTTAGTAAGTATTGACGGGAACTACTAAGTCAACGGTACAGCTCTAAATAAAAATGAATGTTTTTTCATTTTGCCATCAGTCCCTTCATGGTGTGTGTCAATGTCTCCATCTTCTCCGCTCTACTAATCACACACACTTTATTTGTGTAAGCCCCTTATCTGTTCCGAGACTCAAACTGAAGCCTTGGTTGAGCTTTGAATTAGAAAATAGGTCTGACCGTAGCCTGCCTGATTCACTCTACATTGATTAAACTGAATTTGCGGTGAATGATCAGGTTCAAATTACTTCTCCACTCCAAAGGGTGTGCATTAAATCCCCCATGTCACCTTCAGTCTTCTTACAAAGGATCCGTTCCCAGAATAAGAGCTCTTCCATAGCACCTCCTCCCATTGTGGCCCACATCTCTCCTGTTTCTAGAAAAGATGGGAAAGAGATTATTCCTTTAAGATCAATTACAGCTCTAACTGACTGAATGGTGTCAGCCCAACATGCTTAAAGAAGCCCAGACAAGGAGGTGCTTTAAAAAAGAAAGCCGTGAATGGCACGAGTGGGCGTGGTGTGATCCAGATTCTGCAGCTTTTTTCGCATGTGACTTTCCTTGAGACTGTGCAGATGGATTAATTTTATCAAGAATATGTACGCCATAAAAACATTCCCAGTGAGACTACAATTTGTGCTTCTAATTTTGCAGCGCACGATAAGTAATTGTCCTTTCACAACAGCAATGGCTTGGCATTAAGACTTTTGGAGTCTGAGCCTCCAAATATGTAAAGCATTATGAGAAACAGATAATGATCTCATTAGTGCTATTTATAATTGCCATATCTAATATTTCCTTGAGCACACACTTGAGTATGATATCAGATAGGATATGAGGAACAATACCATTTCTCTGCGGCATACTGCACCAGCGAAGATTTATTAGCCTGTTGCTAAGTGGAGGCTCCCTTGGGCAGCCTGCAGACTAAAGGTTGGGATTCTACAGTATGCATACTAGCGCTTGCACACACTTGGATTGTTATTAAGAAGTAGAGTGCTGTAGGCTTACTGAAATTGGAAATAACTTTTAATAAGTGTACTTAGAACGGCTAAATATTATTGGCAGTTACTGAATTTCCTGTACAAATCTCTTTAAAACGCAATCTAAGGAGCGCTAAGGCGCTCTATTGTTTTTTTTTTTGTGTGTGATTCTTTTGTTTTTCGTCCACATTAGCATTGTATCTGCTCTGTGTTTTGAGAAAAGGAACAGATGACAACATTATCTAGTGTGCAACACAATGTATGCACCTGGTTGTTGGCTCATTTGTAAGATTTTGCAGTGCCTGGTGTGCTAACTTGTGCCAGTATGTGGATGTTGTTTTGACAGTCTTCCCATCCTATAAATGTCAAATAAAGCTAAAGTGTTTGCATTAAAGGGATTTCTGCTTTACAGGCTAACAAAATGTCTACTCCAACCATTTCTAGTTTTCCTGAAGGAATTTAATGATTGCTCACTCACTGGCTCTAATGTGCCTTTGTTTAGCAATCAAGCTATGCACTACGACCCATTGCAGAAGACATTTAGGGATGACGCAGACAAGTGCAGATCTTTCACAATGACATATAGATATTAGCTGCAGTACTGATTAGAGGTCTGCGATTTCAAAACCTCACCTAAAACTATATAGGTTCAGTAGCATTTTAAAACGTTGTCTAGATCAGAAAGCGTGTGACCTAAGAAGTGGCCGGTTATGGTGTTAGACTCAAGGCTGTAATGGTTTAGCGTTCAAAATGTAGATTCAACAGCCATAAAAGGTTAAACTTCAAGGACTAGTGCACCTTTACAAAAAAGCTAAAATATAAAAATCAATGAAGCAAATCAAATTTACTTGTGAAGCAAGACTGCTTAAGATATTAAGACCAGTTTTAAAGAATGTATCTTTAATAAGAGTGTATTTTGTTGCAAAATGTTTTGTATGTTTAATATAGAAAATTTAACAAAAGTGAAAAAAAACATGGCAGTGCATTAAGACAAAAATACACTTAATACACTTGTTTTAAGAATTTTTAGATTATTTATATGAAAGCAAGTCAATGTGTAGATTTCCATTACCATATATAGATAATTTGGTATTTACATGGTCAATATTCAGTACTACTCACATCATGCTATATTACCATGCTGCTTTTTTGTAAGTGTCGTTTTTAAATATCACTGATCCCCGCAAAAGACCACTGATCCCTGCCATTTTTCTCAGCCTAAACACACAAGTGATAAAAGTTGTGTTAATTCTACTAAATTAATGGTATATTTACAGACAAGAGCTAGATGTGAACTTCAAATGAAGTTTTAACATTTCAATAATTCTGAATATTCTCATTAATACGCCAAACTTTTTCTAGCAATCTAGATCTGAAATAAATTAACTAAAATGGCCTCCAATAGAGCAAAAATTTATAATTGCTGTTATCCACTATCGGTTCCAAGCCTATTGCTGATAGAAACTCTCAGCGCTTATTATATCTCCATTACATCCTCAGACAGCCATGCAGTGTCAATTAACTTTAACTAATGAATTAAATTAACTTCTGTGGTAGGGCTGACACTCCCCGCAAATCACAGCAATGATCGCAGATCACGCTGACAGCTTCATATGGGTTAACAGCCATCTAACAAGCTTGGTTTTGCCTTAAAAATCTAAGGGAGTTTATTAACAACCAGTGTTGGGGAAGTTACTTGGTACTGTAGCTACTTAAGCTACAGTCAAGCTAAACATTTTTTGTGCATGCACGATATGAAAAAAAAAAAAAAAAAAACATTGCTGTTTTTTAGGAGGAGTGCTGCAATTCTGGAAAAAGCTACAATACTGAAAATGTAGCTGAGTTACATTGCTACTTTTAGTTAGTAACTCCCCAACACTGTTAACAACACCTAACGGTAAATCATTCAAGACAAACACCTTTGAATCTAGGCTGTGTTCCATCTCTCACGTGTTTGGCAATGTTTCCCTTAGCTGTTAGCGTGGGAGAATGGAACATGTGCTTCAAGCCTTACCGTGGTCTCTCACACAAACTTATTTTCCCAGAGAAAGGATTCCCCAGTTCACTCTTTAATATCAAAGCACATTTGCCAACATTGAAAAAGCATTTCAGAGTCACTTCAGAGGCCCTGTTGTAATTCTTTGAAGTGGAGGAGAAGTGTGGAGACAGCGTATAATGTACTAATAGGGGAAGAGGTGGGAAGAGAGGATGAGATAAGAAAAAAAAAACTAGATAGAATGAGAGCAGGTCAGTTAGACTTACAAAGGCATAAAAGAGAATTTCTAAGATTTTTCTGTCACCTTGTAAATAAGTGAGGTGAACCAAACTGCAAAAAAGATTTTCTGAGATCAAGGCTTGAAAATAATTGCTTAAACTGCATCCACGTTTAAAGAAATGCACAGGATTTATATGAACGTACCGTATTGCATTTAGTGATCATTTAAAAATATGCAGTACAGTACATAAAGAGCAATATAAAGGGAGATTTTAATGCTACGTATAACTCAAAATAAATATATATATATATATATATATATATATATATATATATATATATATATATATATATAAAGAAAATATATCTTCAATATGCTGGAGAAGGTGAAAACAAGTCAAGCAGTAAATCATGATGTTGCATGATAACGATAATGTGTAGGCATTAAAATATGGCTAGATCAGTTTGCTGTATTTGTCACTCAACATTAAAGCAAAATTATGCACATGCAAACTGAAAACACAGCAGCCTAATGGTATATTCTAGTATGTAAATTTTAACCCAATTAGGCAACAATTAAGGGATGGTAATGATAACAGTGACTGTCAAAGTTGTGGGAAGTAACTTGTCCTCACATCGAGATCAGTGTCATACAAATTAAATCTCATTTCAAGTAATTAATGACCTCGAGGTTACCCAAATAACAATTCATTCCGAGAACTTAAATATCCTGCGGTGACTGTTGCGGCTAGAGATTAAAGGGTCCGCCTTTTGTCCGTATACGGTATGCAGAACAATTTTCATCAACCAAACTCATTTTCTTTATCAGAGCTTGCCATTTCAGATGGGGGGGGACGAAAACAGCACATAGATAATTCTCTCTCGCTGGATCGGAGCTCTTCATTGGAAGGCAGCTCCTTCATTCAGAATGTTAAAAAGAGACATGTGGGAGCCAAAGCATATTTCTCTTGACCTTGGGAGCCCATAGCAACGTTTTAAATTCAAACTATAGAGAGGGAGAATGTGAGAAAAAGCAAGCGGTTTTTCAGTAAGATGCTGCAAAGGAAAGTTTAAGGAAAAGTATATATTTGCTTCAATGCCCATACTGACACAGAAACATCTGACTGTATCGCCTTTCTGTGGTGCTTACTCATTCCTTTCTTCATATCTTTTTTTTCCAGGAAGGCTCACAGGAGGGTGAAGCTTTGTGCTCGCAGCACAAGACCCCCAATCTCCTCCACTAGGAGACAGGGCGATAGGAAACCTAGAGGGAGCAAGGGACCAAAGACGTACGGTTAACCTTTGATCTCATCAAAGGACTCTAGAGGAAGTTCCTTGACAGGAGATAAAGGGGATTGACTCAGAACTGCTGCCTGAAGAACCTGATGTGCATTCCATTCAATTACAAACCCATCGCTACATAACTATGAACTTTAAAAGATTGTGCCCTGTGAAGGGGTGCCTCCATTGACCCATCAACTCAGTTGTGACACATCTCAGATCTAAAAACAGGCACGCTTTGGTTGAAACAGCCTTGCTGCAATGTCTTCAGCCATGGGCAAAATGGTTGGATGGACCAACCTTCGCTGTCAAGGCTCAGCATTGGTTCTTCTCTACCTCTTCCTGACTGCTTTGGCTGCGAAGCCCAAAGGTCCAGGCCACACGCATCTAAACTCTATCCGGATTGATGGGGACATTTCATTGGGCGGCCTGTTTCCAGTTCACGCCCGGGGTCACGAGGGCAAACCCTGCGGTGAGCTAAAAAAGGAAAAGGGGATCCATCGTCTGGAAGCTATGCTCTTTGCACTGGACCGCATCAATAATGACCATGAACTGCTCCCAAACATCACGCTGGGCGCCCGCATTCTGGACACGTGCTCGCGGGACACTCACGCTCTGGAGCAGTCTCTTACATTTGTCCAGGCGCTCATCGAAAAGGACGGCACAGATGTGAAGTGCCAAGGTGGAGGATCGCCCATCATTACCAAGCCAGAAAGGGTGGTGGGTGTCATTGGAGCGTCTTCCAGTTCTGTGTCTATAATGGTGGCTAATATCCTCCGTCTGTTTAAGGTAAACAGCATAATCATTATTCTATTGATTTATTTTCTGTGGATTTGGATTGAACTTGATCATGATGGATTTACTTGCTTTCTGCTTCCAAGTTCAAACTGAATTTCCATGCTGGTCCAGGGTGGTTTTCTGCTGGCCTAGTGAGAGCAACAAAAATGCTGATGATTTTTCGGAATTTAGAAATCTTTATATATTATATATAAGTAATAAAATGATGGAAAAAATTGTATAAAAACAATTGTGCTGTCAAACGATTGATTGTGATTAATCGCATCCAAAACAAGTTTTTGTTTACATAATGTATGTGTACTGTGTATATTTATTATGTGTATATGAACACACACACATGCAGTATATATTATGAAAATAAATATTTACATGAATTTATATTTATATATTTATATTCATATAATTTATATTATATATAAATATATTTAATATATAAACAACGTATTTTTCTTAAATATATACATGCATGTGTGTGCGACTAAAATAAAACAAAACAACAACAAAAACATCTACATGAACACTGCTGCAAACCTTTAGCTGTTGATGCTTATCTTCCAGATCATTAAGGTCTTGCTGCTTTAACAAGTTAAGAAGCCGGGTTTGAACACCACTGGACCAGCTTTGAAAACAAAACATACAGTATGCTGGAGACCGGCTTTGCTGGTCTTTTCACGGGTTTGAAATGAATACGCTGATGTGTGAGATTGGATTTTGTTGGTGTTGCATCTGTATCTTACATTCGCTTGTCGTCTGGTCTTCTCCTTTGGTAAGCAGAGTGGATAGCAGTGTCCCAGTAAATGTACTGTATAATTGATAAGAAAGCAATCTGGAGGTTCTTACATCCACTTAGCCACGACCAAACAAAGTCAGTACCATTCCTCAACTCATTCTGTGCAAATTGCGAGGCTTCTATCTGATCATGTAAACATGACCTATTTCCAAACAAATGTTAACAGAATATTTATGGCATTAAATGGATGAAGCCGAACTAAAGAGATTTCTGAATTAGGATACAGCACTTCCAGTCTTTAAGATCTGATTCTTTTCACTGTTATGTTCACATTGTTATGGAGGTGGGTAATTCTTCATCTTGATGAATGTTTAACGGCACACTTTCACACTTAGATGATCACCTGAGGGGGAGAATATGAATATGGAAATAAAATAGTTTTGCACCCGTGATTCAGTTAACATGCAATATGGGACAAAGATAGTGAATGTGGATTATGGGTTTGACATGATGTATTGTAGCATGTCTTATATATGTAATGCACGAATTGTTAACTGAATCTCTGAAATGTGAACATCAACATGACAATAAGAATTAGTGTAGCTCAAGGCTATAACCATTAAAGACACTCTTTAGGATCCTACGCCTGCATCCGTTGATGTACTTTCAACCTAAGAGATCACATGCCTCTCCATTTTACAGGGGCCGGTTATATAAGAAAAAAATGTTTGCGTTTGAGGATCAGTTTTGCATCTGTTCAAGGAAGCAGGTAAATGAATATTGCAGGACTTCATGTTTAGGTCAGAATAGCACTGACCTGGCGTCAGCGAGGCCGATTCTCATTCATTCCTCAGCCAGGCTGCCCAGAGACAGATGCCCAACGTTTAATGGATATTTACCCTCTGAAATGCCAACTACATGGTGCCATTCATCAGCCAGAGAGTTGTGATCAAAGACAGATCGCAGGCGGAGGAAACTCAGCAGCTGTGCGTGGAGATGACAGGCCTCGAGCATGAGTGCTGATATAAGCGCATTTAAAGCTCACAGCTAAAACACTGGATTTATTGAGAAAAAGAGGCAGCAGGTGCAGCGACAGGGCAAGTGGGGAGTCCTCGCTGTGGGTGGAGCTGGTTTGCTCATAAATTCACTGAGCGTTTTTGTGCAAACCCTCTTATTAGGATCTTCAGATCAACAGTGCACTGATCTTTAGTTCAGTAGCACACCTCAGTTGCGGTTAATAAAGATGCACTTCACCGCACTGTCATGCATTCTATGCATAAACGCCTCGGTTCCTCCCAGTCATTCGCAATTTCCTCTACTCTTGAACAACATGTACTCGTTCCATCCAGAGCCATTTTACCGGAAACCTGAAAGGTTTCAGTTGAAGCTGATGTAATCTTTTTATAATCCACTTAGATAATGGCTTCAGCTTTGGCCATCAAAGTACAATGTATATAATATATAAAAAAAAGGACTGGTAAGACGGATGTTTTCATTTGACTGAAAAATATTGGATTAGACTGAGACTCTTCAGTGACAAAAAAGCACCATGGTATTACTACCGTGGTATTTTTTGGGCATGTACCATAGTAGTATCATGGTCTTCTTTTGAAGTACCAGAATGTGTAATCATTCAGTACTGTGGTACATGTAGTCCCTTTAAGGCAAGTCAGTCCTCAGCCGGAATGTTAGGTAATGGAGATAAAGCTCTGATCTACTTGAATAGGAAAAGTTGCTTGTGAAGATTTCAATAAAATCTGAAGACTATACAGTAATATCATAAAATTGTTTTCTTTAGCTGAACTTGCACTAACATTTTTTGTTGCGATATATAAAGTATTTGTAGGTATTGTAAACATGATATTGCTTTTATACAGCAGCTCAAAAATTAAATTTTTAATTACATTTCCATTTTAAACACAATACAGCAAGTCACTTTTCCTATTTTTGCTCCACTAAAGAAATTATTCAGTGACCCTCTTATAAAAAAATTCACTTGCTGTATCTTATTTCAAAGGCCATGCCCTCCAGAGAATGCATTTGTTGGCCGGATATGCCACCGGAGATGGTTTATTTTAGAAAAAGTGAGAAAGCAATTACAGTAATTACACCTCACAACGAACATCAGTCTATTTTATAACAGCTGCTTTTCTGAAATGAGAGAGCCTCAATGACGTATGCAGTGTTTCTGGACGAATTATTGTTTTGAACGAATAGGTTGATTGAATGAGTCAATGACTCATAATGCAGTCACTTGTTGCCACCTACTGGTGTAATTATTTTTAAAAGAAAATCTAAGGGATGCGCAAACTTGCAGTGCTGTTAGATTGTGAATCCCCTTTAAAACTTGATTGGTCAATGAAATTAAGGACCAGAACTAACTGTTGTGTAAAATGTGATAAGCAGACATTAATTAGATTAATACTAAACATGCTGTAAAGTAATTTTCTATAATTTTTAATCAGACATTTTAATATAGTACCCATGAAAATGTTCCAATAGTGAGGGGATAGGAAAATCCAACATAACAACATACCTCCTTATAGTTTCTGTATTTTAAAGCGCCATGGAATAATCATTTAATACCATCACGGTACTGCCTCAGTACTAGTGCGAAAGGTGCCTGTATGCATTACAGAGTAGAAAACTGTAAATATCTGCCACATCTGCTCAAAGAACTGATGTATGCTTACCCAAGGCAGTAAAAGAATTTGTGCATCAGCAAAAAGCATTTTTTGCTCCAGACAGTCTCACTGAATTTAACATGCTCTCTGACCAGATGCAGCTATTGGCCTTTTGCTTGCGTTTCGCTAGTTTTCAATTATGGAATCCGAAGCACTGAGAAACAGGAAAAATGCATACTTGCATACGCAAATGCACATGCATACATACACGCAACCGTCGCCCACTACCTCAAATATGCACACACTCGCAAACACCAAGGAGAAATAAAACCGCATACTCTTGCAAGAACACCCTGCTCAAGATGGAAGGTCTGCCACCTGCGTGCAGTTTAGGGGGTTAACAAAAAGCACTTTCCCTAGTATAGATTTGGCAGTCCTGAGCTTTTCATGATTAATATTTCACATCAGCATTACATAACAGCAGCTAGAAGCAGCAAATTACCCTTCCTCAACATCTATGTATTGAAAAATCCGACAGCACATTCAGAGTACAGGCTAGAGTCAGTAAGAAAAAGCAACTCTTGTTTGGAGTTATGTGAAATTTGCCAGCATCATTTATCTAACAAGAGAGTTGCGCCGTCAAACTCACAGCTGTCATAAACGTTACAGCCACATCCTCTTGCCTTCTCTTATTGTTAATATAAAATGGAAGCATGTTTTGGATTAATCGCTGATTTTTCTGTGCCAAAAAGACTTGAAATGAAGCTATCCAAAGCATTTTGGACTTGTGAAATGTTTACCAGCACTGATAATGTTATAGCTATTAGAGTCTCTTACTTTCATGGCTATAAAGCAAAACTACCCCACTATCTTAGTAATAATGCAAACAGTCTGTTAAAAATTTATGTTATGGCAGACCATCAGAATTGCTATTATGGGTCATAGAACTGCCCTGGGTTCACAGCTATGCTATTAAACAATGGCAGACTATTTGATGTTAGTCATATTATTGTCCAAATGTATGTACATCATTGACTCAAAACGTGATATAGTCATTTATCCCTTTTTTGTTTCCTTTTTTTGAGTGTTACAGTCAACATTAAAAAAAAAATCTAAATTGAACCCATCTACCTAATACACATTCCTGATCTTATTGTGAACGGTTCCACAGAAAAAATTAAATCTCATAGTTATAACTTGTTTTGCGCTGTCATATCTTTTCCCTACCAACAATGTCTAAGACCACTTTTCACGATCCATATATCATGTCCAACGGATAAAATCTGTCCCCACCCAACATTTCTTTCTCGTTGAACATCCCCTTTAACTCACAAATGCATCAGAATGGTTTACAAATGACATTTTGTGTTGACATTAACAGATCTTTACTTTCAATCCAAAAAAGGTCAGTGGTTTCAAAACATTTTCAGAGGGATAATTAGATTTATTTAATTACAATAATCATTGCCTGCTTGCATTGAGTTTTGTATTCGCGTGCATCACTGATCAATGTTGTTGTGCTTTCGGCAGGCTTGTGAATGTTTGTGCCTCACGGTTTGGTAGCTGCGCCTGTAATTTAGCTATTAAAATGGAGCGCGATGTAATTGTCTGCAGAGTTTTTACACCCCCATTTTAAACCCCCATTCCCGCCCAGACACTTTGAGGAGGACAGTCGATTCATGATATAAACTCTCTCAATTGCTGTTTTGTCTGTCTGGATGGTTGATTGTTTTAGCGCCAGCGAGTTATAAAGAGTTTCAGAGAGCCAGGGAAGGGTCGCTATAACAATCGTTAACACTCACTCTTAAATTGGCCTGTTTACGCTGCTGTCTTACTGTCTGTTTCCACTCAAATGTCTGACATATTGCTCTATTTTCCTCCATCTTATCGTTTCTTTGTCTTCCTAAGTCTTGCTGCCCAGGATTCTGACCTGACTGCTCTCACCAAGTAACTTCAAAAATCACTGCTGATGGCTATGTTTGAAGTGATGTTGGAAGAGAAAGCAAAAAGAGTAGTTTTCAAAGCGAAAGTGAGAAAAGCAATTAGATCTTCCAGCACGGTTCACCTATTTGTTTCAGTGAGGAAATCTTTCAGCATTTAAAACCTAAAGGTGAAGCGTGTAATTTCTTACTAACTGCTTTTCAACAAGTTTCTTGAACACTGCCCCTGCCTGCCATTGGTTAAATAAGCAGATAGCCACGCTAAAATCTTAAGCCATTAAACTAGTGTTGCTGGGCGGTTGAGATGCTCAGATTAACAGGACAATGCTTTCATAGCATCACAGCATCACACTTTGTTTTTCAGGGGAAATCAACCTATTAAAGATATATAGTACGTCGAGGTGTCTTGGTTTATATTAGGCTTTGAAGATGAGAGATAGTATGTCTAACAAATAAATAAGTAAAAAAATTACACTTCATTTTTAACTTTGCAATCCAATTCAATTCTTAATTCATGTTCAGGGAATCTCTGCACTGCTGTGTATTTATGGAAAATTAATTTCTGTTTACTCAAATCACATGTGCAAAGCTACATAGTCTATTGCTTATCATTCACTCAGTGGCGTTACAGATTTTAGCACGTTTCACGAGAGAACAGATGCAAGCACACACAATGTTGACATTTAAAATGAATCATTGAATTTACCCCAGACAATGGCAATTGCTAGGCCTTTTAGACCAGGAAAATTGCAATTGATCCACATTGTTATCTGAAGCATTGAAGCTTTTCATAAAATTCCTGGTTTATGGTGAGATTTTTCTACATTGTAGGACTCACAGACTAATATTAACAAGCTTTATTACTCTCCATATCTTTTTAATTATTTGTTTAGAGTGCTGTAAACTGAATCATTTACACAGGAATGTGTGATATATGAACTTTCATGGATTCAAAAATTAAAATGCTTTCAATAGGTCTCCATTTACTTTCATTTGCTTTCTTTTCACTATAGGTTATGGCAAATAAATAGTCTCTCTTCCTGTGTGACAGATGGGGCTTTTACCCATCGGCAGAATAATACCACACTGGGTCTCTTTGATTTCTGAAGCAAACTTGCCATCATTTGAGTAGCTTGCTTAGAGGTTCAATTTGACATTGCCTTCCATCTCAAAGAGGGTTACATCGTAATAGCTCTCCGTCTAAGAGCGCCTCCATTTTTCAATTACACCTACCCAGCGTGTGATCATGTTTCTACCACCTCCCAAACTAATATTCTATTGCAAGGGATTGGAGTGACAAATTTAACATAATTTCCTATTCAGAGGTTGCCATTGGTTTCTTGTCTGAGGGTTTTAAATTAATGTGTAAGGTATTAGAAATGTTTGCGTTAGCCCCACTCTGACCATTAAAGGAGGCACTGGTATGATATTCTATACACTCACTATATGTTATTTAAAGGAACAGTTCATCCAAAAATTAAAATGAAGTCATTATTTACCTACCCTTATATAATTACAAATACTTAATTATAAATATATAATTACTTATATAATTAGTTTTTTTCTTCTTCATGGAATACAAAAGACGAATTTACTGTCCATTATTTGAACTCAAATATAATTAGAATTGTTCTTTTGAACCGAGTCTGCTCAACAAACTTCTTGATTTGGTTCAGAAACAGGACTGAACTCACAAATCAATATACTGATTCAGTCTGATTCAGAGTTCACAAAAAGTTAAAAACATATATATATTTTTTTTTACATCAAACTGAATTCAAAGTAGCTGATAATGGATTAATCTTATAGGCTAGTGCTTTTTTGCAGAGGTGGAAAGTAACAAATTACATTTACTGTAATTGAGTAGCTTTTTTGTGTACTTTTACTTTTTAAAGTCATTTTAAAAAAGTAGTATTTTTTCTTTAAATCTGTCATTTTATTTTTACTTAAGTATATTTTGTTTGAAGCATTGTTCTTAGGTACATAAAACACATTAACTACTGAGTAAAAAATAAATAAATCATCCCTGGAAACTACTGCAGTATGTATGGCAGGAGAACAAACTGCCGCTAAAATCACAAGAAAGATGGAAACGGACAAGACAGGCATTATGGTGCAAACCCAGATGAAAATGAAATCCCATCGTATTTTGCTGAAGTTGAACTCGAAGGAAATGAAGTGAACCCCTGGCCATGTAAGCTGTGTTTGCCTAGAGATACCAAACTAGCAGTTTATAAAATCTCGACATCAAACCTAGGTAAGGTAAATACGTGCATCGTTGAATTGGTGGTTAAAATTAAGTTTTGACAGTTTAGCAAAAGGTTCTGCACAAATTAGACAAAAAGACAGTGGTGCAGGGTGTGCCATATATATTGTCTGCAATAATATCAAAATTGTTGTTTTAACAATGGGCAATTTGAAAGCTTCTGTGTTTCCTCTGCATTGCAGAGATGAACTTTGTTGATACTGATTTAATTTGCCTGGTAACAGCCCAAATATTATTCTAAATAACTGAATCCTTTAAATAAAAACAAGTAGTTTGAGATTTATAGGCCTATCCCAAGGGTGTCAAACTCAGTTCCTGGAGGGCCGCAGCCCGGCAGAGTTTAGTTCCAACCCTGTTCCAACACACATACCATGTAGTTTTCAAATAAGCCTAAATGATTAGATTAGCTGGATCAGATGTGTTTAATTAGGGTTATATCTAAACTGTGCAGGGCTGTGGCCCTCCAGGAACTGAGTTTGACACCCTTGGCCTATGCCATTTTTGCCTTCCACTGTTAAAATGTCATTTTTACAGTAAATTTAAAATGAGCAACTTTTTACTTTTACTTGAGTAGATTTTAGACTGGTACTTTTACTGGAGTAGAATATTTTTGTACACTTT
Source organism: Barbus barbus (assembly GCF_936440315.1). Lineage (NCBI taxonomy): Eukaryota > Metazoa > Chordata > Actinopteri > Cypriniformes > Cyprinidae > Barbus > Barbus barbus. Next base: position 26,421,921 of record NC_136741.1, on the reverse strand, counting down.
CCACCTCTGCTTTTCTAAACAGCCTTGACGTTATATGGTTCATACATGTGCACAAATGCTTCAAAATGTTGATTAGTTTACTTTCAGAATCAGAAGAATAAAAATCATACAAGTTTGGAACAATATGGGGTAAGTAAATAATGTTCCTTTTTTTCTGAATTATAAAGGGCCATTTTCACAAAGGACGATAACTATGACTACTAAAGCTCGCATTCTATGAGAATCGATGCATCCACATCACAGCTATTACAATAACAATGCAGAAGAACAGTTTAAATACAGTATTCGAGTCACTTCTGTATGAACGAGTAGCTGATGTCAGTCATCTTTTATGTTCTCCCCATAGCTGTGAATATCCTGTAATCATAGTAACAGTAACTGAAATAAATATCATATATGGCAACGTAAATATTACTAGAAAGTCACACCTGACGCGTCATGAGTGATTTGCATGTTACTGAACCAACAGCAGTTTGAGACGTAATCGTTTTGGAACAGTCACGTGCTGGACACAAAACTAAGGAGATTAGCGTCGGTGGAAGACAGTGACTGGATCTTAAACTTTCTGGTGACAAACAGCTCATTTTGTTATCTTTGTATGCTACCAGAACCTACAAATAAAAACACAACATGGTTGTCTTTGCATATATGTCGCACTGTATGACTCACGGTCCCTTTCACACAGCAGGTGTTCGTCAAATGTACGATTATGAATCCAGAAAATTACGAATGTGAGTTTGGTTATTGAACGCAGTTGTCAGTTTCCATAAACAGCCAGACCGGTCATGAATATAACTGCGTTAAGAGCTCAAATATACAGTATGTCTGACAATCGCATTCTGCTGCTATGTGAACATCTCAAAATTGTCACAAACAGTGGTCTTATTTGCCAAGGTACCGAAGTATGCAGTAAGAAAACAATTATATAGCTGAGATTTCAGTATGAACCCACAATATTTCTTATTAAATTTGTCTGAGAACAAATGATCTGAGCCATGTCAATTTGTGTAGCTCTGTACATTCACTGTTGTGTCATTGCTTTCTTGTCAATATTTTATTTTTCATAGTAGAATCATCTAAAATGAAAGAGCAGCTTCTGAGCAATACTTTTTTGACTTTGTAGTCTGTAACATTTTGATGTATAGAGGCAAACCTGCAATAGCAGTCAACTTGTAGAATTCATGAAATATGAAATGCATGAGGAAGAATGAACGTATGAGCTAGGCTACATTTTCACAATGCTGCAATACTGAAGCAGGTTGCTCTGCTTTGCTTGACGGTTTTGCACGCGGTCCATTTTTTTCCAAGTCTCCAGTGCATCCTTGTAAAAGTGAATTAGTGCAAATCTGCCTGGGGTTATATAGCTAATTCAAGGACTGAATCATGTCTTCTTAAAACAAAACAGACGGATCTGCCTGTAGACCCTGCCATGTTGAATGAACACAGAAAGTGCTCATGTTGTTTGGTAGGGAGCACATCAAGTGTGATTGCATGTAATGGCAGCCGGCTACCTCTTTTCTTCCGAATGTTGTGCGCTCTGTGTTTTTTCTCTCTCCCTTTGCTCTTTTCTTGCATGGTTTTGTTTACCTGTTGCATGATGCACATATTTCTTTTTGCTGGTTTCTATATTAGCACTGGCTCAGTGTGCAATGTGTAGACCCTATAGCTACATGCCCTAAAGGACTTCTTTTTGGGAATAACAGTGTAAAATCAGAATTGAAATGATGCCTGATTATGTGGTCTTGTCTGTTTGCTAGTGGCTGGCACTAAACTTGGGAAAACTCATGGAGTGCCCTTCCCTTTAGGGAATTCTCCAGTATACTTGTCACGCTGGTGAAGCAGCTCGAAGATTGACTTCGACTTCCATTCCAACTCGCTTGTCAAGGTGGTCAATTCCCTCAAAGCATACCGGCCCTCCCCCCCATCCTATTACTTTGTGCTTTTTTCTTCACTGTGTGGCACAAACAATATCACAAAGGCTAGAGGCTTACGGTCCTGTCTATACCTGATATCAAATCATTTCCTTCATCTTTGAGATACCTACATCCAATCATAATTCAATACAACCACAGAACCTATTTCAAACTTATTTTTTGATGTACATATGATTAGAATATGACTGGAACAGATTGTGGCAGCATATTTACCTGCATCATGATTGAATATTACCACATTACCAGTGCAGTTTGGATTGGATATTGCACTATTTTATGTAGGAATCGTGGGGTCCAAAGGTCTGAGAACACAAAGGAAAATGCTTCTATTTTATATTTTTCTAATTCAATACAGTATTAATATTATATTTTATTTTAAAAAACAACAACAAAAGCAAACACATTTATTCATTTGTTTATTTATTTATTCTCCTTTTTGCTTTAATTGACCTAGAAAAATCTAAAATGTTTTTAAAACATGTTTCTAAAAATGTTTTTTTTTTCCTTTCGATCCTAAAACTTTGTTCATTTCCAGATCTGCCAGAATTTCAGTGTGCTTTCAAACTTTTGGATTTCACTGCAGGGCTGTTGTCAGAAATGTTGATAATGAAGAATGGCCCATGATGTAGTCTCACTGGACCCGAGAGGAGAGGGGCCCCATACATACACTCATCGTTTCGGACCCCTGCCCTGCTGTATATAATAATGTGAACATTCTGCTAGAACAAAAGCCTCAGACTTCGCATTCAGATTATGCTACATTTTGTCTTGACAGGGCAGCAAATCATCTACCATGACAAGATCAAAGAGAGTTAATATCAGTGCAAGATGTGAACAAAACCTTTTAAGACCGAGAAAATGAAAGAGAAAATCTTTAACCGAAAATATAATGAGCGTGTAATGCATTCCCCAGTTGCTGAGAGGTACAGGCATCACTCCTTTACACCATCCCTTTCCACTCTTCATTGAAAAGAGTATCTGGCATTCAGTAAATATAAATAAATAAATAGATAATACAAAGCAGAAACATGAAAAATCTATTCATTATTTCTCTAGTGGGTCTCACTGTCTTCCTTCCATATTGTTGGACCAGTGGACAAGTTATTCTTTAGATGCAAATATTCAAGCTCAAACAGGTGATAGCTAATAGTGTTAGAGGCCAGCGAACAACCCCAGAAATGCCAAAGTCATAGATCACCACAAAGTACTAAAGGTTTCCCAGCAAGCATCATACTGATATATGTGTGCATAATTCCTGACAGTACAATTTGATTGCAAGCATTGCTCTCATTTATTTTATTTGTTTGTTAGTTTTTTGCATGTCAGCACTCATTTTCAAAACAAGTCAACCTTTATCAGCGCAGCCATTTCTCTGAGCTGATTGGTATTGTTTGCTCACAGGATTGTCTTGGTTCACTAACAACGCACACTGCAGAGGATAGACGACGGCGTACGTTATTTGCGTGGTGGTAGATCCGATGGCACCCGATGAATTTGTCTTTGCTGAAAGAGTCTCGGCAAATGGTTTACATGCTCCTCATTAAGACTTTAAGCTTTCTTCCTGAGCGCGAACTTGAGAAGTAAAGCTTAGAACTGGGGAGCCATATCTGTATTGATTTAACACCTCATTGGTGGAATGACAGCTGAATCAAGATTAACGCTCCTGTTCAATAACTGCGTGGTGTGCCCATTCCTCTTCAACCCCATTAGTTGAGGTGTGATAGCCAAGCTGGCCAACAAATCTGTTTACACTGTCAAGCGCACTCAATGGCAAATGCACCAGCCGGAATGGGCCACCTTATGAAAGCTTTTCATTTTCTCACTGCAGCGACGTTGATGGATAACCTCCGTGCTGGGGTGTTTCTTTTTCACTATGCTCTATTGTGTGTGTATAGCCATACGTCAGAGTATTTGTGTTGCTGCACATTGGTTAATGGTCTGCTATAGTGATGGGGCCAAATGGAGCTGTGCAAGAAAGCGCTGGCAGAACTGCGTAGGGATGTCAGAAGTACTGGTACTACAGTAAGAAATGTACTGATGCCAGTCTTTCTACAGACTCTGTGACAGACTGACAAGCGGCTGCTTTCGAGTGCATATATGCATCTTCACGTGCATTCAATGTAATGGCAACGTCTCCAAGATGCTCCAAGAAACCTACCTGCAAAGCTACTGTTAAAAGTTTTAGGCACTTGTGTAAAAATGCTGTAAAACATGGATGCTGTCGAAATAATGTCATAAATAGATTTTCTTTATCTATTAACTTCTGTTAACTAAATTAAATCAACATTCGGTGTGACCATCCTTCGCGTTTAAAGCAGCTTTTGCCCTATGCATAGTTTTTCAGGTAGCTTTGCAGGTAGGTTTCTTGAAGCATTCTGGAGAGTTCGCCACAGTTCTTCTGGATTTAGTCTGTCTCAGTTTGTTCTGTTTCGTCATGTCATTCCAGACAGACTGGATGATGATGAGATCAGATCTCTGTGTGGAGTTCTGGCTGTTGTCAGACTCATTGTGCAAACAAAAATCTCACTGGATTATTACAATTAATGGCAAAATGAATGTTTGGAAATGTAATCTGTTATTTCCTACTGACATACACTACAGCAGAAGATAATAAACTCAAAATAACGCACTTGTACATACATACATTAGGGGTGTCAAACGATTAATCACATCCAAAATAAAAGCTTGTGTTTACATAATACATGTGTGTCACGTTTATGGTCTGTGTTGGTTTTGTTTTCCCCGTGTTTGTTCCTGTTTCCTTATTTGGTAATTTTCCTGTCCTTGTTTAGTTTGATTATGATTCCGTTCAGCTGTGTTTGATTAATTATCTAGTTTCATCCTGTGTATTTAAGTTCCTGTCTGTTCAGTTAGTTTTTGTCTGGTCTACTCATTACTCCCGGTGTTTCTGTTTGTCAGCCCTGCCTTGTCTTGCCCTGATGGATTGTATTAAAGACTGTTTAATTTGAGTTTACTCCTCGTCTCGTGTTCCTCGTTCCTCCCCGTTGTGGGCACCGTGACAATGTGTGTGTGTGTACAGTCTATATTTATTATGTATATACCCACACATGTATATATTTAATTATTTTATAATACATTAATAAATTAATGTTTTAGAAATTCAGGTTATATTAATATTTACCTCATAAATAAATTGCACAGATGTTCAATAGCACATCAGTTGCTATTGAATTTTGCTGTGGGATTGGAATTTATATGCATTATTATGACATGTTTGTGGTATTAGTTTTGACAACTGAAATTATTCCATTGTGACAACCACAGAAGTGAAATACTATTGAAATCTGGATGATTTGAAAGTCCTGAGATTTTGATTCAGTTCAATACATGTGCCAATTGTGCGAGATGATGCAGCCGTGTTCTCTCGAAGCCTTCATTTTCTACTTTTCTTTGAATCTGGCCTCATCTGAACTTAAAACCTTCATCAAAGTCTTTTCTTCTGAGGTTGTTGGAGGTCAGCAAATAGGTTGGGATTGGTATTATAGAGACTTTCTCCACAGCCTTTGTTTCTGTCAACAAGGGCCTTTAGAGACTGTACTCTTTGCCTCGCACTCTCCCTCGCTCCAATCTCTTTGGAGACAAATGACCAAGGGTAAAGTTGAGGCTTTATCTCTGTATTTCTTTCTTCACAGCATCTGGCCATCTATTTGAGCGTGCTACTAAATTAAGACAGTGTTTCCACACTGGGTACTCGCAGCCATGTTGTTTTATCCCATACATGTTCCGTTTTAAAGAGCATGTTTTTTAGCATTAGCTGATGCAAAAAAAATAATAAAAGAACACACGTCACCACATCATCACGTCATGTAGCCATTACAGCAGGTTGACCTAAAGAGGAAACCCAAAAGAAAAGCTCCAAAAGATCTGGTATTTGTGTACTCGGGAGAAAATCAAAACTCGCAAACCATGAACCATACAGTCAGACCATGAGAGAGGAAACAACTGTGTGTTATTGCTTTTATGTAGAGTGCCTCTTAAAGGTGCTCGCTGAGCCGGAAGAGTTCATTTACTAGATAGATCTTGACAATGGACTCTTTTGTTTTTGAGCATTAGCGTGCTCTACTACAAAGCAGTAAAACCCTAATAACATCCAAAAAGGGACTCGGGCACTGACTCACTCTAAGCATTACCTGTCTCCTCATCTCAGTGCCAGACACTTACCCAACTGAGAGCCAGATCAGTGGAGCTTTCAAACTGGACACATTGACCAGAGGACTTCCAGGGGTGCCGTAATGAGAAATGTAACAATGAGAGCTGTTTTCTTGCTTCTGAGTAAATTGATGACCCAATAATGTAATTTATCCACAAGAACATTTATGTTTTAGTGTCAAATCACACACACACACACACACACATGTTGGGTTTCCATGTTTTATGGGGACATCCCATAGGCGTAATGGTTTTTATACTGTACAATCTGTATGTGCTATTGCCCTACACCAACCCTACACCTAAACTTAGCCCTCACAGGAAACATGCTGCATTTTTAGATTTTCAAAAAACTTTATGCTGTATGATTTATAAGCTTGTTTCCTCATGGGGACCAAAAAATGTCCCCACAAGATTAAGATTTACTGGTATTACTATCCTTGTGGGGACATTTGGTCCCCAGGACGTGATGAATACCAGGTGCACACATACACACACACACACACACACACACACATGTTGGTTTTTGTGGTTTATGGGGACTCTCCATAGGCGTAATGGTTTTTATACTGAACAAACTGTGTGTGCTATTGCCCTACACCAACCCTACACCTAAACTTAGCCCTCACAGGAGACTTTGTGCATTTTTAGATTTTCAAAAAACACAATTTAGTATGTTTTTTAAGCCTTTTGAATTACGGGGACATAGGCAGTGTCCTCATAAACCACCTTCATATTGTAATACCTCTGTCATACCCATGTCATTATACAAATTTGTGTCCTCATAAACCACATAAACATGCACATGCGCACATGCACACACACACACACACACACACACACATATTTTGTGTATATACTGCACACATCTGAACATTTAAGCTACACTTAAAATGTATTAATTGTCTTTGCATTGGATAATAAAATCAATCTTTGCATTGGATATATATATATATATATATATATAAATTAAGTCTCTTATGTTATTTAATGCTGTCTTTATTTAATCAAGTACACTAAAACTGTAATATTGTCAATTATTATTATAATTTAAACTAACTGTTTTGTACCAATGTAAATGACTTTGCTGTCACTATCAACTGAATGCATCCTTGCAAAATACTAGTATTGATTTCTTAAAAAAATATCTTACTGACCCCAAACTGAAAGATACAGCTTATGCATCTGTGTGTACAGTATGTATGTATGTAGGTATAGTGTGAATGTTTGTGTAGGACATGCGGTTTGGAAAATGGATGGATGTGTGTAATGTATACTGCTCACTATACCGGGAAATTCGGTTACTATTAAATAGGCCACAGCCTCTGTATAGTATGCTGTTTCATGCGATAATGGGCAGAGTGTGTTATTAAAGTGAGTTAGAAAGAGTACAGATAGTAGATGGCAAACAGACCACTCCATCTCAGATGCTGTGCACATGGAGTTAAAATGATCCGCCTTGTCAAGAGAATTCTGGGAACATACTTTTTCTGTAAAGAAAGACAGCTGTTGCAGTGAACATGATGCACCTCATAAGCACCCTAAAATACATCATGATTGTGCAATGTTCACAATGTAACTAGAGTTTCAGTACCAGAAGTCCTTTTCAAAAACTCATTGCTGTTGCTGCATTACCGGTCTGTGCACCTCTCATAGGCAAGGGGAAATTGAATTAGACATCAATTGGAAATTGTTCAGAGTATTAGACGTGCTGAAATGGTTTGTGGGGTTTTTAAGTTGTGATTTTCTAAGATCACCGGCGTCCTTGATGTACTTTACTGTCCATGGCTCACCCAACTTGGCAAAGCCAAATGCTTCTATGATGGATGAGACATAGTTTTAGAAGAATTTATCTGATTTCAAAATGCAGTATTCTTGTTTGTAGGATGTGAACTTTGTGGAACATCTTTGGGATGTCATTGAACGGTTGGTTCAATCAATGGTTCAACCAACAGGAAATGGGATACAGTTATGGTCATTAAAGCTGCATTGGATCCAATACTTGCAACATGCTTCTGACATCTCATAGGCTCCATACTGCGATTTATAACAGCAGCTATTGATGTTTATTGGCTTGAGATTTTATGTAGTTCCTAATGAAACTGCAGTCATAACACTCAGTGTCCAAAACATAAGCTTTATTTCTTCCAGTGATTATTCTAAAATCACCTTTATTGGTCCATTGAGGAAGTTCTCTTTTTCACATTCCTTATGTGAATTGTATGGACATTTTGCATTTAGCATTTTATTTAGCATGTGATTACAGACCTATGTTGTGCTACAAAAAGACAACACAAGAATATCATGAGCTATCTGTAAATCATGGTCATACATCACATCAGTCTTTTATGGCTACAAACCATACAAATGAATTGTCGTCATAATGCCTGTGGCCATAATCTCACATTATGTTAGTGCAGTCTTCGTAGCAGAATCTGAGGATGCAAAACAGAGAGATATTGATTCCAGCTGGCCTCAGTCATGTCTGATTTAATACTTTGCTGTTTGGCATATGGTCCATTGAACTATATAATAGCAGCATTGCAGGTGGGCAGCGAGGGTAAATTATGAGTGTAGTTTCTCATTGCTTCAAAATTTGGAATAAGGAAGAAGGCAGTGGCATTATTTGAGGCATGCTTTATGTACGCCCCAAATTAGCTGAATAAATAAGAGTAAATAATACTGTGATGTCCAAAAGTCTGGGACTGCATCGAAAATCTGGAATCTAATTTAGACATGGAATTAAACATGGTTTATGAGTTTGTAAATAGTAAAACAAAAAAGTTATGCACCTTTCCAAATTCGTTCCCTATTTTATTTGAATTGTTAATAAATAATGTTGGATTTCATGGATCATCATATATATATGGGGATATCAGACTAATATATATATATATATATATATATATATATATATATATTAGTCTGATATCCCCATTAAGACTATACAGTACTAAACAGTAACATTGTGAAACATATTTAAAGCTTAAAATAGCAGTTTTTCTATTTTAATATCTTTAAAAAAAAAAATGTATTCTTGTAATGGAAAACTAGACTTTTCAGCATCATTACTCCAGACTTCAGTGTCACATGATCCTTCAGAAATCACTCATATGCTAATTTGGTGCTCAAGAAACATATTTATTTATTATCAATGTACATTATATTATATTATATTATAGTGCATTGCATTGCATAATATAATATAATATAATAAATATGATGTAATATAATATAATATACACAAAACACAAAACTTATTTTGGACCTATTTGTGTTAGTTATCAAGTTATCAGTTATCAAGATATCAGAACCTTCATATTAAACTAATGAATCCTAAATATCATAGATCCAAGATTATGTGGCATGTTAAGTCACGTTAACCAAGCTTGGTTTCTTTATTAATGTATCAGCTTCCATGAGCTATTAAATGGACAGTTGTTACATCATTGCATTTCACTACTCTAATGCAATAGATACCTCAATCTAAGACTCTGTTTCCTTGGATTTATGGGTCTGGTGTAATGGCACACAATGGAATGCACAATAGAGTGCATTCCCTCCTGGCTATTGCTTTTTTGTGTTGTTTTAATTATTCATATTCCCTCAGATATATGTTAACATAAAAAGGTTGGTTAAATTATGGACATGAAACAAACAAACTAATTAAGGCTTTTACAGTAAGAAAAGGCATTAGGACAAATGTGTGATATTGCATTTTTGTTGTTGTTGTTTTTACATTAGATCAAAATCATGAGTCATGTTTAAGCTGCTTTTTGTAAATGAAACATTTTAGCATTAGACCATTAGCTTGCAAAAGTTAATTATGATTAGCATTTTTCTCTCTTTTTCCCCTATGGTTTGCCACAACGATATTGGCATTTCTATGAGTCTTCAGAATGACACATACTAAGTAGAGCATTTTGATGAGCTTAAATAATTAGTTTTGTCTGGACGGTTTTGTTTCTCTCTTGCGGATGTTCAGCATTTTCCATATGCATCATTGAACTGAGGGCACATTCGTTCTGAGGAGAGGTGGATGTTACAAATGCATTTAGGGTAAATGAGACACTGAAATGCATGGATCGATTGCACTTGGAGACGGTTTCCGAGCTGCTCACTCTTTAGGCCAATGGCTTAGAAGGATGAGGTTGCTGTGCACAAGACAGAGCCTTAATGGATCAGAGAGTGGGTGTGTGGAGAACTGAATTCAGATTTAACCGAAAAGAGGACTATATAACCCAGAAACAGATGCTGAAGCACAGATAACATTGTTTTCCAAAAATTCCCACTTGTATGATATTCTTATGCTTCTCCTGCTTTTTGAAATAAAGCAGCATTTCAACACCAAATCAATATTTTCCACCCCAAATTTTTTTTATATTTTATTTTTTTATCACACCTTCATCACTCATAAAACCAGCTTTGGTGCTTGAAGGTGAGCTAAGCCATCTGTGAGCCTAGGTGAAATTTAATCAGAATAAATACAACATTTCAGTCCTTGTGCTCTGACCAGACCGATTGTGTGATATGGTTGTCTGATTAGCTCATACTGATTAATAATAATAATAATAACTGTCTTAGAGTAATAGTTCATGTTCTTTGAAATATCTTCTTTTGTGTTCCACAGAAGAAAGAAAGCTATTTTTGGGTGAATTATCCCTTTATTATATTTTATACAATTTTAAAGATAATATCAGTGGAATATTAATTCATTATTTACTTGTAAGTAATCACGTGATTACATTAAAACTGATATTAATTCATGATTACATAATATTAATATCAGTTCGTTTTTCTGTGGTTTGATTTGTGACATATCCCAATTAATTTTGATTGTAAAATGCTGTATATAACTGACGGTTTATTAAAATATAATCCAAGTTTTTCTTGATTTCTTTTTTTAAGTAGTTGCAGTTTTTCCTGCAATATAACTTCATACTGTTAGTATTTTGAAATATCCTTTTAATAATATCTCCCCTTTTTTGGCAAAAATCAGCTATCAGGAAGTGACAACTTTGGATCGAAAAAAAAAAATCAAACATTAGTGAGTAGTATTAGCAATGGATTTGATAAATTATGTATTTTTTGTGATATTAATTGTTTTCTTTCACTGTGGAACATTACACATCCTGTTTGAAAATTAAACAAATTAATATGTATTTTTTTTTTAAACAAATTCACACCCTCATTTTTTCTAACTTGTACTTTAGAACCTAACGGAGGACTTTAGATTTTTATTTCCATCCTTTTATGTTCCAACTTCTTCATTTTCTTACTGTTGTATTAATAATAAAGTTAAAATGTATTAAGTACCTGAACTGACCAAAGCATATTTCTGTCATAAGGACAGCAAAGGTGTATTATTTTACACTTAAACACTGCATTTTAGGAATGACCCCTGCATATTATGTGTAGTATACAGTATATGTGGTGAAATATTGTTGGACTTTATGGTCATAACAGCCGTGCTCAGTGTGGCTGGTGTCCACAGAGTGTTAACGCTGTCAGCACTGATAAACAAAAACTGCATCATAAACTAAAGCACAGTGTCTTCTGGGAAATCTGGACAAATGCACACAGTACACAGTGAGAGCTCGTCAGGCCTGTGGGGACTCACAGCCACGGTGCTAGCCATTCCCTTTTGAGCGCTGTCTCATTTTGTGTGGAGTTATCCCAGCGCTGAATCTTGGGCAGGCCATTGGATGCAGGAGCGGGGAGGACCATTTCATACAGGTCTGGAGCAATGTGAGTGATGAGGAGCTTGTAAATTATTCTCTTGTGCCTCATTCTCTCCACCAGTTTTGCTCCCAACCATCCACAGAGCTTCTTCCAGCCCCCCACACTCGGCTAATGGAGCTGAGTGGCTGTATAAAGGCTGCTTGCTGCGGCGGAATATTCCGCACTCTGTTTTAATGATGCTTCTCTGCAATGATGTAAATATTCATTAAGAAGTGTACTAGCATATGGGATTGCATGTAAGATTGGTGAGGTTGCCTCGCCAATGCTTGTGAAAAACCACGAAAACAGGCGATGCCTATTGATGTGGTGCAAACATCAATCCCTCATTTTCACTCGCTGTGTGATCAAAGCATTCAGGCCGGCCAGCAGCACCTCTGAGTGATATCCCAGCCTTATCTATCCTCTGACTGTCAAAGCTATCTGTATCACCCACCGCATATGTTATATCCTACATAGCCTCCATAACAACAAATCACAACCAATATGTAGAGAGTGTGCATATACGGCACAATGCATTTGTTTTTTCTCGGGCGAGGATCTGACTCGCGTAATGGGATGTTTTGAGTGGTTATGAATGTGTTTGATAATTATTAAATGTTAGTGAGGGGCATGTAATTGGGCTTTTGATGGATTAATTTGATGGCGTTTGGTTTCAAAATCTGTGCGTATATGTCGGAGCCACTTCTGAGCTGTCATGTTGAAGGGCCTAAATGTTTTGATTTTTACTAAAGAAGTCATTTTCTTAGACCTCGTTTTAACCTCCTCCTGATGATGATAGCAGGATAGTTTTCAGTCATCAACTCTGATCAATCATGCTTTTCCTATGTTAATTCTTGCACTTTATCTAATATTCCTTATAGTTTGCCAATGTAAAAAAGGGCAAAATTCTCTTTGTCCCTGTAATCTATTTTCACTGGGTTTGACTGTCTCTAGAATGTAAAATAGCTATTTTCCATGCTTCAGTTTTACCTGTATTTTTTTTCTTTAATAAATCTTGTTGCTTAATGAGATCCTGCATTTCAGACTTTTGTGCTAGGAAAAAATGAAACAAACAAACAAAAAACAACAACAACAAAAAAACTAATAATCTCAGAAGAGATCTCACCAGTTTTTCAAAGTATTGACAGATTTGGCAAGATATCAAAGTCAACAAAGAATAGTAAAACATTTCAATATGAATTAAATAAAAAATTTCAATTAGTGATTGCTACGTCAAGAATCTTTTTCTGATCTAAATAATAATAATAATAAAATGTGTCTGGTTAATATCATCGGAATTCAATACAGTTAAGCTTAACCAAGAACATTTGTGAATTACCATCTCATTTTCTTGAAAATAAATAAATAATTCAATATTAAATTTTAGGCACTTACAATGGAATTAAGCACGTATTTTGTGTTTACGGATTGGCTAGCCATTCACTTCCATTGTAGAAGCCTGATTGATTGACTGATTGATAAAGAAAAGGAGAGACAAGTGAAATATTTTTTAGGAGTAATTAATATTGTCACACATGCCTTTGATTGAGCTTAACCTGTACTGAAAAATAAAATTTTTGACTTAAGTAAACCAGTAAATTTAGATGTTACCACATGAACCTATATGCAGTTTCTGTACAGATATTTACAAAATGTACTTAACCTAGCAGGAGCAAACCACTAGCTCTGACAATGCTTGACTGTTTGTGTTAATTTAAGAGCTATTTATATTCATCCTTTTTATCATTATTCATTTGCATTGGGTAATTCGTAAAATAAATGAATTGTTTTTTAATACAGGAACCTCATTTTGTTCTTTCATTCAGCCATCTGGGTTCATCCATTGCTCTATCGAGAAAGGGAATGCAATCTCGCTCTGAGCCAAAGAACATATACATCACTACAGAAGAACAGAGTGGTGATGGAAATTATTGTGTTTGGTTTTTCAAAGGCATGAGTCTACATGAAAAATGTATGAGCCTTCCATAGGGAGGCACTCGGCTGAACTCGGTCATGATGCTTCCTCCATCTCGAGCTGCTGAAATGGAACTCAGTCGCACATAGTTGCCCTGTGTTTAGAGATGAGGCAATCTGTCAGACAATGCTATTGAGAGCTAGATTAACAATGGTTTCCGTTCAGCTCTGTTCACGTAATGCAGAAATGCTTCTGTCTTCTTTCTGTGTCTTTGAGGGTTCTGTAAGAATCTCAGAGAGCTCTTGAATGGACTCGAATCTATCGGAAAAGCATGTTGCGTCAATGCATTTGCTATAGGAGTAAAGTTTTGTTTGCTTTCATACAATCTCAAAGGAGATGTTCAACCGGAGCCTTTCCACGTATCAAGACAGATTATGTTTCAAGATAAAAAGACCGTCTCCTAACAAGGCGCCTCTCCACTGTGCTTTCCATCTGATCCCCAGATTAGGGAGAAATTTAACTCAGTTTACATTACGTTTGCACAACACTTCTGTAATGTCTACGGGTTAGCTTTCATATTTTCCTCAAGTGCATATCTGCTTGAATCTCAGGTCTAGCAGGACAACAATTCGAAGAGACAGAGATGCGTTGCAATACGTTATAGTTTTGTACAACTTTGTCAGACAAGTGCCAGTCAGAAACAATCTTTGTCAGCTATCCAAACACTCTTATGCGGGTCTGTTACATTCCTAATAAATTGGATAAAATGCTACACCCATAATAAAAAAAAAGAAAATGAAAAAAAAAAGGGTCACTAGTAAGAAATCTATTGAAATAATTTAAATTCTTTTCCCTGAAAACAGCAAAACAGTAATCCTAAAACAGCAACCAAACTGTTTATTTATGCTGCAATGCATGCTGGGAACTCACAAACCTTTAACATTTCAGAAATATAAAATTCTTTGTTCAGACATTTGGCGATACTATTGGTCTGATATTGGTTTTTATGTACATTCCAGAAAATTGCATTTTTAGCATTTGAAGCTCAAAAGGTTTCATGAACTGGAAAATATAATAGCATTTCCTATGATTATAATGCTTATTAGTAACTGTACTAAGCTAATATATCCAGCATAACTTACATTTAGCATTCTTTGTGGTTAAAATATGTATTCTACTAAATACAGTATTCTCCTTATACAACCCGAATTCCGGAAATGTTGGGACGTTTTTTAAATCTGAATAAAATGAAAACTAAAAGATTTCAAATCACATGAGCCAATATTTTATTCACAATAGAACACAGAGAGCATAACAAATGTTTACATTGAGAAATTTTACACTTTTACCCACTAAATGAACTCATTTCAAATTGTATGCCTGCTACAGGTCTCAAAAAATTTGGCACAGGGGCAACAAAAGGCTGAAAAAGCAAGGAATTTTGAAAAGATTAAAAGCTTGAAAAGAACATCTAGCAACTAATTAAGTTAATTGATATCAGGTCTGTAACATGATTAGCTATAAAAGGGATGTCTTAGAGAGGCAGAGTCTCTCAGAAGTAAAGAAGGACAGAGGCTCTCTAATCTGTGAAAGAGTGCTTAAAAAGGTTGTGGAATACTTTAAAAACAACGTTCCTCAATGTCAAATTGCAAAGGCTTTACAAATGTCATCATCTACAGTGCATAACATCATCAAAAGATTCAGAGAAAGTAGAGAAATCTCTGTGCGTAAGGGACAAGGTCGAAGACATTTGTTGGATGATCGTGGTCTTCGGGCCCTCAGACGACACTGCATCACTCATCGGCATGATTCTGTCATTGACATTACTAAATGTGCCCAGGAATACTTCCAGAAACCCCTGTCAGTAAACACAATCCGCCGTGCCATCTGCAAGTGCCAACTAAAGCTCTATCATGCAAAAAGGAAGCCATATGGTCCAGAAGCGCCGTCGTGCTTAATTCTGATAAATATGTGATTGGCTACAATGTGAAGATGTGACAATGACTTTTAATCAGGCATTATAACAAAGTCCCAAGGGGATCAGATTCCTCAGGACATTAAGGACGAATTCCTTGAAGGGCATCGTGGGAAGTGGATGCTCAGAGCCATTAGTGAAATGCACATATGATGGTCACTTCAACGAATGAGTCACTTTGAAACCTGAGGTAGTTTTTATGCAGAGTGTTATCATCTTTTATCATGCGCAGCACGTACACATCAGTTAACGTCTTGAAAAACATGTTTTAGTGTTTCATGACCTTCAAGTAGACAGTGGGGATTAGAGGTGGGTCTGACCTGCCCTCAGAAAAACGACGGGCGGTGGCAAGGAAGATGGGAAAGATTTGATTAGTTGGGACCATGAAATGGTGACAAGGAAATTGAAGTAGATGACACGGACAATTGCTAAAATGACAGTGGGAGTAACTGAAAAGAAGGGCAAGAAAGCAGATGACATACATTTTCTGAGCAAAGTAGATTGTGATGGGCTAATTAGCGTAGATGGGAGGTTATCGTCCTCAAGGAGCCTTGCCAAAACTCTCATTAATTGATGTTTTATCTGTCCTGTCTGTGTTGTAGTCGTATTTTATACACTTGCAACTTGCTGTCTAACTTGATGCAAACATTACTTTCCAACGTCGATTGCTAATTGAGCTTGAAAATAGGCTTAACAAAGGATTAAAAGATCTATGTTCCCTTTAATGTGACTTGGGTCCTTTAATAATTGTAGGGACCTGCTCAGGGACTCAGCAGGGCAGTCAAACAAAGAATTCATTTTACAGAATCCTAATTCACACACACAGACACACAGCAGTGTGCTAATGTGCCTTGTCTGATAGACCAGCATTAATACCAGTCTCCGTGTCTCTAGTATTCCCTCTCTACCGGGTTTCTGCTCTGTAATATTACCCTTGGTGAATTACTCTAACTTTTAATGACCACATTTCATCCCATTTTTTTTCTCTCATCTTATATTCCGACTGATTGAAGTCATATTTTTATGTCATTTCAGATGCAACAAATTTACTCTAGGGCTGCATGATTACGACACAAAATTTAGTTTCTTTTATATTGCAGTAATTACAATTAGCTTAAAGGAATTTAGATTAAAGGCATAGCTTATCACAAAATGCTAAATGTCACACCCCACACTTGTTCCAAACCAGTATGAGTTTCCTTCTTCTGTTGAACACAAGATATTTTGAAGAATGTTGGTAACCAAACATTTGAAGGTAACTGATGACTTCCATTGCATTTTTTTCCCCATGCTGCGGAAGTCGATGGCTACCATCGATGGTTTGGCTACCAATATTTATTTATTTTTTTTTACTTTTGCTACTTTTTTCAGAATTCTTTGATGAATAGAATGTTCAAAAGAAAATCTTTTGTAACATTATATATGTATTTACTGTTGCTTTTGATCAATTTAAGGCATCCTTGCTGAATAAAGTAAAAAAATTAAATAAATAGGCTATATAGTAAAATGATATGCTAATGACATATGTCTTTTTAATTATAATGAGAACATTTTTCAATTAACTGGAGAAGCCGTAATCATAATCTTAATTTTTATTTTTCAATTAGTTTTGCAGCTATAATCTACGGTTAAATGTTTACAGATTCAAATAGAAATCTGTTCTTTAACACCTTGCTTTTATGAAGACTGTTTGTTTAAAATTTGTTTAGGTTTTAAACTTATTTAAAAAATGCCTTATTACAAAAAATATATTCTCCACTGATATCACAGAGAATTCAAGGCAACACCAGCCAAAAACGTATCTCATGCTCACAAAGCTGCAAGTGTTGAATTTTTTATCATTTATTCTAACCATTCTAATCTTAAGAGGGAGGAGGAAGAATTTGAAAGAGTTTAACGAGGCCAGTGGGTTTATGCATATCAGTTTTTCTTATTTTGGCCTCACTGATTTGTTTTTATTCACACTTTTGGGTTTTTCCATCATCTCTATACTGATTACAGCATTTACTTTAACAAATCACAGCCTGAAACGTAGATAAGAAAGAGGTCAGATGTAACAAAAACAAGTGTGAGCAATAAAAATCATTATCCATTAAAGATATCCCATGCATGAAAAGATCAGAGCATTAGAGAAAATGACATTAGAACTACCAAGTTGTGACTGATCTGTTGAGAGTGAAAGCATTAGGAAGCCAAATTGAATATGGATTACCATATACACGTCAATTCACCTGCCGGATTCAGATGACAGCTAACAGCTTCAAGAAGTTCAAACATCATATCGATTGGCCATTATGACAGGGAAAGCTGTGACAAGAAATTGTCTTGCAGGTGTTTTACAAGTGCGACCAATTATTTGGAGTGTAGGATATCGATATAAATATATATTAGCGTAAATATTCAGGTGAAAGTTGTGCTGCAACTAAACGAGAGTGTGTTTGCCCCATATTTTAGCCTTAATCACCTTGAAGACAGTTATGTTGCTATCAGATGTGCTTTAGGACTTTTAGATGTAGACACAAACAATTTTCTGCACAGACCAGCATATTTCAGTTGAGTGAGTAAGACACAATGAGAGCAATACTGAATCCACTGCCCTGGGAGAGGGGAGTCTATACTGTATCTAATTGAAATGGCAACCTGAGAGACAAATCAATGGTTGCAGGCAGTGTAACAGGAAAGGCCGGCCACTGGGTGTTGAGTTTATTATTAGGTTACATCACAATCTGATAACCTCTTGCATTTTGACTGTTCTATTTGCCATTAAAGCCGCTACACGCTGGAGGCGATGAGTGTGTACGGAGATATCGTACTTGAGCTTGTATCGAAAAAGACAACTTCCACTAATGGAGCATCAGACTGGCCTCACTGACAACTGGGGTCTTGTAAGAGCTCACAAAACCACAAAAAATGGATTTAATTTTTGAATAAACTTTAAAGGGGTTTTACACCCACCGCTGAGTTATAAGAGCTGCAATATGGATGTTATTTTAAAACTATGCTTTTATTTTTTTCAGACCTTCACTTTAGAGCCCTGTGGGTTTGTCGTCTTGTTGTGTCTGAAGCATCTTTGTAGCCCTTTAAGCAAAAGAGTGAATTAGGACGAGTGCATTACTGAACAATAAGGTCTATGTTCCTTCAGAACTGACTGACTGCACTGACTGTTTCCAGAGGAATACTCCTAAAATGGGCCACTGTTGTGTCTTTGCAATTTTGTATATTATTTGTATATGATTGGAAACTTCATTCCAAAATCAGGGTCAATCAGTTGCAGTCATCCCAAATTAAATTTCCTCTATATACAAGTTTATTGCCAATTCAATTAGAATCCTCAATTCACATTGAATCCAGCTTTATTTTGTAAAAAAATAAATAAAAAAAATCACTCGAGTTGGTTCCAATTAGGTTATTTGCTGGTGTGAATACATTCGGTGAGCAGCAGCAGCTTGTGTTTAGCCTATTGTCATAGTGCCATTGAGAAAAATTGCAACATAATGGCTCTAGGCCCAACATTTCTCGTGTGTCATTTACAGGAGACTGGGACGTGCCAATAGAGAGCTCCAATTCCAAATGTCAAAGATTCAGTTTTATATCGATTTTAGTGATTTAGACCGTTGGTGGTTCTCATGCCTGATAAGGTCCATCGCTGGATGAATTTGAACTGTAATGGACCCCTGAATTGCATCTGAAATTGAAAGCAGCTTCAAACTTGCTTTTACTTATCTAATGATTCTGGTGATTGATCGTGTGATTATCCAGAGGCCGTTAGTCTGAAGAATCACAGTTCATGAAAAATGTATGGGTTCGACTTTTTAATGTGCCTGGATAGTACACGGCATCTGAACTAAAAATAGAATGATGCTTATGTGCATCAAAGTCGTTCAACCAAAAATTAAAATTCATTTAATCCATTTATGTTTTCCAAAGCTGTATGACTTGCTTTTTTATTTAAAAAAGTGACAATTTTGAAGAATGTACAAGTTTTTTTTCCATGCAACTGAATGGACATGATATTTTAGGTTTCAAAAAGCATGCTAAAGAACCATAGATGTGGTGTTTACAAATCATGCAACACATTAATCTGTCTGAAGACTCAACAAAGTCCTTCTGAATTCATATAATAACTTTACACGAGCAACAGACAGATATCTTTCCCTAGCTGCTGCAAATTAATAATTGAATCATGTTGAACTTGAATATTTTGTTTGTTCATGAATCATTCAGACTTGTTTTTTTTAACAGAATCTTAAATATTTTAAAGTTATGACTCAAAGTATGTATTTGAATGCTCCAGTCCTCATCCAGTCTTCAGAACTTCTCCTTTCTGCTTAAAAGAAAGTTGTACAGTTTTGGAATGACATGAGGGTGAGCAAATGATGGCAGAATTGTCGTGTTAGGGTGAAGTATCCCTTTAAATCCAGAATAAACCCATGACCAAAAGAGAAGCAATATGACAACAGGATTGCTAAAACATTGCATCTAGTCTCATGGGAAAATGCATAAATAATACTGCTAACTCCTCTGTATTTTCTTCCTTACTTTCTTGAGAATAAAAAAGCTATTGCTTTAAAAGCTCTTCAGAGACCGTTTCTTAAAATATTTCAAACACCATGAAATCCATTACCGTTTCAACACATTTGTTACATTTGTGATCATTTTATATAATGCATTGCAATTTTATTTATTAATAAATACCTTGGACCCACACACCTACGACTTACGCGTTTAAATGCATTTTTACGTAAAATATGCATCGGGTAGAGGGCAGACCATTAGCCTTGCTATATTAAAATATGCACATTATAAGGCAAAGGAAAGGTTTGACTATAAGCTACATATATTTCAGCTCTCATTCTGCGTGTAACAAGATTTAAAGTACTCATTCACTCCTAGAATTTGAATGAGTTTGCGCACAAAGGCATTATTAATTAAAATATTCCTATTTAAACAGCTTGCTGTTGCATAATAATGACTTGCCCCAACCCTGCTGATCCGTAGCAGGAACATGATCACTAATGAGCTTATGGAAATCCAAAGTTCCGGGTAAAAAAAAAGTGCTTTCAGGTCTTAATGAATAAACGGAGAGCTGAATTATGATTTGAAAAAGAAAAAAAACGCACCGTTGATAAACTCTCGGTAACCGCTGAAATAGCTGCTTGGCCAGTCCCTTTCCCCTGTGTGCGGTTAGCGGCGCTTGGAATATTGGCATAACAAAAACCATTTATCAGCTCCAGCATCTGAACGTTGCACCCGCCAACGAGAGCGAACTGTAAATACTGTAGTTTTTGTGATAACAGTGATAAGCCGATAACGCAAAGCTTTCACTGTGACAAAAGAGTGCTGTTAATGCATGACAAATTACAGATTCTGCTTCACCGTACTCTTGATTGTTATGAATTACTTAAGAGCCGTGACTTTTCTAAGCACCTGTATTCATTTCCACTGTCACAAGAGCAAATAAGCCAACAATTTAGCTCTCTTTCAACAACTGCCATCTTTCATTACGTTGTGCGTGGTGGTTGGAGTGCCTATGAATCAGGGGCAGTTTCATGAGGCAGAGGAGCTTGGAGTGATCTGTGACATTGTGTCGAAGCCTTGCAGGCTGACTCTTAAGAGCAGGCGCTTAGCCCCTCCGGCGACTTGTGAACTGTCATTCCTCCTGATGGGCCAGCTGCCCTCTCTCTAGTGATAAAGTCAACGCTGATCTGCTGACAGTCGATCACCATCTGACTCCGTATAGATTTGCAGGGCAAACACGGGCGGTTTTTAACTACAAGAACATGCAGAGAAAATGTTCCAGAGCTGTTATCCAAAAATGCCTGACAAACCAAAAACAATGTGCTTGTGTTTGCAAATGCTAAAAGTATTTATGCTGCTGTTGACATTTAAAGGGGCATTTTAGCACTTGGTGCCTTGCTGAGATCTAAACGTGTCTCAGTTTGGCAGAGCAAAAGGGCTTGTGTGCTTTTCTTTTCTAGAATTTGCTTCATCTGAGCTCATTTAAGATTTTTTGGGACACGTTTTTACTAGGACTCACAGCAGTTCTAATTCTTTATCAAATTCTGCATGTACAGTTTATTAATTGAGGCTTATAAAGTATTGATGTATTACGTGTATTATTGCGTTATTATCTGGGCTCATTTCAGATTTTTTTCTGACATGTTTTGTTTTCAGGACTGGACTCAAATTTTTAATCAAATTTATTGCATGACAGTTTTTTTAGTTCATTCATTTGGAGGCTGATGTATTACATTATTGTGCATGTGAAAACATCTTTGGAATTCACACACTGTACAGGTCAGGTGGCATGATTAATTGTTACTTTTTTGTGTTATTTTCTTTAATTAATTGGACTAAATTAATGTGTTAAAATGAACAGACCTCATACAATATATTGACTGTTGCACTGGCCTCTTTAGGCTCCACATTTTTTAAGTTTAAGTTGTGACGTATTGTCAAGTATGGTGACCCATACTCGAAATTGGTGCTCTGCGTTTAACCCATCCAAGTACACACACAGCAGTGAGTAGTGAACAAATGCACACACACACACACACACACACACACACACCCGGAGCAGTGGGCAGCCATGCTGCAGCGCCCGGGGGTTCGGTGCCTTGCTCAAGGGCACCTCAGTCGTGGTATTGAGGGTGGAGAGAGCACTGTACATTCACTCCCCCCACCTACAATCCCTGCCGGCCGGGGACTCGAACCCGCAACCTTTCGATTACGAGTCCGACTCTCTAACCATTAGGCCACGACTTCCCCCATTTTACATCTGTTTGTACAGAAAGCGGAAATCATAGTGGGTTGAATGGATGGAGGACCCACTGAGAAAGCATTGCAGCTGTGTGAAGGCATATTACAGTATGAAAGGTCTGTGACAAGAACACAATAAAAACAATGATGAATTCAGCACACTGGTCAGTCTTTCCCTTTTTGCTGGGGAAATGTCCAAGGTGGCGTGACCTTCCATGAATGATAATAGCTGTTCTGAACCGAAGTGTAGAACTAGAGGAAATGGCTAGCTGTGGAGGCACAGACTTAATTACCCATCCAGAGGTCGAGAAGGTGGAGGTGGCATGAAACAAGTGTAAAGAAACTATGACTACAGGACTCTGGAGGGCAACCGAGCGGCTGCATTATTTCAGCAGAGGCATTCAGTTCTCTCGCATGATTTGTGGTAATGAGGGTGAGTACCTGAAAAATAAGAGAGGCAATGTCTAAAAAAAAAAAAAAAAAAAAAAATCATAACTACTTCAAGGTAATATATATTTATATAATAGTGAGCTATAAAAAAACAGTAATATTGTGAAATATTATTACAAGTTAAAATAAAGATTTTCAGTGCCACGTGATTCTTCATAAATAGTCCTAATATACTGGTGTACTGATCAAGAAAGTTTTTTTTTTATTTATTTTTTTTTTCATATTATCGAAGTAGAAAACTTGTGCTGCTTAATGTTTTTTGGAAACGATGATAATTTTTTGTATGTTCATTTGTTTAAAATAGAAATCTGTTGTAAAATTAAAATGTCTTTCCTGTCACTTTTGATCAATTATTGCATTCTTTCTGAATAAAAAGTAAAAAAAAAAAAATAACTAAATCTAAACATCATTCCATATAAACAATATGCAACAATAAATGTGTGCTACATTGTTGTGACTTCATATTGCATTTTAATTTGCATTTTGAGTATTTGAAAAGATGCTTAAATTATGAAAATATCTCATTTTGAGTTTTGTATTTTAGTATTTAATGCAGAATTGAATTTTATTTGACATATGGAATATAGATGGTATGTAACAGACGTAGTAGTATGGTAAGATGTAGTAATATGATTGCTTCCTATTTGCTTATGCATAGTATGTTAAAGTTTCCACTCTAATTGGTTAAACCAAACTCCAACTAATCGTGGGATATTTATTGCATTAGAATCGCCCGTCTATGGTTTTTAAATAGCACTGTTGTTGCACCAACATTAAGTCATTTCCGAGGGAAGATTTGACCCAGCAACAAATAGATCAGCAACAATCATGCTATTAATGCATCATCTAGAGTGCTTCAATTTGCAGTCAAATAGATAAGTAAGAATGTATGGTTTAGGCAGGCTGAGATGGCCCTCAAAGCTAATCACCATAATTAAGCAGGTGGTATTTTCTCTTGCCAATATTTCACCGACATCAGCCACCGAGAGCACTAGAGCATCGAGGCAACTCTGAATATTTGATGCCGCTTGTGAGCATTTATAATTTACGCCTTTATCCTTCTGAGAAAGATTGCAAGGTGTTGTTGAGGAATTCTCTGACATTGGGTTTATCCAGCACATCTTGTTAATGGCAGCTGTTATTGCCTCCACGGCCACCCTATTTATCGAAGGGCTGTAGCAACACCTCGCACCGAAGTAGCAGCAAAATGCTGATTCAGATGAGCTATATGAAGTCATATTCCTTTGGGTGTCTGTCATTGGAACCGAGTTCAGTCGACTCATTACTTTCCATCATATGTCATGCTTTTAATGAAA
Organism: Barbus barbus; assembly: GCF_936440315.1. Taxonomy (NCBI): domain Eukaryota; kingdom Metazoa; phylum Chordata; class Actinopteri; order Cypriniformes; family Cyprinidae; genus Barbus; species Barbus barbus. The sequence goes on along the minus strand of NC_136741.1, from coordinate 26,397,681 downwards.
CTAAATTAGATTTTTCTTTAAACGCAAACAGGGGAAACAGACAAGAGCAGCTAACAGGTGTTTCCATAAGCCATTGTTAGGCTATCTATCGATTCTTTTGGGTGCAATCATGTTGGCTTTTCCACTAGGATCTTATTAATTTATTCGGTGCAGCCGACTGTAAAACCATCATTCATCGATGGTCTCTAAACTCTGTGTGCATGATTTGACATTTCTCGCTGACAGTGCTGATTAACACACTCATTGTTGTACAAGTGTCTAATTTCTTGATTAATGTTCTTGAAAATGTTGGGGGACAGTCTATGAAAGGAACTGTTTTTGGAAAATTACTAGCACAACTGGTTTAAATAGCATTAAAACAGCACAAAGGTGCACCTCAAGACAGCTTTTGTACAATATTAAAACCTAACATAAGCAAACATCCTTGGAATACTATAAATACTTGCTATGACAATTATATTATATTTATTCTTGCAAAGGGGCAGAAATTTATTTGTCCCCTGGAATTTCTTTTTTTAATGTCAAATGGTCAGGCTTTCTCATGCCAACTTAAAGTTTGTCTTGACATCTAGTTGCTCTTGATATTGTAATAATGATTATTAATGCCGATTAATAGAAAGTTTTTATGGAGAAAAAGATGTCATGTTCTGGCTACAGATAAAACAATCTAAGATCCGTTTATGGATTTATTTATTGCTTTTTATGGATTAGAAAATCAAGACTTCAATTGGTTATTTTTCACATTGGTTAAACTAAACAATTACTCAAACTGGGAATAAATTATATAAAGCAAGTGAGCAAAGAACACTTAAGTGGTCCTGAAGTGGAGTGAGTTCTGCACTTCCCACAAAAATGTCTGCAAAATCAATCTCTTACTACATTGCTTCTGAACTTAGTTTTTTATGATGATGAGAGAATTCACTAATGCTGATTCAGAATTCAGTTAATGAGCACATGCACTGAAGAACTCTGGCGTTCTCCACAGCGACAAATCAAACACTTCTGAAAAGAAATCTGATGCAACAAGAGAAAATGTACTGTAAATGCAACCCCAGTCGACACTTTTCATTTATTTCACTTTTCACTTTAATTATGAGAGTCAAAATGGATCACGCTCAATTGGGCAGGGGCTTTTTTGCCCCCTTATCTTGAATTTTTGTTTGAAATACTAATGTTTGTTTGATGTCTGTTTGAATTTTGGTGCCATTTTTGCCCCAAACTCCCATTAACTTTTGACTTTGCTCCCAAATAACAGATACTTCCAAAATCTGCAAATGACTGTTTTGTCTTTTATTGGTCTTGCACGATAAAACAAGCTGATGTCTACAGTCGATTGCTTGGTTTCGGCTCCCCTGCAGCACCTATATCCGAAACTCCTTTGAGCCTTTGCTTCGACAAGCTCCTCTCATGCTGTCAACCTTAACAAGTGACATGTTGATCTGCTTGAAGGAGATAATGAACTGACAAAGCCTTACTGTACCTTCTCCAACTAGAGGACCTTCCCAGCTCGTACATTTTACCTCTGATCAGAAGTTTGACCTTTTCCAAATGATATTCCCAATTTCCAATTCATCACTGCGTCTGCCTGAATTACCCAGTGCTGTGCTACCTGAGAGCCTCATTACTGTAGAAATATATAGAGGGATCCGCTCAGTCAAGCATCGGGAGTTCAGTCCGAAAATGAATCCCATCATAATTTGATTGACCAAGGAAATGCCATAAGGAAGCGCCGTGGTGACAGTCTTCCCGGGAGAGCAGAGATGCTAAAGGAGATAAGCATGACTAGACGCCATTTTCCAGTGTGCAAAGGAGCACTAAATCTACAAAGGTCAGGACTGAGTGATGGAGATATTAAATAGAGATTTGAGGCATGCTGGGAAATATTATTCATGGTGAGTCAGTGTCTTCAGCTATAGAGCAAGATCTGCTTATTAATGAACAAACTTTTTATTTGACGTATATGTGATGAACATGAAATATCAAAGGAGTGCCACTTAAAGATTAATTAACCACCTTTTTCATGCACACACACTTCTTGTTTTATATAAAGCTTTTCAGCTCATGTTGAGGATGTTGGAGGATCCTTTTCAGAATTTCACAGAAGCATCAGGTGAATTTAGTTTCAAGGTCAGTGGTTCTCAACTGGTGAGTCAAGTATGTTCTGATAAGGTCAAAACAAAGCTAAACGTAAGTGATTAAATGCAACAAACCATATAATCGTGCATTTAGGAAAGAGAGGGGAAAATGCCTCTCATGTATTTGGTTGTTGTTGTCAAAGGCTGTTTGTCCAGCTTCATCTCAAAAGAATGTTATTTTTACGTAACGCTTTGTTTACCTTTTTGTATTTTTGGATACTGGATGAAATGTACAATATATGCATACTGGCAGCATCTAAAACTAATTTAAATCCTGTTATTATGTACACCCAAATTTCATAAAATGCTAATCTTGAAATATATATTACATAAACCCACATTTTATAGACTGGCAAATAGTTTCCCTAAAATTTGATGTTATACATGGATCAAGGACGAAAAGGTTTTTTTCAAGCATTAATTTTTAATACAGCTTTATTTTTTCCTGTACATTAGAATGTAACCTGTTATTTTTTTCTGAGCATAAAAAAGACATACACTGTAAAAAATCAAATTAGCAAAATGTTGGAAGGGCAAACATATTTAAGTTGACTTAATTTTATTGGTTGGCCTTAGTTTAGAGGACATATTATATTAAGTCTACACTTAATAAATGCTATTTTCAAATCCAGTCAACAATTAGCTATGCTAATGTTGACTAAACTAATAAAAACACGTGCACGTGCACTATAAAACTTCAGTAACGGTTGAGCCAACTAAAAAAATAACAATTCAGGCAGAAAATCACTGAACCTAAAATTTCTGTGGAACTAATTACTAAATAATAATTAGTTGAAACCGCTTGAATATTTTTACAGTGTAGGCTACATCTTTACCTTTAATTATACATTTTTTACCAAGATTTACAGAAACGAAAGTCACTCTGTGTTGCAAAAGTTCATACACTTAAAAAAAAAAAATCGTTAGTCTTGCTTAGAACAAGAATCGTTATCTAAAATATAATCATTGCAAAAAAATTATTCAGTCATTATTTATATTAATTATTATTATATATATTAAATATATATTATATAAAAATAATATTTTACATATTATACATTTATATTTTACATGCACATTTCAGAATAAGTATGTTGTTTAATTCTTACCTAAATATGAATGACGGTGGAGGATTTCACCCACATTTTGTCATTTTATTTGAAACATTAAAATAGACTTTACTTGCATTAAATATGCTTTATGTACTAAAAAACACTATGAAAATTTGCATTTAAAAATTATAATTGATGCAGACACCATATTTGGCACATCTTGTCTTTGACCCATTAGATGAGCAATGACTGGATGTGATAAAATAACATGCAATAACATTTTGGTCCCAATATACTTTTATAAACATATTTCTACATTTATTATTAATAGTAATATTTTAGGGAACCCAGTTGCAGGTTGATGTCTATAAAATCTTATGCAAACCAGATTAGAACCACGTTTGCAGACAAAGCAATCCATTTGTGAATGGAAGTCACTACAGAGACATGCCACTGATGGCAGAACAGACTGTCACACTGTCAGACGTGAGGGAAACTCGGCCAATACACCAGCAGATTTCTCAATTAGCTTGCGGCCTTGAAAAAGAGAGGATTGAGTTTCTAAATGCCTCTGTTAGCACCAGAGATACTGCAGTTTTGTGAATGGGCTTGTCTGGGCATGCGGTATGGCTAAAGAGCCATTGATTCTGCATAATCAAAAAGCAATTACAACATTTGGTATCTAGTGATTTAAGAAAAAAAGATGTTGCTCGATGCCTTAGAACACCTCGCAACACTCGTGCTCATGATAAAATAGGCTTTCTATATTTAGACTGATGCTCCTCCTCTGTAATTATTCGGGCAAATATTCACAGAAAATTGAGCCAGGCTTATGAAATTGTTTTAGTGGCTGACAGTAACACCATTTGCCTGGCTAGAGTATGTTCCAATCTGTTTTGTTCAATAATTACGTAGCGTTTTTTGTCGTTCTGTTCTCACAGCTCAGCCATTTGCTGCCCTGCTCAGCTTGACAGTAACAGATGTGAAAATTGCATTGACTATCAGTGTAAACAACAGCTGATACCAGTTGAGAAGCCGTTAGATATGGAAGAAGGATATTTGTTTCAGATTAGTTTGTCCACAAACCTCTTCTGCGATGCCCGATGCCACCGGCACCAGATACAAATAGCATATTTCTTGCATTTCGCTCATTCACTGACAGATGAAATCACAGTATTTAGTTGCTATTCAGCTAATTATAGCAAACAATTCAATAAACTAATTGCTTTTGATGCACTTGATATAAAGGACTGCAATTAATGCACTTTGCATATGGCTATTTATTAGAAAAACGCTAATTCTGACCTTTGCACATACCAGTCAAACATAATTATGCAAACGCGTGTGCATACGCACATGGTTTGAAGCAATGCATAGGGATAGTCTCATTAATTTCATACAAAGTTGCCACCTATGATTAGGTGCCCTTCACCTAGACCGTCTGTTTAATAAATCTTATTTTAAATTACTTCTGACATGCACATGTTAGGAGAAGCAACAGCTGTAACCTTTGGTTCTCTTCTCAAGAACTCCTCAGAGGTCTGGACACAAAGAAAAGAGAGTCATCACAATCGTCTTTTGTCCCTCGTTTCAGCATGGAATATTAAATAACTCTTTGTTAGAGAAATCAGCAGGGTGACTTGAACCATTTCAATGACATTTACAAATAATTCAGCGATGCCAAGGTTTGGCGTCGGGTCGAATTCAGCATATAATCAAGATTTTTTTTTTTTTAATTCTGACTAATGGTTTCCTTTAACATTAATGTAGAAATTATCATTTTACAGCTGTTGGTTTAGCTACAGAACATAAAAGCCTTGGAAATTTCCTTGTGTCATCTAGAGTAATGTCAGTCAGAATGCCTCAGCAATATTTTGGGTCTTCATTACTTGGTGTGCACACGTCCGTCCGCACTTGTCACATTCGATGCCATGTGCGTTAGCTTCTTCTCTGTTGAGTAATGCATTAAGTTATTGGCTCTGACAGAATTTGTATACATATATTTTAGCATATCCCTGGCTGAAACCATGTGCTGCAAATATATCAACATAACAGATCTTCTTGTAGGCGGTTCTTTGTTTTCAAGATGTAAATGTTTGCCTCTTCATATTAGTATTTTGCTTTACCCACTGAGAATAGACCTATTTAAAAAAAGAAAAAAAAAAAAAATATATTGGAATTACATTTTTTAATATTTATTTGGATATCTATCTGGAAATGTATTTGAATACTTGAAACTGCTGTTAGATACGTGAAAAACTTAAAGCTATCTTTGCTTCCTCAGTCTTTTTTATTTTGAATTTGGTGCTGCCTTAAAGAAAATGTGAAGGCTATATTCCATTTTGATTTAATTTATTATTTATATTAATACTTTAACTTTTGGTCAGTAGCATATTTTTTTTGCTGTGTTACCAAGAAGTGTCAAATTTTGCTGGTATTGGTGGCAATTATTTAATTTCTTTTTTTTTTTGGTCTACAGCTATTTGTTACTTGCACAGATGTGTGTGGTCCTTACCAAAGTCATGCACCCTCTGCAGACTTGCAGGTGTGGGTATTTTCCATCCAATGCAATTTTCACTCAAGATAAATCACCAGACAGTGAAAAAAGAATAGAGTGTTCAGTGACATCATAGAAGGAAGAAAATGTTACCTTTTCACCAAAGAATTTACACTTACATTTACATGTACAAATTTGACAGATGCATTTATCTAGTTCTCGCTTTCCCTTGGCATTGCTAGCATCACGCTCTACTGTTTAAACTATAGGAAGGCCATACGAAACAGCCCCCTAACTAAGTCAGAAGAACATTTGGTTGTCATTTTTAGAGATTACATTTGCTTCTCTGTAACACTGTGTAGGCAGTGCTTATTGAGATGTCTTGCCAAACCGAACTGAAACTTGTGGTGCTCTATTTAAAACGTGTGCTGCAAATATAACTAAAAAATAACTGCACAATTATTCCAGATGTAAATAGCCTAAGGATTTAAAAGAAGTTGTTCACATGGTTAATGCTACAAATTAGCTTTTTTATTACCTATAAATAGTGTAAATGTTAAATATCTCTTACTTTTGTGTTCTAACTTTAAATTTTACATTTTAAGTAATCCCAGATTTTTCATGTCTTGTCAGATGTTTGGGTCCCAATGTAAAGGTTATATCTGCATATATGTAGATTGAAAGGTAAATATTTAACCGCTGTGCATATTGATAATGCTTTTCTGCTGATGTCAGTCAGTTGCTCATGAAGTTGAACCAATAAACTAAACATGCAAAGGACAGCAGCCATAATATTCACTCACTGAATGCCAGCATTGTGTGACCTGCCAGGCAGTAAGAACTGCTTTACAGGGATTCCTTTTTCTTGTCGCTGTTCCTCTGACCTGCAAAACTGTTGTATGAAAAGCTACCCACTTATTACCCAGAGGCAGTACTACTGTCACGGTGCACACAGCAGGGAGGAACAAGGAACACGCAGACGAGGATGTAACTTCAAAATAACAGTCTTTAATGACGACATCAGGGCAAGGCAGGGCAGGGCTGACACAGGCAGGAACACCAGGGAGTAGGGAGTAACTTAGACTAGACGAAATCAAACTGAACAGACAGGACTATAAATACACAGGATACTCATGATTAACGAGACAAACACCGCTGGACAAGAATTAACTAATGATCACACTGGACGAGGACAGAAAACAAACCAAATATAGACACAAGAGGCGGGAACCCATGACACACACGACAGATGACTGACAACTAGCATGCATATTAATATATATATATATAGCTTTACATTAGTATGCAATATTTACATTCCAGTATTTACATTTATATTCATGAATTAGATTTCATGCATGATTCGATTTAATTGATAAATGGTTGAATAAGACATTTGAAACTATTACATAATGGCAGAAAGGCACAATTGGGCCATTATAGACAACGTTCAGCATTATGTCTACCTCAAAACAACTGTAAAAACAAATCGTGATTCAAGCTTAATATTTACATTCTCAATAAATGTTACTAGCCAATATCAAGGTGGACGATGATCGACCTGTAGTCTGTTTTGATTTCGAAAGAGCCTCTCGTTTGTTTATTGTTTTGACTGATATTGTGTTGTCCTCTGTGTAGATGAATTTATGATCCCTTTTAATGGAGCCATACCGCTGGTATTATGTCTGCAGAGAGTGGACTTAAAAGCCAGAGTATGTTCACAATAGCCAAGTTAATAAACTTGTATAAATTACATTCTTGCTGGTGCAAGCCATCCATTATGCTATGTCTGACATTAGCTTAATGTATTCCGAGCATCACCAGCGATCCATTTTATGTGATTGCTTAAGTTTCACATCACGACTGATTTGTGTGTCTGTTGTTCGGTGTAGCCTGTGTTTGAATTGTCCACACAATTCGGTCGGGGAGACCCTTAAGGAGTAACTTCACCCTTTTTCTGTCATAATTTACTCACTCTCATAACATTTTGAAGGGTATAAATCTATTGGGTTGTTGTGAAGTATTCAAAAACACCGTAAAAAGTGTCATAAAAGTAGTCCATATGAATTGTGTGTTGCAAGCTTAACTGTGTGACAAGCACACTGAAAATGAAGCTGAAGCACTTTGTCAAATGAGCTGAGGTTAAGAATCTGGATCATTAAGAACAGTTTTATGAAGCGAATCGGATGATTCATTGAAAAGATTCAACTCAAAATAAGGATTCATTCACAAGTCAGATGTTTCTCATGAACTCTAGTGAACATGCCAAAGAGAGCTGTGGCAGATTTCAATGCCTAGATATTCATCAGAAATGCACTTTTTGAATTCCACCGAAAAAACAAAGCTCATGCGGGTTTGGAGAGACATGAGGGTGAGTAAATAATGCAGGAAATTTCACTTGAAGTAAGCTATTCTTTTAAGAGACTCATCTCATTGGGGTTTCTGTAAACTAGTCTGTGAAAGTGTGGTAGTTGTTGACCAGCTTGTTGTTGCTTTCCACACACATCTTATTTCTGAATGGACTGCGCTCATCCCCGCGGTCTTGAGTGTGCCACCTGTGGCTGTGTAAGAGAGAGCTTGGTAGGGGATGTAGTCTGGGATGATGGAGCATGTTATAATCTGTCATAGGTGAGCTCAGAAGCAGCAGGGGGTTTTGAGAATTGTGTACTTCAATGCCTGAATGGGATTTGTGTTTGTGTCTCCTCCTACAGATTCCCCAGGTGAGTTATGCCTCCACGGCTCCTGAGCTGAGCGACAACACCCGTTATGACTTCTTCTCCCGTGTGGTACCGCCGGACACCTATCAGGCACAGGCTATGGTGGATATAGTCAGGGCTATGCGCTGGAATTACGTCTCCACAGTGGCGTCGGAGGGGAATTATGGAGACAGCGGCGTAGATGCATTCATCCAGAAATCTCGGGAACAGGGTAAGTCATTTTGTGAATATCTTTGAAATTTGATAGTCTTACTTAACCCAAATTTCATCATGCAGCGTATTCTGGTCTTCACTGTAGCTTATTATGGCCAAGAACTGCCCACTCAGACAGGAAGGGATGTTCTGACTGGGGAAAAAAGCAACCAACCACAGTATTTGCATATTAGCGCTGGTTTTCCTTTGTGAAATAGAAGTGTGCATAATTGTATTAAATGTGCAGTTGTAGTGTACTTCAATTCTTAAAAGTATACTTTTTTTTTTTTTTTTTTTTTTTACAGATGATATTAATGAAATACAACTGAAGTACACATAAAGAAAGTACACTTTCTTAACACACTTAAGTGCACATTTTAAAAAGTTTTTTTTCTTTGTAATAATGTTGGATTAGAGGTTTTGGGAACACTTTATTTTAAGGTGTCCTTGTTAAATGTGTTACATGTGCTTATTTTTATAATAACAATTAATTATGCAAAATTACATGCAAGTAACCCTAAACCAAACCCTAATCCTAACCCTAACCATATAGTAACTACATGTAGTTAATTAATATTACTCAGTACTTAAATGTATAATTACACTGTAACAAGGACAACCAAATAAAGTGTAACCAAGGTTTTGCTTAAAAGTACATTTTAAATCATTGTTTTAATAACATTTTGCCATGCTTTAAATAAGTAGACTTCTTTTATGTTGACCAACATACTAAAGCATGTGAGAAGAACTTGTTTTTGGATATTACAGATATTTTACATGTTGCAACTTCCTCATTACCGTTGTGTATACTTACAAATATACATGACATAAAAGTTTCAAAAGAAAAGAAAGTTTACCATACATGCTTGTCAGTGTATTTGGCAGTTAGTAATATCAAATAATTAAGTAATAAAAAATAGATAATAGAAATCATTTTGAAATTACAAACGTGCTTAAGTTCTACTTAAATGAGTAAAAAGAAAACCTAAAAAAACAACAAACACACACACACACACACACACACACATGCACACACACACACACACACACACACACATTAAAGCTAATTGCATTTGTATAAACTATTAAACTATTATTAAGAAATTAATTTAATCACATGCAGTTCAGTGTTCAAAAACATTACATTCAGTTCACACTAAACTATGAATTCAGCCATTGATTTCCTTCTAAATTTCAATTTAAAGTCTGTTACTGTCACTAGGGCTTCAGGTTAAGCTTAGCTGACAGGCTGGAACCAACATGTGGCCCCTGGGCGGAGGGTCCCAGGTTTTTGTTATTGGGAAATATCTACAGAACTTTTGCATTGCACATAGATCAGGAAAAGAGATTTTAGTGCACTCAGTCTAATTTGTTATTAATTTAGATGCTACTTTAAATATTTAATATAGAATTTGTCATTTATCACATTATACAGTTATTTGGATCTTAGAAAGTTTTCATAACCCTCAAGCACTGGTGGATGCAAACAGATGGAAGCTAAAATTGTTCTAGTCAAGTTCTATGAATAGTCTTAACCGCCTAGAGGAAGTTCTGAGGGAGATGGAGTCATACTCCTTTCTTTTCTCTAGGGTAACAGTGTCCTCCTCACGTGTCCGTGGTTTCTCCTACGCATTGAGGCTATCAACATCTGTTCCTCTCCCATATTCTATCTTGAGATCTGGCTCTTTTTCATGAATGGAGAATCAGGGTGCTTTCACACTCTGTGCCAAAAGCTTAAGCTTGTTTGCTTGGTGTGAAAGCGAACTCTTGAAAAGTACATCTGAGGTGTGGTTCTTGTGAACTCACGGGTCAGAGTTGGAATAGCGGAAGTGAACTGCTGTTGATGACGTGTAATTGTCACCTTTGCATGCTTCCAGTCACACTTACTGTAGAACATTTCTTTCAGGCTCCGCTGTAGAAAAATCCAGCTTCCCTTCTTCTAACAGGCACAACAGGACTCAAAAACGTGTGTCTGTAGATGTGCAGTGCATAATGGATTAACTCATTAATGCATATGTTAGTTAAATTACGCGATCCAGAAAATCTTTGTTCTTAGAGCTGCTCTGGTGCTTGAGAATGGAGAGCAAGTTTCATACAAATGTATCAAATTGCGTTCGCCAGTAGGAAAGACAAGCAATCTGGAAGAGAGGAAACAATTAAAAACCATGAAATGAAAAATGGGAATTGTAGTAGTGAGTGGGGCGGGGCCGAGAGCCGTGGGAGCGGAACGAGGCCGGTGGAGTGAATGATAATGAGCGACACCTGCGCCACTCACCGGTCTCGAGTCCCACAGAGGAGCTCCGGAAGGATAAAAGGAGGAGGGACGACAGTGGAAGATGAGAGAGGACCAGGCCTGGATTTTATTTTGTGTTTTGTGTGCGGCAGTTGTCCGTGAGGGGCTGCCGCTTTACTTTTGTGTTTGTTTATTTTTATTATTAAATCTTTAAATGTTTGCCGGTTCCCGCCTCCTTCTTCCCGAATCTACGAACTGTGTTACAGGAATTAATAAGAAACTACTCTGTTTGGAATGTAATTGTGGAAGTCATGTTCGTCAAAAGAAGAGCTAAGAAAAGTAGTCAAAAGTAAAAAAAAAAATGTTAAAGGTCATATTTAGTTTTGCTGATAAAAAAATCATATGTAATTCATGCCATGACTTTCAGAGCTTAAAGTGTACAGACAGCTATAAAATATATAGAGTAAACACTGAGACTTGGTCTGTGCATTGGTCTGTTTGTTTGAGCAGCTGGAGACATCAACAGAAGCTGTGAGTTTAGGACTGGTCTATGTCTAAATAAAATTATTTAGACGTAACATATACATTACAAAAATGACATCATATTTTACTATATGCTTTACTGGTGCCTGTTTGTTTGTTTTTCTCTTATCTATATTTATTTTATTATTTTTTGTTTTTAGACATATATCTATATTTTTTAAATTAGTATTATTAAAATGCTAAAAATGCAGTTTTAAGAATAGTTGGGTTAGTTTGGAATATGGATCCAAAATGTTACTATAATTATAATGTTATATATAATTATTTTAATATGTAACCATAATATAAGAGTGTTTTGGTTGGATGTAGTGAAGGGAAAAATGTGTTGTAAAATGGTGATCTAAAACGTCAGCTTTAAGATGAAGCAGAATCCATTGTCTACTGGTTGCATCATCAGTCAATCAATTCAATGCCCAGTCAATAAATGCTAATCCTTATATGGCTAGCACCCACTGGGGAAACATTATATCATCTAATTGAAATTCATGAGCCATGTTTATAATGTGTCCCCCACTTTTAAGGTCATGCAGAGTACTGAGTACTCAAATTTTGATATTGTGACAAATCTAGCTGTAATATGCTAGCATAGAAATTACTTCAAAAGAAAAATGATAGCACCTCCAAGATTGATTGTAACTCATTGCTGGTTGTTGGATATGTACAGAAGGAATGGTGACAGTTATGTGCATTTATTCATGCTCTATGTTTTTATTCATACACCGTATAAAAGGCCCAATTATGTAACTTTGGATATCCAGACCACTCCCACAGCTGTATTTAGAGGATGCTGGACGGATGGCGTGAGACTTGAGGGCCGTGATATGAATAACCATGAGCGTCACTGCAGTGTCATGCCGTCTCCTTATAGCTTCACGGGAGTGTTTGCACATCTGTCCAGGGCGTAGGGAAAGAGCAAGTGCCAAGATGAAAGAAAAGGGACAACAGGGAATGAGAAAGAAAGGCAGAAACAAGCAAACAAAGATAATTAATAGCTTAAGTCTTGGCTGTGCGGGTCGATAGAATGTCTCCCATGGTGATTTGCTCACATATATCTCCATCCTGTCTCTGGACTGCAGTAATACAGTAGATGAGTAGGATGTCTAACTGAATAATGATATTATATTTTCCCCATCACTTAGGAATACAGTTTTTTAAGCATCAACAAAAGTATTTTCAATCATATTAGTTGCCTTTGTTCCAAAGAATGATCCCTAAGTGTAGGATCTTCAATTACAGTGGGAGCCAAACATCTGAGAATTTTATTTATTTAGTTATTTAGTACTTTTGTTTATTTGTTTGTGTGCAAAATAATTGAGATGAAACGTTGAATTGAAATACGATTTTCAGAATACTTTAAGATTTTTGGTTGTCTAATTTTTGCTTTAATGACAGCAGCCATCAAGCTGAATGGACTCCACAAAATGTTGCCATTCAGAATTTAATTTAGAATGAAACTTCTGAATTTGAACTGAACTTTGAGTTTAAAAAAAAACATGACATTTGAAGGTTTATATGGCTTATGGATGGATGGATTAATAAATGTACTGGTTTTAAAGTAACAAAATTCAACACAGAGAATGCATTTTGGGATATACATTTTATTCTTTTATTTTATTTTGTTTTGTTTTGTGTTTCAAATTTGATTAGTAGCCTAGAAATACTACAGAATATTGTTCTTCATTATACACCATAATGTGTTTTCAGTTCAAAATCCTAAAACTGTTTTTTTCCCACATTTAAATAAAATAAATCCTAATTTTTTTATTTTTTAAAATAAAGACTTTTGGGCCGCACTGTAGATTAAATTGTTTATGAATTATGTTTGTGTAGCATTGCCTGCTTGGAGTAATTCCTTCATAATTCATGGCAACAGTCAGAGCAGTGGTGTACCACAGAGAGCGAAGGGACTAAGATTGGTATCCTGCACCTCGTAGAATCTCTGCTTATGGGTGATATAGTAGGCTTATTGTAATATAATATGCTATGTACAGCACACAGAATTCTCTCAGATATTCATAGCTGACTGGAATGAAATGGGGACAGATTCAGTGGGGAAAGTGCAGTGACTTGTGTTGATCTTCTGAAATGAAAAGGCAAATAGTTTTTTTTTATTTTAGCATTTTAGGTTTTCTTTTAGTTCAGTGTGAATTAATGTTCCATTTAATGTTTGCACGGTTGTTGGATTGAAAGCATACTGTATGGAACACCATTTACTTCACACTATCAACAAGCAACCAATGCTAAAATATACTTATACGTTTGTTAAAATTTGTTAACATTTTTGACATTGATACAAAAATAGTAACTGCAATAATAGAATAAAATAAATACTTGTAATTATTAATATTATTAAGAGTCAACTATTGGCTTTATTACTGCTAAATTATTTAAATAAAAAAATAATATCTGCATTAATACAGAAAAATTGTAATGATTAATATTATTTAGTCATCGGTCATCTTTTTCTAGCTATTAGTCAGCTACTAGTTACTTATTCTCTCTTTTTCTCTTTTTTGTTTTCGTGAGGGGAGGCACTGCCTCTCTATTCTCCTCAGAGAAAATGCCCCCGGTAAAGAGACCCTGATATATTGAGGGTCTGTAGGCTATGAATGTTTGATTACGGTGACCATATCCTAACCTTAGCCATACATTTTAAATGATGGACATGAAGAGCCGCCTCTTTGCCACATAATGTTTGATCGTCTTATGATTTGTTCGTCATTCCCTGCAGACTCAAGCATACCTATGGAGCGTAAGACAGGGCTCTTCAATTCCAGGCCCGAGGGCATTCCCAACTTCATTTTTTTGTGTATGTGTGTGTGTGTGTGTGTTTCTGCCCTGACCAACACATGATTCAATTCAGTCCTGCCTCCAGGGAAAAAGCAGAAAAACACTGTTTGTGAAAGACCGCACTGTTTTTCTCCTCTGTCTTTCATGGCGTTTTCAAAGGAGGGCTTTGTGACATCTTAACTCTGTATCGATATCAGTTATTTGCTTGTAATGTCTGTAACAGAGTGTGTGTTATCTAATACCGCAGTAGGTTTGCGGTAATCAAATTGAACAAGTTTGCGTGCGATAAGTAGTCTACCGCAAAATATCATCCAAGGCATTGAGCGAAACATGCAGCACCGGTTCTCTTTGTTAAGTCTCCTTCAAGCAAAACCTCATTCGATATTTTCAATATCTTCTGGGTTCCAGTAATGGGCAAAATTTATAATGCGCCTGCTGCTGAGGGACCTTGAAGGGTCGAATTCTGAAATGAAGGAATAGATTTGGTGAGTTTTGAAAGGTGACTGCTACTAGCATACATCACCATGGAAAATGGTCTCCCAGTGGTACTGTGGAGTTGACTTGGGCCACCGCTGAGTGATGAGCAATCTTCAGCCGCAGCATGGCACAATAACAAAGTAAACAGCCTACGCTGCTCTCAGCATACATAAATCTCCAATATTTGATAAATAAGATTTGCCTGCTGTAATTGATTCCATGTGGAGATCCAAATAGAAACCTCGGAGGCCCTGGTAAATCTAATCAAGAGGGAGGTTAGTCATATGGCGAGTTACCTAAGGCTTTGTAATAATGGATCAACAATTATAACCTTCATAATTACTGGAGACAAACATGCAGATTATTATATATAGCGCACAAGATTCGGTCTGACGTTTGCTTTGCTTTGTGATTCCTCTCTGACAGGCTGCTCTCAAAAACCGTGCATGCCTGATTCTGGGCGAGGTGCAAATGCAGCACGGATTTTTGTTGATAAAAGTGCCCTGCTAAAAGGGATTTTTGAAATATATATCTAAGTTAGATATCTCAGCTGTGGATTGCTGGGGTTCTTTATCATGTTGAAGTCTGTGGGAGTTCTTGAGGAAAACATGACAGACATCCACTCACTCGTGAAAATGCGACGCTGTCGTCCCTTTTTAAATCGAACACGGTAAACCCAGACAGAGGAATAAAGTCTCAAATCCAAAGCCAGAACTTTAGCTTCAGGAAAGAAGACAAACAACTTTTTTCCCTCTGTTGTGTGCAACTTCAGAAATTTGCAGAATAATGGATCAGATTCCTTTTCTCAAGTGAAAACAGAAATTGCAACAATAGAACATTTTTATGACTGGATATGCACTATTTAAATAAATGGTTCATGAAGAAATAAAATCTTTCGTCATTTACTCGAATTTTAATGAGACTTTCAGTGAATGAGAACTTTCATTTCAGTGTTTCTCACACAAAGGCTTCGGAAGACTTGAAATATAGCGCATGACTTGTATAGACCAATTTTATGATACCTTAAGGGTGATTTCTTGTCCTTCTTGAAGCTTCAGTCCCTTTTTATTATAATTGAATAGAAAACAGCCACCAGAACATTGTTCAGAATTCATTTTTTTTGTTCCACAAAAGATAAACAGTCATACAGGTTCAAAATTACATGAAGTAGAATAAATGATGACATAATATTTATGTTTTAGGTGAACTGTCCCTTTAATTGTTACTGAAGACAGGCTGCTAAAACATAAGGATGCTTTGTTAGTATCTTCTCTTTAGCTTTTTTTTCACACTGTGTCTGGAAAGGATAATTGAGTCTGCCACAAATCAGAGGATCAACTTCTGACATCCTGTCACTTTGGGCTCACTCGGGGCTTGACTCTGAATGTGTCGTTGCTATTATTAGAACCTTCTCACAACATTGTCATGGCTCTTTTTCCTCGAGTACTTCCCTAAAGACCCTATGAAATGTTTCGACATGCCATTTTCCTGCGCTGTTGTATTTATTTTGGCAACACTATTTTATTTATTTTATTGTATTTATTTTTATAGCAATCATGGAGAAATATTCCTTTTTTAATCTAGAGGGTGTAGTCACAGCATCTGCGAGCAGGGGCTAATTGGGTGATGCTAAACACTGACCTATAGGTATAATAAAGATTCCCATTCTAAAGAACATTTTTATCTCTAATCACATTATCAAATTATTGTTACTTCTACTTTATTGGAAGTTTCTTCTAATGTATTGGAAGTTTAATACATCGTGCATGCCATTCGTTTCTATGGACACAGCTCCTTTCAAAAATCTGTTTTGGATATAGGTTCCAAAAAAGAAGTAAATAAATAGAAAACTGACCTACCCACACAAAGAACTCTTATAACTCAGTCAGTTCCTCCATCTTGTCAGTACCCATCTGTTCTCAGATCACCCCTCCTGCTGTTCATTATTTTTGATTAAGCATCAAATATGACCCCTCTGGAAATGCTTGTGCATATTTTGGTCAATTCGCACAAGACATACTTACAGGAATGCATCAAAACACCATTTGTTCCTTTTAGAAAACCATTTATTCCCATTAAAACAAATTTGATTACCATAGAATTCCATTACAGCAGCTCGACAACCACAACCAGACTGGCACCACAACCAGTGGTGTGAGTTTGGGACAGGGTGACCAATGGCAAATGGGTTCGGGACACCTGTTTGGAAACAATAATTATTTTTGCTATTTTTATTCAGCTATCTATCTGTCTGTCTGTTTTTGCAATTCTGTTTGGTAGCAGGCACAATTTAACAAACTATTTACATTTTTGTGACTAGTGAAAAAGACTTTCTGTACTTTCTGTAAAATATATATTTAAAACAGAAAATAGTTTCATACACACCCACCCAGGTCACTGTGTGACTTTGTCTGCTTCATAGCTGTCTCATTCAGTGACATGTGGAGTTCTTACCTTGAGGCCTTCAGTCATTCAAAATATCTCCTGACTCAAAGTAGCATACGCACACAGCAGAGGGCTGCAAGTGACTGCAAGATTCCTGCCGTTAGGAAGCCTCTCCATATGGCATCTTTGAGGGTTCTCTTTTCTGTCTAATTAACGCCTTTGATGCAAATCAGTGTTCCTCTCTCAGCGAGGACAGGTCAAACGCTTTGAAAATGCCGTCTCCTTGGAACGGCAACCATCGGTTTGTGTGGAAGTTTACAAGGGCTCTGTGTTTTCTCGGAAAGGATGTGAGAAGTTTAATGAGTTTATTATTATGCGGGGTTTTTTTTGCAGTTAATTTGCATATGACTATTTGCTGATATGATAGGAGGTTAATTCAAAGCATCTGTGAAAGGAAGATAGATATGTAACGGTTGGAGATTGCGAAGATGAGACTTTCTACAACAAAAGATTACAACAAAAGAGTTAGGGCATTTGTTAAACATACAGTAACGTACATGATAACAAAGCAAAAAACTGATGCAATTTAAGAACCCAGCAGAGCAAAATTATACCACATTGGGATTCCAAAGCTAAACAATGAAGTTTCTCTGTAACATCCAGATTTTTCTACAGTTAAGAAGATGGAAAACTCGTTATATTCATTTGATTATAACGAGAAATCTAGGAAAGCTTCAGGACCAGACGGTATTTCACCTGCCTGTCTAAAAGTCTGTGCTGACCAATTGGCCCCCATCTTTACACAAATCTTCAACATATCTCTGGAGCTGTGTCAAGTTCCCTGCTGCTTCAAACGCTCCACCATCATTCCCGTCCCCAAAAAGCCCAAAATCACTGGACTTAATGACTACAGACCTGTCGCACTCACGTCTGTGGTCATGAAGTCACTTGAGAGACTGGTCCTGGCCTACCTGAAGGACATCACTAGACCCTTGCTGGATCCTCTTCAGTTTGCCTATAGAGCAAACAGGTCTGTGGATGACGCTGTCAATATGGGACTGCATTACATCCTGCAACACCTCGACAAACCTGGGAATTATGCAAGGATCTTATTTGTGGACTTCAGCTCGGCCTTCAATACCATCATACCTGACCTTCTCTCAGACAAACTGAGACAGCTCTCTGTGCCCTCCTCCATCTGTCAGTGGATCACCAGCTTCCTGACAGACAGGCAGCAGCTAGTGAGGCTGGGCAAACTCACATCCAGGACTCTCACCATCAGCACTGGCGCCCCTCAGGGTTGCGTTCTCTCCCCACTGCTCTTCTCCCTCTACACGAATGACTGCACATCAAAGGACCCCTCTGTCAAGCTCCTGAAGTTTGCGGACGACACTACAGTCATAGGCCTCATCAAGGACGGTGACGAGTCTGCTTACAGACAGGAAGTTGAGCAGCTGGCTGTCTGGTGCAGTCTTAACAACCTGGAGCTGAACACGCTCAAAACTGTGGAGATGATAGTGGACTTCAGGAGAAACCCCCCTGATCTCCCCCCACTCACCATCATGAACAGCACTGTGACTTCAGTAGAGTCATTCAGATTCCTGGGCACCACCATCTCCCAGGACCTGAAGTGGGACAATCACATTGACTCTATTGCGAAAAAGGCCCAGCAGAGGCTGTATTTCCTCCGCCAGCTAAGGAAGTTCAACCTGCCTCAGGAGCTGCTGAAACAGTTCTACTCTGCAATCATCGAGTCTGTCCTATGTTCTTCTATAACTGTTTGGTTTGGTTCAGCTACCAAAACAGACATCAGAAGACTACAACGGACAGTTAGGACTGCTGAGAGGATTATCGGTGCCCCTCTGCCCAGCCTCCAAGAACTTTACACCTCTAGAGTGAGGAAAAGGGCTAAGAAAGTCACTCTGGACCCCTCACACCCAGCTCACTCTCTCTTTGTACTGTTGCCCTCTGGCCGGCGCTACAGATCACTGAGCACCAGAACAGCCAGACACAAGAACAGTTTTTTCCCCCAGGCCGTATCCCACCTGAACAACACATAACACACCCCGGTACTGTACATCTGTAAATAACTCATCAAACCTTCATCTGTACATAGGACACATGCACATTCACAGTTCTGTCTATGGTCATGTCTCTTTTCTGTATATTTTTATTTTTATTACTATTGTTATTCTTAATTATTGTATATTCTCTTCATTAGTGTTCTTTATCACCTTAATTATATGTTGTCTGCACTATGTTTGTACTTTCTGTACTGGAAGCTCATAGCACCAAGACAAATTCCTTGTGTGTGCAAACACACTTGGCAATAAAGCTCTTTCTGATTCTGATTCTGATTCTGATTTTGCTCTTTTACTATTTAGGACTGTTGAAGGTACTTGTTGTCAAATGGGATTTTGGTGAGAGAAGCCAATAATCTGGTGAGATTTCAGATGCCCGAGGCAAGATATGACATGACCAAAACAGCATAATTACCCATGCTGACATCCATTTTGATAGTTTTAGATATAAAGGGAAACAACAACACATATAAAGAACATTTACATATTTGATAGATGCTTTTATTTAAAGCAACTTGCATTGCATTTAGATTTTTTTTTTGTCAGTTTTATGCATTCTTATTGTGTTCTACAGTTTGAGCTACATTACACTTGGTTTTTAATCAGTCAAAAAATGAAATACATATTTAGATAAATATAAATATGCATGTATCAGATATATGTCCCATGCTGTCAACATGAGTCGGAATGCACACTGTCTAATTTTGAGCTACAGGCAAAAGAAGTGAAAAATGTCAGTTTTGGTCAAATTTGTTCATTAAGCCCTCTTCTAGTGATCCCAATCCTAAGACTTTCCCAGAGTGCGCAATCTCCCTATATGTCTTTGTGAGATTCACACAAACATAATCCGTTATGTCTTACATGAAAGTTTAATTAATGGTTGGGGGAAATTCAGATGCATAACATTATATTAGATTCATGCATTACAGTAGGTCTTAATATATATCTGTCTCAATATTAATCAAACAATAAAAAGAAAAGACAGAATCACTCGCTGCTTTTAAACTATACTGTTTATTTGCATTTAAATTCTTATTTTTAATAACAAAGATAAAATTAAAGAAATAGCTATATTGTGATTAATAACATAGTAATTATTATTAAGAAAATAACTGGAGGTAAATATGCAATGTTGTTTGGTGATTTTGCTTTGGAAACTTTAACTCGTCAAACTTATTTGTCAAAATCAACTCTGCTTACTCTGTCGCCTTCAAACAGCTGTAGTTCAGTCATTTTTGTCCAGTTCCAACAAGTCATATATAATTTTGAAAGTATTTTAATGGAGAATGT
The DNA here is from genome assembly GCF_936440315.1 of Barbus barbus. NCBI lineage: Eukaryota > Metazoa > Chordata > Actinopteri > Cypriniformes > Cyprinidae > Barbus > Barbus barbus. The sequence goes on along the minus strand of NC_136741.1, from coordinate 26,377,289 downwards.
GAAAATAAATAGAACTCATTTTTGAAAATTTGCTCATTCCGACTCATGTGACCCGTACTGGCATAATATGTTACTACTAAGTAACTAAGTTACTAAGTATAATTAACTTATTCTTTTTTTGTTTTTACTTAGAATCTTGTTCTAGGTATCAAAATGTAATTCTTGGTCTCAGCGTATGTTCTCTGAAAGACTCAAAAGGTGATAATTACCTCCAGCACAGGTGGCTATACGATATCTTGACCACTGCAGACAACTCCACAGCTCTAAATGACTACTTAGCCACTATACAAAGTGACTTATTGATTGAATGCTGCAATAAATTCAGTATCTTCTATTTTTTTAGTTCCCTTGGAACAGCAGGTCTTGGTCTTGGTCTTAAGGGGTCTGGTATTGATCTCAGTCGACTGTGCAGAGAAAATTATAAGGATAAAGCAAGCCACTTGACTTCAACATACCGTACACACACTGTGGTGCATTTAAAACATTGTTCTGTTCGAGTGCACTGTAAAAAAATATTTTGTCAAGTAACCAAAAAATGTGGTAACTGGATTTATTCAAGTCAAAAATAGGATTTAATATATCTGAATAGACCTGACTACACTAGGTCACACCAACAAAAGTCATTTTTAAAGGTCAGATGATGTAGAAATAGCTCCTTACGATAACAGCTGCCTATTTTTACAGCATATATTTGAGCTGACAAACATAGCAAAGTCTCCCTCAACCAGTGCATGAGTGAGTTTCGACAGGACAGCTCATAATAAGCTGTTCACTGGGGAATTTTTCAACCTGTGATTCCATATTTTGCAACTAGTAATAATGCCACTTTTTCTTTTTTTTCCCCCACAGGAAATGTGTGTATCTCACAGTCGGTGAAAATCCCCCGTGAGCCGAAACCAGGGGAGTTTGATAAGATAATTCAGAGACTGGGAGAAAATCCGAATGCGAGGGTTGTTATTATATTTGCAAATGAGGACGATATAAGGTGAGTAGCTTTTGTTGTTTTAAAATTAGCATTTATCTTGAAGAATTATATAGTATAAGCTATTTTATTGTAGCTATGGTGAAGTAGTTAATCTGATTTCTGCTATTAATTCATTTGTGCAGAGTTACAAAGTTAATAAAACAAACTCCAAAATGGGTATTGCTTTCTAAAATAACGTCTGAAATACACAACAAGGACTTTGCAGGGAGGTGAAAAACTAATTTCCCTGACCTCTATTATAACACATTTAATTTGCCCCGTGGGAACGTCTGAACGCCCCAGCACCGAGCACCTGGAGTACCTAATCAGAATTATTAGAACCCAGCAGTTCACATGAAAATGGACAAAAAGCCTTCACTTAAATGTGCTATTAGACATCCATTGAATAATAATCGTTTTAATTTGAAGGAATAATTATGGTCAAACTTTTTCAATTTGTTTCTTGCTTAAGCGTTCAGGATGACTGTTTAATCATGCTTCTCTAATTATTGTTTGTCAGCCATTGTCCTTGAGTTCATAATGGCTTGTTTATCCATGTTCACATTGATGAACCTGTAATTCAGAAAGTATGCTTTTCTAACAATAATAATAAAAAACAAACGTCTTGATGACATGAATATGAAATCAAAATGTACCCTGCGTACTTGAATACATATTCTTGAATTTATTGTGGATGATATTCCACGAATATCAATCATCAGAATTTAATAACTTGTTTTAAGTTTCCTTTTCAGCTGATGTCACCTTGACCATGTAGATTGTTGATTAATATTAACCAATAGCCAAATAGCTATTTGCATTTTTGTAGTTAATGCATCATTTTGCAAGTACAATGAGTTGTGAAAGCCGTTTCATGTTTAATGTAGGCAAATAAATTGCAATGGGGGCGTAGCTGCCAAAGATGTGGGTGAATTGTTATGCAGTTATAAAAATATTGATAAGTTACTGGCACATAAGCCCAGAAAATGTATTCCACGGCTTATGGAAAGACACTGCGTGTGAAGGCGCTCTAAGTCTGTTTCTGTTTAAAAGACAGCAAATGATTTTGTGTGCGCCGCCTGAAACATACTCTATTGAGCCATTATTATCTTGGGGAAATGCTTTTGCTGTCAGTTGTGCATGACTAATTTTGACATCAATTGCTACCGTGCCTGACGGAGAATGGCTAGAAATTTCAGCGCTGAGCAATGTCGATACTGACCTTTCAATAACAAATTGATTTGCAGTTACTGTAAATGGAGAATCACCAAAGCAGCACAAAATGCAGACAATAATTGCAAACAAGTAATTGGACTTGATGTGACTCGGAGCCTGGGAGCAAAGCCTATATTCAACATTTTATGGAAACTGCCACTCATCTCTTAACAGGCGACTACTGCAGGCGGCAAAAAAAGCCAATCAGACGGGTCACTTCCTGTGGGTGGGGTCAGATAGCTGGGGCTCGAAGATATCGCCAGTGCTTCACCAGGAGGAAATGGCCGAGGGAGCTGTCACCATCCTACCCAAACGACAGAACATCAGAGGCAAGTGACAGATTAAATCCTCCACTTGTCAGTGGTCGCTCTCATCCATTAGAGACCAGTTCTGAACCGGAGTGTGTGCTTAATGTTTTCTGACAACACTTTAGCTACAAGTGATGCATTTAATAAGCATAACATATGGGGCATGCATAGTGTTAAAGGAATAGTTCACTCGAAAACAAAAAATCCTTCAAATGCATTTGATTTTCTTTCTTCAGTGGAACACAGAAGAAGACCTTGAGGTATCTTTATGCAGACAAGCCTGTTAAGTTCTTAAAAACACACAGTTCCATAGTAGAAGTGGTCAAGGGGCTTAAGTGGTCAGTGTGCTTGTATTCCTTTTATGTAAAAGCATTTTGTTACAAGTAAACTCCACAGACTAGGCTAAGCTTTATTCTAGAGCCTGTGAAATCTGATTCCACCATTTTTTTTTTTTTAAATATTGTATAATTTAAAAGAATAAAAAAACTAATTTACAACAAAACATTGCATTTTAATTTTTTGTTCCAAATAATGTGCCACACAACATCTTTGAATAATAATAATAATAACATGTATTTGAACATTGTACATTATTATTATTATTATTATTAATAATACAACAACAATACTTTTTTGTTTAAAGAGTATATTTCACAAAAAAAATCTATGTTTTGTTGTAAATTAATTGTTAGATGTAGTATTGCGTTAAATCTGTTGTTAAATACAACATAGAATAATAAAAAAAATAATTTAAAACATTATACATATTATTATTAGCATTATTACTTTAAGAATTACATTTTACTATGCAATAGCAATATATTGTGGTGTTAATAATGTAATTGATGTACATTTCGTGAGATTAAATCACTTTTGGCAGACCTTTTGAGTTTCAGTGTGTATTTTCAGAAAGCTTTTAAAATTAAAATGCTCATCAAGTAAACTCTTGGAGCAGCTCTGGAGATGAAGTTCATGTGGAGTGTCCCTATATAGTGAGACACTGAAAACACCATGAGCATCATGCATGCTTGAGAATATAGCGGATGAAACTGCACCGCTCGCTCACACAGAGACACAGAATCTGAAAACTTAGCCTACATCTAGATAATTAGGTTAGTGGTGCTAAGTATTGATATTGTGGGATTATTTTTGTCCAGTTGATATCAGCATCAATTTATTGTGTAGTCCTATGTGTATCTCATGATCAAAAAAAAAAAAAAAAGTTTTTTTTTTTTTTTTCAAATTAATATATATTTTTTTGTCTATTTTGGAGCTTGACTGCTCCAAAACTATGAACTGTAACTAGGAACTGTTCTTCAAAAATTCTCCTCTTGTGTTCCACATAAAAATGTCAACTAGTTTGACATTTGATGAGCAAATTATTATATATATATATATATATATTTATTTTTTTTTTTAATTTTTTTTTGTGTGTGAATTATTCATAGCAAAAATAGAACATTCTCAGTGAGACGAAAATGATGTTAGATGCAAATGTTCTGTCAAATCATGTTGCTCTCTGAAGTTCATTGGCTGAGAGCTTTGACTCTGACAGAGCGCATTAAAGTAACACAGATCTCATCGATCTACCCTCAGGCTTTGATCGCTACTTCACCAGCCGCACACTCGAGAACAACCGGAGGAATATCTGGTTTGCGGAGTTCTGGGAGAACAATTTCAACTGCAAGCTCAGCCGCCATGCCTTGAAGAAGGGATCAGGCGTTAAGAAATGCACAAGTAAGAATCTCTCCCTCTCACTCCATTTCCAGAGCACCATAAAAGACAGAAAGTGAGCAAAGGGAGAAGCCAAATCTATCATAAAAGACTTGGCCTGCTGTTCTCAGATCGCCTGAAATGGGCTTTTGTTTACACCAGAGTCTGATTAGTCATACCACAGCAAAGCTGTTCTACATCTGATGTTTTCTGATGCACAGCAGCAGCATCCCTGCGCTAAGCAAATGGAACCAATACAATCCAGCCAATTGAATAAGAGATGATGATTTTAATTGATTCCAGGCCTCTCTCAGGGGGAAGAGCCGCCCATGGCAGCCCCATCAGCCACGAGTTTAGTCCCGGTCAGAGCCTGTCCGTTTGGCTGTGGAGAAAGGTTGACTCCTAGCAACACATTTCAGGTTTGGTCCAATCAGTGCGGGTTGCGATCTTACGAGGAGGGGTTTCTGCCGGCAGACCTTCTTGAGGGTGGCTACGGTAGCGAGTCTAATTCTCAGCATAGCCTACCAAGCTTTACAGCGCTTACTGCACTGCACCAGTAAGCAGGGCAGGATATTAACCTCTCGGTTCAGTATCAGTGCGGTGACCTCCTACAGACGGCGGAAGTCAGATTATGTGCGAGTGTGGCAAAGGGGCTCACTGTAACGTCTGCAGCGCTCTAAATGTCACCGTGCATAATCCCTGTCAGTGGGCTCGCTTGTAATTGGTGGCCTTTAGTGTGCTGCAAGAAGTATCTGGCCTGAAACAAAATCCATTGCTCCACCACAACATAATAAATCACTTTTTCTTTATGCTAATTGCTGTGCCACGAGAAAATTCATCATTGTTACCTCACATTCTTGAATAGCCATTGGTGATTAAACGCGGTGCTTCTATTCACTTGATTAAAAATTATGGTAGGCTGTTTTTGCCTGCGTGAATGAGATGCAAAACATGCCACTCAAGGCAGCTTTTACTTGCTTTTATGGTAGTTTTGCAGTCCAATATATTTCCCGCATGCTTTTGCTACACCCAAGGTCTCACATCTGAAATTTTTAAAAATGTCATCAAATGAACCACTTTTTATAAACTACAAAACATATAATGTAAAATGTAAATATATATATTATGTAAATTGAAGATAGAATGAGATAGAAAAAACTGAAAACAAAGGATAAAAACACATTATCCTACTCTTTACAAATAAGCTAATTAAACAATAATTTATAAATTGCAGTCACAATGAATGAAGAACTCGCTACTTGTAGGTATGCAGAGACTACAATTCATAAACTATGAATTTACTACAAACTAAAATTTGATTTATGATTTAGAAGTGCTTTATTACTGTACGTATGCTTATAATAACGTACTATTATTATTTATAGGTAACTTTTTCTTAATTCTAATCGCTGCACCCACAATTCGTCATTGTTACCACACATTCTTGAAGTGCTTCTATTTGCTTGATTAAAAAATACATTTCAGGGTGTTTCTTTTTTTTTGTGTGTGTCTCAGCACAGCATTTTCTTTTTTTATGTTATAGTTTTGCATTCAAATGTATTTCTTGCATGCTTTTGCCATACCCAAGGGCTCATATCTGAAAACAGGAGGTGTGACAGTGTATGCGAGCAGAACTGCACATGTGCTGACACCAGGCTTGATTATTCATGTAAAGAACAATTCAACATTTGCCATGCTCATTGTAGCAGATTTATAATGCCACATGGGAAATGAAAATGGTGTTAGACTGTTTACACAGCTTCATTAGTTCATGAAAATAACCACACATTGAAATACAATGCAGCCTTAACTGGGTCGCATCCTCTAACAGCTTTGTCTCAAAGGAAGGATGTAATATTTGTCTGAAAACACTGATTCAGAACCAGAGGCCACTACGACTGTGGCTTGCTAAACCTTTATCATTCGCTGTGGAATCTGGAGTTAGCATAGCGACAGTCTCCCAGGTCAGGGTGTTTTCGTTGCTGTAGTAACTGCTGACCGAGATTTACAGTCAAGATCTGCATGTATTTTCCATTAAGGTTTAGCTTGCATGGTTGGATTGTTATGACTAGACAAGGAGTTGTTTTGTAGTCTCCAAGCGAGCGCGGCATAATTATTCACACACAATGATATTGTATAGTGAAAATGCTAAATGTAAGTCTCCTTGTATGCCACATGCGCTGTCCATAGAAGACCTGTGCTTTCTGAGAAGTCTGTTTTGCACATTGTCATTGGCACAGTGAGGAGTTCAGACTACAGTGTAAATATAGCCTCAGAGGGACAATGCTAATGCATGAGTCAACAGGCACCCAGAAATGTGCCCAAATTCCAGCTGACATTTTCGATAATGACTAATGTGATGGAGGATCTGTGAAACATATTTGGGGTATGAATCAAAGCTTGATTCTGTGACATCACTGCCTTTCATCCCTTTCATTAGCTGTGAGCTGGGTTTTACATACAATATGCAAGGTATTATTTACAGTATTCCATATCAGTGGCCTGGACTTCAGGAAAAAAGCCTTTATGTATTTATGTATGTATGTATGTATGTATGTATTTATTTACTTGATGTTTAAACACACACACACACATACCGTTTTTAACAATTCTCAAAAATCATGTTTTTTCATTGTGCATCCCAATTAATCTCAATTAAACTACGGTTGGGTTATTTTGATTAAGTTAAAAATTAACCAAAACAATACAGCTAACTAACACAATAAAACACAATAAAAACATGATTTTTTAAAATGTAAAAAAACTGACTTTTCTGTTTTTGCAAATAAACTCTTATACACATATATATATATATATATATATATATATATATATATATATATATATGTGTGTTCAGAAGTTTAGGATTGATTTTTAAACATTTATTTTTATTTTTTGTTAATGTTATTAAAAGCCTCTTATGCTCACCAATTCTGCATTTATTTGATCAAAAATACAGTAAAGCAACCAATTTTGTGAAATATTATCACAATCTAAAATAACTGTTTTCTATTTTAATATATTTAAAAAATATATTTATTCCTGTAATGGCAAAACTAAATTTTCAGCAGCCATTATTTGAGTCTTTAATGTCATATGATCCTTCAGAAATCATTTAATATCAAATTTTCATACTTTACATTACTGTATAATATTGTGATTCTTAAATTCACTAAAAATACTATTATATAGTATAGGAGTATATAGTGTGAGACATTTATAAGTTACAGCATTAAAATACAATTACACTTTTTTTTTTTTTGTATGGGCTAAAATTGTAATATTGGTGCATCTCTACCTTATTATCATCATTGTAGTCACTCTTTTTGGTACACATTGCAGGCGTAATTATGGTCACCGTTACAGAGATGCAGCTTCAGTTTAACCCAGCTGAGTGCTCGCTCACAGATCATTTCTAGTAATTTGAAGTTCACATTGATTGAAATGTGCCTGAAAGTGGTGTTGACCAAATGAGTGAGTTGTTTACTCTGTAATTAGTCAGTCCCGTTCCATCAGTTTGACCTGTTGATGTGGATTTGTGCACTGATGGTGTAATCAACCAATCCCAGTAATGTTTTGCAGTATTTTGCCGTTTCCTCCTCTCATTGGCGTCACACTCTAGGAGCTCAGTGAGAGCACATGGAGCTCAAGGGAGGTCCCCCGCTGAAGCTTAATCCGCCAATGTTGCTGTTGGAGAGTGCTACTTTAGAAAAACCATTGATACAGAAGCCATTTGATGTCATATTTTTCATTTAAATTGTGTTCTTTTTTTCAGAAAGGTCAACAGTTAAAGCAAAACACAAACAACACATGTATATTTGTAACCTTAAGGCCTCTTAGCCTGGATCTCACCTTTATCGGCATACTGTCAGCTTGTTCAATGGGCCTCATTCATGAAACATGTGCAAGACAAATTTCTGTGTAAATCATTCAGAAAGTCATTGCTACCTAAGTTGTTTAGTTTCATGTTTCAATGTCTGCGTTTGGCCTCATTCATGAATGGCCTTGATGAAATTGCTTTAAAAACTTAAAATACAGTTTAATAATGAACTTTTGATGCACGGCATTCTGTTGAGCACGTGTACTGATGCATTACTGAAAGGACTTAAAATACCTTTCAAATATTTGTGATTGGTAAGATTTTTTTTTCTTCAAAGCAAATGAATGCTTTAATTCAGAAAGGATGCATTAGTAGATCAAAATTGACAGCGAAGACAAAAAAATGCTGTTCTTTTTGAAGTTTTTATTCATCAAAGAACCTGAATAATTCCTGTTTTCACAAAAACATAAAGCTGTAGAACTTTTTCAAAATTGATAAAAAAAGAGCTTACCAAAAGTTTCCATTTGTTAATCACAGTGTTCTTCATATTTACACATATAAGAGGTTATAAAACATACTGCAAGTTTCAAAACTCAAAACCGTCTGTTATCTAATATTGTGATTAATTTATATACAGAAAACAATCAGAGATCATTCTCTATTTAATAACTGCAACCTTTGATGCAATGGCAGTACCTGTAGTTCTAATCCTAATGCTATAATCTATAAAGGCATGGGTTATTACATCTCGGCTGGATTATTGCAACTCCCTCTACTTTGGTATATCAAAGTCTCAAATCTTGCGGTTACAAGTAGTTCAAAATTCAGCAGCTAGGTTCTTGAAGGGGTGTAAACAGTTTGATCATGTATCTACCCTCTTGCGATCTTTGCATTGGTTGCCAGTACACTATCGCATTGAGTTTAAAATCCTGCTACTTGTCTACAAATCTCTTCACAATCAAGAACCGTCCTATTTGTCTGATCTACTTCACCCCTACACTCCGACGAGGGCTCTAAGATCAGAGGGTAAACTTCAGAATTCAAATATACGGGGACTGTTGCTAAAAGTTAATGCTCTGTCGCAGGGGTAGGCATTGTCGGTCTTGGAATGCCAATGTCCTGCAGAGTTTAGCTCCAAACCTGAAAAAAACCTCACCTGCCTGTAGCCCTAGTAATTCTGAAGACCCTGATTAGCTTGTTCAGGTGTGTTTGATTAGGGTTGGAGCTAAACTCTACAGGACAGCGGCACTCCAGGAACGACGTTGCCTGTCCCTGCTCTATTGTGTTGGAAATATGCCCTACACCAAACCCAACCCTAAACCTACCCAATAGTGTTAACAAATGCAAAACGGATATAAAAGCACATTTGTTGATGCAACCGTGCACCTTGAACTTCCTTATATGCAGATTTGGACTGTTTTGTCGAACCATAGTTACACGGGATTCAAACTGGAGCTCCTCACCTCTCAAGTACGTCTCCGTACTCTATGAGCTACCGAACAAACCTACTGTCTGTGGAAACCCATAGATACGAAGCTGGATATGTGTGATGCTAACGTTCAAAAGCATCAGTTTTCAAATCTCCCAGCATATTAATATTGTTTTGAAGTCATAACATGATATTCTTCAAGTAAATTGTGCAAGAATTACCCTTTATTAATCGAAACTCTGTAAATTTGAGTTTTACTGCCTCTAGTGTTAATTTCTTTTGGAAACTGATATGTAGGCTACTTATTGGTACCTATTTTGTGTCTCACTAAAAAGTTCCCCCAGGTACGTTTATGCCATGAGACCAGGTAGCAACCCTTTTCACCATGAGTTGGTGGTTATAGTAAAAACATGGTAAAAAGCTCTCAAAAGAGTTCCACGTGCAATGATCATTTTTACTGTATATTCAAAGATATTAGCCAATCATAGCAGTGGGAGTTTACATTGAAATCCGTAGATACGCCCGTTCCAACAGAGCATTCAAATCAGAGGCTAAATTATAGGTAGAAAATGGCCATTTGTAACTACTGTAAATGAAGACCTTTTTTATTGAAAAAACATATTAAAATTGCAATTGCACCTCAGGACATATAAAATAATAATAAAAAAATGCCTTTTAACAAAGATTGCAACAAATGTATTGCTTATTGTTAGTTAAGTCATTAAATAATGTTTATAGTAAAGTATTACCAAGAAATGTTTCTTGAGCACCAAATCTGCATAGGTATTATACAGATTTCTGAAGGATCGTTAAAGAAAAGAGTAATGGTGGAGTTCTTTCAAAATCATTAAAAAAGCGTACCACCCCCAGACTTTTGATTGGTTTTGTGTGTTAGATTTAGTTCAAAAACACATCAGTGCATCGTGTTGAATTTAATGCAGATAATGCATCAGATAGCAAGTTAATGAGTACAGGAATGTATAGCATTGCTGCTTTATCAAAGAGAATGCGATGCTTAAATATAAAGACTGTATTGACCCCCACGCTTATCGAAGATCCAGCAGCCAGAGATAGCAGAGAGCGCTATATCAATACTGCGATTTTCCAGCCCACACAAAAGCCCTCTGGTTACTGTCGGATTAAAAGGCTGGATATCTCAGCGTTCAGCTCTCTCTGCCTCTCCTCCTCTCTACCTCCTTCCTATTCTCTATCTCTCGCTCTCTGTCTTTCTCTGTTTGTAGCAATCGGCTCTGCTTTTATCAGGGTTGAACATACAGGAAATTCTCCATGCAGAGAGTAGCTTGTGATTATGGATTGCACATGTTGAGATGGATCTCTGTGATATCAGAAGATGGAAGGACAAAGTTTAGCTTGTTGACATCTGCTTGCAGTAGCTTCTTGATTTCACTGCTCTCTTGAGTAAGGGGATATGCATCCTGACTTTTGAGTAGCGTTTTCTCAGTGGTTTTGGTAGGTTGTGACCCCAAATCTCCACTTAATCGTGTATTGATAGAATCGGAAAAGAAATAGGCTTTGCATCTTATAAAAGACCACTGCACTTTGAGGACGTTTTATTTGTACAATTTTTATACTCATCTTGGATTCTGAAGCAGAACTGGCTGGAAACCACTAATCTAGTTTGCTTGTTACTCAACGGCTTAATCAAATTGCATAGCAAAAGTCCTATACTTGCCAATTTTTGAGTGCAGTATGCATCACATGGTCAATGAAATATCTATGTGCACATTGTCTGAGACCGAGTAACATCAGACTGACTGATGCTGGTGAATATATATTAGCACAGTTATTGATTGTACACAAAATGCCTCATTTAACTAGATTCAAAAGAAATAAATGTTGAGGCAAATGACATGTATTATCCCATTTCTGCTGGCAAAATTGTTTAATTTGATCCATGATCTTTCCATTTGCCAAATTTATATGACCGGAAAAAGCAGCGCCAGTGCCAACAATTAAAGCAAATTGTTGGTTTAACCTAGAATTTTTAATCTGACTTATTTTTGCAGAATATGTATATAATGTAGCGGCCCAATTGCTGCCCTCAAAAGTGCCATTTGCAGTATTTATAATAAATAAACTTTTATAATTTATAATAAACTTGTGCACCACAGGCATTCTTTTCTTGCTATGTATGTCTCCTGTTACAAAGTAATGAACGATTCAAAACTCAGCTTCTGATTTAATTCAACACATTTAGAACAAAACCTCATGCATATGTCTTAAAGTAAATGCTCAAATCAGATGCAGTCATCATCATCCAGGAGTTATAAAATTAAATTAATTATGTTACTAATTGAAAAGGCAGTAAAATGTAAGCTATAAAACGAAAAGATTGGTAATAGATGCACTGCTTTTAAACTTTTCCCATGACATTCTAAGGGGAGTGTGTTTTTAACGAAAGCGTAGATTTCTTTGCTAATGATGATTCCACTTGGGCTTGTTTTAAATTGCAAAAATTGTGTTCTCCGTTCAAATTTTTTTTTTTTTTTTTTTGAAGTAAACATCAATGTCTAATGCACACTTAGCTTGAATTGAGTTGTTAGTTTGGCAATCGAATGGACCATTGGTCTGTGGAAACATCTTTTGTCAGCTGTCTGGATCAGTCTGATCATTGGTATTCATGGATGTAGGTGTGATGACGCTGTTAAGATGCACTCAGATGTGTTGTATTGTGCAGAGCTGTGCCACAATGCTGACAGCGATTGCTTTGATGGCCGCCTGTGGGCTTCCCAAAATTATGAAAAATACTGTTGCAGTTCAGAGTTTAAGAAAATGGTAAGCAAGTTCTTTCAGTGATCTGCTGCATTGCACTTACAGTGCAAGAATAACTTGTCTTCATCAGTGTCTTTGTTTTATTTTCACCTAAAATATCTAAACAATATTAAATCACCTGTCTGGATGCATATGTAAATTATATACAGATGAGTCTGTGCATAATAAGCTGTTTAAGCTGTCTTCTGCTAGCTTGGATTAGCATGTCTAAGAGTATGTGAGAATGGTTTTATAAATCCAAAAACGTATGTGTATATGCAAATTGCAATTATAACGTCTCCTGTCCTGTATAAGTAGCACAAAAAACCAACACAGAAACTCTCACTTGAATCTCCTGCAGTTAACTACTACACTGTAATAAATAACCTAAGAAAATAAGCATAAATGGAGTACATTTTACAAATGTACATTTAGTTTAATTCAATGTTACTTTACATTTCTTTAATTATTAGTGAAATTTACTAGCAATTTCTGAGTGAAATTTGTTTAGCAAGTATAGCATGTTAAAATGCACTGTAATTTTTTTTTTTCATCATATGTAATCTATAGTGTTGGCAGGAAGAGAATGGAAGAAAAGGACGGTCACTTCACAAACATTTGCACAGTAATTGCTTTTGAGCCAAGCAATATACAGCAAAGCAAACTCTTTATGTACCTGCCCACATCCTCAGCACAAGCTCTACACATTGTTTGCTTCTCTTCTTCCTAGCAACATACACTCACTGGGGGTGGTAAGGTAATATTCTCTGTGAAAACTGCATTGGAGTTTGTGTACAAAAGTGGTGTACAAATTTACATTTAACATTTATTTTATTTAGCAGATGCAATGCTAAGTAAGAAATTAATGAATTTAGATTATGCATCTACCATTAATAGTGTGTGTATATATACATATAAACATACACCTATATACCAAAAGGAAGGAAAAATACAAAGGAGGGAGGAGGTTCCTTACAAGGTTATCATCCAAATCAGGAACCTTGACATGGAAAAGTTTGAAAACCCCTGAACTGAGGAAACTTTTGGATATGTTTTAGTAGATTGCATGCAGTGATAATAAGTTGAGATCAAAAATGTATTGCATCAGCTGAATATTAAGTTTTAAACAAATAAATGGCTCCCACAATTGGGCTATTTTAAAAACAATGATGAGACACAATACATCCTTGTTTGTATTCAAAAAGTGTTGAAGGATGTCCCCCGGGAACAATTAATGGGATTTGGATTGCCAAGCTTTAACAGAAAAACTTGAGGTTCTTTGGTTCCCTACAAAACCTCCCTTAGGCTTGTGTTGCTCAAAGAGGAGTGGCGGAGGAGACGTCTTATGTCTTAAATGTTTTGCATGGGAGCATTGATTAAAAGGCATCTTTCATCCAGAAGAGATGTCTGATAAATGCAGAGGTGATGCAGATTCCATCTATTATCACCATCCCACGTAAATTGGAACGTTGTTTCGTATGGATTATAGAGGTGGGTTTGTAAACAAAAGAATGTTGGTTCGATCCCTATGAAGAGCACACTTGAGTCATCAACACTGTGCCCTTGAGCTGGAAGTCGCTTTGTATATATAAGTTTGACTTACAAACTAAAACATTTAAATAGATTGTTAAATACAGTCGTTTATTTTTTTATTTTACATATATGTAAAATACTATTAAAATTTAGATTGTCTGCACCTAAGACGAAAAGCCTGAAGCCTCTCAACAAATAATACCTGAATTATTTCTGAAAGGCCAGAAATAATTACACTTCTTCTTTGATTGCTGGAGGGATTTTGAAGTCTGAGATCCAAAACTAATGTATGCAACATCTAAAGCAGTCATTCTGTCCTTTGAATCAATTATAGCAGCTATCTCTATGCTGAATATTTTAAGTCATTCGCCAGAAGTTAAAGGATTGTTTTTAGAAATTAAGTGCATTCAGAGACTGGCACTCCTTGAGTAGCACACACAGCCTGGCTATTTCTATAGACCGCTCATATTGTATCTGAATCAAAAGCGCTTTGTATTTATTTTTATTTTTTTACTGTTGTTGAGGTTAAGGGTACAGCAGAGTTTACACAAAACCCTTTGAGAAGAGAATCACTCGTCCGAAACCACAAACAAGAGACTTAAGTGAGACAAAAGGCTCTGGAGGTTTTTCTGGCAAATGGGGAGAGTCAGAGCCATTATTCCCAGTGAGAGCAGAGCCCTTGGAGCAGGACAGCTAGTGTCTTTAAAGCCCCGGAGCAGCGTGAGGTACTGCAGGTTACGTACGTGCTACTCTGTCATGGCCCCACGCCACCTTTCAGCCCCCGACAAACTCTCTGAGATGCCTTCCTTAATTGGAAAGGATTCCTCAAAAGGTGCAGGGCCCGGTGGTATAGAGAAGGTGGTTGTGCTTAGAATGTAGTATGAGGAGTTTGTGCTTGTAACTGTGTCGGATCTGTAGGATTTCGTGTGCGCAGGCCAGGTGTTTTGTTGTTGTTGTTTTTTTGCTGGATTGTTTTGCTGTCAATCATGTTTACATGCAGAATAATTCAACTGAATTGAATATATTAGACTGTATGTCAGTATTTGGTGAGAAAATGCTCCATGACGGTAAAATCTGCATGCCTTCTATTTAAAATTATTTTACTCCAGTTATTTGTTTTTTTGCTTTGCTTTGTTTACTTTGTTTTGCCAATCAATTATTTTTAAATATGCATAAAACATAAAACTCGAAGATATATATATCACAATATCACAAAAAAATATCAGATTACTCAATTCAATTCAGTTAAATATAAAATAATAGTAAAATAAAATGTTTTATGCATATTTAAAAATAATTGATTGGCAAAACAAAGTAAACAAAGCAAATCAAAAAAACAAATAACTGGAGTAAAATTATTTAAAATAGAAAGTATGCAGATTTTACCTTCATGGGGCATTTTCTCACCAAATATTGACATATCAAATTAATGTCATTCAATAAAAATTATTCCTATATATATATATATATATATATATATATAGTTTGAAACAACACGAGGGTGAGTAATTAATGACATAATTTTAATTATTTAATAAAGGGATAGTTCACCCAAAAATGAAAATTATGTCATTAATTACTCACCCTCGTGCTGTTTCAAACTTGTAAGACCTTTGTTCATCTTCAGAACACAAATTAAGATGTTTTTGATGAATTCTGAGAGCTCTCTGACCCTCCCATAGACAGCAAGGATCCTAACACAATCAAGGCTCAGAAACTTAGCAAGGACATCGTTAAAATAATCCATGTGACATCAGTGGTTCAACTGTAATTTTACAAAGCTACGAGAATACTTTTTTTTGCACAAAGAATACAAAAATAACGTCTTTATTCAACAATTCGTCTCCTCCGCATTACCCTATAGCGCCATTTTGGAAAGTATCACATACGTCATCAATTTTTTGGTCAGAAAATACTCCATATGAAGATAAAATATTGTATATTTGATGGATGTTCTGCATTTTATTAATTTGCATTTTATTAATATATTTTTTGGGATTTCAGTGTTTTTACTTTGTGTTAAACATTATGTAAACTAGTTGAACAGTAGCATATGTGGAAGCACTCACACTATTTGATCAGGAGATTGTGCTTGTAACTAGAATCTGTAGGCTTTTGTGTGCACATAGGATACAAACAGCATGTATGTGTGTGTTCATCTACCAGTGAGAGTGCTTATGTGTTTGTGTATGCAGAGCATTAGAGCGTGTGGGCTGACCATCCTCCCTCAGCAGATATTCACAATGGATTTTTTCTCGCAGGCAGACTCACGGCGGAACTCGAACGTTCCCCCCACCACCAATAGTTATGCTGGTGGTGAACAATTACACAAGCATAACCTGCCTCTTTAATTTAGGGTTTTCAAGATGCAAAGGGACTGTCGAGGATGTTAAATTGTCTTTGGTTTTCTGTTTAAGGCAAAGCTGAAGTGCTGGTGATTAGAAACCATTTTGGCTTTGTTTAGATAAGAAAAGGTTTGAAAATGTATTGGTATGGATGGATTTGTCTTGGGCAAACAGAAAAGAGTATTGAGCAAAAGAGGAAACAAGCCTTTTTGAAATTTCAAGCAATGGTACAATACTGCACTAAGCAAAATTAACCTGAAAGGCATTCTGTTGTAAAGAGTAATGATTGCTCTTTTGGATTTTGCAGTTGTTTGAAATACTGTAAATGTACTGTAAATGCTGGCAGTAACCCAAAATGACAATGGCACAGGTTTTATTCTGAAGAGTGTACCCTGCAATCTGCCAACCTGACATCTGACAGCTATCTCAACGGTTTGTTCTGGCAGGGTCATAATTGAAACAGCTCCTTTGCAATTAAGACCTTACACAAAAAAAACCCAAGCTGAGCAACTCCAGCTCTAATGAATATACAGCTGTCTGGCATGATTATATGAGCGCTGAGAGATAATTAATCTTGCTTGCTGTCTCCCTGTCTATTATTCCACCCTCGTGTGTTACCAGACCCCTTTCATTTATCCGTGGCATGAAGAGCAAGATACAGGACTTGGATAACTGAATATGTGAGATGACAACTGGTGACATATTGTAGATATTTGATTACCCCCCCCGCCCTCTATTTAAATACAGTGTGTCACATGTAACAAGTTCTGTAGCAGTTATTTAAAATACAACTTTTTACTCATAACAGTGCAACTGTCAAATCAAATAGGAACACATTTAATTGAATTTAATTCAATTTTTATTAAATTACTATATAAAGATTTGTTTAAAACTAAGATTTGATTACTGATAAACATTTTTTTATAGATTATTTTATTTAATCATTATTTTTTTCTTTTTTTAAGCTATTACGTTAGAATAGATATGAAATAAATAACACCTTTCGGCAACTCACATAACATAATTGTCACGTTTCGGTTTCCGTTTAGTTCAGGTTTTCCCTTATTTGGTTTTTTCCTGTCCTAGTTTAGTTAATCATCGTTTATTCCATTCACCTGTTTTGTATTAATCATCTTGTTTGCTCTTTTGTTCTTGTTCCTATATAAGTCCTCAGTTCTCCCTTTGTCTTTGCCTGAGTTTAATGTTTATTAAAGGTTTAAAGTGTGTTGATGCTACTTCGTTCTCCTGACCCTTTATTTTATTTTTACTACAACCACCTACACCGTAACAATAATTACTATTTATGACCAAAGCTGTGCTTGAATATACATTTTTATGTTCTATCATAGTTGCCACAGCAATGTTTAGATATGAAACATTTATGACAAAAATGTCAAGATGATGCTGCTTTATATTTTCTAATAGTTCTAATACTTTCTAATGATAGCTTGATGAGATTTATAATATATCCTTTTCAGATCATCTTTACACCTCAGAATGTTTTTACAACTCAGATTAGAAGTTTTAACATAATTCCATATGTGTCCATTATCTATATGACAGGATGATAGAACATTGAGCTGCTACCTTGATGAAAATTTGCACTTTTACTTTGCACTATTTTAATGCCAGGTTTAGTCATTGTTCAGGAAGTTGCTTTTTTGTGGACTAAGACTGTTTGTGCTTATGTGATTCATTTATGTACAGTAGGAACATCCTTCAAGTCTACTTTGCTCTACTTTCATGCAACTGAAACAAAACATGCATTCTGGTTTTGTTGCTGGCAAGCTGATTAAATTGGTGTATAAAATGAAATTGATTAGTGTTTAAAGTGCATCACCCTGTAACACCGCTGCGCACAGTGCTTATTAAAGAAGCAACATGCTCTAAATTATTATGTTTTGAATTGTTTTCGTTAATTTCATTCCAATTAAATTCCAAATATTTATAAAATAGAACACATTTATGTTTGACTCTGAAGTAAAATGCACATTGGGGCAAGAGCAGTTTAAATGATTTGATTGTATCACATTACAACTACTATTATTATATTTTTGGTAAACAAAACACCTGGGAAATGTAACTAGTTTGGTGTTCCACTTGTTTAAAATGAATAATGCTCTCTAAGTAACATGTTCATGTTGCAACACAACCAAAGTAGGCTGCTGTAATTATAATCAGTAGGGCTTTCTGCACTGCACAAACCTGATGAGGCAGATGAATGTCCCGATTAATCTATTTTTAATGTGTTGCACAGCAACTCCAGACACTTTTTTTTATTCTTATTTTTTATATATAAAAAGGGTTGCCTTGAGCTCACATCTGATTGGTTCGTTATTAGTGAAGACTCTGAGGTGGCAAGGAATTTTGACGCATTCGGTGTAGAAAGCGTCAAGATTTGCAACATCAGTCTCTTCCAGCTCTCCTGATGTGAGTGTGACAATTCAGTCAAAATCTAATGACACTTCAGTCGATGTTGATGCAAACTTTTTCTTTCGTCTGTCAGATCAAGAGAGGATCGGAAAAGACTCATCCTACGAGCAAGAAGGAAAGGTGATGTTCGTGATTGATGCGGTGTATGCAATGGCGCACGCCCTCCACAACATGCACAAAGAACTCTGCCCTGGCAAGGTGGGACTCTGTTCCAAAATGGACCCAGTTGATGGAACCCTCCTGCTAAAGTACATCCGCAATGTCAAGATAGCAGGTAAGCTATTTACATTCTGCATTACCGCTCTTCTGTATGTCCTTTGACAGACCTACTAGCACAGAGCAAACATCTGTTTATGGGTGCTTAAGAAAAGGAATTTTTGCATAATTAGCCCTCTGACTGTGAATTTAAGTTTCTTTATTGCAACATAATTTTAAAACGGCTCTCTCACAGGATACGTTTTTTGAAAGTTGTCCAAAATCCTTTTACTAAAGTCTCACCCTGGCCATAAATTGTCAACAAATGGTTTCAAAAAGATAAGCTGCTGGAATGGATTAGAGTTGTGAGAAACAACAGAAGCCCTTAGGAATGACAGACTGCTCCCCAGAAAAGTATTTTGATATGTGCCAAGCCAAGGTTCCTCCTGAGCCATGTATGTGTTAATTAAAGCAGTTTGCAGTGGGCTCACAACACCCTTTGGACATGTTCTTCTTGGGCTATCAATGGCAGTATGACTAATTAATTTACTGAGTATTCATTTACTCTGAGGACCATGATGATGTGGCCTACAGTTCCGAAGTGTAACCGGCTAATAGAATATGACTTTCAGGGCTTTTTTTTTCCCCCAACTGGGTCAACTGTTATGCAAATGGATCTGTCACATGGTCCTTTGACCAAGTGCCCTTCAATCATTAGTGCATTTCATTGAATGATTCTCTGCTGAGCTTTTAATGTGTCAATAGCGTCTGCTTTGGAATAGGCCATGACGTTTTTTTTTCCGGGAGAAAACGTGCAGATCTAATTGAATTAATGAAGTGCCAGACAATTACTGCGGGAGTTGAATGCTAGTTCAGAACATAAACACTTGATTGAGGAGTCCTTCGGGAACCAGTTAAGAACTGGTGTTTTAATGAATTATACTCAGTGATCGAACTGAGCCGGTAATCAGTACTGGCAATTCTGTGCTGGTCACATTTATTCATAGCGTGGTATTGTTTGGTAAGGTTTGTGTATTACTTTATGTATATATAAAGCGAAAGTTTGACTGACTTTTTGAACCACCATGCATACTTTGCTTTTTTGGGTTTTTTTATGTAAGTAATAGACAGCGCATTATAAGTGGTAGTACAGGGATATACACCTATTTAAATTCTTGAAGATTGTAAAAGCTCATAAACTGGTTCTTCATAATCGCTTATTATAGCAACACAGTACATTGTAAAAAGACCACTGTTTCCCACAGCAAGCAAATTACTGTATATTAGGGCTGACGTTGTTAATTTTATGGACACTGTGATGCATTTTCTAAGGATTATTTGATGAACAAAGTTCACAAGTATAATTTGTGCTGCTCTTTTTAGGGGGAAACTTTTGAATATCTGTATACATGTCAAATGAGAAAACACAGGATCCACATTCACTTATAAACCTAAATGTTTAATTATAGTGATGATCTATTTGTGCTTTTTGTACAATATAAAATCCAAAAAACATTGATTAAGCTTATAAGTGAGTGCAGATCCTGTTTTTTATATATATAAAAAAAATTCTGATTAAGTATTGATTGAGTGCAGTTATTTCCCATTTTTGTTCATATCTGAATATACAAATGACATTTAATTATGTAAATACATTTGCATATTTTAAAATCTCAATAAAAAGTTATTTAACACTGTAAACATGTTTACCTAACTGTTTTTAAAAGCAAGGTCAGATGGCCATGGCAATGCCCAAATATTCACTATTAAAATATTTTACTTTGCATTTTTTTTTAATCAGAATTTATATCATCAACATATCAATTTTAGTTGAAAGCTTAAGTGAGATATGTATATGGGTTTCAGAATTGTCTTTTCACTCTTTTTTCTTTAATAACAGCAGCATTTGAGCTGCATGAGCTCCACAAGTTTAGGATCCTGCTCACAGCCTGATGACCATGTTCTCCAGTATGAATGTCTGAGGGGTAGTTCACATGCTCAGATCATATTAGATTATTGTTAATACTATGTTTACATTATTAAAAATCATACTGCTACTCCTACAACAAAGTTCTCAGAATTGTTATGTGGAGTCTGAGGTTTGCACCCTATGGTATGTGTACAAACAAGTGGAGTACCGAAAACTCTTTTTTTATTCAAACATTAATTATGCTGCTTTTTTTGTTGTTGTTGTTATTGTTGAAAGGCACTTTACAAGCACTTTTTACATCTAAGTATTAGACTCTTGCATCATAACATACTGGCCTAGTGAGTTTAATCTTACACCTATAACCCTGTCTACAGCAAAACAACAGCTTTTGTATTACTCAGTGTAATCTTATTCCTGTTAATGAACAGATATGTTGATAATTATAATTGTGTTCAGAATGCAGTCAGTTTGCAACACTTCTCCTGCCAGTTCAGAAGTGGCCATGGCAGACGTTCGCAACAGATGAGCTGAGATCCCGTGTCTGGCAGCAATTTATTGCTATATAACCATGAGTCTGATGAGGAAGACCGTTTTGCAAGATTTGAGACCTGCTGTATGTAGTCAAAGTTGTTTCAAAACTGTCTAGTAACTCTTCTAGTAACTTTTCACACATAACCCCTTTCCATGTGACTTTGAGTGAGGTTAGTTAGAGACTAGAATAGCCTGAGATTGAATGAGGCGACCCATCACTTTTCTGTCTGTGTAGCAATCACTCTCGACCAGAGTGGTTTGTTCTTTGTAAGTTTACGGAGTGTGAGGTCTTTAAACTGCTGCCATTGCTTCCATAGGTCAAATTGCAGGGTTTCTCCACATTGTCTTTTTTAAATTTTTTTGCCAAAATGGGTCTTAAAGTCCTGCTGATGGCTGGTGAAAAACGACAGAACACTTTCATTTTCAGTTTCATATAGATGCATTTTCAATCTTACATTTGAACAGTCCTGGTTACAATATAATGAAGTATTCTCTAATGATTTTTATTTCATATTATTATGTCTGACTAAATTTAATTGGCTTTAATATAGAAAATCTAAGGGTCAGTTACTTAAAAAGTTAACTTAAAAAGTAATCTGTAATCAGATGAATCTATCATTTTGTCTATCGTTCTGTTTGTCTATCTATCTGTCTGTCTGTCTGTCTGCCAGCCATTATCTATGTGTCCGTCTGTCTGTCTGTCTACTAGCCATTATCTATTTGTCTGTCTGTCTGTCTGCAAGCCATTATCTATTTGTCTGTCTGTCTGTCTGCAAGCCATTATCTATTTGTCTGTCTGTCTGTCTGTCTACCAGCCATTATCTGTTTGTCTGTCTGTCTGCCAGCCATTATCTATTTGTCTGTCTATTTCTTTAGCATTCTACAGTATCTATCCTTCTGTTTATCATTATATGGTTGTATCAGTATGATTTTGATCAGTAATCTTTAGGACAAAGACTCATTGTGATGCTAGCCTTGACCGTGTGTCTTCTCCACTGAATATTATGGTTGGAGAACAATCTCTTGGCTGAGTGGTAAGCTATGTCTCTGGAGTTGGAAGTCTACTTGTGCTTCTCCCTGATCCCATTGTTTGAAGTGCTGCACAATGTCTCATCAAATGAACCTCAGATGAAAACTCTCAACCCTTTGATGCTGTGGAGTACACTCATGGCTCTAATAAGGATATATGTCTGGGGACAGTTCACTGTTTAGTGGCATCTTCCTGGTAGAGTCAGAACCCTATACTGAATAATAAATAAATAAGTCATAACACTGGTTTCTGTGAGTTTTGCTCTGTCTATATCATGTTTAGTAACTAGATTTTTAAAATGTCACCACCACAACAGAGTTTGCAGTGTGGTTGCTAAAGTCTTGTGAGTAGTTTAGCACATGCTGTTGCTTGGGTATTTAAGAGGGTTGCTAAGTAATTGCTATTTAAGAAATACTTAAAAATCTTAAATTTTATGATTAGAAACATAATAGCACACCTCTCCTCAGTAACCCACAAGATTTGAGCCATCACTCATGTCCATAGCCAAGTCGTGCACTGACATTTAGTATTTAGGCTCAAGTTTGAGCACCGCTGATAATAAATTCATATGGTAAGGTCATACGCCTGAGTGAGTCAGTAACTGAGTGCTTACTTTGGGAATCTCAATCACTTCATATGCACCCTCTTGTTTTGATGAATATTTTGTGCTTATGAAATTCCCATAATCCTTTACATCTGTCTGCATTATATGGTGAGCTGCACCGCCACCAAGCATGGCTGTAAAAAATCTTAATTCCCTAATCCAGAGCGGTTGACTCATCAGAGTTTGAAATAAGCCTCTCGCAGCTTCCAAGCCTGCACAAAGAAGAATGGATATTCATCAACAGAAATCCACCATTGCTGATAATCACCCTTAGATTTCAGTGAGAATTTAATGTGGATTGTGCCTCAAAATAGTTATAACCCAAACATGAATAGTGAAAACACAATTTCTTGTGCTATTGTTCGGTAGACTCGGCTGCATAGGGTCCAGGGAATTAAATTGGACACGGTCAGGTGCTTGGAATACAGATAGCTTAACCAAAACTTTAAAGCCTGAGACAGCAGGGTTTTCCACAGAATAAGGCACCTAATCTAAAATGCATCATGGGATGCAGCACCATTGTTATCCTGTCCACCTCGCCTGCCTCCTTCCATAAGCTATTGCTCTTGTAAAATAGAAATTGCACTCAATGTACTTGAGGTTAGATATCTGCAAAGGGAATTTCGACTTGTTTATATGAAGCTAAATAAATATGCCCATGCATTTTATACTAAGCAGAGGTAATGCAGTTTTTTTTTTTTTTTATTTCAGGTTTAAATAAGGTCCTTTTTTAAATTAGGTTCTCTTGTTATATTACAAATAAGTGGTTTTGAAACATGCATTGTTATGTCCTATAGCGTTGATATAGCATTAAGTAACCGCTAAAGCAATATATTTAACAAAAGTTCTATTAAATTGACAGCTAGCACATTTAGTCCAGCTTAACATATTGCAGTTTCCAGCTCACCATCAATCTCAGGTCAATTTCGTTCGCAGATTTTGGACGCTGATCTGGATATGTCTGTACATGAGCGGTTGCTCATTACTGTGAAGCTATATGGTGTAACACTTTCTGCATCTTTTAATCAGATTTCTCTGCTCACATCTTCAGGCATTGCCGGCAGTCCGGTGCAGTTCAATGAGAATGGAGATGCCCCAGGCCGTTACGATATCTACCAGTACCAGATAAAGAACAAAACAGCTGAATACAAAACCATCGGCCACTGGACTGACCAACTTTACCTGAATGTAAGTATATATTAAATTATTGTCTTGTTTTTTCACCCTCATTCCATTCCAAACCTGTATTTTGTTATTATTTTTGTCCAACACAAATGAAGGCTTTTTTAAAGAATCTTTATGAGTTATTGCTTTACAGCTTCTAATCACTTTTTTTGTAATTTTATAACGAGCTGTACAACATTTTCTCAAAAAAAAAAGCGTTCTGCAGAAAAACAAGCAGCATATGGATTTGGAGCGATGTGAGAGTGATCAAACACTGACAGAGTCTTCACTTTTTGGTGAACTTGACGCACACATCGCTTATGAGAAAGGACTGAAGTATAGCCTTGAGGAAAACTACTTAAAATTGCTCCTTTGAGATCCCCAAGAATTCATTTAATGAGTCAACGGATGAGGAAATGAAAACACTCATTTGAGATGTTAAACATTGTTTCATCCTTAGCCGAGATAAATGGTAAATACTGTTTGTTTTTTTGCTATTCAGATGCGGGCGATGCAGTGGCCAGGTGGAGGGAAGCAGGTGCCGACTTCCATCTGCAGTCAGCCCTGCAAACCTGGGTGGCGCAAAAAGATCGTTAAGGGCATTTCCTGCTGCTGGCACTGCGAGCGCTGCGATGGTTACCAGTATCAGCATGACCTCTACACCTGCAAGATGTGCCGCTTTGATTTAAGACCTAACAAGAATCACACAGGCTGCCAGCCCATTCCGATTGTGAAGCTGGAGTGGAGCTCGCCCTGGGCAGTCATACCGGTCCTCATCGCTATTCTCGGCATCATAGCCACTCTTTTTGTTGTGGTCACCTTCTTTCGTTACAATGACACGCCGATTGTTAAGGCATCCGGACGCGAGCTCAGCTACGTCCTGCTTACAGGAATCTTTTTGTGTTACGCCACCACCTTCCTGATGATCTCGACCCCAGATGTAGGGATCTGTTCACTGAGGCGAATTTTCCTGGGGCTCGGAATGAGTATCAGCTATGCGGCGCTGCTCACCAAAACCAATCGGATTTATCGGATTTTCGAGCAGGGAAAAATGACAGTGAGCGCACCACGCTTTATCAGTCCGGCTTCGCAGTTGGTAATCACCTTCAGCTTGATTTCCGTTCAGCTCCTTGGGGTGTGCATCTGGTTCGCAGTGGACCCTTCCCAAGCTCTCATTGACTACGAGGACCAGCGCACGGCAGATTCCGAGATGGCGCGCGGAGTCCTAAAGTGCGACATATCGGACTTGTCGCTCATCTGCCTCCTGGGATACAGCATGTTGCTGATGGTGACTTGCACGGTGTACGCCATAAAGACGCGAGGGGTGCCCGAGACCTTCAACGAGGCCAAGCCCATCGGCTTCACCATGTACACCACCTGCATCATCTGGCTCGCTTTCATCCCCATTTTCTTCGGGACATCGCAGTCGACGGAAAAGGTAAGAGCAGATGAGTGAGCGCAATTCCTCGAGACCTTGGCAATCAAACGTTTTAAAGTAATGACAGCATTTACCGCCCCAGCTTCCGACAAAACATGCCATTCAGAGCTGTCCATTTTTGGCAAAAAACAGACCAGTGGGAACAAATTGACTATGTTCATTTGGGCCTCACATCAAGCAGAGCGGTAAAACAGACAGTTTATTTCAAAGAGAAATTGAGAATCATGAGGTTTGGCGTGCTACAGCGCAGAACTCATGTGGTTTCCTTCGAATATTGAAAAGGAAATGTGCGGCTGGGAAAAACAAAGGCACTCTCTTTTGCCCATCTAACGCTGTGCTCTCAAAGATAAAAGAGACTTTGAAAATAGCAAGGAGATTGAGCGTCATCTTTTTGTAGATGATGTAATCAATTGACAAGCACTGACTGACTTAGAATACCGAACAAAAAGGCTCTTCATTTTGAGGCCGAATTATATATGCAACTACCCTGGCATTGGCTGCATTACTCCTTTCAATTAGAAAACCTGGGACCTTCTGTTTCTAAAGCTTAAGATAAGGGCTTTCTCGTTTTTCAATTTGTGTTTTATTTAATTAGTGTCTCCCTTAGCAAAGCCTTGAACAAGCAATTTCAGCAATTTGAGTATTGTTATACTTGTTGGTAGGGAGCCATTACGGCTTTAAACTCAGTTTCCCACTGTGCCTTTTTAACCACCGTTTGAATGATTCGTTCAGATATAGGATTGTATGAACTGACTTAGGTAATTGCATGTCTGCCTACACCAATCCCAAAGAAACAAATAACTATATTTCTGCTGATCAGAGAAAATCATAACAAAGGTAACTGTAACCCTTTATCACATGCTCTTTCCTCTCTTCTCTTTTTTACCCACTGTTTCCCAGGCATCTGATTCTTTAATCTACACCATATAAGGTTTTAGTTTGAATTTACGGTATTCCTGGCAACTAGCTGATGTACTTTAACAGTAATTTTTTACAGTAATTTTCCAGTGCAATTTTCTGTGAGCAGTCCTTGACCGATTTAGCAATTAGTGGTGATCGTTTAAGTGATCGGACTGCAAGCTGTCTTTTTTATTTTTATTTTGGAATGCATTTATGCTTTTCACGATTGGATAGTTACAGTATAAAATGAGTAAAAAAAAAACATGAAGTAATGAAGTTATGAAATTAAAAATGTGACAGGTTCCTTTGAGCACTTGAATGAATGGCTTCCTAAAAACTGAGACCATAGTTTTATGTCAAAATATATCAATTCAGTGAGCTATTAAAATGTCTAATCTTGATGTTATGGTTTACATTTTATTCTTTACTTGAGCAAATGAGAAAATACTCTACTACAGACCTGATCTAGAGGCCATTGCAGTATGAATAATACGGTTACAATGGTTTTTTTTATCACTATTTACTTTTATTTTGTTTTTGTTACAGTAGGAAAGTGAAAGAGGGAAAGGGGAAGTGGTGTGTGGCTAAGTATGGTGACCCATATGGTGACCATCCAAGTGTACACACAGCAGTGAACATACACCCAGAGCAGTGAGCAGCCAATGCTGCAGCGCCCGGGGAGCAGTTGGGTGTTCGGTGCCTTGCTCAAGGGTCTCACCTCAGTCGTGGTATTGAGGGTGGAGAGAGTGTTGGTTATTAATTCCCCCCACACACAATCCCTGCCGGACCTGAGACTCGAACCCATGACCTTCAGGTTACAAGTCCAACTCTCAATCCATTAGGCCACGACTGCAACGGTAGAACAACAACAGTGTGATATTGTTTAAATGCAACGCAATATGCTTTTTATAAAGTAATGTAATTACCAAAGAAGATTACAGTATGCTTTGATTTCAAAGTAAAATTATTAGCCTTGCAAAATACTGGTAATTTTGGACTATTATATTCTGAAGTTCTATCAGTCCTCTCATGGTGTAATCAGGGCTTGAATTTAATTCTGCTCTGTACATCACAGGACTGAAGAAACAGTTTTAGCAATTAGTTTTGCACAGAAAATAAGGCATGCATCGTATGACAAAATCCCACCACTGTGTGCGCAACAAACAGTGTTTTCAGAGGGGAATTAACATATCAAAACAAGAGCACCTCACAATCATCCAGGCTGGCAAGCACAACTAAGCCTGGCGAGTCAGAGATGACATGTCTTTTTAGAACAATTAAATGCCTCACTTCCTCCTGGCCTGTGATTTACCTTATCTCTCTGCCTGTGCACTTGTCACACGATTTCTGCCAGACACCTCATCAGCATGCCGGCTCCATCAGTTGTTTGTCATCTTATGTCGAAGTGAATAATGAATGTCTTTGGAGGCTTTCTGGAGCATTTGAATGTGGGCAGCTGGTCTGGTCCCTGCTGAATTTGATCAGCCTGTCAAATGATTAATCGGAGGGTCATCTTATTGTGGTTTAACCAATAGATTCTTAAATGAGCTAGTCTGGCAGGTAGGCCTCATTGTGGTCTAAGGACTTTAGCATGCTTTCTTCCTGGATTTTAGACAGATCCAGATGGATTTTTCATTGCTTTGTTGGGTAAACTTGAATGCATGTCCAAAATCTGACTATTGATAAAAATCTGTCTGTCTAAAATAAAACTTTTTAGTTAAAAATGAAGCACAATCATTTTCTGCATCTTAAAAAGGAAAGTGTGGATTGTAATAGATAAAAAAGCAATCAAACGAATGCAATTAAGTAGCTTTTACCATCCTTAATATATTAAGTGCTGGCAAAAAGTGTAAAAACAAATAATAATAATAATTTTCAGTTTTAGTGGTTATTCAAAAAGTATGTGTAATTAATTGAAATGATGAAACTTATCAACTGTAAAATATAATTGGAGTTTATTGGAGTATGTTTTATAAGAAAATACTATTTCAGGCTTTCTACTTTAAAATGTCACATTTAATTCAATGTGTTTCTACATGTACATATAGGGTCCTATGAAATCTGTTTTGTTTTATCACAGATTTAATTTTTCCAAAATGCAATATTACAAATTAATTATATTAAATATAAAAATAAATAAGCAAACAAACGGTTCCTTTGACTTTTCATATATGCATCTATAAAATATCATGATATATGTGACCCTGGACCACAAAACCAGTCTTAAGTGTAAATTTTTCGAAAATGAGATTTATACATCATTTGAGAGCTGAATAAATAAGATATCTATTGTTATATGGTTTGTTAGGAGCAGACTATATTTGGCCGAGATACAACTACACTGAACAAAATTATAAACGCAACACTTTTGTTTGAACCCCCATTTTTCATGAGCTGAACTCAAAGATGTAAGACTTTTTCTATGTACACAAAAGGCCTATTTCTGTGAACAATATTTGAGAGCAAATACCATGTCATTTGCTCACTAACACAGATTTAGACAGATTTGTGAACAATATTTGAGCGAAATAGGCCTTTTGGGTACATAGAAAAAGTCTTAGATCAGCTCATGAAAAATGGGGGCAAAAACAAAAGTGTTGCATTTATAATTTTGTTCAGTGTATTTGAAAACCTGGAATCTGAGGGTGCAAAAAATTCTAAATATTGAGAAAATTGCCTTTAAAGTTGTCCAAATGAAGTTCATAGCAATGCATATTACTAATCAAAAATGATGTTTTGATATATTTACGGTAAGAAATTTACTAAACATCTTCATGGAACATGATCTTTACTTAATATCCTAATGATTGTTGGCATAAAAGAAAAATCGATAATCGATAAACTGGTTTTGTGGTCCAGGGTCACATATTTCAAAGCCTCCTCTGAATAAATGGCAGGTTGCTGGCACAGGGAGATAATTTGGCCATGACATTTTTGTATTTTTTTTTTTTTTCAGGGTCATTAAACACTACTGTTTTCACATTCAAAACTTTACATTGATGTACAGGTGCCAGATTATGTGAAGATGCCTTGTTTTCATCTGATGTCCCTGGACAAGTTGACATTACAATTCATTTTGTGCAATGAAACATTGTAAGCAAAACTTACAAACCCTTCTTTCTGATGCTGGATGTTATTGAAACCTCTCTCATGTTGGTTTTGAGGAAGCTTGATGATATCTTAATCAAGCATTTCGACTTACATGGACTGCTATTTGTATGCATCTCCGCCCTCCAAAACTGGAAGCTATCATTACAGTGCCATGTCGTTAGGGTTCACTTGCAGGGGCTTTCCTCCTTTGTGTTGCTGACAGAGTAATCACTGTCTCTTTCTGAGCGAGGTCAACATCTCTTATTTACATACAGGTGTGTGTCAGCGATGTGACAGGTGAGGTAGAGGGGGCCCAGACCTCTGTTAAATGTCCGTTTCTTTGACATTCCCACTATTGAACTCCTTCAGTCTGTCATTCATTTGCTGTCACCTAAATGAGTACCTTGTGAAGACAGATGCATGAGCACATTTAGTCGAAAATATATTTTTTAAAAATTGCTTCTCACGGATATAATTTAATGCTTGAATATACAGCGTAAGCCTGGTACACTCTACTATGAAATATAATAAAGGAAAATGCATTTATAATAGTATTACAGTGTGAGGAATATATTTTGCTTTTGGCCAGAGCTCAAAGTACAAACATGAGTACTTTTTTTTCCCTACAAACCTGTGAAGCATTGCTCAGTCAAACAGCTGGCTCTGCTCCCAATCTCATGCGATTGCTTGAGCCAGAAGTTCATAGAATGCAATAACATGGGATCGTAGACAGTCTATTAAAGGAATAGTTCACCCAAAAATAAATAAATTACTTAAAATTTACTTAGGCCATCCAACATGTAGGTGAGTTTCTTTCTTTTTCAAGATTTGGAGAAATTTAGCATTACATCAACGGATCCTCTGCAGTGAATGGGTGCCGTCAGTTTGAGAGTCCATACAGCTGATAAAAAACATCTCAATAATCCACAAGTAATCCACACCACTTCAGTCCATCAATTAATGACTCGTTAAGTGAAAATCTGTGTGTTGTAATAAACAAATCCATCGAGACATTTGAATTAATTTAGCATTGCTAAAATATCAGTCGATAATCCATTCCAATGCTTCCTCCAGTGAAAATGTTCATCCCCTGACGTCCACTCACATCAAAATCCACCTACATATTTGTTTAGGACTGATTTAGCTTGTAAGCAGTACTTGATCTGTGTGTATTTCTCTCCTGATTCAGGCAAGATGACTTTTTCACTGGAAGAAAGCAATAATGTGGATAGAGATAACAGCGGTTTGAAGTCTTAATGATGGATTTGTTTATTACAAAAATGCAGTTTACCACTTCACAAGATGTTAACTTGTGGATCATTAGGGTCATTTGAATGACAAACATTCACATCCCTTTGAACAGTGTTTTCCACAGCACCGCTATTAACATGAGAACTACTTCCTTCTTAAAAAGCCTCTGATGTTGACATAAGACCTACTTCCTTTTTAAAAAATGGCA
Source organism: Barbus barbus (assembly GCF_936440315.1). Taxonomy (NCBI): domain Eukaryota; kingdom Metazoa; phylum Chordata; class Actinopteri; order Cypriniformes; family Cyprinidae; genus Barbus; species Barbus barbus. Next base: position 26,346,416 of record NC_136741.1, on the reverse strand, counting down.
GTTAATTTTTTGTTCTTTATCCCAAGAGATAATTTGGCAGCAGCAGGTGAAGTAGTGGCAGATTCAGCTTTTGTATTATTAAAGTTGATGGCGTTCCGGTGTACGTTTTATCCAGTCATCCATTTATATGTGGGAGTACAATAACGGCAGCCTTTTTTTAACTTGTAGTATCAATTCGAGGGCAAAAAAGTGGAACACTTTGTATGTGTTGATACAACAGAGACTGTCTCAGAGGACTAACCCTGATTCACTGTCTAGTTCCCATCTCAGTATTTCTCATAAGCCTCATTAGATGCAGGTGTGCAGTCTGCACATACAGAGCCCGAGGCGGAAGCATTGATGAGATACCGCTATGAATCGTGTGTCGTGTGCGTCATTAAATCCTCATTTGTGACTATAATTGCAACTTCAGGTTCAGCAAGATTAGTGAGAGATTTCGACGTATAGACCAAAGCTAATCATTTCAGGCTGGTTTAATCACTATGTATGGACCGCTCACTTTCCTTTCAGGTGATGTGTTGGTCCCCTGCAGTAGATTTTCTGGTTAAATATGGAAGTGTGACTCTGCTGACTAAGTGGCCGGGGACTGTATTTTACAATAGCTTTTGTCTGAGCCACAGCCTTGTGGTTAGACCTCCAACATATTGAGCGGTGACGAGCATATCTAGATCCCATTGTTTCCTGCCCTCTCTCAACTATGCTTTATATTTCACTGAAGACAATTTGAGTGGTACTTAACTCTCCAAGACAGTTGTAGGGTGTTGTGGGTGGTTGCCAGAGCATAGTTTTGCAATTTCCAGGCGTTCTGGTTGGTTACTATGTGGATGCTAGTGTATTCTTGGTGGTTACTGTGCAATTGCTCTCTAGCCCAAGTCAAATGTTATTTCAAAGTCTTGTCTGACTGACAGGTGGCTGCTTTCCATGTCTACTTACATGCATGCTCTGTAATTGGTCCTCGTGCCTCGTGGTAATATACTCTATGCATGAATGGTCAAATGCCCTTCTTGGTTAAAGTGTCTTGGCAAGGTATAAATGTAAACAATGTCAGTTTATCATAAGTGTTTGTAAACTGGCGTCTGACATTTTGCAAATCAAAATATAACATTATCCAAATCATGTACACAGCCATGCAGTGTTATTTTAGAATTATTTTAAGTATTATAAGTTTTGAAATAGCTTAAAAAAAAAAAAAAAAAAAAAAAAAATATATATATATATATATATATATATATATATAATATAATATATATATATTTTTTTTTTTTTTTGTATCTATTTTTTCTTTATTATTGATTGATTGTGATTTGTGCTTTTGTTTTTAAATCTTTCCATTTATCTTTAATATATTTTATTTCAGTTTCAGTTTTAGTAATAATAGGACTTCAAATTAAACATGTTTTATTTAATTTAGTTGCCAAGGCAGCATTTTTTTTAAATTATTTTATTTGCATTTACGTTTCTAATTATTCATATTTTTTATTTACTTCCACCTTTATTTCAGTTGACAAAAACAATATATTTTTTAGTTTTACTTGCAGTCATATAAATAAACCACTGTCTATTATGTCATTATTAATTCAATTACATTATTAACCAAAAACAAAAAACTAAAAAAACACTCACTTAGTCTGTTTCTTAGTTTTTTTATTACCAACTGTATTTGAAAGCAATATGGCATGTTTTATATTAATATTAAACAATTATTTGTAACATTTATATATTATTAAAATAGTTAAATAAATTATATTTAGATATAAATATGTATATATTTATATATATTTACCCTAGTAAAAAAGTAATATATTTAAAATACATTTATTTCATAAAAGTTTCACACAAGTATAGTTAAAATCTATTAACATATTTACTGACAGATAACTCGAGACTCACTGATATAAAAATTATAATTCAACTTTGACTTGACATACTAATTGTGTAAAATGCACTATTCTTAATATTAAGTCTAAAATGTGTTTTAATGTCACTTTTGATGAAGATTGTTTGATCTTTGAACAATATCGAACTTTTAATTCAAAATATTTAAAGTGTACCTGAATTATACTTGCAGTTCCACTTCAGCACATTAAAATATACTTGGACAACTGAAATACTGGTATCGTGACTAACTAATAAGGACCTGTTTTTAAAGATACTGCACTATATTTCAACGGCACACTTTAGGATTGCCTATAGTGGCCAGTGCTGGGTGGTAGCCATCTGTCTCTTCTTCGAGAAGAGTCCCAGCCCAGCTGATGTGGTCCTAACCCTTCCTGTCGACTTGTGCTGAAACTGCTTTCCAGTCAGTCCCTCTGGATGGAGATCACAGCAGTGAGTCACACTTAATCACAGCACACAGAGGACCCAGAGCCGAGGTCACGTCCGCCAGAGTCAAAACACACAGCAGCGTTCTAAACAACAGCAGGGGGTTCGCAGCAGTGCCATGAAGTGGCTGGAGCCATTAGTGCTGGGGTGTGTGTCTGTTTGTGTGCCACTGAAAACATGTCACAAACAGAGTCCCTCCAAGTGGTTGGTTAAAAATAATCATGATTACCCTCTCATTATTTAGGTAATAATGCCTTACACCGTGTCCCACCCGGGCACGACGCGGCAAAGCGTCAAGCGATGAAAGCTATCACTTGCATGTTAATCCCAGTTTCTGTGCTAACTAGCCAAGACAAATGACACAACAGTTTTATCAGTCGTTTGGTTTCTCTTTCTGTGGCATCGTGCCGGATAATCATGCTCACAGCTGCTCGTTATATACAGTGGATGGAGTCCAATAACCTGAGAATGAAAATGGTTTTAATTATTAGAATTATTTCTTATTATAAAAAAAAAAAAATATATATATATATATATATATATATATATATATATATATATATATATATATATATATATATTATTTATATGGTTAATAATAATTTTATTGTTTATGTAATGCCATTTTTGTATTACAAAAAAAATAAAAAATATATATATATGTTTTATTTAATTAGTGTCTCCCTTAGCAAAGCCTTGAACAAGCAATTTCAGCAATTTGAGTATTGTTATACTTGTTGGTAGGGAGCCATTACGGCTTTAAACTCAGTTTCCCACTGTGCCTTTTTAACCACCGTTTGAATGATTCGTTCAGATATAGGATTGTATGAACTGACTTAGGTAATTGCATGTCTGCCTACACCAATCCCAAAGAAACAAATAACTATATTTCTGCTGATCAGAGAAAATCATAACAAAGGTAACTGTAACCCTTTATCACATGCTCTTTCCTCTCTTCTCTTTTTTACCCACTGTTTCCCAGGCATCTGATTCTTTAATCTACACCATATAAGGTTTTAGTTTGAATTTACGGTATTCCTGGCAACTAGCTGATGTACTTTAACAGTAATTTTTTACAGTAATTTTCCAGTGCAATTTTCTGTGAGCAGTCCTTGACCGATTTAGCAATTAGTGGTGATCGTTTAAGTGATCGGACTGCAAGCTGTCTTTTTTATTTTTATTTTGGAATGCATTTATGCTTTTCACGATTGGATAGTTACAGTATAAAATGAGTAAAAAAAAAACATGAAGTAATGAAGTTATGAAATTAAAAATGTGACAGGTTCCTTTGAGCACTTGAATGAATGGCTTCCTAAAAACTGAGACCATAGTTTTATGTCAAAATATATCAATTCAGTGAGCTATTAAAATGTCTAATCTTGATGTTATGGTTTACATTTTATTCTTTACTTGAGCAAATGAGAAAATACTCTACTACAGACCTGATCTAGAGGCCATTGCAGTATGAATAATACGGTTACAATGGTTTTTTTTATCACTATTTACTTTTATTTTGTTTTTGTTACAGTAGGAAAGTGAAAGAGGGAAAGGGGAAGTGGTGTGTGGCTAAGTATGGTGACCCATATGGTGACCATCCAAGTGTACACACAGCAGTGAACATACACCCAGAGCAGTGAGCAGCCAATGCTGCAGCGCCCGGGGAGCAGTTGGGTGTTCGGTGCCTTGCTCAAGGGTCTCACCTCAGTCGTGGTATTGAGGGTGGAGAGAGTGTTGGTTATTAATTCCCCCCACACACAATCCCTGCCGGACCTGAGACTCGAACCCATGACCTTCAGGTTACAAGTCCAACTCTCAATCCATTAGGCCACGACTGCAACGGTAGAACAACAACAGTGTGATATTGTTTAAATGCAACGCAATATGCTTTTTATAAAGTAATGTAATTACCAAAGAAGATTACAGTATGCTTTGATTTCAAAGTAAAATTATTAGCCTTGCAAAATACTGGTAATTTTGGACTATTATATTCTGAAGTTCTATCAGTCCTCTCATGGTGTAATCAGGGCTTGAATTTAATTCTGCTCTGTACATCACAGGACTGAAGAAACAGTTTTAGCAATTAGTTTTGCACAGAAAATAAGGCATGCATCGTATGACAAAATCCCACCACTGTGTGCGCAACAAACAGTGTTTTCAGAGGGGAATTAACATATCAAAACAAGAGCACCTCACAATCATCCAGGCTGGCAAGCACAACTAAGCCTGGCGAGTCAGAGATGACATGTCTTTTTAGAACAATTAAATGCCTCACTTCCTCCTGGCCTGTGATTTACCTTATCTCTCTGCCTGTGCACTTGTCACACGATTTCTGCCAGACACCTCATCAGCATGCCGGCTCCATCAGTTGTTTGTCATCTTATGTCGAAGTGAATAATGAATGTCTTTGGAGGCTTTCTGGAGCATTTGAATGTGGGCAGCTGGTCTGGTCCCTGCTGAATTTGATCAGCCTGTCAAATGATTAATCGGAGGGTCATCTTATTGTGGTTTAACCAATAGATTCTTAAATGAGCTAGTCTGGCAGGTAGGCCTCATTGTGGTCTAAGGACTTTAGCATGCTTTCTTCCTGGATTTTAGACAGATCCAGATGGATTTTTCATTGCTTTGTTGGGTAAACTTGAATGCATGTCCAAAATCTGACTATTGATAAAAATCTGTCTGTCTAAAATAAAACTTTTTAGTTAAAAATGAAGCACAATCATTTTCTGCATCTTAAAAAGGAAAGTGTGGATTGTAATAGATAAAAAAGCAATCAAACGAATGCAATTAAGTAGCTTTTACCATCCTTAATATATTAAGTGCTGGCAAAAAGTGTAAAAACAAATAATAATAATAATTTTCAGTTTTAGTGGTTATTCAAAAAGTATGTGTAATTAATTGAAATGATGAAACTTATCAACTGTAAAATATAATTGGAGTTTATTGGAGTATGTTTTATAAGAAAATACTATTTCAGGCTTTCTACTTTAAAATGTCACATTTAATTCAATGTGTTTCTACATGTACATATAGGGTCCTATGAAATCTGTTTTGTTTTATCACAGATTTAATTTTTCCAAAATGCAATATTACAAATTAATTATATTAAATATAAAAATAAATAAGCAAACAAACGGTTCCTTTGACTTTTCATATATGCATCTATAAAATATCATGATATATGTGACCCTGGACCACAAAACCAGTCTTAAGTGTAAATTTTTCGAAAATGAGATTTATACATCATTTGAGAGCTGAATAAATAAGATATCTATTGTTATATGGTTTGTTAGGAGCAGACTATATTTGGCCGAGATACAACTACACTGAACAAAATTATAAACGCAACACTTTTGTTTGAACCCCCATTTTTCATGAGCTGAACTCAAAGATGTAAGACTTTTTCTATGTACACAAAAGGCCTATTTCTGTGAACAATATTTGAGAGCAAATACCATGTCATTTGCTCACTAACACAGATTTAGACAGATTTGTGAACAATATTTGAGCGAAATAGGCCTTTTGGGTACATAGAAAAAGTCTTAGATCAGCTCATGAAAAATGGGGGCAAAAACAAAAGTGTTGCATTTATAATTTTGTTCAGTGTATTTGAAAACCTGGAATCTGAGGGTGCAAAAAATTCTAAATATTGAGAAAATTGCCTTTAAAGTTGTCCAAATGAAGTTCATAGCAATGCATATTACTAATCAAAAATGATGTTTTGATATATTTACGGTAAGAAATTTACTAAACATCTTCATGGAACATGATCTTTACTTAATATCCTAATGATTGTTGGCATAAAAGAAAAATCGATAATCGATAAACTGGTTTTGTGGTCCAGGGTCACATATTTCAAAGCCTCCTCTGAATAAATGGCAGGTTGCTGGCACAGGGAGATAATTTGGCCATGACATTTTTGTATTTTTTTTTTTTTTCAGGGTCATTAAACACTACTGTTTTCACATTCAAAACTTTACATTGATGTACAGGTGCCAGATTATGTGAAGATGCCTTGTTTTCATCTGATGTCCCTGGACAAGTTGACATTACAATTCATTTTGTGCAATGAAACATTGTAAGCAAAACTTACAAACCCTTCTTTCTGATGCTGGATGTTATTGAAACCTCTCTCATGTTGGTTTTGAGGAAGCTTGATGATATCTTAATCAAGCATTTCGACTTACATGGACTGCTATTTGTATGCATCTCCGCCCTCCAAAACTGGAAGCTATCATTACAGTGCCATGTCGTTAGGGTTCACTTGCAGGGGCTTTCCTCCTTTGTGTTGCTGACAGAGTAATCACTGTCTCTTTCTGAGCGAGGTCAACATCTCTTATTTACATACAGGTGTGTGTCAGCGATGTGACAGGTGAGGTAGAGGGGGCCCAGACCTCTGTTAAATGTCCGTTTCTTTGACATTCCCACTATTGAACTCCTTCAGTCTGTCATTCATTTGCTGTCACCTAAATGAGTACCTTGTGAAGACAGATGCATGAGCACATTTAGTCGAAAATATATTTTTTAAAAATTGCTTCTCACGGATATAATTTAATGCTTGAATATACAGCGTAAGCCTGGTACACTCTACTATGAAATATAATAAAGGAAAATGCATTTATAATAGTATTACAGTGTGAGGAATATATTTTGCTTTTGGCCAGAGCTCAAAGTACAAACATGAGTACTTTTTTTTCCCTACAAACCTGTGAAGCATTGCTCAGTCAAACAGCTGGCTCTGCTCCCAATCTCATGCGATTGCTTGAGCCAGAAGTTCATAGAATGCAATAACATGGGATCGTAGACAGTCTATTAAAGGAATAGTTCACCCAAAAATAAATAAATTACTTAAAATTTACTTAGGCCATCCAACATGTAGGTGAGTTTCTTTCTTTTTCAAGATTTGGAGAAATTTAGCATTACATCAACGGATCCTCTGCAGTGAATGGGTGCCGTCAGTTTGAGAGTCCATACAGCTGATAAAAAACATCTCAATAATCCACAAGTAATCCACACCACTTCAGTCCATCAATTAATGACTCGTTAAGTGAAAATCTGTGTGTTGTAATAAACAAATCCATCGAGACATTTGAATTAATTTAGCATTGCTAAAATATCAGTCGATAATCCATTCCAATGCTTCCTCCAGTGAAAATGTTCATCCCCTGACGTCCACTCACATCAAAATCCACCTACATATTTGTTTAGGACTGATTTAGCTTGTAAGCAGTACTTGATCTGTGTGTATTTCTCTCCTGATTCAGGCAAGATGACTTTTTCACTGGAAGAAAGCAATAATGTGGATAGAGATAACAGCGGTTTGAAGTCTTAATGATGGATTTGTTTATTACAAAAATGCAGTTTACCACTTCACAAGATGTTAACTTGTGGATCATTAGGGTCATTTGAATGACAAACATTCACATCCCTTTGAACAGTGTTTTCCACAGCACCGCTATTAACATGAGAACTACTTCCTTCTTAAAAAGCCTCTGATGTTGACATAAGACCTACTTCCTTTTTAAAAAATGGCAGTTAATTTTTTGTTCTTTATCCCAAGAGATAATTTGGCAGCAGCAGGTGAAGTAGTGGCAGATTCAGCTTTTGTATTATTAAAGTTGATGGCGTTCCGGTGTACGTTTTATCCAGTCATCCATTTATATGTGGGAGTACAATAACGGCAGCCTTTTTTTAACTTGTAGTATCAATTCGAGGGCAAAAAAGTGGAACACTTTGTATGTGTTGATACAACAGAGACTGTCTCAGAGGACTAACCCTGATTCACTGTCTAGTTCCCATCTCAGTATTTCTCATAAGCCTCATTAGATGCAGGTGTGCAGTCTGCACATACAGAGCCCGAGGCGGAAGCATTGATGAGATACCGCTATGAATCGTGTGTCGTGTGCGTCATTAAATCCTCATTTGTGACTATAATTGCAACTTCAGGTTCAGCAAGATTAGTGAGAGATTTCGACGTATAGACCAAAGCTAATCATTTCAGGCTGGTTTAATCACTATGTATGGACCGCTCACTTTCCTTTCAGGTGATGTGTTGGTCCCCTGCAGTAGATTTTCTGGTTAAATATGGAAGTGTGACTCTGCTGACTAAGTGGCCGGGGACTGTATTTTACAATAGCTTTTGTCTGAGCCACAGCCTTGTGGTTAGACCTCCAACATATTGAGCGGTGACGAGCATATCTAGATCCCATTGTTTCCTGCCCTCTCTCAACTATGCTTTATATTTCACTGAAGACAATTTGAGTGGTACTTAACTCTCCAAGACAGTTGTAGGGTGTTGTGGGTGGTTGCCAGAGCATAGTTTTGCAATTTTCAGGCGTTCTGGTTGGTTACTATGTGGATGCTAGTGTATTCTTGGTGGTTACTGTGCAATTGCTCTCTAGCCCAAGTCAAATGTTATTTCAAAGTCTTGTCTGACTGACAGGTGGCTGCTTTCCATGTCTACTTACATGCATGCTCTGTAATTGGTCCTCGTGCCTCGTGGTAATATACTCTATGCATGAATGGTCAAATGCCCTTCTTGGTTAAAGTGTCTTGGCAAGGTATAAATGTAAACAATGTCAGTTTATCATAAGTGTTTGTAAACTGGCGTCTGACATTTTGCAAATCAAAATATAACATTATCCAAATCATGTACACAGCCATGCAGTGTTATTTTAGAATTATTTTAAGTATTATAAGTTTTGAAATAGCTTAAAAAAAAAAAAAAAAAAAAAAAAAATATATATATATATATATATATATATATATATAATATAATATATATATATATTTTTTTTTTTTTGTATCTATTTTTTCTTTATTATTGATTGATTGTGATTTGTGCTTTTGTTTTTAAATCTTTCCATTTATCTTTAATATATTTTATTTCAGTTTCAGTTTTAGTAATAATAGGACTTCAAATTAAACATGTTTTATTTAATTTAGTTGCCAAGGCAGCATTTTTTTTTAATTATTTTATTTGCATTTACGTTTCTAATTATTCATATTTTTTATTTACTTCCACCTTTATTTCAGTTGACAAAAACAATATATTTTTTAGTTTTACTTGCAGTCATATAAATAAACCACTGTCTATTATGTCATTATTAATTCAATTACATTATTAACCAAAAACAAAAAACTAAAAAAACACTCACTTAGTCTGTTTCTTAGTTTTTTTATTACCAACTGTATTTGAAAGCAATATGGCATGTTTTATATTAATATTAAACAATTATTTGTAACATTTATATATTATTAAAATAGTTAAATAAATTATATTTAGATATAAATATGTATATATTTATATATATTTACCCTAGTAAAAAAGTAATATATTTAAAATACATTTATTTCATAAAAGTTTCACACAAGTATAGTTAAAATCTATTAACATATTTACTGACAGATAACTCGAGACTCACTGATATAAAAATTATAATTCAACTTTGACTTGACATACTAATTGTGTAAAATGCACTATTCTTAATATTAAGTCTAAAATGTGTTTTAATGTCACTTTTGATGAAGATTGTTTGATCTTTGAACAATATCGAACTTTTAATTCAAAATATTTAAAGTGTACCTGAATTATACTTGCAGTTCCACTTCAGCACATTAAAATATACTTGGACAACTGAAATACTGGTATCGTGACTAACTAATAAGGACCTGTTTTTAAAGATACTGCACTATATTTCAACGGCACACTTTAGGATTGCCTATAGTGGCCAGTGCTGGGTGGTAGCCATCTGTCTCTTCTTCGAGAAGAGTCCCAGCCCAGCTGATGTGGTCCTAACCCTTCCTGTCGACTTGTGCTGAAACTGCTTTCCAGTCAGTCCCTCTGGATGGAGATCACAGCAGTGAGTCACACTTAATCACAGCACACAGAGGACCCAGAGCCGAGGTCACGTCCGCCAGAGTCAAAACACACAGCAGCGTTCTAAACAACAGCAGGGGGTTCGCAGCAGTGCCATGAAGTGGCTGGAGCCATTAGTGCTGGGGTGTGTGTCTGTTTGTGTGCCACTGAAAACATGTCACAAACAGAGTCCCTCCAAGTGGTTGGTTAAAAATAATCATGATTACCCTCTCATTATTTAGGTAATAATGCCTTACACCGTGTCCCACCCGGGCACGACGCGACAAAGCGTCAAGCGATGAAAGCAATCACTTGCATGTTAATCCCAGTTTCTGTGCTAACTAGCCAAGACAAATGACACAACAGCTTTATCAGTCGTTTGGTTTCTCTTTCTGTGGCATCGTGCCGGATAATCATGCTCACAGCTGCTCGTTATATACAGTGGATGGAGTCCAATAACCTGAGAATGAAAATGGTTTTAATTATTAGAATTATTTCTTATTATAAAAAAAATAAATAATATATATATATATATATATATATATATATATAATTTATATGGTTAATAATAATTTTATTGTTTATGTAATGCCATTTTTGTATTACAAAAAAAAAAAAAATATATATATATATATATATATATATATATATATATATATATATATATATAAATATATATATATATATATATATATATCTATATCTCTTTCAGTAATTCTTATTTCAAATAATATTTTCACAACATAATGTTTTTACATTTTTTAAATCCAATTTTTTTTATTCATTTTCCCACTATATATTAAACGTCAAACATGAACAAGGTGGCATTAATTGTAGAAGCTAAAAAACATTGAGCATTATGTGATAAATATGTAGTCTATTATGACAAATGAAGTTCCACAAGCATTCATCTTGTAGTTTTTCATTTGAAGTGTGGGCATAAGAGCCAGTTGGTTGCATCAGTGTTATTTCAGTATGATTGATATACTATTATAGTTTTTGCTCATATGTTGTTTTCACTTATATTTGTGTTATAGCTTTAGTAATTTGTTGTGTGTTTTTGTCATTTTTATAATTTTTTATTTATTAGTTTTATTTAGCTTTAGTGCTTTAAATGAAAATTTAGTTTCCCTTGGAAACTAACTGAAACGAGATTTCTGAGAGTAAATAATTATGCAATTTTTTATGGTTTTAGTTAACTGTAATAACCTTGGTTTGGACACTTCATAATCCCAGCAAATCCTGTCCGTCATCTGCCTGTTATATCATGAATACTGTGTATTCTGACATTTAGTAATTTGCATATTTTGTAGCAGAGAATTACGCATATTCGAATGGAGTGATGGTGCTCGGTGCTTTGGGCATGTTGAGTCACGAGGTTATGACTCTCTGTTGAGATTTGACGTATTGAATGTGTCAGTTAGATCAGGGGTTTATTGTGTCAACAAGCCCTCGTGAGATGAAGGTCCCAGGTCATGTGAACAAGTCTTCATTATTGTATAATACACCCCCGATAGGCAAAGCAAAAGGCTATTGTACCATCCTGAAGGGCTTTAGTTTGTAATAATGACCTGCATTATCCCTAAAATGATTCCTTACCTATCAAATAAGTAAATAAATGGACTTAAAAATTGATTTCAGTGAAAATTATTTGATTATGTGGGAAGAAATGGACTGCGGTGTGATATAAAACTAGCACGCTGATGGGTATTGGTTGCCCAGGGCAACAGTAAAATACACAGTTTCATTGTACAAAAATATTTGGCTGCAGAAAGCAATGATTGACCAATTACAACCCAGTATGGTGTGTAGTAATGGCTTTGTTTTCAGTGATTTTAAATTTTCATGTGCTGTGATTTTGTTTCGTAGATGTACATACAAACGACCACGCTGACCATTTCGGTGAGTCTGAGCGCGTCTGTGTCTCTGGGGATGCTCTACATGCCGAAGGTCTACGTGGTGCTCTTCCATCCGGAGCAGAATGTGGCCAAACGCAACACTCGCAGTCTGAAAGCCGTGGTCACCGCCGCCACCATGTCTAACAAGTTCAACCCCAAGGCCAGCCTGAGGCCCAACGGAGAAGCCAAGTCAGAGCTGTGCGAAAACCTGGAAACTCAGGGTGAGCGGGTTTGAGGATAAACACATTATTGTTACTGACACTGATTTTTATACTGCAGTAAACTTGTTATTGTAATCTTTAAAAATTGTAATTCATCATCATTCTTTTGCTCGCTTAAACGGATCCAAATTTGAAGAGGGTTGCAAACTCGTGCTTCAGCAGACTGAATGCAGTTGCTTTAGATTTGTCTGTCTTAAAGGCTGAATTCACCCAAAATCAACAAATCTATTATTTACTCCTTGATCATTCCAAACCAATATAACTTTCTTTTTTATAATGCAATGAAGACATTTAATGGCGTTTGTGTGATGATCGTAACAAGACAAACCACTAATCGTCTGGCTCACATTGCGAAAGGTTGTTTTGGTTTCATTATGTTAGAATCTAACCATTTGGCATCAGATATGGGCTAGGCAGTGTGGTTTTTAAAAGGCAAATCAGTTGAATCGGTACAACAGTCCTTACTCAAACCCATTTCCTGCTAATTTAAATATCAATAAAACACAAGAGCTGATAAACAAGCTTTGTAATACAGCAGTAAATAAAACCATGCTGCCTCAGCAGAAATAACTCGCATTCTAGAACAGATGCAAACCTGTAGTCGTCTTGAAAGAGAAAAGAAAGGCTGAGACTTTGTTTGCATAATTATATTATTCATTAAGGCCCTGATTTACCAAGATCCCAAATAAAATGTACTAATTGGCTTGTGCAGTTTATCAAATTGTCTGTAAGCGTTATGGGTATACTAAGGGTAAGAATAACACAATGCACTTGTTTCATTTTGTGTATTTAGGTTTTCAAATTAAGTTTTGTTTCGATGGTACAAAAAAGTTTTAATTTTGTATTTTTATATACTCTTATGCAGCACCTGGATAGGTATGCGTTTTATGTGTTTAAGTTTGAATATGACAACATATGTTACATTCAGTGCTCTTAATCTAATGTGGTATTCATTTGCACACCTTTTCTGAAGTTTTCAGAGGTGATAAATCACTTTGCAAGAACTATTTAACTCATTTTTGCATTGACGTTGCCCTTTATTCTGCATGCCCCAAATGACACATTCATTAATAGAAACCTGCGAAAACAGACAAGAAGCGCTATCTTCTGGTGCTATATCTGGAATACAGAATCCACAGCAGAGTTCTTTTTTTTTTTTTTGCATGTGCCATCTGGTTTTCATGTGTTTTATATGCACAAACATTTAATAAATCACAGACTAAAAGTGTGCCTCACTGTCTATGTGAATGTAGTTAGACAGGACAGCAGTTTTGAGACATCATCAATTGTGCCTTGATACCCCAGACAGACTCCCTTTTAATCTACTATTTTTTCAAATAGCCTCTAGCATTAGCATTTTCATTATCTTAATCTGTGACGTGATGTCAAATGCTGCAGACAGGGGGAAAAAATAAAACGCAAATATAAATCCATTTCACCCTTTTAATAGACATAGTAAGACATCTACTATTAGCAATTCACTGAAATTAATTTAATACCAGTAAATTAAAAGTTTCATTTGACCAAAATGTTAATTAATTAAATTAAAGTTGCGTTGAGTCAAAAAACGAAACCGAAGTTATATAAACATTTAAACTGCACTTTTTTTGTCTTTATGTTACATGAACAGAATTAAGTTTGTACTCTAATTCGTTGTTTAACTAGAAATATTCAAATGGTGGCTGTAATAGCAACTTGTTTTCATTCAAACAGATAAAGTAAAATATTATGAATAAGTAATATATTAGCATATAACGCTCGATTTTTGTAGCTGACTAATGAGTTTATGGACATTGAAGGGCTTTCCTGAGATACAACATTACTTGACATTGTTTACAAGCTGATTTATTGACTTCCTGACACTGCTTGAGCGATTACTTGAGACATGATACATTTCTGTAAGTGTCTCTTTCAACAGACCCTCTGTTGAGACAAACAAATATTGTTTGTTTTTTGGATAAAATTTGAAAGCTGACAGCATTTTATATTTAAAGCCAAAATCAAAAATGCGTCATTTTCGGTGCATCACTGTCTACTATAATATAGTAAAATATTTGTGCTCCATATGTTGTTTACAAAAACCTTTTTCACCCAGAATACACAGATCGTGTTGAATTGTTGTCAGTGAAGCAACTTGTTTATTTGCAGGCAGATGGTGTCACATCCACTATCAGAGGGTAACAGGGTCATGCTAACCAACCCATGACCCCATTGATCTGGGAAATGTTGTTCCATGCAAGCTGATAAAGCATGCGGATGCACACGTAAAAAAAATCCACCAGAAAAAGGTAGAGTCCAGGCAGAGCTATGCACAAATAATATTAAAATTCATAATGATGTGAATTTAATGTGACATTTCCCAAGATATATCTGTACATTCACTTGTTCTAGTATAAACTATCACGCTAAACCAATTCAAAGTATCATGTTAGACTAGGAAAGCACAAATGATCTACTTCCATTACACAGTATTTGGCATTCAGAGCAACGCACATCCACTCTGCTTTCATTATGTAGCATTTTATATTCATTTTGCAAAGCAGCAATATCCAGTAAATCATATTGTAGGTCTTAATAACAAATAGCTCTGAATTAAGGGAGACATCCAGATAAATGTTTTGACAACAGAATTAAAATTTGTGTAATGAAGGTTGCTACATAGATGAAAATTCACCCAATTAAGCATGGCTAGTTATGTTTTCAGCAAATATTTAACACCGGTTGCATGACCTTACCAGACTGCTACCAAACCCAGTGTGAATTTCATCTGCTCACTTCCTCTTGTACATATTCAGCAGCTCTCTATAGCAACACTTTGAATTCACTGCAGTGGAACTATGTGCTTTTGTAAATGAGGTATTAAAGTCAGCGACTACATTAACATGTTCCATTTTGAAAGATCTTACTAGAGTTATTTAACACAAGCAGTTTTTTGCATGTAAAGCAAATGCAAGCTAACAAATAACTTCTCCGTAGCTCAGGGATGTCTAACATTTCGTGAATGCATTAAAGGGGAAACAGGATCTCCTTGTTGATTCTAATTGATTAGTGATCCTCCTTTAAGACTTAAATTGCATTAAGTAAAAGTGTCTGTTAAGTGTCTTAATGTAGTGTAATGTGATAGAAACGTTGCTATAAAGTGTTACAATTACTTCTAAGTGAATTACATGACTTTGAATTATTATGTAGCTCCTAATTGTATTTCTAGTCAAGCAAGGACTCATCTCTTTGTGCATGTTATATGCAGTAATCATCATTATATTTATAGCATGGGTGTGCTACAATAACATAGCTTTCAAGTAGATTTGAATATATCATGACTTTGTGCACATGACTGAGCAGAAAAGTACCAGAAATAAACCTATTCTTAGTCATATCTGACTTGTGAATGTTAAAAACCATGTGAAAGATTGCAGGGAATAGCTAGCAGTAGCAGTTTTCTTTTTTTTAAATTACAGTGCAATAATATTAATCTAAACAATATGCATAAATACAACATAAATGTTGTATAAAAACTATACAAGATATATTCACTTGCACTTATCCACTGTTAAAAACGAAAAAATACACTATAGTTCAAAAGTTCACAAGAAACATGTTTTGAAAGAAATTAATACATTTATTAAGCAATAAAGCATTAAATTGATCAAAAGTGACTACATTTACAGTGTTATTATTTAATTTTTTTCAAATAAATGCTGTTCTTTTTAACTTGACACGTGAAAATTCAGCTTTGCATTATAGGAATACAATGTATTTCAAAATTAAAATAGAAAACAGTTTTTAATAGTAGTAATATTTCTTCTTTTTATTTGATTACTTTTTGATCAAATAAATGCAGCCTTGTTGAGAATAAGATACTTTTTTTTCAGATTCATTAAATACATTTTAGTGACCCAAAACTTTTGAACATTATTGTCTAATTTAATTTTGGTATTTCCGTATTTGTAAAGCATCACAATTATTTTCAATAAATATTTTATTTTGAAAATACATAATAGAGCTGTTTCAATTAGTTTTGTGTTCTGGGTCTAATCCTGCATAAATATTCTATAACATAATCATTTTGGGCTTTTGCACTAGGCAATATTATACTTTAAATGTAATTATTCATGCAGCCTAAAGAGGCAGGATGTAACCCATGACAAAAACACAGTGTACCTGTGCAACAGTGCGTTCTATTAAGGCGTTCTATGTTAATTCATTAGCATGGTAATATGACACATTTCCCACCCATTGCTTTTTCCCAATCAGGTGACTAGTAAGTCTTCACAGTCTCACTTTTACCACATATGTGACGTTGTTCACTCTGTCTTCTCTGAAGAACCTAAAGATCACACTTCTTGTCATCTCACCTACGGGTAGTAAAAAAAGATATTGAACCAATCAAAATAAGGACATGTTTGATGTAGCTATTACAATACTGTCAGCGCATATATGTGACATATTATTCACAGTCATAGCGGGATGCACTCCATTAGTGCATCTACAAAAGTCAGTACTTGGCAAGCAGTTATATCACTGTTATAAAAGACACTTTAGGATTCCAAAGTAACAGTCAATCTTTGATATCATTGCAATGCAGAACATGTATAGAGTTTAGTGATGCATATAAACAAGATCAAATTGAAATGTGTGTGTGATGTTGCCTACAAAGATCTAAGAAACTTGCCAAAGAATGAGGATAAGAGGATGAGAATGACAAGGTCAGTTGATCAAACTCATAGTTAGGTTATATGAACATCAATAGGTTTTCTCATGTGTCCTTTAAGGAAAAGAGTTTTGGTCTTGGGTGAATTGTAAATATAATCAATAATAATATAAGTCTGCTTTACATCAGCCGGCAGGATTTGTATGACTAAAAAGATCAATGTAGGTCTCCTTGAAATAGTCTCTTGACATCATAATCGTGCATGACCACCATATAGCTATACTGATGAATGGCTTGTTTATTTCAAAACACAATATCATATTTTGTTGCCTTGGTTAGAAAGTTGTTTTTTTACACTGGAAAATAAATGGTTTCAGTCCATTTTCAGTCAGAGATTGTAGTAAATTTCACAGTTACAAAGAAACAGCAAGAAACATTGAATTGAACATTACGTTTTGAGGTGATACAACTGAAACATATTCAATTATCTTTGTTTACAACTTTGAAAAATCATTTACAGTGCATTTAATCCTTAAAGGGATAGTTCACCCAAATATGAAAATTGTCATAATTTACTCAACTCATACAAGTTGCTCCAAACCTGTATGAGTTTCTGTCTTATTTTGAAGAATGCTGGTACTGACAGTTGCTGGTAGCCATTGACTATGGGGAAAAAAATACTGTGGAAGTCAATCAGCAATGCAATCAGCAACTCTTTGGCTACTAACATTCATACAGGTTTGGAACAACATAAGTGTGGGTAAATGATGGCAAAAAATGTCATTCTATCCCTTTAATGTGATTATATAATGAATAATAATTTGATGCATAATCATTTTCAGACGCTTTGATCCTTCCAGAAAACAAACAATGAGTCAGACTTTTACAATTTATTATGAGAAATATGTTTTCATATTTTTTTTATATTGTGGCTAAACAAAGCAAAATTGTGAAGATATCATGCAGAATACTTTATTTCTTAGGCGATACACATCTAATAGGAGGCTTTAAGTTTTTTTTTTTGGTTAGGATTAGTTAATGTATGCAGCATATTCCTTCAGGCTACCTTTTCATGACAATTACATTTTTAATGCCTCCTGACAATTTCTGTGCAAGGTCATTTAATTTCAGGGCAGATTGAGCCAGCGAGAAAGCACCTCTGCATATCCAAATTCAATGGGCCTTAAGGCAAAATGGGCACCAACGGGTTCAATTCTAACACAGAAACATATAAATCTGTGTTTGCAATATGTGTTCACACATTATAGAGCTGATCAATATGAAGATATAGATTTTACACTGTAGACTGCATTCTGTTAACCTGGATTTGGCCTCTTGTATCATATTGCTAGATTTTTAGATTTAACTGCTCAGTTGTTTCATTAAAATAAATAAACAGTACTCATGAAAAATGCAAAAAACACAAAATCCTAGGATGCGTTTGAAGAGTACTGTCCTTTTAAGAGCGTGTTGGTGTTAGTCGCTGTGTGCATGTAATGATAGCTTAGCTGAGCTGAATGCGCTCATGCATAAAAAGGAGTTCATAATGTTATTTTGAAATGCATAAGAAACTTATTTCAGCACTAAATTATACTTGTTCATTTATCCGTCTGTGCAGTTAGCCAAAGCTCAGCTATCCATTTTGTGCATAAAATAATTTGTTTAGACACACGTGTGCAATGACATTACTCTTAATGTCAGGAATAATATGTGTAATATGTGCGGTATCATTATTATGTAAACATAATAGAACATGCACAACATAACACCCAACACATCATTCAAATACAGTGGGTATAACTTTAAGCTGTTTTTCAAGGCCTATCTAACATCCCAACATCCAGAGCATGTTAGGTGAGATAAGCTTATTTTTTTTCCTAATTCAAATAGTGTGTGTGTGTGTGTGTGTGTGTGTGTATCAAGGTTATAATCGTTAACGAAAACGAACGAAAAAACGAAAACTAGGTGGGAAAAAACATTGTCGTTAACTGAAATAAAAATAAAAACGAGGCATTACAAAAAAACGATAACTAACTAAAACTGTAATGTGTGTTTGGCAAAACTAACTAAAATAAAATAAAATTATAGAGTAAATGTCCTTAGTTTTCGTCTTTGTCAAGGTCTTTAATTTTTTAACGCTATTTAGAACATGCAGCGTATTCGTTCAGCTGCACTTCCTTTCCCTGCTCTCCCTCCGCCTCTCTGTCACTCATGTGTCTCTCACATGCGCGCACACACACACACACACACACACACACACACACACAGCCCCTCCCCTCCGTGCACACTTCGTTCGACGTTGAAAGTTCGCGAAAGGTTGGTATCTCCATCTCTTGAACACCTTCAATCAAACATTAATTTAAATATTTTAAATTCTGAATATAATTTTGTCAGTGTGTTAATGTTGACCCGAGAAGCGATTATGCCTTCTTTAGAAAGTTAACTAGTCGCAAGTTTGAGGTAAAATGCACTTTTTGGTTGTGGTTGTCGATGTCAAAACACTATATAAGCTGTGATTCAAATATAAAATAATGTTATGTAATTTTTTTACTTTTACACTGAATGTTTGCTGCTTCAATCCAGATGAGTAGGCTATTGACTGTAGGCTATAGGGTAAATTTAGTATAGCGTGTGAAAATTGTACAGCTGTGGTATTTGTAGGGTGTGAATTCTAGAACATGTGTAGATTTTTGGTACGGCGTGTGGATTTTGTAAGAGGTATTCTTACACATGCTCACACACTCTCGCACACACACACACACACTCTTGCTCACTCGCACACACACACACACACACACACACTCTTGCTCACTCGCGATCGCACGCGCAAACACTCACACATGCTCACTCACCCATGCACACTCACTCATGCACACACCCACACTAAAAAAAAATTGAAAAGCTGTATTTTAAACATTTTGTTTACCATGTTGGAACTTGTCGGGACACAAGTTTATTTTTTTTTTTTATTAGTTATGTTCTTTTCTCAGATTGAGCTCCCTGACAATCTTGACAGAAATGTCTTGTGTGGCTCAAAAATGGGTTGAATACATGTGGTTCATGTATGTCTTCTTTAGTCTGTTGGCTATTTTGTTTTTTTCTTGGCACACGTACGTCACTTACACATTTTGCACTTACTGCGGAGACGGTTTACATACATATTTGTGCCCATATGTACATTTTATGTACTGGTGTTATTGTTGAATAAATATTTTCTAAAATTGTAGGATGGTTTTGTTGAGTTATTATTACACAATACTTTTTCTGACCTTTTTGAATCTTGCCCCTGACAAATAACCCAAATTACAAAAAAAGACTAAAACTAACACTAAAACTAATAAAAACTAAACTAAAACTAAGCATTTTCAAAAAATAAAAACTAAACTAAACTAGCAAACTCACTTTAAAAACTAATTAAAACTAAACTGAATTTGAAAACAAAAAGTCAAAACGAAATAAAAATAAAAACTAATGAAAAATGCAAAACTATAATAACCCTGGTGTGTATATATACAGTATCTCACAGAAGTGAGTAAACCCCTCACATTTTTGTATATATTTTATTATATATTTTCATGTGACAACACTGAAGAAATGACACTTTGCTGCAATGTAAAGTAGTGAGTGTACAGCTTGTATAACAGTGTAAATTTACTGTTCCCTCAAAATAACTCAACACGCAGCCATTAATGTCTAAACCGCTGGCCACAAAAGTGAGTACACCCCTAAGTGAAAATGTCCAAATTGGGCCCAATTAACCATTTTCTCTCCCCGGTGTCATGTGACTCGTTAGTGTTACAAGGTCTCAGGTGTGAATGGGGAGCAGGTGTGTTAAATTTAGTGTTATCGCTCTCACTCTCATACTGGTCACTGGAAGTTCAACATGGCACCTCATGGCAAAGAACTCTCTGAGGATCTGAAAAAAAGAATTGTTGCTCTACATAAAGATGGTGTAGGCTATAAGAAGATTGCCAAGACCCTGAAACTGAGCTGCAGCACGGTGGCCAAGACCATACAGCGGTTTAACAGGACAGGTTCCACTCAGAACAGGCCTCGCCATGGTCGACCAAAGAAGTTGAGTGCACGTGCTCAGCGTCATAGCCAGAGGTTGTGTTTAGGAAATAGACGTATGAGTGCTGCCAGCATTGCTGCAGATGTTGAAGGGGTGGGGGGTCAGCCTGTCAGTGCTCAAACCATTCGCCGCACACTGCATCAAATTGGTCTGCACGGCTGTCGTCCCAGAAGGAAGCCTCTTCTAAAGATGATGCACAAGAAAGCCTGCAAACAGTTTGCTGAAGACGAGCAGACTAAGGACATGGATTACTGGAACCATTTCCTGTGGTCTGATGAGACCAAGATAAACTTATTTGGTTCAGATGGTGTCAAGCGTGTGTGGCAGCAACCAGGTGAGGAGTACAAAGACAAGTGTGTCTTGCCTACAGTCAAGCATGGTGGTGGGAGTGTCATGGTCTGGGGCTGCATAATTGCTGCAGAGACTGGGCCGCAAGGCAGTATTCCAACATGATAACGACCCCAAACACACCTCCAAGACGACCACTGCCTTGCTAAAGAAGCTGAGGGTAAAGGTGATGGACTGGCCAAGCATGTCTCCAGACCTAAACCCTATTGAGCATCTGTGGGGCATCCTCAAACGAAAGGTGGAGGAGCGCAAGGTCTCTAACATCCTCCAGCTCCATGATGTCGTCATGGAGGAGTGGAAGAGGATTCCAGTGGCAACCTGTGAAGCTCTGGTGAACTCCATGCCCAAGAGGGTTAAGGCAGTGCTGGAAAATAATGGTGGCCACAAAATATCGACACTTTGGGCCCAATTTGGACATTTTCATTTAGGGGTGTACTCACTTTTGTGGCCAGCGGTTTAGACATTAATAGCTGTGTGTTGAGTTATTTTGAGGGGACAGCAAATCTACACTGTTATACAAGCTGTACACTCATTACGAACTGTCTGCACTGTATTTTATGTATAATAATTTTCTCTTAACTGTTTTAAATTCATTTTAAATCAATTTCTATATCATTTTAAAATTCCTTTGTTTTTATTATTACTTTTAAATACTTGTTTCTATTGCTGTGAATATTATTTTGAATGACTACTTCACTTTCTTTTATGTAAAGCACTTTGAATTACCACTGTGTATGAAATGTGCTATATAAAAAACTTGCCTTGCCTTGCCTTACTTTACATTGTAGCAAAGTGTAATTTCTTCAGTGTTGTCACATGAAAAGATATAAAATATTTACAAAAATGTGAGGGGTGTACTCATTTCTGTGAGATACTGTGTGTATACCTATATATAGTATATACTGTATATTTTTTTTTCTAGCAGATTTCAGAATGTACTGTGTCTTAAAATAAATTTAGTGTCATTTTTTTATGCAAAGTTTGTTTACAGTTCACTGAGTTCCAAAGACAATTTTAACTTTAACTCTGAGCGTTGCTTAGATATCAATCATTATTTGCACTTGCATTATTTGCACTTAGTGTTAATTGAGTTTTAAATGAGACTGCATTGCAGCTAATATATTGGTACAAGGCTTTTATCTTTAAATTATTTAGCATGATTGATATTTCCAGTAGCATGTTACCGCACCTTGCAAATGCATTCACAGCCTTTAAAAATCCTACATTGAAATCTACTTCTCAGTGACAAGTTTATTTTAAAACTCTAGCTCATATTTATTTAATATAACTTTGTTAGGAAACTTCCTAGCAGAGATAAAATGCTGAAATTAGCTTTTTGCATAAATATCCTGTCCCTGCATCGCAGACTATCCCAATTTACACAGATGGAAAACAATTGTCCTGATGAGGACACAATTACCTCACAATTGTGCTCTGCCTGTGAATCATAAACATATTTTCTGGAAAAAAAAATAATAATTAACCCTACAGTAAAGGGATCATTAGGTTGTGAATATAAAGTACATCTTCAAGGTTGAGGTACTTCAATGTGACGCAACCAATAAAGACAATGCTTAAATCGCTTTAAACGTGTTGAATGCAACACTTTAAATGAACATAATGCACATACAGCGGATACTTTTCTTTTAAAGAGAGCACTCAGGGGGTTGAAAAGCAATATAAAATAATAATTTGGATCCAGCATTGATTGATACGCACTGTGAAATGCATCAAAGCATGCATACCACAAAAAAGAAACAACAACACATTTTAGTGTACAAGGTACAATCTCTTTTTCTTCTTCATGGCCATATGATGTCAAACATGTTATACTTTGCAGTGTGATTCATTTAAATGTTGTAGTGCAAAATCATGAAGTCAAGAAGCAGATATCCGTTACTATCATTTTTCAGTCATTCTGTTTGATATAGATGCAAATGCTGCTAAATTATTGTAAATAAAGCCTGACTAATATATGTAACCGCTCAACCTGTGTTTCAGGATATGTTGATGATAACTAAACAATGAAGACAGGTAAAGACTTTAATTATTGGTTATTGCTTGGTTTACTGTTGGACCTAATTGTTAAACTCAATCATGTTCCATTTAGCTTTAATGCTTAAACTGTGCATATCAATTAGCTTATAATAGACAATGCATTGCGCTGACATTTGTTAGAACTGCTAAAGACAAAAAGCATGCATGCCACATTGTTGTTGCAAATCACTTGTTTGCACAGGGCTTTGTATGTGAGAAACTCTATAATGGGGAAAAAACTAAAGATAGCAACAAATTTGTTTTTATGCATTTTTCAACCAACAGAGAGTAGGTATGAAAACTTTCGGAGCAGTGCATCGCCTAGATCGCATAAACACAAACACAAATTGGTATAGCAGACTCAAATAGAACAGTATAAACCTATGCTAGATAAAATCAAGTACCTTCAATTATTTTTTTGTATAGAGAAAGGATCATTTACATTTACTTTTTGTGACAACGTCCCTCTCTATAAGCTGAAATGGAACTATTTATCTGACTGTACCTATGGGTCAGTGCTCCATTCGCCGAGGGAGAGTCCAGACCTGTAGTGTTGGGTCAAATATCACCTCACCTTCCTTATTCCAACGGCTCTGCATGATTGCATGAGGTAACCTTTTGATCTCCATATAATGATGCAATGAGCTTGAATTTTCTATTGACCCTTCTTCTTTGGCAAGGTTATTACATGAATAGCTGAAGGCAGTGTCACTCATGCAACCTTTGCTGATTGTTTGCACTACACGGCTATTGCAAGATGGATGCAGAATGATAGGATTAGGCTGCTGATTATGGGTTTTTGTTGAATGAATGCTTTAATAGCAGACTTGTCTCTGTTTGCAGGTAACTTGCATGATTTGAAGGTATTAATCTGTCCTCCAGTGCAAAAGGTGACAACAGTCTCAGTCACGTAATCCATACTTTGATATCAAGAAAGACAGACTCTGGTTTCAAACAAGACACACTACTTGACTCCTGGCAAATTAATAGCAATATCAAAGAAGTTGTAGTCGCATTGGAAAAGGGCCTGATGAGAAATGAAACATGAGGTATTGCGTCAAACCACTCTGCTTTTGATAAAGATCCCTGTGAACGCGTATCTGCTGAATTACCTCATGAGTTTTGCGTCGAAAAATGCTAATAAAGCAACAGCGTTTACAGGTGCATCTCAATAAATTAGAATGTCATGGAAAAGTTAATTTATTTCAGTAATTCAACTCAAATTGTGAAACTCGTGTATTAAATAAATTCAGTGCACACAGACTGAAGTAGTTTAAGTCTTTGGTTCTTTTAATTGTGATGATTTAGGCTCACATTTAACAAAAATCCAACAATTCACTATCTCAACAAATTAGAATACTTCATAAGACCAATAAAAAAATATTTTAGTGAATTGTTGGCCTTCTGGAAAGTATGTTAATTTACTGTATATGTACTCAATACTTGGTAGGGGCTCCTTTTGCTTTAATTACTCCCTCAATTTGGCGTGGCATGGAGGTGATCAGTTTGTGGCAAAACTGAGGTGGTATGGAAGCCCAGGTTGCTTTGATAGCGGCCTTCAGGTCATCTGCATTGTTGGGTCTGGTGTCTCTCATCTTCCTCTTGACCATACCCCATTCTCTATGGGGTTCAGGTCAGGCGAGTTTGCTGGCCAATCAAGCACAGTAACACCATGGTCATTGAACCAGCTTTTGGTACCTTTGGCAGTGTGGGCAGGTGCCCTGCTGGAAAATTAAATCAGCATCTCCATAAAGCTTGTCAGCAGAAGGAAGCATGAAGTGCTCTAAAATTTCCTGTGTTGACTGTGGACTTCAGAAAACACAGTGGACCAACACCAGCAGATGACATGGCAGCCCAAATCATCACTGACTGTGGAAACTTCACACTGGACTTCAAGCAACATGGATTCTGTGCCTCTCCACTCTTCCTCCAGACTCTGGGAATTTCAAAATTAAATGCAAAATTTACTTTCATCTGAAAAGAGGACTTTGGACCACTGAGCAACAGTCCAGTTATTTTTCTCCACAGCCCAGGTAAGACGCTTCTGACATTGTTTCTGTTTCAGAAGTGTCTTGGTAGCCCTTTTCCTGAAGACGTCTGAGCGTGGTGACTCTTGATGCACTGTCTCCAGCTTCAGTCCACTCCTTGTGAAGCTCTCCCAAGTGTTTGAATCAGCTTTGCTTGACATTATTCTCAAGCTTGCAGTCATCCCTGTTGCTTGTGCACCTTTTCCTACCCAAATTCTTCCTTCCAGTCAACTTTGCATTTAATATGCTTTGATACAGCACTCTGTGAACAGCCACATCTTTCAGTAATGACCCTCTGTGACTTACCCTCTTTGTGGAGGGCGTCAATGTTCGTCTTCTGGATCATTGCCAAGTCAGCAGTCTTCTCCATTATTGTGGTTTCAAAGAACAAGAGATACCCGGAATGTATACTGTAGGGATTGTCATTAATTTAAACTCAAATGTAAATATTCTAATATTTTGAGATACTGATTTTTGACTTTCATGAGCTGTAAGCTCTAATCATCAAAATTAAAACAAAAAACTTTTGAAATGTTTTACTTTATATGCAATGAATCTAATATATATGAAAGTTTCACTTTTTGAAATAATTTACAAGAAAAAATGAACTTTTTCACGACATTCTAATTTATTGAGATGCACCTGTATATTTAAATCGATATTTCACTTAATCATGAAAATTTGGTGAAAATGTTATTTAGGCTCAGGCCATCCAAGATCTAAGTGAGTTTGTTTGTTTATCGTAACAGATTTGGAGAAATTTAACATTACATCATTTGTTCACCAATGGATTTTCTGCAGTGAAGGGGTGCCGTCAGAATGAGAGTCAAAACAGCTAATAAAAACATTACAAATAATAAAGCTAATAAAAACATAATCTCGTCTGAATCAGGAGAGAAGTATGCACAGATCAAGCACAATTTACAAGTGAAACAGTCCAAAACAACTAAAGAAATATGTCAGTGGATAAGAGGGCAAAAGGGATGGACTTTTTCACTAGAAAAATTGTTTTATGGATTATGGCCAGAAGTGACAGTTTAAAGTTACAAACATGCATCTTTTCATTTCACAAGACAATGTAACTGCATTGACTGGAGTCATGTGGATTATTTGTGGATTATTGTGATGTTTTTATCCGCTGTTTGGACTCTCATTCTGACGGCACCCATTCACTGCAAAGGATTTACCGTTTTAATTTCTTCAAATCTGTTCCAATGAAGAAACCAACTTTCAGCTTTCATATTTTCAGCAAATTTTCATTTCCTTTAAGCAGTTCTGAGACTCTATTTTTATCACTTTCTCTCTTCCCTTGCAGGACTCAGCCCTAAACAAACGTACATCAGCTACAGCAACCACGCAATCTAGGTAAGTGTTAAAAGGCCACTACCAAATCCCAGAAGTGACCCCTGGAAGACAGCATTTCAAGATAAATCACTCTCACGTTATGTCACTTATGGAAGTGAGATAGCGGATGGTTGGAAGACCCCCCACAGACATGTTTCCATTAATGAAGCTTATGTGACGGCACACAGGGAGCATCTGGGGAGGCCGAGACTGTTGAGACGATGTGTCGGAATGACGGTCTGTCACCCAGACTATTCCATTACAGCTTGCTCTATCTATTCCAGATGTCATTGTTAAAGTGATACACACTAATTAAGGACAACATGTCAGTGTCCGCTGTTTCATTGACGCTAACACTATGTGGTGGCTTTATAAAAGAAGAAGAAAAAAAATATATATAAAAAAAATCATTTGGAGATTTTTCCTCTTGTTTTCTCCTTAGTGATGACAACAGCAAAGACAGTGACCATTGTTTACAGATGTTAAGCATGCTGGTTTTGACATCCTGTGCTATGTTGTTTTTTCTTTCTTTATTTATTTTCCCTTTTTCAAAAAAAAGAACATTCTGGAATGCTGTTGAACTATGTTGCTGTATTGTTATCTCACCATGGGCCTTGTGAAACTGTTGAAGATGTACGAAGTGCTCTTTGGAGTAATGTTTGCTTGTGTATAAGTACACACTTTTGAGGAACTCAAATTTGCCCTGTTGTCAAAATGTGCTATAGCTGTCACAGTCATCTGTGCAAATCTGAAATCACAATTTAGAAATGGTGTGACGTTCGTCGAACGCTCGAGATATCGGAACCAACGTCCACTGGACCGGGGCGGCACGAGTAAATCACTTTCAATCGAATACAGCTATCCAAGACTCTTCTGTAGAAATTGGAAACAATTCACCAATCTCAAGTAAACCGACGGTTCCGAGAAGCTCGGATAATGGAGTAGATGACAGGATCCTGTATTCATATCTGGAAATGTCAGGTGATAGAGAGAGACAAGCTGATTTGTCTGTATAGGTGTTTGTAAATTTAAGATTCAGTTCTTATGATTTCTCCTCTCTTTTTTGTTTTTGCACTGTTTGTGCTGCAGAATAAAATGTCTGTGTTGACCGTGATAAATGGCAACTTAATGTGTGTTCTTGATTGCTAATGTTTGCTTTTCATCCTAAAAGAGAAAAAAAACCTGAGAAACAGTGCCTGAATTAAAGTATTTGTAAAATAAGACATATGAGGTATGTGAAGCATGTTAATTTTTATACATAAATAATTTCTAATAAAGAAATTTTTCAAAACTCATTGTTTTCTGAAACATCATCTCTGCAATGTTGGCAAAGCGTCAGATGTTTATAAGAGATGTGGCTTGGGCACACTGCAATACGGTTGCTAGGTTGTTCTAGGTGGTTGCTAGAGCATTGCATTACTAAGGTATATGCTAGTTTTACGCCGTCAAGCAAAAACCAAAAGTCGGATTGCTTAGAAAAGTGATAACGCAGCTCTCTTCTATAAACCACAGATTTAAAGTGCAGATTCAGGTCTGTAGCTCAAACTTGGCTTCTTTTTTTTTTTGTCTGCAAGAAGAAAAATATAACAAATAATAATACTTATACAAGCATAATAATACTAGACGAGCCCTAATCGTATAGATTCAAGTGTAATGCTTTTTAATTTAATAATGATTTTGTATAAAAACAAAAACCTGAATCATGCAGTATTTAAAACAACCAAGTTGTATTGTCTTTTAATGTGCTAATATGCTATTGCATTTATTTTTGTTAATATTCTTAGCCAAAAACACAAGAGGAGTGTTCTCATGCCTTAATGAAAAATAAAATATACTCTTTTGTGTTTTTAACATTTCCTTTAAAAGCCACTTAGTCTTGAAGATTAGGAGACAATCTGACACAAAGGCATGGTGGAAATTAAAAGAAATTTGACCGAAACATTTGTATTTTTTTTTTTTACAACAGGCAGCCGTCTATCATAATGTGCATTTCAGAAGGCCCATTATTAAGTGTGAGATGTATCTGCCATCAGTGGCAACAGCGCAGTGGAAGACAGGTGCTATAAAGAAAGGCAGCAGTGCTTTGACTTTGTGATGTATAACGGCGTAGCTACCAGACATAAATTATAGGCCATGTTAGGCTTATTTAGGTCTGTCTCGAATACAGCACATAAAACAGGGACTTGATTGGAATGCTACTCCATCTCTCTGACAGTGCTTAAAAACTGATGGAAGGAGCGTACATTGAAGGGTGGATCAGGATGCTATGCAAAGGAGGTCATGTTCTCTGAGATCAATACATCTGTGTGTGTGTGTGTGTATGTGTTTGTGTACATTGTAGTTTGTTAGCCGAAGAAGATTCTTCCTTATTTATGAGTTAAACTTTCATAAGTATTATTTATTTGAATTATAATAAAATTATTACAATTTCTTTATAAATTAAATATTGTAAATGTATTATTATTCTTATTATTATTATTATTATTTAATATAAATATCAATATTTTAAAGTACTAATATTATTTAGTGTGTGTATACAGTATATGTATGTATATAATTGTAATATTTTTATTGCTGCTTTTATAGCAAAATATGAATATTATTCTCATACTGAATTGTACATTATCCTGATCATTACACAGCTACTGAATAAATAAAATATAAATAAATAAAATGAAAACATGAAATATTGATGTGAGTTGAAATTAATTTTATATGCGAGAAGAAAGCAATCATAGCATGCTATGAAACAATGTATGAAAGTGGTTGCCAGGGACACAAGTCAAATATACAGTTTGGCTTATATAACCAGAGAATGTTGTGACTGACTAATCAGAATCAATTATTCCACAGAGGTATGTAATAATTAATTAATAGTGTATTATTCTTTTAACCCAGCATTTTCAGGAGGCAGTCTCTTAAATATTTACTCAAGTAGCCTATTATTTGTTCATTCACACGGCAGTCTTTCAAAATTTCCGTATAGGCCAGGGGTCACCAAGTTCAGTCCTAGAGGGCCGGTGTCCTGCAGAGTTTAGCTCCAACCCTAATTAAACACACCTGAAGAAGCTAATCAAGGTCTTAGGTATACTTGAAACTTCCAGGCAGGTGTGTTGAGGCAAGTTGGAGCTAAACTCTGCAGCACACCGGCCCTCCAAGATCAAGTTTGATGACACCTGATATAGGCTATAGACTTTGAATGTGGTCTCAAACTTTTGGACCCCACTGTATGCACATTTACAGTATATGTTTGACATATAATTCGTATTTGCAGTCTTTACATTTGATCCTTGCAGATGCTAGGCCTACGTAATCATGTGTAACGATTTTATTTGCTGATAATTTACACCATTATAGCACAGATTGTGTTGTGTACGAACACATATGATATATATATAAATATGAATTTTTCATGTAAATTGAGTGCACTGAAGTAACATTTTAATTGGCTCATCATTGGTGATACGTCTTATCAGTTTATAAATGTAGTCCGACTTTATGCACATTGCTACTCAGATTCCATTTCAAATCAGCTGCATTCTAATCCATTTGGACATGTTGGAGCTAAACAAAGAAATTGCAACAAACAGTTGCTCAGGTTGATTTCAGTGAAACAGCACCTCATAGTGGCACTCTGTGGGTGTGTGTTTACCATGTATACTGTGGTCTCATATATCACATTCTGGCAAGCTCCGTAAATACTGTAAGAACTACCCTGTAGATTGTCATCATGCAAAATAGACACTAAAGCTATTTAAATTCCCTGACTCAGACTGCAGCGCTAACTCTACCTTCTGCCTGAAAGAGGGATTCACAAACACTTAAGGATAACGGATTAGGTTTTATAAATGTGTATTTGCAGGCGTACATGTGTTCGGTGTTGGGAAAAGCCTGTGATGAAAAGCGGCTTTGTTTACGGTTACAGAGGTGTCAAGTTATAGTCGGGCCAAGCAATTTGCACCGAGCCTCAATCTATCAAAATGGCAGCTGGTGCAGCCGGTCCTTAGAGAATTCTCCTGAAGAAAGTATGCTTTATTTGTTCCCTTTATATAGTTTACTGTGTCTTATGATTAAAATGTCCAAAAAGAAAAGATCATGTCAGCCGCCTTTGCAGGTTGAACTCTAACATGCTTTTCTCAACTGTGTTTTCTACCAACGCTCTCTAAAAAATGTCAATTAGTTCCAATTTGAATGGCTGACTTTATGCAGTGTCTGAGTGTCGCCCGTCTGTCTGGAAACAAAGTCGTGTTTACCAAGTATCAGGTGGATGTTATCACTTCATTTAGCCAAGTTTGCCATGTTGGTCAGTTTACATGTCAGTTAGATAGTCCTTTCTTCTCTAATTAGATGTTTGTGTCCAGAAAAAGCTGCAAAGTGGACTAGACTTTATACTAATACTGTAAACGAGTCCAGATTTAAACTTTAAAGAAATTTAAATGAACCAGATTTGAGTTCTAATCTATTCCTTACATTTTATATATAATAAAAAAAATATATAATAATAAAAAATGTATATGTATGTATATATATATATGTATATATATATATATATATATATATATATATATATGTGTGTACTGTATGTGTATATATATATGTGTATGTATATATATATATATACAGTGACCTCCAAAATTATTGGAACAGTAAAGACAAAATTGCTCTGTTGGCTGTGGAGCCAAGTCATTTGCAAATATGATTAAAAGATGAATATGAGACAAAACTACAAAATGTCACATGTTATTATTAGCCGTTTCAACATATATATGTTTTACCAAATAAAAAGAACAGCACTTTTAGAGTTCATCCCACTCATTGATGTGAGCATAAGTATTGGGACAGTTGAACATAAGGTTGATATAAAAGATTAAAAGCTATTATTTAGTTGCAGATCCCTTGCGCACAATCACAGCAGTGAGTCTGTGACCCATCGACATCACCAGACTCTTGGTCTCATCCTTTGAAATACTTTTCCCAGCCTTTAATGCAGCCAATTCCAATTATTGCTTGTTTTGGGGAGTTTCTGCCTTTACTCTCCTCTCCAGCTGGTGAAATTCATGTTCTATCGGATTTAAATCTGGAGATTGACTTGGGCAATCTAAGACTTTCCATTTTGTTGCCTTATAAATTCCTTGACTGAACTGGCAGGGTGTTTTGGGTCATTGTCCTGATGCAATATGAAGCACTTCCCAATGAATCAGGTGGAGTTTTCTTGAATATTGGTAGGCAAGATGGTTTTGTACCCTTCCAAATTCCTTCTGCTACTGTCATCATACATTAAGTCATCAGTAGAGTTGAGAGGGCCTGTTCCAGAGGCAGCCATGCATGCCCATGCCATGACACCACCTCCACCATGCTTTACAGATGAGGCTGTCTGCTTGGGATCATTGCAGTTCCCTTTTTTTCTCCACATTTTTGCATCGGTCCATAAACACAGTTTCAAAACTCTTCTGGCTCACCTTTGTGCTTTTTTGCAAACTCCAATCTTGCCTTTCTATTTTTGGTGCTGGTCAGAGGTTTGCATCTTGCTGTGTAGCATCTGTAATTCTGTGTCAAAGTCTCCTGAGGACAGTAGATTGTCAGAGCATCACCCAGCTTTCTGGAAGTCGTTGGTGATTTTACAGACATGTCTTTTAGGGTTCATTTTCACAGCTTTTACGATTTGTCTATCTGTTGTTTTCTCAGCCGATCAGGTCGTTGTTGGTTGCTGGTGTCACTGGTGGTTTCCAAACTCTTGATTTCTCCATGCCCTTTGTTTTTGCTAGCGCTCTAACTGACTTCCTCTTTTCTTTTAGCATCCAAATTGCTTGCTTTTCTCTCAACGTCAGCTCCCTCGTCTTCATCCTGGTTTGTGTGTGTCATCATCACTCCACAGCCAACAGAGCAATTTTGTCTCTACTGTTCCAATAATTTTGGAGGGCACTGTATATATATATATTATTATTTTATTTTTTTTACAGTATAGCTATATTTATTTCCTTTATGGTATGTTTTGCCCTTATTCGAGCTTGACAGCCACTGGTCACCATCAAGAGCAGCTTGGATATTTGGCTAAATAACATACTTATGTTGCAATCCATAGAGAAAAAAAAAGATGATTATTCAAATCAATATATTAAAAATTTAATTTTAGGACATTGGCTCCAACACATTTGCTGAATTTTGAAGACCAGGCACTTAAACAATAATGAACAACGAATAAAAGAATCCAACAGGATCATAAAATACAGAATTAGGTCAAGTGTATTTGCTGGATTGTCCCTTCCTCCCAAAGCATAAAATCATTCATAATCTTCCCCCAGTTCTGCATAATAAACTACAGGCTTAGCAGCTGAGCAGATCCCAGAGCTGCTGAACTGTGGATGTGGTCTCAAGTGTTAGTCACGTCACGTTCTGCTTTATTATTATTGTGCTCTTGAGGAAGTCATTTAACCCCAACTTGCAGTGTTGCTCCGGTGGGAATTCCCTGCAGTCGCTCAACACAATAACTGTGCTCTTACGTATCCACTTACTAATTCCTATTAATCTAAATGATGGTCTCATCAGATAGCTGAAAAAACAACAACATTTGGGCCTTATAAAATTTAGCTTTTTTGAGAAGTTTGATCAGAGGCCTTGTGCTCATGGAGGTGGCCATGAGATATACCCCCGGTTTCACAGACAAGGCTTAAGACTAGTCCTAGACTAAAATGTAAGTCTTAGCCGTTTCAACTGAAATAAACTTGCACTGACTGATCTTAAAATATATCAGTGACTTTGTTTTGTCTCAAGATGCACCCCAGTAATGTTTTTTTTTCTAAGCGTGTTTATAAAACTTACTTAAATGTCCTAATTGAACTATGGTCTAATCCTGGCTTAGTCTAAACCCTGTCTGTGAAACCGGGCCACAGTATTTTATTTATGTAGGCTACGGCCAAAAAATAAGTGCTAATGAGGGGCTTACAAGGTCTGTTCTGTAAATACTGTACTTGTTGGTAATTAATAGGGGTTTTAGTTGTGTTTACAGATCTGTCTAGCATTATTCCTTTATTTTTTATTATTTGTTTTTATTTTTGTATTTTGAAAACAAGATAAACTTTTCATTGCTGAACACATCAAGTTCAGTCAGTAAATTTGGGGTCAGTAAGATTTAATTTAATTTTTAATTTTATTATTTAATTGTATTTATTATTATTTTTTATCAAATTAATGCATTAAATAGATGTGACTGAAAATACATTGATTATGATTCAAATAAATGCAGTTCTTTCCACAAAAATATTAAGCAGCACAAATAATGGAATAATGACTGCTAACAATTCAGCTTTTCATCAAAGAATAAAGTTGCTTTTTTATATATATATTCATATAAAAATGTTAAATGGTAATAATATTTGTCCAATAGTATTATTATATGAAATATAATATAATATTATTATATTAAATATAATATGTCAAATATTTCATTTTTCAGTTATATATTTATTAACCAGATTAGCAAAAAAATGAAACCCTGGGAGGCCAATGCACTCTCCACTCAGAGCCTCTGGGTAAACGTGCTGCACAGCTATGTGATTGATTATGAGCGAATCACAGTTGCTTTGATTAACAGCCAGTCTCTAGCTTGTCACCGAAGTATCTCGCTTTTTACTTGTCAGCAGATTGAGAGTGGGTAATTTTGACCAGTGCACTTGTCACTGGTCTCAGAGGGATATAAGCGGTAATCACATCTCGATTAGGGAGCTGTACACGGCAAATTACTCCATGTTGGTGTTGTGACAGTGTTAATTTACCCAAGTTGAAAGATGGAAATAGGATGTTCGAGTAATGTGCAAAACGCAAGACACAAGCCAGCAAGCAGCCAAATTAGTAGTGTAATTAAAAACATTTGTTTTCACAGATCATTGATGCTTTACAGTTCGGTACAACTTGCAAAATGTCAAAAGATGTGAATCAACTGAATTCCAAAAGATCATATAGATTCTAATTACAGCTTTTTCTGTAAGACATCAATAAACATCAGAAGGGCTAGAAAGCAAAAAGCCATTCGTGATTGGATATACTGACAATTTAATATTAGTACAGTATGTATAGCTCTCAAATTTTAATGTAATTAGGCCTATACAATTTTAGGTTCCAAAACTTTAGTTTTTTTTTTTTACATAATTTCAGCTCTTTTTCACATATTGGCCATTCATAATCACCCCATCTGTTAAGCTTAAAAAATGAGACATAAAAGCCTTAGAACTCCATAAATAATACACCACACAAATGGAGGAGTCATTATTCATTGATAATTTTCCACTCCAGCGAGCTGTTAAACAACACCAGATCATTGTGGGAACAAATTGTTCTTTTGGGCCGGTTCTTTTCAATAAAGCAGTTGGTCTGGTTCCCAAAGCAGCATGTTGGACTAAATTCTAATTGAGAAAAGCCTAAATATATTTGATAGATAGATATTTTTTGTTTTTGAACCATCTAAAATGTATTTTTTTTTATTCTAAACATTATCTGAAATATTATATATTGATTTTTATTATATTTTATATACTTTTATAATTTTCAAAAATATAAATATAAATTTTACATATTTTTTGAAGCATATAAAAATTTTTTTTAACACAAAAACCTTCATTTTGCAATAATAAATATATGTAATTTACTTTTTTATATTTTATATAGCTTAAGTTTTATATATGTATTTTGTATTATGAACATACATTATAGAATGGACTATGTAATACTTGGCAAATGTGTGTTGGTATGTAAAAACTAAATTGAAAAAAGCATTGATGACTCAGAAAATACATATGTGTTTCATAACAGCTTATGTATTACACTGTGTTATGCAATTTTCTTTGTCACACAGTAAATTTATCATGTTACACTACAGTATTTACAGTACATTCATCATAAAGTCTATTTGTCGTCTTGTTATAGTGAGTATATCTATCAAAGTTGAATCTTAAGCCCCTTGAGGTTATCCACTGGTTTCCAGCCCTGCAGACTTTGACTTTCCAGGCTTGAAACATTCCAGGCCTATAATACACCCAGGCTGTCTGCTTTATCACAAGACTGTGTTGATACCCCTCTGACACGCAGCCAAGTCAGGTCCCGGTGATCGTTCACGTTTTAAAAGTATTTATTCACATTGTAACACAGGATCTAGTGCCGTTAATTGGATACATCACGAGCGCACCAGTGGCGGTAGGATCAAGTCAACAGAGAAGACACCATGTTTGCGTGATTCCAGCTAAAGACCTAAAGAATTCACAGTCCACAGGCGGGATCCTTATGGAACGGCTATTGGTTTAGCCTCCTATAGAGAGGGAAAGAGAGAAGAGAAATTAGAAAACATATGGACACTGAATATCAGGAGGAGACGGGGAAATCGTGTTGCCTAATGGGTAACACGAGAATGTACGAAAAATCACATTTAGCGCGAGGCAAATAGCTCGTCAATTAGCTGTTGTCTAGGGGTGAAAAATGAAGCATATCGACTGCCGCTGTAAATAGAGACATCTCGGTTTTCAGTGCCTCACCCCCACCCGGCTCAACCTGCCCTTGCTGATCACATGACATACAGAAAATACCATGCAGGCCACCCACTCGCGCTCCCCTCCCTCTGTGGAAGACTCCTCTGATAGAGCTTCCATGTGGATTTGATCGACAACTGCTGCACTGGAGGCTTAATATATCTAGCACCTAATACATGCATATATTACTTTATGTTGAACTCGTGATATGTCATTGCTGTTTGAAATATCTCAGGCATTTTGGGCTGCGTTCAAGGTTGGGATTGTTCTGGTGTCAGCTTTCAAAATGAAGATCAGGGTAATATTTATCAGGATTATACAACTGAGCCAATACAATTGCTCCAGGCCACCCACTTTGGTTACTGTCAGTCACTCAGAGGAGCTTTGCAGGATGTTAACAGTTAAATGTACTCATAAATTGACCATAAAAAAAATGTTAATGTAGGACTCCAGATTTAGTACAATGGCCTTCCCCTAGCAGTTTATGCACTGCTTATGCATATGTGAAACAGGCGTTATATGATAGTTTCGCATCTGTTGGGAATGAATGTAATAGACTTTGGTTGGACACAAAAGGTTATAAACCATAATTGGCGATCATAAAACTTCAAAATAGATTAATTTAACCATAGAACCACAATACCAAAATTAAAAGAGAAGTCCACGAAATTAACTCGACTTCCAACAAAAGAAGTTGTCGTCTCATTAATGCTGCTGCTTCTTCAGCAATGTATAGAGTGCTACCGCCCACATTTTCAGCTAGTCATGGAAGTATGCAGATTTTGAAAAATCTTTGTTAAAATGTTAGAAGCTATGAGCCAAACATTCCAGCAAAGTGAATCACATTATAAACTTTGATTTAAAGCAAAAAAAAAAAAAAACTGAATACAGAATACAGGAAAAATGGATAAAATAAATACAAAACTATTGATTTTGAAGATATGTCATGCATACAGAAACAATAGGCCTATTCATGTTTATATATATATATTAGTATATTTAGGCTAGGTAGCAATGACAAAATTTTAATAAAAACAACGGATAATTATAAAACCATTGATTTAAAGTTTATTAAACTGCTGATTTCTCCATTCTATATATAGAAACAATATATTATTTCTATATATTGTATGTGTATTGCAAAATATGCATATACAAGTATACAAAATTATAGGTAGTCTGAGAGCATATGAAGTCTACATGATTCACACTGCTTGATGGGAGTAGGCAAGCACAAAAAACTTTCTACATTAGTATTTAAGGAAATGTTTATTATTATTTAAGGAAATATTAATATTGTAGAAACAAATTCTGTGTGATTAGTCAGTATTGTGTTTTAAGGCAGGGCTATAATTAAATGTACTGCTCTGGTTTCAAATATTTATGGCGGTTTTCTAAGTTTACTGCAAGCGCACCTGCCGTTTTCAAATTATGTGGATGTCGAAGAATGTAAAACAGTTGTAGCCTTATGATTGATTTTGGAAACCATTCATTTCTTCACACACAGTGACTTCAAATGAATCAGGCTTCGACCTGCTGGAAGCCTTCTGATACCCTCTCGCTGGTTATCATTTAGCCATGGGAGACCTGGTTAATAGACTCTTGAACTAGATTTCCAACATAAACTTGCCACTGAGAAGTTAAGACAGACCTGAGCGCAAAACGTAAAAACAATTTTCTCTGCAATACAGCTTCTTGCTCAACACAACTGCAGCATGTTTGAACAAACAAGTAAGCAATTAATCCAGTCTGAAAGACCAGAATAAGATTTCAGGTTTGGAAATTAATTGGTGCTGAAAATATGTACTGCAGCTAAGCTTGTGAAAACGGTATCATGTTTGTGATCAAAATCATTAGTTGGTTATGCAGTAAGATCATCATTTATACAGAAACAGACAGCACTGGTATTTACAGATTATCATGATGAATCACATCTTATTTGGAAATGAATATTTGCATATTTATAGCTGCAAGAAGCAGCAATTCCAACTGATTAACTTTGGTACCGCTCTAAAAATGTATGCTCGCGAGCTGAAATTGACAGATAAGCTGTTGACATTTCAATACGCACATATGCTATTTTCTCCCCAAACACCGTGAATTATCCTAAAAAAAACTGCAGTAGCAATATACTGTTACTTATCAAAGGATCTTAGAACAAAAGTTTTATGTTATATTCTCTGTAATCTCACAATCTCATTAATGTTGTTCATAGAAAGGTTTTCTTGGCCCCCCCCCAAAAGATATCCAGTCATCTCGGAGATGGTGATGGTTCTGGAAACTCATCAACTGAGGGGAGGTAATGTTAAAATCCTCTTAAAAAAAGCATAATTGCTTATACCTATGTTGAAAGTATTTTGTAAATACCCATCTGCATATACAGCTCTAAATAGACCAAGCAAAATATTGCTCAAGTCAAGTCAAGTCACCTTTATTTACAGTATATAGCGCTTTTAACAATACAGATTGTGTCAAAGCACTTAACAGTATCAAATTGGAGGATAGAGTGTCAGTAATGTATAATAATAAGATTAAACACTCAATTTTCAGTTAAAGGCATTTTATTATTGAATTCAGAGATGTCATTGTCTAGCTCAGTTTAATTTAAATAGTATCTGTGAAATCAAATTGACGATAATCGCTAGAAATTAAGTGTCCCCAACTGAAAGTCAGTACACTTGCTAAATGGAGACAGAATGTGCATACTGGATCAGACAAAAACAGGCCTGGAGCATACGTGGAAGGATTAGATTTATAAACAAACAGCCAAAAATGTATTTTTTGCATCAAAGGTGCCAAAATGCTGTTCTGGATCATTACGGCCCAATTTGACCCCTGCTGGTCCTTGGTGAACTGCCAACATCAACCTGGAACTAGAGCAACATCAAAATGAGTGTGAGGTAAAATATAATCTAAGCATATTAGGATAAACATTAGGATAAGAAAAATAAAATAAATAAAAATCTAAAAAATTAAAAATAAATAAGTAATAAATAATAAATTATTTAAAAATATAATTGCATGTTTGAAGTGTTTTTTCAATTATTAAAAAAAACTCGAATATATTTTTATAAAATTGTAAAGTGGGAATTTTATTAATCTGCAATTAGCTATATAAATGGTCCCTCAAGGACAACATCATGGGGTGTCAATAGATCCGGATTACCTTGACGCAATGTCTATGTGGCAAACTCTTCCCACCTTCCAGTAACCTCTCCACAGCCAGTCATTTAATGAGGTCTTCCCTAAAAATAACTGCTGATAATAATAAATAATAAATAATAAACTTCTGTATATGCTGCGTTGGAATGGCTGTCCTGAAGGTGCTGTAAATCTGGAGGGCTTCAGTGGGTGACCTTTTGCAACTTGAAGGGTTCAAGAGTGATATCACCCTAAGCGTTGCTTACAACTCATCGAGAGTCGCCACTCTAAACGAGGACTAACTAGAAAACCAATTGCTTCCTGTGAGGCATGAGCCATGCTAACATTAGCTGTGAAATAAAGGTTTATGTATAGTTCTTTGCTGCAAGGTTTTAATTTTCTGGGCCATTGGAGCAAAAATAAAACAAAACAGAAAGCCTCATGAGTGTCGCATAAGTTTTTGAAGTATAATTGAGTCGTCATAACTGAAGTTTCAAATATATTTAAACAAAGTCAGGTCAATATGATTACAGCTAGCAAGAAAAAAAAAACATACTGTTTAGCTGTTAAAGTCTGGATGATGGTGCAAATAAACAAGGTTATATCATCTATTTTTATAGAACAAGTGTGGGGTGTGGATGATCAAAAATAAGCAAATATGGAACATTACTGAAGTGACAGTTCTGACAAGTTGTCACATTGGGAAAAGTGCAAATGATGAGTGAGAGTATGTGATGGAGGAGGAATATAAAATCCACTTGTTGGACTCGCAATTGAGAAAAACAGTTTCTGCTATTCTTATTAAGGCAAATCAGCAACTTCTTTTCTGGTTTCAGTATACTATCTGACTATTGTCTCTTGCAAAAACATATTTAGTTTACTTTGAAAGGATAACAAGACATTTATGTTTATGTAACTAAAATTATTATACTGCATCTATTAGGTCTAGACATGCAGACAAATGAATCCTGCAGATATGAACATGGCATAAGATTTAAATATATACTTCAGCCACCACCGCATATGTTAGACTGCTCAAAAACAGTATCTTGACTCATAACTTGCTTGATTGCATCTTCAGAAACAGATTTTAACCATATTCCTAGTTCACAAATATTTGTCTGCACTGAAATAACTTTGTTAGGTGCAGGATTGTAATGACTCCATCTTTGCCATTTCATGCGGATTTGGCTAATCACTTAATTTGCATATCTACCATTGGCTAACACCTTGAAATCAGACTTTTTCCACTTCCTCATTTGCATTTGCACCACAAATTAACACCCTGGAAAAAGTAATTGACTTTTTCACTTCCTACAGATGTTGTAATTAATTAACAAGTTAGGCAGCTTAAGATTAATAAGAATAATGCCGGCATGAGACAATTACAAGTTGCATATTATGTTGAGGTCATGGTTTTATTAATTAATTAATGCAGGAAAGCTCATCAGTTTTATTTCCTTAAAATATTAAAACAATACAGCATTTAATGCGTAACAAAGTTACTTCTCAGGATATGTATTCTCAATGCTAATAAGCATGAATCATTTAATGCAAAGGTCTGCATATTCTGTTTGATCTTCCAAATGATGTGTATATTATTTAAAAATAATATTGGACTCTTTACAGCATTCATTTTACTACTTCGAGACCTTTTGAACTTCAGAACTGACAACAGCACAGAAAACAATTCAGAACGACATTACAGTCGTGCAACTGGCATTCAGTGTGTTTGGCAATGCCGTTATTCTCTGAACATTGTTCATTTACTACCAGGGCCACCAGCTGCGTTCACTTGTTAAAGATTGTCATATAAAAAAACTTGTAAAACAAGTGCAAAGCTTCACATAAAGTGCAAATATACTCTGAAGAGTTTTAAGATGAGTTAATTTTCGGGCCATCTGTAGGATTTAGACCTGCTGTACTGTGAATTTTTGTGAATGTCATTTAGATGTGATGTATACTAATTAAATAGTGGTTCTATCCCATGAACATTTTAGCAGACGAGGAATATAACTTAAAGGAAATTAATTTAATATTTTCTATGTCATATAACTGAATGCAGTTTACTGTATACAATATGTACGATTTGTTGCTCATAGCACGAGTGGCTCCAGGTAATAACAAGCAATCATCAACAACAACAGAGAATAGGCTTCGTGACTTTAGGCCTTCCTTACATAACTTTGCTAGTTGCACAATGTCACCCATTCATACTGCTTCCATTTGCAGACTGAGCAGCAAGGCCATGGTGCAGTTTAATGAGAGGATAATAAACACTCGTGGTCCAGTGACCTTTGTGGTTCATGACTCCAAGAGGATTAGCCATCTTTTCTCAATCTTACCATGAGTGCTCCAGGTCAGCCTTCATGTGGTCAGGAGAAATTATATTCTACTAATCAGAACAGAGTCATTTCAGAAGGAATTCGACGGTTTATGTGTTGGGTTCAATTCCAAGTACACAGGAACTGAATGCACAGAATGTCAAGGAGATTGCAGTGAAACACGATTATCAACAAACTTACATGGATAAGCTAATGCACACTACACTTTTTACATCCAAAATGTGGCTATAAACACATGCTGATAATTATGGAGGAGATTATGTTTATGTTCTTAACACAAATGGCTATTTTATCTGGCTGAAGTGAGAGGAGTGTTGCCTTCCTAACACCTAAATGCAATCTTTGCTGTACTCCATGATTGTAATCTAAATGATAAACGCATAAACCAAATTGCCCAGGGGATTGTTTACAGAATGAATTTAATTATGTAAAATAATATCGTCATGTATTTTATGATTGGATATTTTCTCAAGGCTTTTTCATAACGTTATGTCACATGGATACATAAAGGCCAAAAGTAAAAAACACATTGAAAATCTGTGATATTTTGTCCATTTAAACTAAAAAAAGGAAAATAAATAAACAAATAAATAATATTTTTTTAAAAGCTACAGAAGTTCTAATTCTGTTCTATAGACTTAGTGTAAAAAATATTGTTACATTAACTATAAAACTTGAAAAATGCTACAGTAAAAACCTTATTACGGGGAAAACCTGTAATAGATACAACTCTACATTTCATGCAAGTTTACCATTGTACAATTATTAGAAGTAAAAATGCACAAATAATGTAATTCACAGTGAGAACTGTAAACTGATATCCCCAGAATTCCTTGGATGACACTTCACATTTGATTGTATTTTGTTTACATAATTCTTAACAGTTTTTGCTATCACTTCAATATTACGGTTTTAGAAAACAACCTGTTTACTTGTTGTGGTTTCATATTTGTTACTATTATGGCATGTAGTATGTGTGCATATGACACGTAAACCTTTCATATATTAGTTTAAAATCTTATGGAAAATGTACTTGTGATGAACTTTGCTTTGTTAATGTGTCGCAAAACACAATTTAATAGTAGCATTTTGTAAATTAGAGTTTTGAACTGTAGCATTTACATTTATGCATTTAGCAGACGCTTTTATCCAAAGCGACTTACATTGCATTCAAGTTAATTTACAGGCTATTCTGTAAATATGTTTACATTTTTACTATATCACTCTGGTTATTACTCTGAAAACCACAGCTGCTGTTGTTTTCTTCTGTAAAAAAACCAGGAGTTTTTATTTATTTATTTACAGTGCTATTAATTTGTGAAAAAGGTACATTTTTTCAGCAACAGTAAATGTGTCTTAGCTTTCTTATAATGGGTTTTACTGCTCGATTTACTGCAAGATAACTGGTGATGTTAGAAAGCAGACAGTAGAAATATGACTTTGCAAAATGTGATGTAAAAACTGTGATTGATCTGACAAACCACCTAGTGGATCAGTGGTGCTTGTAATGATAAATTCCTGTCAAAACACTCTGGCTTTTTTATTTTAGGTCCCATGTTCTCTGTGCAGCTAAATGTACATACAACGTTTCATTTGATCAGTGACATAAAATCAAGTCAGTCACATCACAAATGATTCCTTTAATTGCTTTCTTTTAAGGGAATTAAATAACAGAAACATCAAACATGTACACTACTGCTGAGATATTACTTGTTGTTTTTGTCATTTCAGAACTATTCAGTTATGCTGATTGTGGAAAATTAAACCCAGTTCATTAATTAATTGTGGTATTTGACTGTCAACATGAAGTGTCACTAAGTGTACCTCTTAAATTAAGATTAAGAACATGTCAAAAGTAATTTGATAATAATGTGTCAACAGTAATAAGGTGTTCCCATAGACCATAACTTTCTTTTGGTGGAAGCCAAGACTGAGTACATGAGAACAGTGCACACACACACATACACACACAGCTCAAAGGATTTATTACCTTGGACAACTTGGAGGCAGCACTCAAATATCAGAAGAGGCCAGAGCACTTTGAAAGAAGCAAGAGCGGAGCACAGAGAATTGTGAACAGGTAGGGATTTTTTTTTTTGTAGCCTTTTTGTTATTGTTCAGATCAGAACTGTGAGACATGCACAAAGAACAAGAAAACAATACAAGCTTTTCATATCTTTGTATTGTGCCAAAGTTTCTCTCGTCACTCTGTGTACCTTGAACAGACACTTCTATGTTTTCTACAGGACACAAACTAAGTGGCAAGTTTCACACTCAGTTGGGTGCAATGAACTATGCATTTACTTTGACTTAATATAGCGGCTGTGAGTTTTTACAATCCAGCACTGACAACTGTACATTACTTTGAGTTCTGACACCAGAGACTCTAAAATCCAAAATGAACTTGTGTTGCTATATAGTTTTACTCTCTGTTTATAGACTTACTATATACTATCTGATAACATTATTAGTCATATTATGGATGTTTTAAATGCAGTTCCTTACAGCTAGTTTAGTGGCCACACATCAAAATCATTTGCGTCAGTCTTCCCGATTTGGGTTTCAATGTCTGGAATCTGTGAGAGCTGCTAGTCAGGTGGCTTGAAGTCTAATCAGAACAGTTGCAGGGATGTTCTAACTATAGATACGGGTATCACATAAAATTAAGCCTATGTACGTGATGGATTT
Organism: Barbus barbus; assembly: GCF_936440315.1. NCBI lineage: Eukaryota > Metazoa > Chordata > Actinopteri > Cypriniformes > Cyprinidae > Barbus > Barbus barbus. The sequence continues at coordinate 26,301,952 of NC_136741.1, read as the reverse complement.
TGAATCAGTGGGTGGATCTATGTCCATATTTTTTGTGTGTGACAGATGTCATTTAACACATCGATTATTCCATAAAATGCTAAAAAAATGCCGCCTTATCGATAGTTAATGAACTGATTGTTTTTAGATCTGGAGTTTTTAATTTAAAGAAGTCACACAAAAGACTATTGTAATGAAACATAGGAAAAAACGGCAGAAGCACGCATGATCAGGTAGTAATACACACACACAAAAACACATTTCTATTCTATTTTTTAAGAATTGCAAACCTACATTAATGTAGGTACACTTTTCTTGGGTGGTGATAATGAAGCTGCATATGAAAAAAGCAACAGGACTTTATGGAACAATTAAATCTTAATGTATATTGTAGTTGCTTTAAAATATTCAGTGTGACTATAAAATGAATTCACGATAACTCCTCATGTTGGCATACATTACAATGTGGTGAAGAGCTAAAGTGAATCTAAAGGTTTAAAGCTGTTCTTGAAATGTAGACAACACCTAATAACAAATAAACAACAAATTGTCTCAGCAATTATTATTCACCAGTAGAACAGTGGCCTTCTGTTGATTTATCTTTAAATGTCTTCTGGGAGCCACAGATTTTTATCCTGCACACTGAGAGGGTTAAGAGGTGCATGGGGACATTTGAGATCCCTGGAGAGTCAGGGATTTTAACTGCCAATCAGAGAAATAGGAGGGCGATAGACTGAGCAAAATTGGCTTTGCCTATTGCTGAGGGTGATTTTGCTCACCCTGTAGAATCACAACTTCCATACTCTAAATAAAGTACTGACAAGCAGGCTGATTTATAACGCAGTCATTTCCTCACCTAAAACATGTGTTGCTTCAATCGAAGACCTAAGGGGCTCATTGCCAGCCTTCCCTAAGAGGAAAAGTGGACTTAATGCTTGCATCAATATTGCATTTAGTGTGTGCTTTGCTAGTGGGCAGATTGAGAAACTTAGGTATGCACGTAATTAGGCGATTACTAAAACAATCACGGCTCTGGAAATTAGACTTATTTTTTATAAAATAAAAAAAAAATTGCATGTTGGCTAAATCCTCTAGAATGAGTACATTTTTGAAAGAGAATGTAATTTTAGATATTTCAGACTATTTCATATTAAAAGGCCTTTTGGTATAGCCGAATGTAGAACATCGGGTTCACATAAATGTCACCTAATGCATTGTGTGCTAATGATATGTATGCTATTACTCTCACTTTCTGAACTTCGCCAGTTTTGAGAAATGTAAATAACTAGCGCCAGCCAAGGCTGTGCAAGGCTGGCATGATAGCCTATCATTTGACAAATGACTGTGTCTTACTAAACATGTCAGCAGGGCAATTCTGAGAGAGGGAAAAAAGGTTAGCGGAATAGTTTAAAACTTGAGCATGTCATTAGACTTGCTTTTCATATAGTCGTGTGAAGTGCTAGTTTACTCATGCACTGTTATTACTGCTATACAGCCCGGCCTGCCGCTGGCATGTAATTATGTTATGAAGCATGGCTCCGGTTTCTCAGCACGATGAAAATGTCTCCTTTTATGCAGTAGTTCTTCTGATCTGAGATACAGGTGGAAAACCCTGGAAGCTAAGCTACCACACACAAATTGCACAATAGACCACTAATTTGTTAAGTAAGATGGGAATATACCTACTTTTAAGCGTAGCATGCCCAAGATGGCAGTGAGATGGAGAGCTTTCTTGTCCCCATATAAGCATGTGATTGCGCTGAGTGGTGTGAAGCTCAGGTTGCGTGTAAACTGAAGTCCCCCAGCTTGGTAAGCTTCAGTCTTGGAATTTTTTTCTCAGGCGGGTTAGATAGCTCGTTTTCCAAAATGAACAGAAGCCAAGGCCTACTTAGCACATGCTAAAAACTGGCATGGGTGTTCAAATAATTTGTATAGTTTCATTTAGCAGCCAGATTTTAAACTGGACACGTGGTGACCCAATGCGGTAAAGAAACCGTCCATCAAACAAAATGAATGGAAATTGACGATGGTTTGTGCTCTCAGCAAAAACAAACCATGTTTTCTCTTGATCTGTATTTAGTCTAGTCTTGGTCCATTTTGTTCTACCTTACATCATATTGTTCATGGTTTTTGAGGAGGAAGTGATGTCACACATCCTGTGTTGCCATTCACCCAATTTGGCTGCTTCTAACAAGTGACAGATAATTTTGGGTTAAAATAATGCACAGTTGTTGGATAACAAAACATATAGGAAGCATATTCCCGTCCCTATTAAACACTGATATGGTTATAGTTTATTTTGCTGTCATATAGGATCCTAAAAGTTAGTTACTTAGGTTATTATTTACATTTAGTATTTCACGTTTTTCCAGCTGGTGTAATAGTATAGATATCACGATTTTGGTAAAATGTTCAATTTGTAACATTAGTTTATGCATAAACTAACAATAAGCACATTTTTACAGCATTTATTGATCTAGGATAATATTAATATTATTGTTCACTGTTAAATGTATCATTGTTAATAACATCTTTTATAAATCTTGATCTAATGCTAATTTAAGCTACTTGTTGTAATTGTATAAATGTATTAATATATGTAGAAATGAACATTTATCTAATAAATGCTGTTCATTTTTAGTTCATGGTGCTTAATGCATTAACTAACGTACATGCTTTAAACCTTATTTAACTTTGCTGTCACCAGGACTTCATTATATGGTACTACATGCATTTACTTGTTCAATCTGAAGCTTATCATTATTAGCAACATTTTTAGTACTATCCGAACAGTGATATAACTGCCATAGTGTTATTCTCTATGATGCAACCAATTGAAATAATAACTGTCAGGTTTTACGCCAACCGAAATGGCAAGCCAAACCATGCATAATGATGAGTGCAATGAATCACATGCATGTTGAAGGATGACACTCAAATGTTAAATTTCGGCAGCTTGTGATCCACAAAACGCTTGCATTTATATCTCATTATGCTCTGTGCAGTGTCTCTAAGAGGCCAATCAGCATGCTATTGTATATGGAATATGGCACTCGGTCAGATGACTGATGTAGCATAGAATGCAATTTCATAGAGTTATTTATTGAAAAAGATAGACACTGCATAAAACAACCTGCTTTGCTCAGGATCTGAGATGAGATTGAGACTATCATTAGCAGGAGTCAATAACAAGAGAGGGACAAGAGTCATGGAGGGCCCTAGACTACTAGATCATTCCAAATCCAAAACCAAGCCAACTGCCTACCTAGACAGCTTTTCCCCTCGTTTTGCCAAAATTATTGCATCTGTCCTTAAATAAGAAGATAATCAAAGGCCCCGTGCACACGAAGACGTGTTTCGCTGTATACGCATATTTGTTTTACCATATAGGCGTTTCGTCCACACGAATTTGGCGTTTTCAAAGAGCGAAACCGATCATTTTTGAAACCGGGTCCCAGGGTGGATAAATTTGAAAACGCCGTTTTCACGTTTTCGTGTGGACGGCGAATCCGTATATTTTCTGAAACGATGACGTCATCAGCCCACGTCTCGCCCCTAATCAGACACCGCTACGTCACATAATAGCGACAACAACAACAACAATGTCAGACTACGTGCCTGTGTTCGTGCTGCAGAACATACTGAGCTCATTAGCTTTATTAAAGCAAAATCTTCTGCTTTGTGTGTTAGTTTGTATTCAGCGCGCAAGGTTTACGCACATGGTCCAAGTCTTCTTCTCTGTTTTTTTGTGTATCTCTGTGGCAGAATTACAGTGCCACATATTGGTCTGGCATGTGTACTACATCGTTTTCAGTCGGTTTCAGTGATTCCGTGTGGACGCAGATATTTCCTGAGACGACTCCGTGTTTACGGAATTTGAGGCAAAAAAAAAGATCGGATAGGGAGAAATCTGGCTTCGTGTGGACGTAGCCTAAGCCTGTTTCAGCCATAAAATAATAATAATAGTAATAATAATAATAATATTCATGGTAATTGCGACTTTTCATAATTATGACTTTTGTCACACAATTATGAGTTTATATCTCACAATTCAGACTTTTCATCTCAGAATTGTGAGTTTATAAACTCAGGTGGGAGTTAAATGTAGAATTTAAATTTCTATCATTTTTATGCTTTTATATCTCGCAGTTCTGAGTTTATATTAAAAAAGTTTGGAATTTGAATTCAAAGTCACAATTAGCTTTTTTATCTTTCTTATTTGGCAGAAATCGGCGCTGAGTAAAAATGTAAATTGTCATTTTTAATTCAATACTGAAAAATGTTAGGAAAATAAAAAAATAATTAACAATGTATTATTTTTGGCCAATATTTCTGTGTGCTATGAATGTTTATGCTTGTTTGACTACTACAATGTGCTTTTAGCTACATGCTAACTCCAAATTACATTGAAATCAATTGAAGAGCATTTCAATTCAAGTCACTTATGAGCTTTCATTTCAGTTAGGACGCTGCTTGGAGTAAGTTCTTACAGGACATGTTCTTGATTTCAAAAAGAGCTAGCTAACTTGTCACAAGCCGGGTTTCCATCACCCTATTTTAATGCGCATTTTGAAGTATTGCATGAAAAACGAGTAATGGATTTAGAATAAATTTAGAATAAAAATCCCTTAATTCGTAAAAATGTTTTTACGCTCATGTGAGGTGGCTTTTGACTTGTGCACAAAAGGGTTGATGTGAATAATGGGAGATGGAAATGCATTTTGGGAATAAATTCCTTCAAGCGCATCAAAAAGTCATGTGACTTTGCGCTCTGAGACGGCAAAACCTGACTAACCAGCAGACGGATGTCATTCCACATCATCTGAAATGTTATTATGGTCATTCTGCATATGGCCCGAGCAAAGTCTGTCGTCAAAGTATTTCTCTAATTGCCTCCCAGAAATGTCTTACACGACTGCGTTCCCAAACAGCAGCATCCACGTCCGAAAGCAATGACCGCATTCATTGTGTTTCATCTGCTCGCTCTGAGGCGCAAATAATTTATTATATATGAAAATGATTATATTCTCCTACGTTTTTTAGTGATTTATAGTGCAGGTTTATCAGTTAGTGACGATTTTGTTCTCTTTGACTTGTTGGATGGAAACGGTGATGATCGCAAATGTTTTATGCGATATTCCAGTTTTGCCATAAGTTAAATTCGCAATTTTGGATGGAAACCCGGCTACTGTGTCTTAAAAAGCAGTGCACAGGAATCAAAGATGTCTGTCTACTGTTTGTTCACACAGACAGACATTTAAAACAGCACAAATGGATGCATTCCATGTGACAACCCCTATGTAGGTAGCAGACAGCACGCTAGGTTTTGGAGCAAAGCAAAGAATCTTGAACAAATGCTTACTAAAATATTTTCAGCTTTCCTCCTCAAAGCCAATATGTCTCCCTGCAGGAGACAGTTAAATCCAAACATGTCAAAATCCCATATTAGTGCTATGCTAGTGCTAGTAAACTAGTGAGGACACACTGACTGGATCTGAACCGTTTATGTGAGTGGATTTGAAAAGATGAATGACTAGAGCCGTGGAGGTTTTGCTGACTAGGCCCAAAGCCTCTCTAATGGAACATAATGCACTGCACTGTCACACTGCATCACATCCCAACAGATGGGATAACAGTCGTCCTACTTTGCTTCATCTTTGTGCCTATTTCACCTGAATTGCTCTTTTCCCTAAACTGTTTGGATTTAATAGGTTATTTAAATGTGCAAATGCTCAGTTTGACCTATTTTGAGGTGTCTGCGTAATGAGGATAAGTGTTGCAGAAGCACATCGGATGAATATCCTAGACAGACTGATTTATAAAATTAGCTTTTTAATACATTTTCTAATTGCATCTTATATCGTGCAAACATGTTTAATCTATCCAAATGTTTAATAAGACTGAAATTGAATTGACCTTTCATATTGCTTTTCTCACACCCAGAGAAGCCTCTGCATTCTTGAGCCATTGGACTGCGTCAAGATGATGAAAAAAGCCAAGGTTTTAGATCCAACTGCTGCCGGGCAAGGCGGTAAGAACAATATAATTGTTCTCTCTCCCATATGGCAGGCTGACACCGGCACCGAACCTTGTCCAACTGCTCTATTACTGAATTACTGAAACAACAAATCCAGCCATGTTCTCCATGAAGACCAGCTAGAAAAACACATGGTGGAAAAATATCCTTTTTTTGTTTGTAATTCGTTCTTTCTCTTTCTTAATGGTCACTATTTCCAGAAGATGTCATTTAGTTAATCAGTTTTCTTGTATTCATAATGATGAGAGTATAGCAAAGGAATTTGACACACTTGATAGGACTTGGGTCTCATTTAGAAAAGTTCTACCACAGTAAGCAGCTGCGTTAAATGTAAATGTAATGCCGGATTTTCCAGATAAAATCTAATGACCTCCTCTCCATGGTAAAGTGAATAATATATCTGTCCCTGAGGGGTTAGAAGAGCGAGATAAAAGCAAGTGTTGAGTCTAACCTAGCCACACAAATTTATTTAAACACACGAATGATCAAGCAGCTGGTTAAAGTTGTAGGTTGTGGGTTTGGAAACTGGCCACTGCGCACAAGATGCAAATGAAGTGGAAGCTGTGAATGTGGCTAATGCAATCAGAGCCTTCATTAGTGCCTAGTGCACCCTTCATGTGGAATCTCACTAAACAGCCCCGTGAGCTTTTGCTGTCATTCAGCAAGGGTTTCTTTGAATCGTGTAACCATGGATGCGAGGGACAACCATCAACCAACCAGAATGTGAAGTGTCTGTGATGAGAAAGAACAGTAAATAGAGCCAGAAAAGAGGAGAGGGAGAACTGGACCAGGCTGGAATCGAACCTGTATGCACAACATCTCTTACATTTCATCATTAAACCTTATAAAAATCCACCCATTTTATTTATTTATTTTTTTATTATTTCTAGTTTTATTTTTTTCTCACTTGGTTTATTTATTTCATTTCCTTTGAGGAGGGGGTTTGTTTTACCTTATGTAATTAGACCTTTTTATTTTTTTTTATAATTTTTTTCTTATGTTAATTATGAGCCCCTCTTTTTTTTACATTCATCATGGGTGATAATATATAAATTAGAGGACATAAAAATGTCCTCAGTGACAAAATTTCTGTCCGTTTGGCCTGTTTCACACAAATTTAAGAAGAGTAAATAAACAGCAACTTCAATAACTGTGACGCACATTGACGCCATTTGCATTTGTATAAAGCGCGAGCCTACGGTGTGACACGAGACATGACAGTAGTGCCGTGAGCGGATATCTCTAAGGCACAATGTTGCTGGATGTTGCTAAAAAGAATCAAGTATTTAATTATGCCATGCTTACATCACCTTCATTCTGTCAGATTTACTAAACAGTAGCCATATGCTAACTGTGAAACTTACATCAAGCCCGGCTTTCATCTTTTCGTGAGGTTTGAGAAAGTTTATATTACCTCAAAAATCACATATTTGAAAAGACTGTGTTTTTAAATTTGCTTATAGAAATGTTTTCAGTTTTTCACCATATAACCTCCTCTGGCCAGACAAAATCAGCAGTTTAAATCTAGGCTAAAGCAGAATCAGATTGTGCAAAGGACTCATCTGGTTCCAGTGGTCTTGTCCCGATGGCCGTCTTGGAGACAAGGTCTTCACTGGGGATCAGTCTCTGGGGCTCATCTAGGTGTCCTGGCTGTAGAGGTCATCTCTAGGTGCTGATCCACCGTCTGATCTGAATACAGTCTGGATCTGGATGGCTACGGTGACCTCGGAATAAGAAATAAACAGACTAATATTAGCATAGATGCCATTATTCTAACAATGTAACAAGTACATAAGGTGTTTTGGGAAGTGTTCCCGGTTCCGGTTGACCGAATTAATGCAGCCTAACAATCCTTTAACGGATTTGAATTATAGAAATGTGATAGTGTATTTATAGAAATGCGATAGTGTATTTCTGTCCATCAGCACGCGTACATTGTGCAAAAACTCACAGCTATTCTTCCGCTAGGCAGCAGTGTAACTGTAACCAGAATAATCACCTGCTGATTATGTATGCTGTGTGAAACAGGTCTCACACTTTTATTTCCTTCCCAGTTTGTCTGCTTTTTCTCTAGTCTTGTCTATTGTAACCTCACATTCAACCACTTATGTTTTATTGGTTTAACCTCCTCGTCTTTTCCCCGTCTTGTGTTTTAGTTGTATTTGTGAGTCATTTTGTCTTTCGTTCAAAAAAAAATGCCAGGATTCACAATTTTGTGTTCTCCTTCTTTGTTTCCCCTTCCTTCGTTGCTGTTGTACTGTAATGTTGTGTCTATACTTTTCCAGGACTGGAAATTCTACCTCTTAAGAGACAAGGTAAGGTAATCGAATGACAGCAACCTGAACATCTGCATGCGTGTCATGATATCCAGAATATCTTCATATATCATCATATCATAACATGTATAACATATCATATGTATCAAATGCTATATCATAACATATCAAGTTCATCATATTATTCAGTGTATCATAATATCCAGTCAAATTAAAATAAGAATGCACATCAATTTTCTATCTATAAAATGAATGTTCAGATTGCTGTCATTTAAAGACACAATGAAAAGACTTCAGGAATTTTCTTTCCAGTGTTGATGTATTGAAACATGATGTTAAGAAAATCTTGTATCTTATTTTAAAATAACCCATAGGTGGTTTAACCCACTGATCAATAATATAATATAATATAATATAATATAATATAATATAATATAATATAATATAATATAATATAATATAATATAATATAATATAATACATTTGTATAGATCAGTGGTTTAACCAGAGGTTCTCAATACAATATATATATATATATATATTTTTTTTTTTTTTTTTTTGGCGGGGGCAAGCTGTCACATAAATGCTAGGATTTAGTACAATTAATTACAATATTTTCTGACCAAAACAAACTGTTTCATATTTTTGCTGTTTTGTTTTTCTTAACCCCCCCCCTTCAATTGACATACTGTTTATATTTTGCTGTACGAGCCTAAGAAGTGTGACAAAATGGCTTAACAAGGAAAAATAAAAAAAGAAGCTCAAGCGTGTTCAGTGAACTATATCTTTTGGAGTAATGACGGTGTAAATTTAAGACATATGAAAATACAGAAACTGATTTTCAAAAATAAACCTACTTTGAGAAATATTCACCAGAGTGAACATTGTGACAACCAGCTTTAATCCTCTATTTATAAATTTGGGAATGTGTTTGAATCTGCATATTTTAAGTAAATCAAGAAGGAAATTATAAATGGTGCAAATATCATTATATGTCAGAGAGGAAGTAGGACACCTTGTCTCCACAAATTTATTTATTGCCCCTCATAAAAATGTTAGTTTTAAATTCTAAGGATAGGAAAAACTGACATATTGTTTAACTAACATGTCAGATGCTTTTTTGTTTTATTTTCTACGTTATTCCTAAAACTGTTTTAACAACACTAGCACGTCTTGACTGGAATTTTTATGAGGGGCAATAAATACATTTTTGGAGACAAGGTGTGCTACTTCCTCTCTTATGTCTTAGAGCCCCACTTAAAAATATATTATGTACAGAGATTGTAAAATGTTTTTCAATACATGGACTACAGTTGTGCAGATGATTATTCAGCATATGTTACGTCACTGTTCACCTGCTGTGTTGTTTCCCCTGAAGTTCTGACATTGAACCCTGAATGTGGATTCTCTCAGGCATCAAACGGAGATCTAAGGTTCCCGGTGTTATGATTACACAGTACATTGAGGAACTTCCTGAGGGGATGACAACTCCAGACTTCACACTTAAACCCATCGCTTTAACCATTCAAGAAGGTAAGCACATTAAAAGAGAAGAATCTACAAAAGTGAAAGCAAATATAATTAGAGGCGACAGTTGAGAGCTAAATGATCCTGTATGTGAAATTAACAAGCTAGGAGCACGTACAGAGGATTACCACACAGATTTACTGCCCTAAATGTCTAAGCTGTGCAGCTACACCTACTTAACTTACGCAGTAGATGAGTGATTTATCAAGTTCACTGCTCGTCCCCCAGCTTTAACATGTGACCACAGCTAAATATGCACCAAGAAAAATAAATCAAATGGTGGCATATATCCCATTTCACGCTAGTTTGAAATGCACAGAGCAAGACCACAAATGTGTAACGTATGCCTTCATTTATGTTGTGTAACCTTGCAGGCTATGGGTTTTTGCCCTTTATTCTGTCTGTATCTAAACCATTTGACTTTGCCAAAGTATCTTCTGCAATACAACTAAGAGAGTCTCTTGAAAAACAGAACAATGTCAGCCATGTTATACATTTCTAATAAGCATTAAATAAAATATGGTATGATTTTACAATACAGTACCATTAGTTAATGCATTAAGTAAGTAACATAAACTAACAATGAGCAGTAATAGTAATCGTTGTCAATGTTAAACTGCATTATTAGTTCATGATAGCTTAGGTCCTTCAAATAATGTTACCTGATAAAACTTGAACTGTTACATTAAATAAATGCTTTAGAAGTAATGTCATTGTTAGTTCATGATAACTAATGCAGTTAACTAATGTTAAAAAATGGAACCTAATTGTAAATATTTTGTAAAATACATTCTCTACAAGTCAAAAGACTAGACAAACCTACTTGTTCAGCATTATTACCATTTTTCCCTTTTCATAACAATAGCGAAGTCATCAGAGCTATGAAATATTGCTAGCTCTGCACACTCTGGATATTCACTCAAACAACTTCACAAGGGGCATCCTGGGATGCATTTTAAATTAAATATTATATACTGAAAATATACAGTATGCTGGGCACTTGTTGAATTGATTTTAACATGTTCGTTTGGTAAAGAAATTCACGAATAGGCTCAATTTATACAGTTTATATTAGTTTTGTTAAATAAATGTATACAATTTATTATACAAAACTTATTTCAAGCATTTAAGCATATATTGTACCATCAACCCTTTTTCATAATGGATATACATAAATTCAGTTAAGTGTGTCCAAACTTTTGAGTAGTAGTGCACTGGCACACACTCTCTGGTAAATGTTCACAGAATTGGAAACAAGATTACTGTAAAATAAACAACAAGCACATCGATTTCAAGGCACAAGAATTCCTTTTTTGAAAGTTCTACTTAATAAAAATGTATTTCATAACAACTTTAATTTTCATAATGCAGGAAAACTAGCCATTTTTAAAGCCAAAGTGACTGGAAACCCAGCACCCACTGTAACCTGGCATAGAGCAAAAGGAGAAATGAATGATCCCCAAAAGTTTCAGAACAAATATGACCCAACAACTAATGAACACACTTTGGAGGTAAGCACAGGCTTTTAGCTTGACTTTAAATCCTCTACTTAACATTTAAGGTGAAGTGTGTAATGGTTTCATTTTAAAATACCCTCTCATATCCCAGCTTAATGTGAAGAGACTGTAAGTAGGATGATTCCCACAGAAAGTGTAAACTCTGTTGCCCTGTGACATCAAAGCTTTGCTTGCATCAGTTGTTTGAGCAGCCCAACATAGCATCATTGTCACAACCAGCACAATTTTGGGGCAGGACTTCCTGTTTGACAGAGGGTGAGGGGAGTGGTCAAGAAACCTGTTGTGGAAACAGCTCAGACATTAAATACTTCACAATTTCATTATCTTTGTCATTCAATTATTGCCCATGATTCATCAACACAACCTAGTTTTCATCTACTTTTGCAGATACCTAAAGTGAGCAGTGATGAAGCCGACACTTACAAATGTTATGCCTCAAACGAATATGGAAAAGCTGTTTGCACTGTTGTCCTAAATGTAATTGAAGGTAGGGCACACACATCTTAAAAGCCCTACTTGTTTGTTACTTTCGTTACTAAGTTCTTATTCGATCCACACAGAAAGCAGAATGAAAATAGCTGCAAACACAATATTTTCTTTTTCTTTTCAGTTGGATTCAAAAAGGACAAACAATTGCAAAAGCCTGAAGCAGGTAAGATAATTGTAACCTTTTTGTAGCTGATTTTCTTCAGCTTAGTTAGCATGGCAGTTGATCATGAAGGAAAAAGCTTTAATTGGATACTTTGAATACTTTGACACTGAATATGGCACACGTAAGCATTCACTTTCCTCTGTTTGTTGATTGCATTTTGAAGCTCCAGCAGGTGTCCCAACAGAGTTTAGAAAGATGCTCAGGAGAGGGTGAGACATTTGTTTCCATTACATTACACATTAATGCCATGTCATCAGCAGTGCAGTTTCTCTTTAGGCTCTATTTATACGTCTGATTCTTGCCATAGTTAATTAGCCCATCTCATATTAAAACATCAGTCACGTTAACCCAGTTAAGTGGTAGCATTTGGCCTGAAGTTCATATTTGTCATTACGATCTTCTTAAAGTGCTGGCAAAAAGGTTGAGGAGAAAAGGGAAGGTGACATTGACGACTCTGTATGGGAATTGCTGTTGAGTGCTGAGAAGAAAGACTATGAGCACATTTGCGTCGAGTATGGCATCACTGATTTCCGTGGCATGCTGAAGAAACTGGTCGAGTTGAAGAAGGAAAGAGAAGAGGAGCAGGCACAGGTAAAGAGCTGCAAAATGACAGAATTGTTTCTCACATTTTCATGACTGGTTGCACAAATCTGGAGACCAATTGTTATGTTCTGTTTGTTCTTCTTTGATTTAGTTCATTCAACACATCAGTAATCTCAAGCCCATTGAGGTGAAATCTGAGGATGCTGCAACCTTTGAGCTGGAAATGGAGCTCAAAGACCCCAACAGCCGCATTTTTCTGTATAAGGTGAGAACTGTGAATCAGAGGATGTGAAATACCAGTGAAAAAAAGGTGGGGTGGTACAGTAGATCAGTGCTATTACAAAACAATGCCTCTCATTGAGCTCTCATCATCTGTGATAAAAGACAAACAGCCACAAATGGTTCATGTCAGTATTATTTCAGTATCATTGAAATACTATTATAGTTTTTATTTTTGTAATTTTCATTTTAATTTTAGTTATAGCTTTAGTAATTTCGTTGTCATTTGTAAAAGTTTAAAGTTTTTTTCTATTTTATTTTATTTCCGATTGTTTATTTGAGTTTTTTTTTTTTTTGCTTTAGTTAACTATAATAACCTTGGTACATATGGTATACTACAGTATGATATCTGAAAAAAGAACCCCAATATTTAAGCAAATTTTAACAGTAAA